>NW_026606718.1:0-1200000 GCF_029890125.1 Rhinichthys klamathensis goyatoka
TCTCTCTCTCTCTCTCTCTCTCTCTCTCTCTCTCTCTCTCTCTCTCTCTCTCTCAGCAGAAAAGTCTTGCCTGTGTGAGGAGGTTCCATTGGGGAGCGCCGGCTTTGGACGCAGGCCCAGATCAATGTGACCTAAATTCAAATGCGAATTAGAAGGCTGTCAGTGGGAAAGGACACACTGCAAATGAGCTCAGACAGTGCGGGGGCCCCTCGGGGGCCCGCCGAACCTGGGCCTCGCCCCGCCTCACCGTTTTAATAAGTTCCAAATGGGCGACCTGGCTGCAGCGTTTCTGATCGGCTGGCCGCCCCTCCACCTCGATCTCGCACCCAGAGCACGAGAACGGTGGGGCCTCAGCAGGGGCCACTGACTACAGGCTTGCCGACACACCTGGAGGAACCTGCCCAAGGTCACTGGAGAAATCTCAGCGAGAGAGGAAATACCAGAGCTTTCTAATGGGAGTGATCTTGATTGCTGTAATGGCTTAAACTGGAACATGCTGGAGCAGCGTCTGATGGATATATTATGTGAATTTTATGGCTTAGGTCAAGCTGTGAAACACAATAGTGTAGGTGAAAATTCATCGAGGCATGAATTATCTGCTAAAATGTAACAAAGAAAATTCTGTGGAAAGAAAGCCTTTAATTGGCCTTTTTATTTTGTGCTATTTTTATAATGGGCTCCTTATGATTGAAGCATTCGGTGAAACTTCCCATTTTAATTCAAACCTAGAAATATAAAAATATATATTAAAACAAAGTAACATTATGATGTAAAATAAAATGACCAATTTCTAGGTAAACTAAGCTGATTTGTGTCATTGATCATGTGAACTTTAAAAAGCATTGAGTAAAAAGTTTGGAAGATTTGAAATATTAACATGGATTCCAAAGTTGCTTTGTTCTCTGGGTCATGCTTATCAGTTTATCATCTTAGAACATAATCATCAGGTTTTATACAGTTTGTGAAGTTCATGCGACTCGAGTGCCGCTGACAAAATAAGAAAACAGTATATTAATGGTTCAGTTTTCAGAACTTTTCACTCAATGCTGATAATGTAAATTATAAAACAAAAATCTAAATAGAAGCTTTTAGGCCCCACTGTATGCGCACAAACAGGCCTACTCGTGCAAAAGATAAGACATAGCCGCTCACTCTCACACACACACACACACACACCACTATTCGCTGTGTTCTAGAGGTCATGTCTGCAACGCGGGGGGTGGGAGAGAGTGCTATAATTCACATACCCCCTCCGCGTCCCACATAACGGCCTCTTCCTATACGTAGGGTGCAAGATCCATATGGGAATGCAGCCCCTTTTGATTGTTTCCAATAGCATATGCTAATTGTTGATTGTCTTCAATATTATATGCTAATTGTACCGAATTAGCATAATTCATTAACATTTGGGTCCTAATTACACAATGAATAAAGCCGATCTCCGAAGCTGCGTTGTGTGCCTTGACTTACTAATGCGCCCGACGATTAATGCGGTTCTTATTTGCATATTGCTTAGGAACTTGAAATATTAAAAGCATCGTAGAGTGAAATTTGTGATTAGTCCCTGATCAAATGTTGTTTCTTCTCCCCACTTAAAACACGTTGCTTTGTTGCCCCTGAGGTGAGGTGGAAATCTGGCGTGTTGGTTTATTTACAAAAAGAACACATTTGCCGACTTAAAGACATGCCTTAAAATGCAAATTACAAAGGATCGGCCGCGTGTTTTTTGCATTGATGTTATTCAACTTGTGTTAGGAGGAAATTTAGAGGAACAAACGAATGAACGGTTTTTGTGTGTATCACGACAGCTGAACATGTTTAATATTTGATCTTATATTCTCTTTGAAATCCTCTGATTAAACCCAATTAATGAGGCCCACAAAGACTAAAGCCAAATGATTCTCATTTCTCTCAATGAGGTAACCGTACTCATACAATTATATCATTTTTATCAAAAGGATCATACGTCCCATTCCACATAGCTTTCTTTCAACAACTATAGCAATAAAAAAATGGTAAAAAACGTTTTCTTTAATCAATATTTTTAGTCTTTGTCTTTCCAGTAAAAAATAGCCTTTAACTCTAGATAAATTGATTTTTTTTAAACTATTTTCTTTTTATATTATATAGCCTATTTATATTTTATTATATATATATATATATATATATATATATATAGAGAGAGAGAGAGAGAGAGAGAGAGAGAGAGAGAGAGAGAGAGAGAGAGAGAGAGAGAGAGAGAGAGAGAGAGAGAGAGAGAGAGAGAGAGAGAGAGAGAGAGAGAGTGATTTTTATTATATTTAACTGTTTTCTATATCTATATCATATTCAAACAAAATATTTTTGGTTTTTAAGTAAATTGATCTACTTCTAATGTGCATGTTCTGTTGAAAAAGTGAACACAAAAAGCAGTTTAAATCTTTTGTTTCCTTCTAGTTCTCTTCGCACCTGGGCCTGACTCCTTAGGATAGGATTAAGGGCCACACAGCGGGGCCTCGTGAGGAAGGGCCAACACAGAGGTAATTGAACAGAGCGTCTCTCTCTCTCTTTCTCTGAGTCTGCCTCTTATTCGGCGGTTCCCCATGAGAGTGTGAAGGCTGGAGATCTGGAGCCTTTAATGAATGGAGAGTGTCATTAAAATGATAACCATTTCCTCTGAGATCATATCCAATTTAAATGCATAAGAGAAAAAGAAAAGAGAAGTACGAAGAAAATTGGTAATTGAAAAATCTTTGAGTTTTCTGCCATTCAAACAGTAAATTTAAAGCTTCTGAGGGAAGAAGTTCTTGTTTGTAGCTATGCCGACTAGTTCCAATTACCTCTCTTTATTTCCACCGTTTAATCCGTTTGGGAGCCTCTTGGAAAGTGCTTACACCTTTAACCCCGAAACCATGCTCTCATAGAGGAGCTGCACTCTGTTATACAACAGACTGCTGTTAAGAGGATGTATTGGTGTAAAAAATGCAAATAATCAACTGAAAATTTAAATGATATTTTATAATGGGTATGAGTGGGTATAAGCAGGCGTGTAATGAGAAACAATCAACACACTAGCAGGATATGATGGCATCAACCAGATGGTAAATTACTCAATTCATTTCAACTTGGTGATGTTGAAGTGTGCTAGTGCCCAATGGAAAACAGAGCTAATCCAGGTGGCTTCTTGGATCGTTGTCATGAGAAAAAGCTTGCTGCTCATTTCTCATACTTTTCAGCAGAAACACAGCAGTGACATTTCTCTCCACCTAAAACGTACAAGTTGAAAAATACATTTAATTTACAATGTTTATAGACCTCTTAATTGAAAGCCATTATGTATTTAAACAGCACTGCATGGCCTTCTGGGAAACGCTAATACAGACAATCTTAGAAGTCTTTGGTGACTGTCACACCAGGGGGCAGCTGCCTAATCTGACTTTATATTCTTCACAGATTAGTGTAACAAAATAATCCAATAAAGTTATTATGTACGCTAAGAGCACTTCATTTTCTACCACGATACACGATTCTGACATGGTTTCATTTAGCGTGACAAGCTTAATACTAAAGGATATTGAGTCTTTGACCTGCCTCTCCTTGGCCTTGATTCATATTAGAATTTAGCACAACAATATACATTCAGAAACTTCTTCCCCACAATAGTTTGCGCATCCACATACTGTAGTGGTCCAAGTGTGCAGCCTTTTGTTAACGCAATTGGCGAATAGCTCCAAACCAAAGCTCTCCATTCACTGCGCTCCAATCAAATGTCTCCATTAGTTGGGCTTGGCAACAAATGCAGCCGAGAAGCGCTTCCACACAAAGCCGCTCACTGCGAGATCGTATCAATGGGGGTTCTGAGTGTTTATCAAAGAAATTACTGATCATAACATCACCCACATTGCTCTCCGAAGAGATGCCAGACCCATCTTGCATATTAGTCCTTGATGAGAAAAATGCAATTAAAATGTCAACTACTTTTTATTAGAATCTGCCCACCCCGTGGAGCTCAGAGTCCTCTAGAGTCCACTGCAGGCAGTCGAAAGATGGCACTGCGAAAGGGTTCCGTCAGAAATTCAGCTGGAGGAGAACAGCCCATTTGGCTCGTCCTCTGATAAGTTTAATCTACCACCTATCCACCTATTCTACACTGGAGAGGTGGGATGGTCTTACCGGCCTGTAGCACGTCTCCCTAGAGTGGTTTATTTTAATGCTCCGAGCCTCTTGGAGCTTTACAGAAAGTGTTTTGGTGCTATAGCGGCAAAGGCAATCGCTCATTTGCAGAGTGACCCACATTAGTGGAGGTGCCGAAGAGAGCTTCTCTGTTCTTTGGAGCCATGCACCGACAATACGGAAGACAATGGACTTGCATTGTGCACGTCGTCAAAGGAAATTAAGCATTTGAACTCATCTGAACAAAAATTGAATTCAAGAAGTATGTGGACCATTAAAAATGTAGAGATATTAAATCACAAAATTTCAAACCAAGACGTATTTATTTTATATAAAGAAAGTACAAGCATACTTTCACACAGAATATTAGAAGTTTGTTACAATATTGTTTGTTATAAAATTGAAATGGTAAATGACCTTTAGGCCAAGTAGCTTTAAAGTCATTGCAAAAGTGAAATGAAGCATCTTTTGTTTGCAAATGCCAATTGGTTGGATGTTTTGTTTAAAAAAAAAGTACGTCTATACATTTTAATGTATGTTTTAAGTGTCCAAATACATTTAGGGGACTTTTCTGAACTTCTGCACACAAGAAGTGTGTTTCATTAAGTGTTTCATTAAGTTTGAGTCGGTAATATTTTTTTTAATGTCTATGAAAGCAGTCTCCTAAAGGCTGCATCAAAATACAGTAAAAACTAGTATTGTTACTACTTAAAATGTTTTCTATTCTAACTAGTGCTGGGCAACGATTAAAATTTTTAATCGCGATTAATCGCATGATTTTCTTGCGATTAATCGCGATTAATCGCATTGATACGCGCAAACTTTAATAATGAATTCTAAAGTAGTGTACTACTCACTTTTGATTTAAATGTACTGCTATATACACAAAAGTGTAATAACATGTGGTTTGCAAAAACTTTAAACAAATAAGGTGCTTTATACCAGCAGTATTCCCTTTACACAGTATCAATAAAATATTTATTGTAAATCTCAACCTAAACATTAATGTAATCAAATCAAATATTAAAACAAAGCTATTTGCCACTGCCAGGGCATTACCTTTTATCTAGCTTGTTAAAACGAGTCCAGTTTTCTTGGTTTTTTTCTTAACACGTATCAACAGGTGTCTTTTAGCAGCAGAAACAGTCTATGTAGTCAGATGTCATGAGATATAAGTCGACCAACGTTACTTCTCTGATAGTAGCGTTTGGTCATGCCATGGTTTCCCACGTACACTAAGATTGCATTAAACAGAGATAAAGCCCAATTTATACTTCTGCGTCGAACTTACGTCGTACCCTGACTTGCACCTCTCCAAAAATGTAACAACGCGTCAATTCTACGCGTACCGCAAGCGCTGTGATTGCTAGAACCGCTCCACGGGTTTCACACTCTCCCTCTGCATGTGTAATTGCGCGTCAACGCGGACAACGACGCAGAAGTAAAATCAACCAACGTAGTGTATAGCGACACTACGAACAATACAATACACTACGAACGACACAGAAGTATAAATCAGCCTTTTAGAGTGAGGTGAATTGGTCGAGCGCAAGGTGCAGCGACAAGCGGGTGCGTTCTGTGAAACTGTTGCGGTCATGCTCGCCTCACGCACGCGCCCGCGCGTTGCCGAAGTTGAATTGTCTAAAAGGACTTTGATTGTCTATAACTTTTTGTACACGACGCGCAGTACAAATCATTGGAAGAGAGACTGATCATCGGCTCGCTGTTTGTGAGTTTCCAATATTTAAAAGTTATCAGGACATCAACAGAAGGGAATTCACATTGCAGAGCATCCCCGCTAAACTACACGCAGGCACATCAGGTAAAGTTATGTATAATTTTAATTTAAGTTAAAAAGACTACAGCTGCGTAGCGCACAGAAGCCGTTGCCGTGGTTACTATCCATAGAGCGCCTGTCATTCACTCGCGGAGCGCTGTCTCCCTTTCTGTTCACCTGAGAGAACCTGCCAAAGCCCCTCCACTGCTGGTTTGGGTGGGTTATTTGCTGGCTGACCAACATCCCACCCCTCCTGTGATCATGGTTTGACTGTAGGCCTATGTCTTATTCAGAGCCAGTGTGCAACGGACTTTTAAAATAAAAAAATAAAAAAAACTGCGTTAACGTGCGATAACAAAATTGTCGGCATTAATTAATAAATGCGTTAACGCGATAATAACGCGTTAACTTGCCCAGCCCTAATTCTAACATATTTTAATATTTTTTCCTGTGATTTTCAGCAGCTATAATTGCTCTAGTGTCACATGATCCTTCCGAAATCAATCTAATATGCTGATTTGGTGCTCAAGAAACATATCTTATTATCAATAGCTGCATTCCCATTACTCTTCAAATAGAAATTGCGAATTGAAGATATGCCCAAATGGAAACACGTCAATGTCGCAAAAACTTCCATATATCGCCAAAGAAAATTACGCTCGCATGAGGTGGTTCTTCAGGTTTGAAAAAGGTATATTTCGCAAAACTGCAAAGGAAACAGGTTTACAGGTCATACAGGTATTCTTTAAAGGTTTGTTTGGACAGAAGACGACACAGTTCTTTATTAAACTCATAAAAGACAAACACCCCATAATGGCCGCTCCAGAGAAGAGGCTTTCCTTGCCATTAATGCTTGGACAACTATGGAAGCTTGTTTCCGCCACAGAATGAAAAATAAAAAAGGTAATTGCGACTTTTTATCTCACAATTCTGACTTTTTTTCTCACAATTGCGAGTTTACATCTCGCAATTCTGACTTTATTTCTCAGAATTGCGAGATATAAAGTCAGAATTGCGTGATATAAAACGCAATTGCGTGTTATAAAGTCAGAATTGCGAGATATAAAGTCGCAATTGCGTGATATAAAGTCAGAATTGCGAGATATAAAGTCGCAATTGCGTGATATAAAGTCAGAATTGCGAGATATAAAGTCAGAATTGATTGATATAAAGTCGCAATTGCAGGTTATAAGGTCAGAATTGTGTGAAATAAAGTCGCAATTGCGTGATATAAAGTCAGAATTGCGAGATATAAAGTCAGAATTGATTGATATAAAGTCGCAATCGCATGTTATAAAGTCAGAATTGCGTGATATAAAGTCGAAATTGCGTGTTGTAAAGTCAGAATTGTGAGATATAATCTATTCTTAGGGGGAAAAAGTTAGTCTTGATGACTCGCAATTCCGAGTTTATATCTCACAATTCTGAGAAAAGATGTCAGAATTTCGAGATATAAACTCGCAATTGTGTTATAAAGTCAGAATTCTGAGATAAAAAGTCGCAATTCTGTCTTTTTTTCTCGCAATTGCGACTTTATTTCTCAGAATTGCGACTTTATATCTCGCTATTGCGACTTTATTTTTCAGAATTGCGACTTCATATCTCGCAATTGCGACTTCATTTCTCACAATTATTTATTTATTTATTTTTATTCAGTGGCGGAAACAAGCTTCCATTGATAACAGGCCTACGTCTCCTTCGATTAAAAATATGGCTATGCGGTGGCTGCGATATACGTAAACCTACCAACATCCGTCGCCATGATTTTTGTAATTACTTTTCGCAAGAGGAAAAAGTACGTTTCGCATAACATCAGTTAATGGAAACGCTGTGATTTTGCAATAGTTTATTATCAACATTTAGAAAATATCGTACAAGTTTTATGCAAATCTGTAATGGAAACCAGGCCTTGTGCTGCTTAATATCTTAATATTTCTTTGTGGAAACTGACATTTCTTAGGAGTCTTTGATGAATAGAAAGTTCAATAGAACAGCATTTATTTGAAATAGAACTTGAATCTTTTTCAACATTAAATGTCTTTTCTGTCACTTTTGATCAAGTTAATGCATCCTTGCTGAATAAAATTATTAATTCCTTTTGAATTTTAGTGTATGTATATACATTAATCTCTCCCTTTTTGTAGATAGCAGAATCATCTCCCTGATCCAGTTTAAAATGTTTTTAATTAGCCAAAGCTTCATTTTAAAATATGTGGACATGCTTTTATATGTTGACACTCTGTGGTTCCTTCTTCCTCTCTTTCATATCGGTTTTAATTTCAAGTTGGATAATTACATTAATAATTTACCTAAAGAAACTTTTTACAGCATAATGACCTTTAAGAGACATGCTGTATTTGTTGTGTTACGTCTGATAACATGACACTGATGCTGCGTAAAAAAATGGAAAGAAAAAGGAGAAAGAATAGATCTTTTTAATGGAATTTAACAATAGGTCTCTGGTGTGCTCATTAGGATGACCAGTTTGACTTATTTTACAGCCATTTGTAATTAGTATCTGTGAGAGTTATTGCCATAATCAGCCTAGCGTTGCTCCTGACTTCCTTTGTTAGCCATTAACTTTGCTGTTTTTTACTTGGTATGTGAAGGCGGTCATTCGTTAACGGCAGCCGTTGTAAAACTAATAAAACTCTACGGTTCCTAAAGGAGAGGTTTCATAATTTCATAGATATGAGATTTTTCTCAACCTCAAAAGCAGCCCTGACAAGACTGCGCTTGACCGCATATTGGATACGAGTGTGACGTTAGCGATAAATAATCCTGAAGAAATTTAGTAAACCAACGGTGCATTATGCCTAACAGTATATAATGATACAATGATTTGTGTGACTTGTTTACTATTGCCGTACATCAGCTAACAGGTGTGGGCGGAGCTTCCCATCCTCAGCGCCTATAGTTGCAGCCGGTCACATGACCCATAAATCACAGTGCAGTAAGAAAAGAGTCGAGCTCTGAGCTGTGTTTCAGAATAGTGATGAAGATCTGTGACCCAGGGGCTTTAGTATATCATTCACCATCAGTCTTTGAGTTCAGGCCAATCTCTGCCTTCTCCTGCACTGGGTTTTATTTCTTGCGCCTTTAGTGCCCAGCTAATGGCTTATTTATTACTTCCATACTTTATAAAGAGGATCCTGTGTGGCCTAATTAAGGGCCGGCCTTCTTTGGAATTCTATGATAATTATGGGGCTTCGTTGTTTTAATATTAGTCCTTGCCAGGCTGGAACTCTCATACGTTCTCACTGTTCCCGGAGGGGATTTTTTTATGGCCGCTTTCACTAAGGGCAGACTGATGGATCTCGGGCAGAGCGGCAGTGAATGTTTATACGGCTGCAGTGAAAGTTGAGTCATCTCAAATCTCCTGTTTCAAAAGTCCTTCAACAATCTGCTTGAGCTGAAATATATATGAGAGCGCCGCTCACCACAAGCTACCTCGCATAGTTAACGGAGAACTGACTTTGTCGAAGACGCTTTGCTGAGAATTCGGCTGCTGTGTAAACATGCGGAATGACCCATTAAAGCTCTCATGGGACGCAAGACTATATGGAATATTTTCTACGGGGCTCTCGCACCGAAACATACATATTCATGCATATGCGCTAAAAGTCCATTGCAACATAGATGCATATCGCTGACAGTTTCCACATATATATATTTTATAATGTTAGACAAATTCATGAGTTAAATATATACATTTAGTCTGTCTATCAAATTTACAGTGCATACAGCCATGATATGACTATGACGATGGAACAAATAGGTGGATACTTCTACAAGATTATAGATTTTAAAGATAATTGTTGATTATACAGATTTACATTTACGCATTTGGCAGACTTTTATCCAAAGCGACTTGCATTGCATTCTGGTATACATTTTTTTCAGTTCATGCATTCCCTGGGAATCCTTTTAATGTTCCTGCAGATGGTCCCATTTCAATCATTGGATTTCTGCTTAGATTCATACACACTTTCATTTAGTCTGTCACCAACATTCACAAATGCTTTTACCCAGAAGGCACCTGGAACAGTGTCAAATAGATAAATATTCATGGATGGAGAATAGATGATACTTGGTGAAGTAAATGCTGGTTTTGAGCGAGAGAAGTGTGTGTTTGGTGCAGGTTACAGAATTAGAAATCCCACGTTTCTTCATGGAGAAATGGGTAACACTTTACAATAAGGTTTCATTTGTTAACATTAGTTAAAGCTGCAGTCCGTAGTTTTTCCTCTTTGTCGCCATCTCTGGTCGAAATATGCAATTGCAGTCATTCGCGGAATTATCAACTTTACGTGGGTTGTGCCTCGGCACGGCACAGCGCGGATGAATCCAATGTTTTGAGGAGAGTGTGCGGCTGTCAGTGGATACTGTCATTTAGAATCACACATTCTACTTTTTGGAAGTATGACCAACATAAGAATTTTCACCGGAAAATGTCATCTGAACAAGTAACATCCACTTTTGTTCTGACCAACTAAGGGAAAAAAAGCATTGCAGTAAGTCGCGCTGATTAAATCTAGCGATCGCTTATCATATCACTTCAAACCGTGCAAATTATACTTTGTTCTCAAATCAGCATTACGTGACTGCATTTAATGTGTTTCAGGGCTACCTGTAGTTCAGTTTCCATTTCTATGCAGTCTAATTTCTAATTGTCATAGCAACTCATTCATGTTTATGTTTTAAATTAATGTTTCTTAGAACTGTTAAGGCTCGTACACACCGGGACAAATATCGGCGCGCGTTATTCGGCAGCGTTTTTCAACGCGTTTTTTGTGTTCACACCCAAGCGATTTTCGCTGACGATGAGCCGAGTGAACATGCCAATTCATTCCCTGATATTAGATGGCGCCCATTTGCTCTGCAATACCACTCCATAACATTCTCTTTTATCAAGATTTTTGTAGTCGCTGTCGCGTTTGTCATATAGTTCTTTATGTTCCGACACCAACGAGCCCAGCAGCTCTACATTCATCTTGCCTTGCATCTTCCTCGTCTTATTTCTTCCCGGCAGTGTAGACGCTACTTGGCGTATATCTTCTTCGCCATTACGTATGTGTGCTCGGCAAGACCGTTTTGTGTTTGAGCGCCCCCAAGTTGTGTTTTACTGTAACTTCAGAAGCTCCAGACACGTGAGCAAAATCGCCAATCTCATTGGTCGGATAGTTTTTGACGGGGCGCGTCAAACTAAAAAAACGAACCTGTAGCGTTTTTTAAAAGATGACTCTTTTACGCGTGGCGTTTTTCGTGTCGGTGTGCACACACACTTTGTTTAGTCACGAGGCGTTAAACGTCGGCGAATATCGCGCGCGAAATTCGTCCCGGTGTGAACAGGCCTTTACTCTTTGAAAAACAAACACACGTATATCTAATCAGATGCATTTATCATTGTTTTCGCATGGGCCTGGTTGCAGTCTCTTTTTTTTCTGTAGCCACTCCAAAGTCCGAAGTCTTTTATATTTTACAACGGATGAGTCTCCAGTTGTACTGGTGAGTGTCGTTTGAACCTCTCTGGGGTTCAATTTTTGATTAGATGACATCATCAGTGCTTCTTCGGATGTATACCGTAGTGCCTCTTAAAGTAAAGTTCTCTGATTTTCACAGACTTTTTTGCCTCAAATTA
The DNA here is from genome assembly GCF_029890125.1 of Rhinichthys klamathensis goyatoka. Taxonomy (NCBI): domain Eukaryota; kingdom Metazoa; phylum Chordata; class Actinopteri; order Cypriniformes; family Leuciscidae; genus Rhinichthys; species Rhinichthys klamathensis. The sequence continues at coordinate 11,571 of NW_026606718.1, forward strand.
AAATTAGAAAAAAAGTTGTGATTAATCTCAAAGCTGGTTGGTTTGGTTCAAGGCTTTAAAACTAGTTATTGGCAAATTGTTTGAAATAAGGAGGAAATGAGGGTGGAAACTTCTGGAATCAAAGCCACTGAAAAAGCAACTTAAAAAAAAATCCTTACACGAACCTCTCTGAGAGCCCATAACAATACATTAAAAATGTCCTGTTAAATATTGTGACTGAAATCGAAGAAACCGTTTCAGTGCTCAAGAAAGACATCTCAAATCTCCCAAAGAAAATTCCTGAACAACATGATCCTGTAGACCAAAAACTTGCAGTAGACATGCAGCAATGATCCAGCCAGTGAAGTGAGGTTTTGAACATGTGGAAGAGGATGTGTTTTGCAGCTGGAGTCCTGATTGCTGCTCATCTGTTCATTTCATCACCTTGTATTAACGAAATAAGTCTGACATCTATAGAAAGGCCTGGATTAGAATCATCATCATCAGACTTTCTTTACGATCTGCTGTTGTAGTTATCCTCTGCGTGCCTTTGGGTGCTCGACAGCCCATTGTCTCTCCAAGAAAAGCCTCATGGTCCGCTGTAAATCTGCCACGGAACGAGAAGCTCTCCTACGCGGATGCCGCCACGGCCTCGCTGGCCAAATCCCTGACTTGGGCCGGTGCCGTTTGCTTTTTGGCAGGTGTCTGCGGTTCACGTCTGCTGATTCCATCAGAGGTATTAGTTACTTTACCTCCAGCCCTCCAGCCCCTCCTTGTGTTCTCATTAAGCATGCAGAAGCCATTTGTTTAGCGAGTGACTGTGAGCACACCCAGGCTGCAGATTGATTTATTAACTCTGATTTGTACCTGGGAGATGATCACAGTGTCTCTGCTGTTTGAATTTCAATCGGGAAGGGCTTCCCTGCTCACCGGGAATCTTCTAAAGAAGAACTTTTCCTTAAAGTAGTGGTTCTCACCTGGTTTTGCTTCGGGACCCGGATTTTACATCAGACATGTGGTGACCCATCTTAACAAAATTGAACGGATTTTTAATACATTTCCTGTTACATTTACTACAAAATCTGGGATGGCAACTTGGTCCCTTAACATTTCAACCTGTACTGGATGTACAGTATATCATGGATATATATATGAATATAAATATAATGGATATAATGGTACTGTAAAATATATAATTTCTTGGACTACTTTAGTCTGTTTTGTACTTTAAAATCGAACTCAAAGATGAACATTGCATACATTAATGCAACCAACTTGACTTAAAATATAATTGGAATGATTAAATTATGAGATGACCATTTTTATATACACAATACTCTTATTAGTATCATATATATATTTTTTGAATTTTGTTTTAACTTATATTATTTTTTATTATATATTAAAAATTCTATTATATTTATATTATACATGCTTTTGTCACTTTTTTTCATTTATATTATGCTTTATTTTTTTAAGTCATTTTAGTACTTCAACTTAAACATATAATTTCATTTAGTTGCCAAAGCTACATTTTTAATTTGTTTTAATTTTAAGCCTTTCATCTTCTAATATTTATATTTTATTTTATTTCAGCTTTATTTGAATTATAGAATATCGTTTTAGTTAACTATAAAAATACTGGTACAAAAAAACGAATTTTAATAAAATCTCAATGTTAAATTCTGTTGTTAAATTTACTAAAATTATTCTATGTAAAAGTATAGTAATGTTTATTTGTTTTTGTTTCACTGGGCGTTTGCAACTTATGAAGATTAAATATATTTACTGTATAAATAATTAGTTTGTGCCCCAGATGTCTGCAGCGATTGTATCTGCTCTCAGATAATGGTTTATGATGATTCTGCATATTTTTGTTCTTCAGGGGTTGGCGTTATTGGGAAGCACTCACTCTCTGCCTCCATTTCCTGTCCCGTTAATCGCTTCCAGGTGAGAGGTGTTCCTCCGACCTCTTCTGGGAATGCTTATTAAAACTGTTTTCCTATTGATATCGTGGGTTTGATATTTACCAGATTTGACAAAGTAAAGATCTCATGTTTGGCATAATATTACAAGAGAAATATAAGTGAATTATTTGGCCTGCACGGCTGGAAATATTACATTGTTAAAGCGCAGGCTTGAAACTCAATCCTCGGTCCCACACCACATTTGGTTTTCATTCTTTTTCTCGAAAATTTAACAATAGCACCCAGGGATTAAGTCATGAGGCAGGTCGCAGCCAAACCAAACATCCTGCCTCCTACAGAATAATGAAGACAGATGAAAAAAGGAAACAGGTGTAAAGTGTACTTTTTTTCCCTGTTTTCTCAAGGAGGCGTTTTACGCCGAGGTTGTCTTCGAATGAACGAAGGCCGTCTAAAAAAGAAAAAAAACGAATACCAAAACAAAACAAGGGATGTTATTCTTCTTTCAACACAAGCAGGGTTCCCGGGACGCAAGCTCTCTGGGATGTTGCAGGAGTGATGGGGCTTTCTCCAGCTTGCCTCTTAGCCGCTAGGATCGAGTTTCCCGCCAAGGGGGGTGCGACAGCGCTTCTTCCCCAGCAGAGCAACCACATCCAGCGACACTTCGTCTCGGTGACCCGGTCACACTCTCCACACGGCCCTCTCGCTTCAGGGCCACACAAGGTCCGATTGGCAACGGAAATGATAATATTTCTTCAGCTGATACCGCGAGCAGTTTCAAAATGGAGAGATCGTGGTGAGAGAATGAGGTGTGGTTTTAGGCGGAGGTGATGACAGGAAGGAGGGACTAACTGGGAAGAAACGCCGCTGCGGTCACACGCAGTTATAAGCCTCCTAATTAAAGTGAGATTTTCTCTTCTACAGCGGCAAACTGATTTGGTTTGAACAGTTATTCTGAGGTGATTTTTGCATCCACCTTGGCTGTGAAAGACATGCATCTTTAAAGCAGTATTCATCGAGAGCCATCCGGTAACACTTGTCATACTCAATGACAGGTGGAGGAAGAGCAAGTAACAAGTGTTCAGCAATGCATGTCTCACTTTATAAGCAAACGCACATCAACTGAATCAAACCACGTCAATTCCTCTTACGTTAGATCACCGCGTGACCCATGGATGTCAGCGTGAGATCTTTCCCATTCCTGCTCCGTATATGGAATTCTCTTTGCTAGTGGCCCTAACAAACATTTAAGCGTATCTCACGATCAAAACCGAGATTGGCTTTGACAAGAATGATGGATCACTTCTCAATAACTCACACCTGCAGAGGCCATTTGCTTGTGCCACGCTGTAACACAATCGTCAAATCCGGGAGGGAACCGCAACCAACAGCGGGAGATACGCCTAAATAGGTTCTCCTTCAGACGAGAGCCGACCATAGCGCAACACATGGTTTTGATGGGCCGATGTGATCTTTCCAGAGCTCCTTCAGCGATCGTGGCTTCCCTGGCTGGAGGTGAACTTTTGCACGGGTGATTTATGCACCTTGTGAACTGTGCAGAGTTGGTGGAGGGATCCTATGTCATCATAGGCTGAGGCCTCATGCACTTCCTGTTTAAGATGACTTACAGTTCCCTGTCAGTCCTCTGGGCCCGTTTTACTGCTGCCCAACCCCTCGCAGAAGCAACGGCGGGCCTGCACTGTCACTACGACATCATCAGGACACAGGAAGCACGGCCATTCCTTACTTGTCAGGGTGGCTGATACACAGATGGGCCGTACTTGAGGAGTGACTTCATGGCATTGAGTTCTCTGACTCACCCACACACCTGGAAAGGAAGTCTTTGAGAACGATTTCTTGTATTATTTGTACATATTAGGGGCACATTGGGGAACAACATATAAAATATAAAAATGGAAAAGGTACATTATCAGTCAAATGTTTTCTCACACACACACACTCATTTGTATTTCTACTTCTTAACTGAATAAATTATTTTGTTGAACGATGACTTTTTAGAGCGAGCTATTCTTTTAGGGTCATGCGAAACAAATACAAACCAGTGTCTCTCACTCACTTACCACAAACTCTTTACTTGTTTTCATATTCAACTAAAGCCCCATTTTTCTTCTGAAATATCCATCAAACAAGAATATGAAACGGGAGTCTTGCCCTAAAACTGTCAGGTGTGGCTGGTGGTTTCAAGCTTTGACAAACCAGCTCTAAATGTTTCCCCTTTATGCCTGGTACACTGTATGATTTTGGGCTGTCCCAGACACAATTTGACCAATCTTAGCGATTTTCCGTGGTCGTGGCTCCAAAAAGTTGGCCCAACGTCGTACATTTAGAGAAATTCAAAGACGGCCGTTGTCACGACCTTGCGACCAAAGTTTTTTCTGACAGTTTCAGAAAGTGTCAGATTAGCATGATAATCTCAAGTGTGTTTGCTGCTATGACCTACGTCTACTGACTAGCCAATAAAAATACAACATGAAATGGCGTATTGATCAACGTGAAAAAATCCCTATACTTACTTAAAGCTCCATTTGCAAAATTGGCTTGCCAAGTTGGCCTCTTTTCCCTAGCCAAGACCGTGTCCATATTCTCCTCTTTCCCTTCTTCTTTTTTTAGCGTACATTAAAAACCACAATTGCCAAAGTGGATTCATCTTGCTCTATTTGTTTACCACTAGCACATGCTGATTACATTTTATTCTTCAATTCTAACTTGCGTCGTAGCCTACGATTCAATAGGTTTCATCATTGTACAATCTTCATCCATGTCGTACAGTGTGATTTGTAACGATCTTATAGCGTTGCCGTAATCGCACAGTCTGTAGCAGGGATTACGCAAGATGTCCGTCATGTGGCTGCACCAGTCATTTCTTTGTGGAGGTATTGGAAGCGTGGAACTGTTATCGTAGGGCTGACGTATGGATGGCAGTGAAACAAAACTCTCCATGGGAAAACTCAGACTCTGATAGCAGCCTTGCATCTTTGAGGAACGACATTCTCCCACTCACAAACAGACAAGTGGATATTCATTGAGCAACAATAGGAGGGTCATGGTAGTGCTGGAGATGTGCTCATTCAGGCTTGTGGAGTCTGGTCTCGGCAGCATGGACTGAGAGATAGACGGAGCTCTGATCCTCCCACACGTTCTGGAGATACCAGGCAGATTTCCTGTTTATGAGCTAAAGCTTTGATACAAGCTCTGCTGCCCAATGGCATCAAAGGCTGTGAGGACCCAGAAGATAAAGATACAAGACTTCAAATGACCCGCTGCTGACTCTTCACTGTAGATGTGCAAAAACACACGCTGATGCAGTTACACTGAGCATGCTCACATTAACATGACGGTTCTCCCTTGTACACATGCATAATTGAATCATGCATTGAAGCCACCAATACATGTAAATGTGTACAATTGTTTGTTTTTTTTCTTATTTCATTGCAAGCATAAACCTTTCAGTTTTGTTGGATTTATACTTGAAAACACTGCCAAATGATTCTTTTTTGCACTGTGTTCTCTCTTCTACTTTTCCATTAAACTTCTGCTCTGAGATATAGTGGATAGCTAGTAAGACTGACTTTAGGTGTAGACAGACATGCCGTAAACTAGCCAGTGTCGACTGTGCAATTTGTGAGACTGTCAAACTCTTGAGGTAATCAAAAGGCCACCAGCTTCATGTCTCAGATATTTCCTTGACATGAGCACAAATCACGTTCTGAATATCTCCCTCATTCTGTCCTATCCAAGCAGAGAGCTCAGGAAAATTACTGCGCTGGAGTGATTTCAGGAATGATTGATTCTGATCTGCATGGGTCAATGTGTCTTTATGCAGGTTCAGCGCGTTGGGGTTGAGGGCCAAAACTCTTGAAAAAAATTTAATGTGGTCTTTGGATAAGGTTTCAAAAATATATCCCATCAACTGAGCAGTGCTGGCAGGCGGAGGAGACCAAAAGGTCGAGACCTTGGAAGGATGAGCCTCGCTGTGAAGTTTGGAGCGGAGCTGGAGATTTCTGGCCTGAGATGGTCCACCCCATGCTGAGAAGCACAGCATAAAAAGTGACTTTTATAACTCGATGGACTGTTGATGTTTTAAAACATTGTGAAAGTGAAAAAGAGGCTGTGCTTTTCACGTTATAAAGACGCTTAACAAAATGCTTTCAAGCCAAATGTAATCTTTATTTTTCTGTTTCTGTACAAAAAGCACGGGATCACAGGGAAAAAAAATCTGAAAAAAAACATGCATTTATTTACAGCATGGTCAGAGAGAAAAAAGGAAAGTAGAATACATCTCCCTATCTGAATTCTAAAGACATTAAGTAAACATTGTGCTTTGATATATTTTGATATAATATTTCATATTTCACAAAGATGCAGTACCTTTCTTCATTTCACTTTGAGTTCAACATTTCCAAAGAAAACAGGGTTTGTGAAAGAAAGCAGAAGCCAGCTCTCTACATCTATGACAAAAAACCTTTCACAAGCTATTAGGAAACTCAATGCATGGGTGAAATGGATGGACGTGTGTGTGTGTGTGTGTGTGTGTTTGACTCTGTCCAGCCAAGCTGGATCTCTGAGATGTTTTCATGTGAACTTTGAGATTGAATTCAGCTGTTGTAGTATAATAGGGCACTGTCAAATTGTATTTTCTTTACCCCATTTATGTCTAAACCCCAAAAGGACGAATATGAAGTAATTAGGTCACCTGTGAAATTAAAAGAGGTCTTCAGAAACCACTATTTCTTTCACATGTCATCTTTGCAAACACACACCTTCACATACTTCAAGAAAATAGGAAAAAAAAAAAAACATGACTGCAATATTAAAATTTTACGTCGTTTTCAAGTGCTCACAGTTAGTGATATTTGGTCGTGTCCAACCAAAGAAACCACCTTCATGAAGATGACAACCTGCAATATGTTGATCACCTCAGTCATATTTCCTCAATGATTTTCCACATTTTCTCTACTGTGAAAATTGCCATTTTTAATGCATCATATCACAGACTTAGACTTTTTTTTTCTTGATTTTTGATTTGGAATGTTGGAGCACATCCTATTTTAAGGCATCATTATATCTCCTTCCAATATTTAATTTCACAGCTAATCCACTGAAATGTGGATAGCGATTTGCATTTAAATACAGATTGCATAACTTGTGCATGTGTGCGCAACAGTAACAATATCACTAGCCACACTGACCTCACTGAATGGTTCCACGTCAAAATGTGCTCCGTTTCAACAGGTTTGGACATCTCTGAAACTGTCCATTTCTGGACATGTGATACAATAATCATGTGGCACATTAGATATGACAGCATAGAAATTTTGACATTTCACCAGTCGATGCAGTGTGGCGAAACAACGAATTTCTAATGTAAAATAAACCTCAACAAGGACAGAGAAGTATTATGGAAACATTTTAGAAACATCAACAAAATCACATGATGAACGATTTTAGCTATAATGACCAAAGCAAAGAGTAATCCCCCCAAAAAAAAAAAATTCATCTGAAAACATACTGGTGCATATTTGTATAAGTTTTTCTCTTTTTTTGTTCTTTTTTATTATCATTATTATTTTCTTCTGCTTGCTAAGATACATAGCTCTTGTAAGTGCCCCAACAAAAATAGTGCATTAGGAAATAACTATGATCATACACGTTTCACAAGAACACACAAGACAAGAGGAGGAACAAGAACACAAATGCTTTTAGCAAAAAGAAAACATTAAATATACGATTGAAAAAATGTTTTGTCGATTTGTTTTTTGTTGTTTTTTTTACAAAAGTGGTGAAGTTTTACACCCTGCTTTAAAAAAAACAGGTGTCCTGGTCATGTCCAGACCTCTTTTTTTTTTTGTCATTGTTGTTTTTGTTTTTACAAAAAAAAGTGTAATCCCTTTTATTTTTCACTCTTTTTACAATATCTAAAAGGTATTAAGACATCAAATGTGTTGACAGATATTTGATACTATTATTCAGGCCTAACTCACCAAAGAAATCCCGAAACGAACTTTATAAATACATACAAAAAAGCACAATAAGAAGTTCAACAATAAGTCTGGTACCTAAATGTGATTAAAACTGCAGAAAGCATTTCTGGCTTAAATCTACCTATCCACACACCTGGAACTACACTGGAACTACAGAAACAGTATGAGGAAAAAACGGCTGACATCCATCATCCTGATCATTGCTATATATCACGGTTTTCAGTCTGGGATCATTTCGTCTTTGTGCACCACTCTGATGGTTTCAAACAAAAGCGGATGGGAATAAAATCAGCTTGATGTTAAAAACCAAAGACATTGCATTTTGTAAATAGGGATGAATCGTTTCCGACTGGTTTTGAGCTGTGGCAGTCCCATCTGGATGAGTGGCGTCTCTCTTCTCACAGTGGAAACAGGACAGACATACAATATGAAACGAACAGAGAGGAACCAGTTTATAGACAACATCAGCCATGCAAAGAAGCCCCTACGGTCGTGGACATATCAAAACCTCGGCTTCTCGTTCACATTGCGATATTATCCAGCTTTTATTGTCCTGCTCGAAATGCCACACGGTACGGCGTTCTCAGAGTCTCCAAGGATGAAGTCGTAGAGGGCAAAACAAACACATCTATTGACATTTCAGGACATGGGACATTTTCATATATATATATATTTTTTTTTTAGTGATCCAGGTGTAGATGTTCTTTTCGGGCAGCTCCTCGTAGGACTGGTGATGTTCAATAAGGGAGTGGCAGACAGATTTGGTGAGCCAGTGAGTTTGTTGTGGGCTCAATGAAGCCTTAGAGGAAGATCAGGTTCCTCTTCACATGGGAGGGACAATCAGACCCGCCATAGCTGGAAGAGAAAAACAACAAGAGGTTAGTCGACCAAAATAGAGACGGTTCAACAGATATGATCTATTTGACTTGGATATACACTGCAAAACAATGATTCTCTTACTCAGTCTTGTTTTTTAGTACAAACATCCAAACATTCTTAAATCAAGATACATTTGACTTAGGATATTAATTAACTTAAGGCTTAAGTCTAGTCCCAGACTAAAATGTATGCTTAACTGAAAACAACTTGCACTGACATATCTTAAAATGTCAGTGCCCTTGTTTTGTCTCAAGATGCACACCAGTAATTGTTTTTTCTAAGGCACGTTTATAAAATCTAATTAAATGTCCTTATTTAACTAACGCCGAGTCCTGGCTTAGTCTAAGTCTAAGTCTTTTTTTCTGAACAAATTCTCAAAATTAAGTGAGTTTATGTTTTGTCAAGGACAATGATCTGCCAATGGCGTCAGAAAAAAAAAAATCTTTTATAAAAAACTAAATTTTTGTTGTCAATTTTTAAGAAAGCAAGACTTAAAATCACAAGTCATTTTTCTTCCCAAGAAAAGGTATCGTGATTTAAGAATGTTTAGATATTTGTATTGGGACAGAAAATCATTAGTTATAATTTTTTTTTTTTTTTTTGCAGTGTATGACCTATTGAACCATACAATTATGGTTATTACGGGTCAATAGTGCAGCTCATTCCACAGTCAGTCTGGAGTGTGTAATATTTTTAGCTAAGCTAACATTTCTATAGTTTAACAGTTTAAAGTTAAGAGTTTCCTTAGTACAAACTGATCTGCAGTCATATTGTAACATTTTGAGAATATAAGAAAGTTTTAGGGGCTCATAACATGCAAGTAACATGAGAAGTGATCTTTTATGAATAAGTTATTGACTCCATACAACTCTGAAGTAATTTTGATACTATTTTACACTAATTTGCCCCAACAGACATCACCACCTGCATGAAAAACTAAAGCATTTTTTTTTTTGCTGTAAATGCAACCAATTTAAGTAAAAAGTAGAAAGTTATGGATCAACTTTGTCCTCAAAAATGTAGTGCCATTTGTTTTAGTTGACACATTCTAGAGGAGGGTCTTGTTTCCTGATTGGCTCAGAGTCAGGAGTGGGGTGGGGTGCTCACCCTGTAGGCTGCTCCCATTGGTGCTGGTGCAGGTGGGGGGCGGGGAGGTCTGTGGCCGGACGACAGGCGCGAAGGCGCTCTTCTGTTTGACTGCAGAGATCATATGGACAGGAGAGAATGAGAAAGGGCCCGCAGACAGAGAGATGGAAGTAGGGATGCATGAAGAGGAGGAGGAAGAGGAGGCATGGTGCTCCAATAGAGGACTTGAGGGGGTGACTGAAACAGACACACACACAGAGACACACACACACACCCGCACACACAAAGATGAGATTTATGAGGTGGGTCATGCCGATTGTTAGAGGGTTAATTGAAGGGGAGGGGCTATGGCAGAGTGAGGTATTATGGGAATGAAACCGTGTGCTACACCTGCATTGCAAAGTTGATCCATAACTTAGAACTCTTGAAGAATATTTATGTCAAAGTAGTCCACATTTGACTGCCAAACCACACTTTTGCTGAAGCATCAACATGAGAGCTGCTTTCTTTTATTGACACACGTATACGTAAAGCATTCCAATAGACGATATTATCAGGACATCTAATATGCGGTCATCTGCATGCTTTGAGAGAAAGACAGGTAATAAAAGCCAATGGTCTTGGCGCTGAATCTTGAGCAGAAAGCTTGAGCTTGCTCACCAAACTGGAGTAAAACCCACAATGAATTTTCTTCAATGAAATTCCAATTGAAAACCCTTGCCAACTTGTTTCCCATTTTTATAATGAATGGAAAGCAAACCTGCCCCGAAACAGCTTTGCGCAAAGCTCGGCCTGCCAAACAAGTGCCAATCACACAAAATACAGCTGCTATATATCGAATATATGAACAGTCTTCAGTATATAAACCTCATTTGTAATTGTCAGGCCTCCAGCATTGTGATTCCCCCCACAAAAAAAAAAATACAGTAGCAGCAGACGTATTTACATGAAAGTGCAGACAGAAAGCTCACTATCCTGACCGCAGCGAGAAAGCGAACGTGTGACGGAGTGAGTGAGAGGCATGGAGGAGTCGTTAATGTGTTAGACATGAAAGGAGATGAAAAAATATGAGTGTTCGTGGAGTTAGTTCGGATGGAGACTTTCACAGTGCATGGAACAGCAGACAGACAATAACCTTTCCCTCACAGAACACGCAGACAAGCAAACAACCTTAGCATGTCAGATCAGAATTAAGACGCTGGCTGAGTTGAGACCAAACATGCCTGTTGTGATATCCAAAAATCACAAACTTTTTAGACTCACAACAGTTGAATTTAGACAACCATTCAGAATCCTAAACATACACTGATGAGTTAACAACAACCCTGCTGAAACAATCAGTATCTAACATATCCTGGCTGGTTTGTTGTAGTTGATGAATCAGTCTACACTCTTAAAAAATAAAGGTTCTTTATTGGTATTGATGGTCCCATGTAGATCATCCATAGAATATCCATTGCTCAAAAGGCTCTTTATAGTGGAAAAAAGGTTCTTCAGATTATTAAAATGTTCTTCAGACTAAAGACTGCGATCAAAACTAAAACTAAACTTCTTCATTGTAGGAATTCAAACTCCTGAAATGTGTTTTCTCTTATTGCAAATACCTTCAAAATACATCATTCAAATTAAACATTTATCTTTTTTAAGTTTCCCAGTTAAACCATTCCAGCACAAAAGTGCAGTTCTTAGTTTTTAACCCGGCCTTAAATACCCGTAAAAAAAAAAAGTGAGCTGTGGTTGGTTGCTTTTCAGTCAAATTAGGGTGGTTTGAACACTGCATATGGAGAATATAGTGCATATCGCTGAATTAAATTTAATGCCATTTCCAAAATCTATATTCGTTCTCAGGTGTGCAAACCTCATACATACATTCCTTTTTGTCAAGCACTTTTTAACAAAACAAGACTTTTCCAGGTATTGCAGGCCTTTTACAAGCTTAATTCAAACACATCAAGGACCTTGTGCGAACCCTGTATAAAGTTTTAATAATCATTGCCATATAATAGGGAAGTCCACACCACAGCTATAACGATAATGACACAGAGGAACAATATTATTGGAATCATTTTCAGAACGTTTTTTTTTCAAGCTGATGAGTGATTAAAAACAGCCAATTGACTGCCAATTGGCCTCCACCTGACTTTAAAGCACTCGAGCATTTAAAGCGGCAGGTGACATAACTGCACTGCACGCTAATAAACAGGATGTAGATAATTATAGTTATCATTATAGGTGTGAACAGGCCTTAAGAAAAGAACTGTCCACTCAAAGGTTCTTTGGGAACCCAAAATGGTTTGGAACACAAAATTGTGCACCCAAACCCCCTTTTGGAACCTTTATTTTTAAGAGTGTAGCCTAGCTAGTGAGGCTAACTGAAAGTGGAAAGTCTCGCTGGTTAAACTAGTTAAGAAGCCCAATACACATTTCAGGATCTGTTAGCTGACCAACAGGACACTCACTTGCGTAAGGAGAGTTGGCGGCGGATCCGTTGAGGAAACTCGGGGATCCAGGGACGCCCAGGTTGGTCATTCCGGCTCCGTATCCGTTCATGGTGGAGGTGATGGTGTTGTAGTTGGACTGTTGAGGTGTGGAGGTCGGCACGTACCCGCGAGGAGACACGCTGTTTGAGTTACGAGAGTAACCTGGAACGTAAGACACAGCGACAGGTTAAGGAGGACACTTGTAGCTTGAAGTTCAAATATGAACCATGTCAGCCCAGGGATTTGTTAAGTTTGCTTATTAAGACGCTTGATGTGATTTGTAGATGTTGCAGTTGGAATAATGTGTGTGTCTGTGACATGCTGGGTTTGTGTTTCTAGTGGGTGGAAAACATTGGTAAGTGTGAGAACATTTACCAACAAGATATCCGACCGCTGTTAAGAAAGCACTCAGTACAGTCAAACAAAGCTTTGTCTATGTTCCCATAAGCAGCAGCGTTTGGGTGTTTTGGACTCTTTTCGCCTGGCGGTTGGTCAGAGACAGGAGCAGAGCCATATTGACAGACATGGAGATCACCGAGACTTGAGAGAGAGCTCTTTTAGACAGTAAGTAAAAACCCTAGTAACCACCTAGGATGAGGAAGCAGAGGAGTACAAAAAAATTAAATAAAAAAAATTATATGATATGATAGAGAGTGCACTGAACGTTTTCCCCCCATTTTAAGCAACGTTCTATTGTTTCAACTTTCAAACTTATTAAGGTCATATTCTTTTAATACAAGTTTGTTTACGTAATGTATTTCTATAACAGCAAAGCCGAATTTTCAGCATCATTACTCCAGTCTTCAGTGTCACATGATCCTTCAGAAATCATTCTAATATTCTGATCTGATGCTGAATTTTTGAAAACTGGTTGTGCTGCTCAATATTTTTGAGAAATCGTGATACGTTTTTTTCAGGATTCTTTGATGAATAGAAAGTTCAAAAGAACAGCATTCGTTGAAAATATTATATTTTTGTAACATCGCAAATGTCTTTACTGTCACTTTGATCAATAATTTTCTATTTCTTTTTACTGACCCTAAATTTGGAATGAATTTCAATTCGATTTAGTAAGAAAAGCAAATGTATAGTTTTAAACTGGAAAGCAAGTAATAAATTCAGAAAATCGTGACATTTTTTGTCTAACAGATCAACGGCCCTTTAACATGATTTAGTCACATGAGTGGCAACATAACTGCATCATAAGATACAAATATCATTCGTTAGCAGAGAGCCGATGTTGGTTAATCTAAAAACTTCCCTAAATAAACCGTTACCTACGTGGGTTGATAAGCTGCATAAAAGAGGTGGTGTGTTCTGTAAATCAGTTTGCAACTTAATTAGAACTTGAAACAATAATTAGTTTGATGGATGAACGAGAAAAAGCAGCAGGCTAACCGAATTAAATCCTGCTGAAGTTTCACTGCATACGAGCATGAAGTATGAAATGCAATATTTTTATAATAGCTAACGGCCCTTTCCCATGACCTCATGGATTCCTGTAGGTGTTCCTTTCCTGCGTGAATGAGGAAAACAGACGAGAGGAGAACGGGATGAGTGCTAGCAGGAGGGAAAGCAGAGAGTGTCAAGGGAGAGAGAGTGCCTCTGTCTTCCTGTGTGTCTCTCTCTCTCTCTCTCTCTGATATAAGGAGAGTGATCTGTTCATCTCACTTCCTGTCTGTGAGTGTCAGAGCTGGTGGGTGAAGAGAAACATGGCTCGGCGCTGCGATATTGAAAACACTTGTGCATGGAAATGCTCACACACAGGGCATGAGATCCACGCATGCAAGTCCAAAGGAGATTGCAGTTCTGTTTATTGACACGAGTGGTGCAGAAATGACATAATTCAGATGTTTTAAACAACTTCTTAGTGGCTTTTTAAGCAACTTTAACCAATCATGTATACATTTTATCCATTTATGTGGAACCAAACTCATGACCTTGATGTTGACACCATGCTTTAGCAGTTATTATTACAATTTAAAATAACTATGTGCATGTATTTTAAAATGTAATTTTCATGTGATATCAAAGCTGAATTTTCAGCATCATTACTCAGACTTCAGTGTCACATGATCCTTCAGAAATCATTCTAATATGCTGATTTGATGCTCGAGAAACATATCATGCTTTATGACGTTGCTTTATGAACGCTAAGTGTTTGTCATCTCTCAGAATTGTAAACCATGCTTATAATCTTGGTTTTAATACACAGACATACCCAAGTGCATGCATGCTTTGCTCATATACTGCGTTTGCATTTGCAAATAACGTGTTTGATTCATGTAGCGCTGTCATTCTGAGTCTCTCGGCTCGTTCACAGCCTGTGGCTCACACTTCTCTCAGGAGTGACAGGGAGTGTGTACACACACAGACTCACTCTGATGAACGTGTCGTTTCTATGGGCAGGTGAGTGTGAGTGGCAGTTTTGAGTGCTGTGGGTGACAGGCCTGCCAAAACACAGCCATGTGATCGTCATGTGCAGTGCTGCTGGTCCGGGGCTGTATTTAGGTGTGAAGCTCACCAAAAGACAGATGAACAGATCCAGACACGGACTGACAGACTGTGTGACTGAATTTAACTGTTGAGTTTGTCAAGTAGCTTTGAGTTTCGAGAAATCATGAAATCATGTTTCAATCAGAACCAGTCAAACACTTTGTACGGCTGTCAACGCAACACATTAGACAAATGAATTCGAAAGAAAATAGTGCGATAAAAATATGAACACAATTAAGCATGACCCTTGAACTGTGTGTAAATTAAGTACCACCTTCAATCGAGTCTTGATTCTATTTTTTTTTGTAGCTGTGGTGGGCTTCATGTTCAATGATATAGAGATAAAACAAACAATATATTGACTTTTAAATATTGATGTATGCAGTAAATTTGATTAGATTGACAGCCGTACATACAAGTTTTTGAAGTGCATGTGTGATTCGGGACTTAAATACTGCATGTCAACACACACACTGACCTTGGTCTCCCTGTGAGGCCTCAGAGATGTTGACGGCGAGCTGGCTGCTGAAAGAGTTAACTCCCATCATGCCTGAGTGAGCGCTGGAGCCTGTCAGCGAGGGCAACTGGTTATGGCTCCGCGGCACGCTGTACAGCGCCTCCGTCAGGTCTGCAGCTCGCTTTAAAATGATCTCCTGACCAATACAGAGAACAGCGAGAGAGAGAGAGAGAGAGACGGAGAGAGAGAAAGGGTTGAAATGGGTTTCAAGATATTAAATTAAATGGTGACTCCAACCATAGCAAAAAGTATAAAAGAAAACAATAATGCTCTTGAATAAAAAATGTTAAACAAAAAAATGATTTATTATTAATATTAATAGAATCATATTTTAGCATGATAAATAGCTTAACAATATTTTTTTTATAATTATTATACTTTTTTTAAAAACTATAATAATTATACAATTATAATTCATTCAGCTTATCGAAATTTAAAGATATATAAATATCATTATATAAGACATAATATAGACATAAATTATATAAGTAGTTACATAAATTATTATTAAAAATATAAAACTCGTGATATATTGGTAACGCTTTCTTTTATACTATATTTCACATCAAATGTTATTATAAATAATTCTATATAAATACACATTATATGAATTATTCTTAATAATAATAATAATAAATATATGTCTTAAATATAACTATAAAATATTTAAATAGTATTCATTATTTAAAGTATATTTAATTTTTCATAAAAATATATAATAATATAATGTGTTTTTAAATATAATTATTTATAATAATTCTATATAAAAACACAAATTAATTATTCTTTATATAGGCTATATATATATATATATATATAAAATTACTAAATATTTAAAAAGTATTGATTATTTACACACACACAACATACAAATCAGCTAACTCCATATAAAATCATGTAATTTCTTGTGATTTTCATACCTGATTATTATGAGGCATCCCATACAGTGCCTCCACCAGGTCTGCGGCTCTCTTCAGCAGTACCTCCTAATAACACACACAAACACACAGCGTTTAGTCCAATACTCCAACTCTGACACTGTAAATCAGCACTGTTTGCATCTCAAAACATAAACAATGCCGCACAGCAAAAATGAGCACCATAAAAAAGTATAATTAGGCTATATAAAATAAATAAATCATGTTCTCTATGTTTCAAGTTTTCCCAAAGTTATTTACTATATATAAGCAAGCCATGCTCAAAAAGAGAAACAAAACATGTGATGAGGCGGACAGAAAAAGAAGCTGTCGGAATCTCATTTACACCAACCTGTCACACACACACGTACACACAAATACACGCACTCAACCTGTGCCAAATCACACAAGCAGTGATCCAGGGCTGCGATCCTTTCAGACTACACATATGCTCCACTGTCATTCTTCACACGGCGTGTGTGACTGTGTGTGTTTGTGCGTGTTATCCTGTAGTGTTCCTGTGTAAGTCACACGTTTCCACTGGCCCACAGACTCCATTCTGGTCTCACTGAGAGAACTGAAACCAAGAGAGGACATGAGCACTTCACAACGGCTTCTGCTCCGTACTTAATTCACTTCTATACATTTTCACTCCTACATTTTGTCTTCGCCCCAGGGCACCTCCTTTCCACTTCACTGGTGGAAACATCACTTTCGAACAACACATTGGTTTTATCTATTTACCTTGTCACAATAAGTTCTGTCATTTCTAATTGATATTAGTTTTTATGAGCTTATCAGTATGTGTTATTGTACAGAAATAAAATAATAAAAAAATAATATATATATATAACCTTTTCTATAGAATACTTTTCTTTCTGCTAACAAATTCTACATTTTTTTTCCCGCTTAGAAATACAATAGCATTCAAAAGTTTAGAGTCAGTAACTATTTCTTACGCTCACCAAGACTGCATTTGTTTGAACATAAAAAGTAATATTGTGACATATTATTGCAATTTAAAATAACTGTTTTCTGTTTTAATATATTTATTCCTGTGATGGCAAAGCTGTATTTTCAGCATCATTACTCCAATCTTCAGTGTCACATGATCCTTCAGAAATCATTCTAATGCTGATTTGATGCTAAATACACGTTTCTTATTATTATCAATGTTGACAACAGTTGTGCTGCTTCTTCTTTTTTTTTTTTTGTGGGAACAGCATTTATTTGAAAATAAAATATTTGTAACATTATAAAGATCTTTAATGTCCCATTTGATCATTTTAATGTTCCATTTTTAGTTCCCCAATGAACCTTTAAGTGAACAGTTCTTAAAATAATACTTTTTTCTTATTGTGAAGAACATTAAAAAAAAAAAAAAAAAAAAAAAACTTTTTTTCCACTGTGGATGTTAAAATTTCTTCATGTAACCACTGATGCCAATAAACATTTGAGCGACCATGTTCAGGCTAAAGAGGAGCCTCTCTCTCTCTCTCTCTCTCTCTCTCTCTCTCTCTCTCTCTCTCTCTCTCTCTCTCTCTCTCTCTCTCTCTCTCTCTCTCTCTCTCTCTCTCTCTCTCTCTCTCTCTCTCTCTCTCTCTCTCTCTCTCTCTCTCTCTCTCTCTCTCTCTCTCTCTCTCTCTCTCTCTCTCTCTCTCTCTCCCTCTCTCTCCTCTCTCTCATACACACAGCATTCAGAGACAGAGAGAGGTGTGGAGGTGATACAGAGGAAGCCAGAGCTGGTATTATGGCAACCTCTACTGGAGCTCCCTGGGGTATTACATTGAAACCTACCCTACACACACACACACACACACACTTCACATGGCTGTATGAGGACAGGAAACAAAGAAAGAGACAGATGAAAGTATAGAGTAAAACACAGACAAAGAGAGAAAAGATTGACCCAAAGAACTACAGATGCAGTTCATGAAATCAGGATAAAACGACAAAAAAGAGAGCAGGAGAAAGAGAGGAAACAGCAGAGTAATTGTAAATCTCATGACGAGAGGTGAAAGAGAGAGATGCAGACAGAAAACAGTGCTGAAAGATGAGCAAAGGGGGAAAGGGTTGGAAGAAAACAAAGGAAAAAAGACTCGAGGGACAGAGAGAAGACAGAAGAAGACAAAGTGAAGGAAATGTGCACAAATAAAGTGGAATTGAGTGAGTGAGTGAGTGAGTATGTTAGGAGACAGAGAGAGAGAGAGAGAGAGAGAGAGAGAGAGAGAGAGAGAGAGAGAGAGAGAGAGAGAGAGAGAGAGAGAGAGAGAGAGAGAGAGAGAGAGAGAGAGAGAGAGAGAGAGAGAGAGAGAGAGAGAGAGAGAGAGAGAGAGAGAGAGAGAGAGAGGGGAAGTTCTAGTTGTTTTTCTCCCTCAAGAGTTGCCAGGTAAGAGGCAGCTGGGGTTGCTGGCAAACCTATCATTACTGTACTGTGAGAACAACAGCCTGTGTCTGTACACACACACACACACACACACACTCACACGCACATTGGAAATATTACACTAATTCTACATTTGTACACAATTCAAGCATGTTGAAATTAAAGTAAATGTTGCTTATATTTACAAACAAGTATCGACCGCAAAGCAGAAAACCCTATTAACAAATCTGAGTGTATTACAAAGGTATAAAATCAAGTAAAATACACTTAGCTTTACGGTACTGGTGTTGCCAGCATACACAAGGGTATGAATCATTAATACGGCTGTGTACTTTAGCCGATTTTATTTACACCATTGTTATTGTTGCATTTGATTATTACATTTGGAAATTTGTTGTTTAGACATCTGGGGTTCCTTTTCAAAAATAGTATAAAAAAATACTCTTTTATACGTTTTACAACGTTATCTACGAACCATTTTATCTTCTGAAGATTTAGACAGAAAAAGGTTTTGCGCAGATTTGTCTTATTTCTATGGCCATTTCTCTGAAATTGTCTCCCCCAAAAAGTGCATCTAGGCTAGAAACACACAAATAAAGCTAAAATACACAAATATACCTTAATACTTCATAATAAAACATGCAGAGTTCATGCTGGAACTTTAGTTCTCAAATAAGTAATAAGTAAATAAATGTAAGTAAAAATCACAAATCTTACTTTTCAATGTATTGTTCGTAAATTAAACTATAAACGATCCCTAACCTTAAAACAAAGCTTTTAGCATTTTTAGAAATGAATAAAGACACTATTTACGAACCATTTCATTTTATGAATACATCAACAAAAACAGTTCTTGATTGTTCTTATATCTATGCTTTTCAGATTGTTCTTATATCTAGGCACATTTTTAGACTGTCTGTCCCCAAAAAGTGCATCAAGGCCAGAAATACACACCATACACACTTATGAAGCTAAAATAAACAAATATGCCTTAATACATGCAGAAAAGCAGAGCTCATGCTGGAACATTAGCTCTCAGGTTTCTCACATCTATGTCATGCCTGCATCTGTGAAGTGCAGCTCTTAGTGACTGTTTTATGCCAGGCCACGAGGCCCTGAAACTGAACACTTTCTGGCGGAGTTTCTGAACACACTGTGTGGAAACTGTTACATTTACGAGGAAGAACAACAGTGGCCTTCAGATCAGGCAGAGAGGCAGAAACATGCTCAGGAAACCACCAAATATTGTGATATTCCTTTGGAGTTTAACTTTAAGAGCTCATCTGGGACTCTTTGCGTGGTTGTGCTCACACACACATGCAAGAGAGGATCGGGGGGCATATGGAGATGGGGGCACTAGGCTTCCTCCTCCTCCTCATCCTCATTTACTTGCATTTCCCACGACAAAATATGACCTTAGAACTAACAATCCTTCCTCAGCCAATCAACAACGAGCAGTAACGATCCTCACAGATGGCTCAAGTCAATGACAAACACGAGCAAGAGAGAGAGAGAGAGAGAGAGAGAGAGAGAGAGAGAGAGAGAGAGAGAGAGAGAGAGAGAGAGAGAGAGAGAGAGAGAGAGAGAGAGAGAGTTGAGACCTTGTGCTCGGTTGTTCCTGCATTATTCAATTTAACATGTTTATTCAACCTTTACAATAGTTATAATGTGATGAGTAGGAACTCGTTTTGTAAACTCCAAAACCGAATAGAAAAAGTGACATGATTAGAATAGAACGAGAACAAGAGAGCACCTTTAAAACACCCAAAACAAGACCTCCCGAAATAACCTGTGCACTATTTACACAAAAAGAATATTTAACTATTATTATAACAATTTCACTGTTTTTTGAATATTGTAATAATATAATATAATATAATATAATATAATATAATATAATATAATATAATATAATATAATATAATATAATATAATATAATAATAAGAGATAGGCCTATATGTAATCTGAATGTCTGTCCAGGGTGTATAGTTCATTGTTATTAAAAACGTGTTTTTATTGCACTGTAAAAATGTTAAACAGATAAACAAACATTAAAACCAAATATTTTATTTAATATGACAAAATCAACCTTATTTAATTAAGATACAGCAACAAAATTTATTTTAAATGTCAAATCAGGTAGAAAAAATAATATTTAAGGTAACAACATCTTTTTTAATATGTATTAATTTAGTATATGAACAATACATATTTATATACCCCCACTGTTTAGTGCAATATCTTGTAATAAAAAAAGTTGCTGCCTTAACGTTTAAAGTACAATCAACTTTACATTAAACTGACTAAAAAATGAGTTAAATCTTGTATAACTTGAAAATTGGTCAACTTATTTGATGAGTTAAAGCAATGTATACGGTAAACACATGTTGTCATAACTTATTGATCATATCCTTTTTTGCAGTATACATCATTTTTATAGTATACTACTGTATATTATACATAAAATTGGTCTATTTTGGCTTAACCAAACTGTCTTTATACTATTTCATATTTTAATTCTTTAATTATGTGTATTGTTGTATTTATATGCGTGCACTGGGAAAAATTGTGTGAGCAAGCAAACTAAAGCTCTTTCTGATTATTGTATTGTTTTGCATTATTGTTATAGCACTCAGTTTTATGCATCTATTAGCGTAAAGCGTGTGCTTATGAGTGCAGTGTTTTAAGTGTGTGTGTGTGTGCGTGCACCTGTTCATAAAGTATTTCTTGTTTTACTGTACGTCTTGTGGTCTCTCTCTCGTACACTGTTCCTGTGGGTGTTTCTTTATGAGTCCTCCCTCCCTCTCTCTGCCCATCTGTACGTGTCTCTGTGGTTTGGTTGTCCCCTGCTCTCGTGCCTGATGCTGTCCAGGTATGGGGCTCTTGTTCCAGGCCGCCTCCCCGCTGCAGTTCCCCGTGTCCGGCCCCAGCCGCCCAACATGTCCCTGGTTCAACAGTGCTCTGCCATCCACACCCAGTGGGCAATCTGTCACCAACACAGCCTTGCACTGGCAGCACACCCCTCATCTCGCTCCCTCTCTTTCTTTTTCATACCCTCTTTCTCCTTTGCTCTCCTCTCCTGTCCTGTCTTCCCTCTGGCCCGGCTCAGTTCATTAATCTCCATTATAAAACAGAAGTTAGTTAATGTCTCTGATGCTCGCTGGCTACGACACCCTGCCACGGGCCCTTTGGCACAACATGAACGCACACACAAGCATTTCCGTAAAACACACACACACATTTACTCGTGCTTAACTATTCACATCTTCACACACATTGACAAATACAACATTCTTGCATTAAACAAAACAACAATCACGCACAGAATTAGTAGTCTGTATGTTCTGTGTTTACATAATGTACAAATAATGTAATACGAACTTGTACTATTTGGATAAAGTAATTATAAAAAATTCAAGTACGATTTACGGTTTAGCGGTAAATTTCTCCCTTACTTTGGTTTAGAGATTTTATTAAATGCCAAACCCTCAGTAAAAAAAAATATTGAAGGATTTATTTTGAAAATAGTAAATTTTACAAATAATTACAAAGAAATGGCAAGTAACATTTTTTTTTTAATGAAAAATCACTTTTTACAGTGTATAGACTTAAGTCATCTTGAGGCTTGTAAGTGATCAGATTTTATATTATTAAATGGACAATAAAAACAAATTAGGGATGGCCCGATACCGATACTGGCATCGGGGATCGGGCCGATACTGTCCTAATATACTCGTACTCGTACTCATAAAAATTCGCCGATACCACGCACCGATACCACGTACATTTTGCAAAACGAAACTGGCCGCCGCGAGTGCTTTGTCGAGGTGAACTGAGGCATAGGAAAGTATAGGCTAATGTCGGCGGTTTGGGCTCATTTCAAGATAAGGGATGATGACAACAGCAAGGCAGACTGTGAGTTATGTTCAGCTAAGGTGTCGAGAGGAGGGAAAGAAAGTACATCGTTTAACACCAGCAATCTAATTAAACATCTGAAGACGCATCATAGATCTGATGGCCGAGCGCGCGCGCGGGCGGTAATGCACTCACTCTGTGTGTGCGGGTTACGGGAGAATAAAACGATTCGCGGGACTCCCGCAAACTAGAAATATCTATGAATAAAACATAAAAACTAAAAGATTTTTCTTAATCTCTTGCAGAAAAGCAACAAGAACAACTACAACAAAATAGAAACGATTTACAGGACAGAGTTTCTATTCATAACATGGTTACAGCGTTGAGCGATGTAGCCAATCACAGACATATGTGTTGATTTCTGGAACGCAATGGCCAATCAGAAGCATTTAAGATAGACTCCCCTCACCGCTCAAAAACGGACTTTTTTGTTCAGTGCTGAATTCTGCATGCTGGCAAATCCTCTAATTATAACAAACAAAGTGTGGATATTATGAAAGATTGATTGTGCAGTCAGCTTCATTGATAATAACAGAGATGTGTGAGATCGCGATGAACTGTCAGCTTTTAGGATTTATTAAGGGAGCGCACTTTGCGCGCATTCAGTCATGCCAGACCATGCACGCAGTAGCCTGCTTGCTTTTATGTTAAATTAACAGCGGTTTGTGTGTTAATACATTTATTATTTTACTAATTTTTATTTATTTTTTAGACTTGTTAAAACAAGCAGAGAAGAAAATAAAAACAGTCTTCTAACCTGTGTTCTAAAATAGTCGTCTTCTTTCTGGGAGCCTATTACTTTTGCGGTAGAAATATCGGTATCGGTACTCGGTATCGGCAAGTACACAAATGTAAATACTCGTACTCGTATCGGTTTGAAAAAAATGGTATCGGGCCATCCCTAAAACAAATCCTATAGACTTACAGTGAAGCATAAGAGATATGTGGCAAATTTAAGGACCAGACTATCATCAAGACTTTGGGGTGGCCTCTTTTTCATGGGCTAGTCAGCAACACGAGCAACGTAAAAAAATGTTTAAATTTTTTTATTGTTATACTGCAGCAGCTACGATTAATAATAATAATAATAATAAGGCAAAATGTATTTTTGTTTGAATGTGTCCCTGAGCTGTATCATTCAGTACTAGTGAAAACGTTTTTAAGTGCACTGTAAAAATGTTTTATGATTTAAATGAATAAATTAAAATAGTATTAATAATAATATAGTTTTTTCATAGCTTTGCTGTATTCCTCATATTTGCAAGTTGCTTTGGATAAAAAAAAAGTTAATAAATGTATAAATGTAAAACTAAACTATTTTGGTGAGCCTGTAAAATATCAAAAGATTATTTGAGAAACATAAGAAAGTGAGGCATGCAGAAACAGAGAAAAAGGAGAAAGATATATAAAATGACTTCAAACAGCCACGAGGTGAATAAACTGTACAGTTCTGCTCTGTGGACTTAGCATTGCTTCATTATTTATGTGGCGTCTACAGAACGACCTGTGGCTACTCTACACACGTTCCCCTCACACATCTCTACAAAGTATTTCACATCACATTTTCTCAGCCAAAACAAAAAAGTCCGGCACATTCCTCTCAAATGTCTGCCAGCACAAATCAGCACTGCGTTCCCTGTAGTCAAGCTGCTCTATAACCTCAATATCACTCGGAGGCTCAATACTCACTCTGTTGAACCCCTAATGAAATGCAATCAATGATTGATAAGGTGGCAGTTGCCCTCGAGTAGACCCGCTGATGATTACAGCCGGTCGGCCTGAGCACCTGACCCCAGTCTGGGCTCCAGAGGTGTGCCACCCGGCCCTGGGAGAGACAGGCGCTGGGCCTTTTGTCTTATTAGCTGACTGTCGAGGTGTAAAGATCTGCCGCCTGCCAGGCATACAATTAGTCATCCTGTGATCTTTATTACTCTAGGGTGGTGGTCTTTCTTAGCAGAGCCCCAATTCGACACCCTCTCTTCCTCACCCGGGAGCCCCAGGTAATGTTGGGGATCAGGTGATGGGATCTTATGGAGGGTCCCTTGCATCACAGGTTAAGGACGAGGCAAGAGTGTCTCTTGTGCTACCAAGAGGACTGTGAGTGATCCTCTGCAGGGTCAGCGACTGGAGGAATCTGCCCACTCCATCACCCCCGGTTCCTACATATACTCTGAAAAATAACTTTTGCTAAATTGTTTGCAGCTTTATAGGACGCTATATATATATATATATATAAAAAATTCAAAGGATCTTGAGATGGCTATATGGCTCTTGAGACACTAATTTTTTTTATTTTTTATTAAATGATATTATGTTTTTCAGGATTCAAATTATATGATGTTATGCTATTTGGTAAACACAATCTTCTGAGCTTTGTCTCGCAACCCAAATAGCCTCTGGGCACCCTTAGCGCAAATGCCAACACGTCAAAACGTCTTGCAGTTTTTTACATGCATTTATATGCATGGAACAAACAAGATTTATTATTATTAACTACAACTAAAACTATTAACAACATTTTTGTAAATTAAAAATAAAGCTGAATAAAAATAAATAAAATATAAATATCGTATGAAAAACTAAAAACAATGTTGCCTTGGTAACTAAATGAAGTTAAAACACTAACATAACTAACTGAAAATAAATAAACGGAACTAAAATGGAAATAAAAATAAATCAGACCTAGGCTATATAGTAATAATTTGATAGTTGAATATTTTTTTTAAAGTACTAAATTAAACTAAAATCAAAATGTAAACTGAAAATATAAAAATAAAGCTAATTCAAAATATTATTAATAATATATACATAATACTAAAATTACACTGTAAATAAACACTGGGCCAAACCATTTTACCAAGTAACAGATAATACAGTTTGTTCGGTTACACTTTATTTTACAGTACGTGCACTTATGTACTTACAGTGTACTTACCTAAGAACTACTGGGTAATATAAGGTAACTATATGGGAGTTAAGTTTAGGTTCAACTATGAGTTGGTTTAGGTTCAGGTTTAATACCTAGTTATTACCCAGTTATTGTAATTACTGTAAAAAGTCAAATTAAGTGCTACCGTTTGTTCTGATTCATCCCCAACATCAAACTGCCTGAGAACATCGTTACAAAAAAGTTCTTTCTTTGTTGAACAAATGTCTGTAAAACTCCTTTCGCTTCTAATTGGAACCTTTCTTTTTAAGAGACAGGCCGGGAAGGGTTCGGACTCTACGAGAGATTCGCTCAGGGAGGCGTGCGAGCGGCTCCTTCCCCTGAGAGGTGTTCTGGATGAGCTGGATTCATGTCTGCATGTTAATCTCTTCACTCTACCTGCCAAAAGGCAGAGAGCACGTGTTACGGTGCATCAAGATGCTGTGTTCCTCTCCTTTTCCTTTTCACAGAACTCCACAGCCCAGCATCACAGCATGAAACCATCTCAACACTCCTGGCCCCCTGCTGTCTCTGTGTGTGTGTGTGTGTGTGTGTGTTAAGTGTATGTGGGTGAATGGGTCACGAGGAGTTGTTCAGAAGCTCTATAGTTCATTCAGCACAGGTAACAAGGTGAGTCTGTTTGACTTTAGATTGGCCCGGCTCTCGGCTCTCTAGCCCTGAAGGCTGTCTCCCGAACAAGCCTGTTTCTATCTTCCTCCTATCTTTTCGTCCTCCTGTTTTCCCCTTGCTTTCTTTCCAGGGGCTCAATTATGGGAGGATGGTTCTCAAGCGCCCGGCGAGAGCAGATCAGCTGACCCGGGAGAGCAAGCCATCCGACAGGTCCCCTAACAATGATAAATCACACACACACACACACACACACACACACACACACACACACACACACACACACACACACACACACACACACTGAGCCTGGTGAGCAGAGGTCCACCACAAACACATACATACAACATTACAACTTTCACGCACGCACACGCACACACACATCCACAAGCTTATCGTGCTAATAAAGAGCAACTGATAAAGTAAAATGCACCAACATGACAAGGCAAAGGAAGTCAATAACATGCTTCCTCTTAAGGAAGTATAAACAGGGCTTAAAAGGGAGACCGGGGCTAGTTGTCACGCAAGCAATATCTGAATAAGCTAAAACTGCACAAATGTATTTACTTTAAAAGTAGCTTTTTATGTTGTTTTTTTTCATCAATTTTTTGTCAATTGAAATTAGCAAGTCACATGTTGTTGTACTTTATGGACTTTATTCATTTAAATATCTGCTGACCAAAACAATGGCTTGATATTTGTCTGTTACATTTTACATACTGTTTTTTTTTTCTAATTTATTAATTTTTTGTTTCATAATTACTTTGCTGTTTAATTTAAGCTGAAATCCTAAAATATGCTGATTTATGCCTGTTAATCAAATTGTTAATCAAAGTTACCACATACTGTATAGTGTAACTGAGAACTGCCTGAGAACTCAGTATGAACCAATATGACCTGCTAATGGGGCATGTTGTCACAGAAGTTTTTCCTGGGCAATCATAGTTGTAATGTTCAATAGCTTTTTAGGATCAAGATTAACATCCATATAGAAATTGACGTTTAAAAATATTCACTTAAGTAAAAAGTGTGACAACTAGCCCCAGTCTCCATACTTTTGTCCAGGGCTTCAGAGAGCTACCACATGTACATAAAGTACATCTCTGACTGAGCAGAAAGCTCATTTCAACATGCAAACAGCAGGACTTTTCGTTTAATTTAATGTGCATTTGATTGTCTTGTGTTGGAAGCAGACTCATTTGCTAAGAGAGACCACCAATCTGAGTTCATAAGAAACACCATAATCCAGGTGTCCTTTTGAGAGAATCTCACAGGTCGTTAACCTCGCGGTAACCTGGGACTGCCAGGAACGTGTGTCCCGTATGCCAGAGAGAAACGCAGCTGCATGCGGGACAGAGGAGCGTCCTGAATCACGTCCATATTCATGATCTATCTGGACGGAGAGGTGTGTGCTCACGGCCAAACCTTGGGACTGGAAATGAAATTATAGATAAACCTGATACATGCCTGGCCCCAGCAAAGGTCGTCGCAGACAAACACAGCTGGGGTTTCTAAATGCTGGGGCAATCACTGGCACACACACTGCAGATCCGATCAGGATTTTGGAAGGAGTCAAGTAAATGCAAAATTCACAGTCAAACTCTGTGCATTGTTATACACAAATAAAAAAAATAGACCGAGCCAAAAATAGCTAAACACTAAGTTTTTTAATTGACTTAACCACAAATGATTGGTCAGGAAATTTAAGCAAATGCTAACTACTTAAAAAGCCATTGCTGTCTCAGAAAAACATCAAAGACAGAATTAAGTTTTTGGCAGAAATGGAAAGTTGTGTTTGGAGTGATGAGTTGCATGGTGATGCTTCAGAGCGGTGTCTTCAAACATCTGGAGAGAAATATGATAATAAAAGCACCTCTACCACACAGGAGCATGGAGGAAGAGTGTCATTGTGTGGGGAGCCTTTTAGCTGAAAAGTCATGTGAAAAGTCCTTTAATGCTGTGGTGTACAGGAGAATATTGCAGAATAGCTTGCTTCACACAAATGAAAAGTTATCTAAAGAGGAATGACCAGATGTTATTTTCAACAAGACAATGCTCCTGCTCAAACTGCAAAGTCAACCAAGAGAACAAGTCCATCATGCTCATGTTTTGGCCTGGTCAGAGTCTAGATTTGAACCCCTATAGTGAATATTTGGTCTCACATTAAACTCAAACAAACTGGGAGACATTTTTCAACTACCAATGAACTGGTTTGAAGCCATCAACATGGAGTGACTGACACGTCTTTCTGTAAAAAGCTTTCTGCAAGTTGGGGAAGGCTATTCTGTGCTAAGTAACTTTATCTACAGTATTTGTTCAAATACTTGCTAATTCCTGACCATTGAATTTTGATTTAAAAAATACCACTAAATATTTTGCCATTTTTTGGCTTAGCCCAATTTATTTACTTATTTGCAGTGTTCAATTACTTATTCATTCACTTAATTATTTATTTACCTCCTTTCCTGCCTTGTGTATTTACTTGGTTATTTATTTATAGGCCTGTGTCAAAAAACGAGGCACCAGGAACAGGAAAAAGGCGGTGAAAAAAAAAAAACTGTCTACATTCTTATTGAGTTTTCCTCTTGAATGTATAAGTATATAAGAGGTGATAGCTGGCGGTCTCCCCTTGCCACGTATCACAGCATCAAAGCAGCCAGACAATGTATGCTCACTATTAGTATCAATTTACAAATAAACTGCTTTTTTTGGTGACTGGATCTCAGATGTCAGATTTTGATAAATGGTTTCAATTTGGCAGCTGTTTTAAAGTGTCAGTTCGCATCAGATCTGATCCCCTCCTACACCAGAGCCCTGCCCGAAAGAATCTCTCTCACTTAGCTTCCTGCCTTTTTAGGGGAAAATAATCTTTTCATACTAACCAGGCGGCAAACCGCCCACAGGGCACCTGACGGCACATCGGGTTTTTGCGCTCGACTCGAGTGTGTGTGCGTACGCATGTGTGTTTTTGGATATATACACACAGTCTGCACCGGTTAGCATATCAGCTTTGTTCTTTGATTTGTTGCTTGTTGCTGCCCCAAAGCTGCAATATGCCACCAGCATGGATAACAGCACAGATCTAACCTCCATCTCACCCTCTCAAAGCCCGCATCACACAAACAGTTGTTTTTTTCATTCACAAGCTGGAACGAGCTGCTCTTCTACGCTATCAAACAGAAGACCCTCAGGCTTTCAGAATCAAGGTTTGCTTCCCAGACATAGAAAACACCCATCCTTTGCAGCAAGAAAGGACCAAAGCCAAATCGGAGTCTGGAATACTAAATGCCCATCTTGCGAATGTTTTACACCTATTTTAAAGTTTATGTCAAGCTTTTCTTTCAAAAACAGGAGAGGTTGTGTAAATCTAAAACAAGCCCAGGAACAGCAAAATGTGTGATTTTGACTATACAGAAAGAAAAATATGCAGCGAAAGCAATTACTTCAGACCGCACTTACCTTAGGTTACCTCTCTGGGTCTCCAGGGTGGCGAGGGATGACCTTCTGTAGGCCTCTGGAAACCGTATAGTCTATGGTGGGTTCATTCAGAGCTGCGGGACAAACCGAAAATAAGATGTTTTATTTGATTGAAATGACTGCAAGTTCTCTCAGAAACAGGCCATTATGTCATCTCGTCCATTTCCCAGAGTTCTCTGCCAGACGTTCAGAAGGATTAAATATCAGTGCGTGTGTATGTACAATTGTCCCTGTATATTTGTTTACATTTGTCCTGTGGCATCAATCCAAGCTTCCCCCTGTGTGAATTTGTTTTATGAAGTGTTTAGTGAGGCCCTATGGCCTTCCTGTCCCCCTTTACACTTCTTTATTCCCAAACTCTAACCTTTCCTGCCTAATTCAATTCCTCTCTTCTCACTCAACCCTGCTCACAGTTTTTATTTCATTCTCTCACAGCGAACAGCACCTCCTCTTTGCCCCTCTTTTCCATCTCTCCGTCGCGATACGAAAGGCAGAAAGAAACACCCGGAAAGCAGTTAGGGAGATATTTCTCCATAATCAAGCCCATTAATCATAAAAGGCTGTCAAATTGACTTTGGGGACAATTTGTCAGCCTTCTTGCCCGGTCCGCTTTTGTCACCGTTGCCTCTTGTATTCCGTAAGGATGATTGACAGTCCAAATGCTAGCGAGTAGAATACCTAGTTTGCACTAATATGCATAAGCGGTGCTTTCATGAATAAGAATAAGGTGGCTGGCGCAGGAGCAGGGGGCTCTTTTCAAAGGGCCCGGTGCCGTTTTGTCGTGCGTGGCAAATAGATGTTATTACCATTATAACAATATTTGTTTTCTTTCTCTCGGGGGGAATGGTCTCGGCGAGCTGCTAAATCAAATTTGTTTGAGCCGGTTTCACAGCGAGGAGGAGAAAAGAGCTTGTGGAGTGACAGCGTTTGTGGAGGAGAGGGGGGGGGGGGGGGGGGGGATCTTTGTGACTCAATGCCCCTGTGAAAGTGAAAGAACAGTCCTCTCAGGACGCTCTGAGAAAAGGCACAGTGGAAACGATCGCGTTCCTTCTCTGGGTCAGAAGAAATGCGGGGTTTGATCAAACGGCAGTGTTATTAGACTCAGTAAGCAAACTATGTGCCATTGTTTTGTTGTGTCATTTTTGGACAGTCTGCTTGCGATAATTGCTGCCATCTGGATATAAAGGGCTCTATCTTGCACTCGCGCAAATGACTTTGTTCACTGACGCATGTATCATTCCTATTTTGCACCCGCGCAAAAGCGGACTTTTCCCTCCACAGACACACGTCGGTTAACTAAGAAATACACTTGCGCTCCCCGGGGCGGTTCAGCGCAAAGAGGAGGCGTGTTCCGGCGCAAACTTTCCCTCATGCTATTTTGCTTTTCTATAAAACAATTGCGCCACTGACCAGAAAAAAACTAGTCTAAAGTCAGTGGCGCGTTGCGCGTTGTTCATTATGCTATTTTAAGCGCGCATGCTTGGCCATAATGTAGCGGGTGCACAACGCGCATACACCTTGATTCTCTCATCAACACAGATGCAGCAGTTTTTATTTTTGCAAATCATACATTATAACAAGGAAAAATATTAACACATGAGGGAAATCATTGTGGTGTCCATGAAAATTTAGTTTTTTTCCTCCCACGCCTGTTTAACCGACGCTGATGATTTGTATGGGGATGGGAGAAACCCACCCACGATAGATAGATAGATAGATAGATAGATAGATAGATAGATAGATAGATAGATAGATAGATAGATAGATAGATAGATAGATAGATAGATAGATAGATAGATAGATAGATAGATAGATAGATAGATAGATAGATAGATAGATAGAGAGATAGAGAGATAAATAGATAGATAAGTCTGATTTGAACGTTGAATTTCTTGTTATTTCTGCATGCATTCTACTTCAGACAGTCAATAAACAGTGCCGTCTGAGGGTGTTACTGCATGAGGGTTTATGCCATAGTTTACAGGTGCACCGCAAAACACCGCAATACAACGTCACTTCTCTGTCTTTCACGGTCCTGACAAGAACGTCGGTCTCCTCGGCTGTGAACCGCTCTGACGCACGCCTGGCAAATCCGCCGTTATAATAGCAATCCGCCATGCAACATGCGACCTGCCCTTAAAGGGAATGTGAGATGACGCTCTGATTGGTTTATTCCACGTTACGCCCAAACCACACCTATGAATAATGAAGCTACTTCAGGCCAAACTCTTTTAGATTTGCGCCAGGCGCAAGAGGCATTTATCCCGCCGGGAAAATAGCAACAGCGCCGGGATCCGCCCACAAAGTTACTTGCGCTTTGCGCTTTGACACTTGCGTTTCAGATCGTTAAAATAGGGCCCAAAGTGTCAGGGAAAAAAACAGTCGAGAGATAAAAGAAAAAGAACGAAAGAAAGAAAGAAAGAAAGAAAGAAAGAAAGAAAGAAAGAAAGAAAGAAAGAAAGAAAGAGAGAAAGAAAGAAAGAAAGAAAGAAAGAAAGAAAGAAAGAATGAAGAAAGAAAGAAAGAAAGAAAGAAAGAAGGAGGAAGGAAGGAAGGAAGGAAGGAAGGAAGGAAGGAAGGAAGAAGGAAGAGAAAAAATGAAGGAAGGAAGAAAGGAAGGAAGGAAGGAAGGAAGGAAGGAAGGAAGGAAGGAAAGGAAGGAAGAATGAAAGGAAGGAAGGAAGGAAGGAAGGGAAGGGAGAAGAAAGAAAGAAAGAAAGAAAGAAAGAAAGAAAGAAAGAAAGAAAGAAAGAAAGAAAAGAAAGAAAGAAAGAAAGAAAGAAAAGAGGGAAGGAAGGAAGGAAGGAAGGAAGGAAGGAAGGAAGGAAAGGAAGGAAGGAAGGAAGGAAGGAAAATGAAGAAGGAAGGAAGGAAGGAAGGAAGGAAGGAAGGAAGGAAGGAAGGAAGGAAGGAAGGAAGGAGGAAGGAAGGAAGGAAGGAAGGAAGGAAGGAAGGAAGGAAAAATGAAGGAAGGAAGAAAGAAAGGAAGGAGGGAAGAAAGAAAGAAAGAAAGAAAGAAAGAAGAAAGAAAGAAAGAAAGAAAGAAAGAAAGAAAGAAAGAAAGAAAGAAAGAAAGGAAGGAGGGAAGGAAAGGAAGGAAGAATGAAGAAGGAAGGAAGGAAGGAAGAAGGAAGGAAGGGAAGGAAGGATAGGAAGGAAGGAGAGGAAGGAAATGAAGGAAGGAGAAGGAAAGGAGGAAGGAAGAGAAGGAAGGAAAGGAAGAAAGAGAAGAAAGGAAGAAAAGAAAGAAAGAAAGAATGAAAGAAAGAAAGAAGGAAGGAAGAAGAAGGAAGGAAAGGAAGGAAGGAAGGGAAGAAGGAAGGAAGGAAGGAAGGAAAGGAATGGAAGGAAGGAAGAAAGAAGAAGGAAGGAATGGAAAGGAGGAAGGAAGGAAGGAGGAAGGAAGGAAGGAGGAAGGAAGGAAGGAAGAAAGGAAGGAAGGAAGGAAGGAAGGAAGGAAGGAAAGGAAGAAGGAAGGAAGGAAGGAAAGAATAAGAAGAAAGAAGAAAAGAAGGATAGGAAGGAAGAAAGGAAAGAAGGAAAGAAAGAAAGAAGAAAGGAAGAAGAAGAAAGAAAGAAAGAAAGAAAGAAAGAAAGAAAGAAAGAAAGAAAGAAAGAAAAGAAAGAAAGAAAGAAAGAAAGAAAGAAAGAAAGAAAGAAAGACAGAAAGTGAAGGAAGGGAGAGGGAGGAAAATGAATAAATAACAAATTAAGAAAGTAAAGGAAGGAAGGAATGCATGAACGAATGAATGAACAAACAAATGCATTATTGAACAAAAAGGAAGGAAGGAAGGAACAAAGGAAGGAAAAGGAAAGAAGAGAAATAAATAAATAAAGAGAAAAATTAAGAAAGGAAATGAATGATAGAAAGGAAATGAATGAAAGGAAATGAATGAGAAGAAAGGAAATGAATGAAAGAAAGGAAATTAAAGAAAGAAAGAACAAATGAATGAATGAATGAATGAATGAATGAAGAAACAAACACAACAAACAAATGATCAGATGAATGAACAAAATAACAAAAGAAGGAAGAAAGGGTGATGGAGGAATGTAAAAGAAGAAAATAAATGAACTAACAAACAAGAACAGAAGAGAGAGTTAAGGAAAGAAAAAAATGAGACGAGAAGAAAGAAAAGGAAAGAGACACAGGAACAACGGAGGAAGAGCTTCCATGAGAGCAATTTCACAAAGCAATCCCATAAAACTTGCACTTTAATGAACCGTTGAACAGGGGACATGAGAGGGAGGGCTTTGTCTCTCTATCACACCCCCAAGAAATTAAGCCCATTACTTCTCTTATTAAAATCCCCCTGAACTTTGACCCCAGCGCCCCATTGGCTGCCTGCAGGGCCTCTGTCCTCTCAGCCAATCGATACGGCTGCCTCCCGCCGAGAAGTGGGAGTAATTGGAGAGTGTGTGTGCATGGGCCGAACCCTGACCCCGCCTGCATTACACAGCCCATATGAAGATAGATTGCCTGATTTAGTGTAAACATATGCTGCAATTCTAGCCATCAGTGCCACTTT
This sequence comes from Rhinichthys klamathensis goyatoka, assembly GCF_029890125.1. Taxonomy (NCBI): domain Eukaryota; kingdom Metazoa; phylum Chordata; class Actinopteri; order Cypriniformes; family Leuciscidae; genus Rhinichthys; species Rhinichthys klamathensis. Next base: position 45,710 of record NW_026606718.1, read on the forward strand.
CTCCGTCGTAATTTGTATTGATTTTTTTCTCCCTTCCTCTCAGCCATCCACGCGTCTTTGCTGTGCCTGACGTGCGATTGCGAAAAGGGAAAGATAATGCAGTTCGCTGAAGAGGTGGCGAGTGTGTGTGTGTGTTGGAGGAGACGAATAGAGGGTTGTATATTTATTATTAATTTAATCATCTCCTTATTGCAGGCGCTGTGGGGCTGCACATCTCTTTTCTTTCTCTCTCTCGTTCTCATTTGAAGGTTATCACACTCTCCACTGAGATCTACTGATGCTAAATAGAAGGTTGCTTTGGAGTGTGAGGTAACAGTGAAAGATTAATATGATTTCCTCTTTCAGATGTCCAGTGGGACGGGACAACACAATGAGCCGCCATAGAAGACAAAAAAAGCATTTCCTCGTATGCTTGCATAACTCTATTACCGTCGAAATTTTGATCATCAGCACGACAGGGTCAAGTCTGAATCGTGTCTCCCGTCGTCATCGACACGCATCACAATCCTCTCAACAAAACCGCCGAGCATTTGACCTCTGACATGCAGTTAACCTGCACGGCACACCTGCGTTTGTCCTCACATGAGCTTGTTGAGGCTCCATCTATCTAGCAAATTAGAGGTAGTGCGTGCAACTCTGAAATCAATCCCGGCATACCTCTCTGTTCTTATTACACGCTCTGCAGAAGTCAGAGGTCAAATAGGGCTGACTGGGAAACCACTCAACACGCACCAACTCATGATAGCCAGACCTAATGAGGGCAATGCTTACAGCATGAGGCTTGTGAAGGGAAATAAAAGATGAGAGGTAAAGATATACAACCAGAATGAGAAAAAAAAAGCTGAGAATAAATGAAGAATTGGCTCAACACACAGGAAGTTGAATTGGGATTCGAATTGAAGTGACAGGAAGAGGAATATTTTGAATGACATCTTATTTAAACATCAAAACAAGGTTTTGTCAAGCCAAATTGTAAAGTTCCTCTCAACATGCTTTGCTTTTCTAGTTAAAAAAGGCATTTTTCTTTCTTTTCATTTTTATTGATTTTAATTTGCTACCTCAATTCAAATTCAGAAATGTAATTGTGAATGGAACACAACCCTGCTACACAAGCTATCAGAGCACTTCATTTCCAAGCCGAGCCTGAATAACTCGTCTCCCGCCAACTGTATGTACGTTTAGTTTGCGCTTGTTTACATCCATGCTCTCCGATGGGCTTACATCTATTTACCCTCCACTGTTTTTCTATTTACATTCTCTTGTTCCCACTTTCCAACAGGCCCCCCAGCTGATCATGTTTCCCCTCTCCCTGATGGCATCTGTCTTTACAACATGGGGCTTTTTAGGTGCCATATCCATTCCCGTTCTCTCCTCCTTAGTCCCTGTGATGCAGTGATCGTAAGCGTAGTCATGCCCCCTTAGGCCACAATCGCAACCGTGTGTCCGCGCCATTCAGAGAGAGGCTATTTCAGCGGTCTCCCTCTAACGCAGACTGAATGATTTTAGATGGAGCCCTCGGCCCATCTAAAACACTTGATCAAGCCCTGCTCTGTCCACGGGAGGCGCATTGATGGAATGGGGAATTTGATGCAGGTTCGGATTCCGACGCAACATGCCTCAATTTCTCATTTTCATGTGCTACATGATTGATATGGGAGAGAATGGCACCGAGCGGCTCTTTCACCTGCAGATGGGAATCTCGCACTTAGATTGCCCCGCTACTCTTTAGGGGGAAGACATTTACAGGTGCGCAACGGGGCGACGTGAGAGGAAGCGATTTGTTTTCCGGTTCTAGTCTGTCGCCACGAGGTCACAGATCTGGCTTGTTGACAAACGTCTGAAACCCCCCTGTTGCGTGTCATCGATTTCAACCCATCCATCTCCTCTTTGTCTTCACGTCAAAAAAGGCCGCGGCACGTGGAAATACAGCGCTTCGCGAATGATGGAAAAATCAGAATGCGCTTCTTTGCACCATTCTGAAGGAATAAAACAAGAAGTGAATTCTGATCAATCATTACGGCCCCGCTCCCCGCTCCCCGCTCCCCCATCCCTAACCCCTGCAACCCCCAAACACTCCCACCACCTCCTCCTCCCTGGATCGATCCTCATAGAAATTTCATGAACTTTAAACTGTGATTGACAGTAGAGGCAAGGCTGCTTTAAAGTGGAGAGCCACCAGGGAAGATGAAGAAAAACCCACCCCAGCCTCTTCAAACACGCAGACAACACAGACTCGTTCGCACTAAAAACCACACACTTTTAATTACGGCTTGAATACGCTTCGCTGTTATGGCAGCAATTACGAAAGCCGAGCTAACCTTGGTTTACCCCTGTGTGACACCGCACTATGACACACTGTCTGGATTTTTAGGGGCAGATAATAATCAACAAATGATCCTCAGATTTGGTCTGACGTTATAGTAAGGGAGCAACAAGATGTCCCGAAAGCACAAGTGCTGTATCACTTCACGGGTGTCAGTCATTCTGTATGCATGTACAAGATGGGAAATAAGATCAGTGAATTAAAATCGGAGGAGGTTGAACATTTGATGAGCTGAGGAGGGCTTTACTTCACCAGGGGAACGTGTCATTCCTCTACAGAGCCGAGACTCATTTCACTATCAAAGGAGTCTCTTTTCTCTTAAAGAGGAGACCTGTGGAACCAATGTTGGAGAATTAGTGATTTCATGGGGGGACACTTTAGGCTGCGACTCCAAAATAATAACAGACTCCTCAGGTGGGGGAAGTATGGCTTTGAAGCACACTTCCTTGACGTGTCACTCAACTTAATCAAGGCGCTACAGAGGCAATTACCTAACAGATGATTAACATATCTAGCTGGCAAGGCAAACGGATGCAAGCGGTAATCAGCATGGCTGCATCACTGTTCGTTCTCCGAGGAGAAAGAGAGAGAGTAGGGGTGACAGAAGGAGCTTGGTGTGTTAATGTCACTTCTGCTTCACTACATTCAAGTCACTGCAAAGTACACACATTTCCACATATCTGAGGCCCTGTTTACAACTGGTATCAAGATGTGTTTTGGTCGATCGGATCACAAGTGGACGACACTAGATACAGGTGTAGACAAGGTTTAAAACGCTTTGGGCTTGTCCACTTTCGACCAATTCCAGGGGTAGTCGAAAACGCATTAGATTGCTTTTGTAGTGTAAATGCTTGTGTGGTCAAATGCGTTCAAACAGCCAACTCTTCAAATGCCTACTCTCCGCCTACTCACCTAATAAGTGAACATTATGGGAAGCACTCTAGCCAGATGAGATTTAAACTTTGGCTGGAGACCTAAGTTTGGTTCGAAAACAAAAAAACGTACCAAGCATGTTCTTTCACCATTCCTGATTTCTAGCACGCACTCACAGTTCGGAGTGGTCTTGCGGCTATAAGAGCAGAAACGAAATCTTATGCTCTCCGTATGTTTTTCCAACTAAATTTCCAAGCTTATTTTGTCCATTAGATCGAAAGATCTGGAAAAAAAAACACACATTTACCCGCCCATAGACCCTCCCCTCCAAGAAATCAGGACAGAAGTGGCTAAAAGTGGACAAAAGAGACTGCTTAACCTAGTGTAAAAGGGTAGGTCGTCTGCTTATGATCCGATCGAGCTTAATGCATCTTAATACCAGGTGTAAACAGGGCCTGAGAGTTGGTACTGTGTATTATAGGGCTGTAAATACAATTTACATCACAATACATGCGTCCTGATTCAATTCATCAATACAGTTTCAATCTCTCTGAACCTCAGAGTGGTTTTGACTGCACTGAGAAACATAGTCTCAGAGTTTATGCTTATTTACTTTTAATGTCAAAGAAGCATTTTATAGTGTAAAAAATGTTTTATTACCAAGAATTCTGTTTTTATGTCTACAGAGTTAAAGAGCAATATTTTAAAAATACAAAATTATTTAAATATTTTAAATTATTATTAAAAATAATTATAAATTATTAAAAAATAATTATACAATTTAATATTTTTTTATAAAAAATATTTGTTTAAATAATAATTATTATAAGTTTAAATAATAATTTCCGGTTTCCATTACGAGCATTTATTTTGGTGCATCACCAACAAATATTGATTCAAAGTCTTAAAGTATCAATGCAATATTATGAGAAAAAGCATGGTGGTACGTATATGTCAATATACTGTATGGTTGTTTCAGCACAGCCTTAGCATTTTGTCAAATACAAAAATATGAATTAGTGAATACTCCTGACAAACTCTTTATGTTGCTTGGTTAGAAAGAAAGAAAAATGATGATGTTTCTGCTTTTCTAACATTTGAAATTGGACATTACATAAGTAAACGCATGCCAATAGCCTGGTTATGGATTCCACTAAAAGGCTGTACTTCAGCTACTGTCAAAGTATCTCACCAATATATGCCACAGTGAGGATACTGCTGACAGACCACCTCCTAGTGCGAGACTCACAAATACATCGGCGTCCAAGCTGTGAAACAACTGAACGAAATGATGACATCATGCCGGGTCCTGTTCTACGTGCTCGGCAGCCCTGCAGAGCTCATCCAGTGGAACGTTCCGCTAATGTGTTCCATCTGCCCGCTCCGAGGATGAAAAGGTAACAAAGTGGCCCATTGTTCCATGGCTTGTGCAACAAGTGAACTGCTCCTGGTCCCTCTCTGAGCTCAGGCTATGGGAACGGTTTTTGAGAAACATCAGCCACTGCATCCACAGAGCCTGTGCCATTAAGCTTTAGTGCCAGTATTAAAGAGCTTATGTAGTGAATGGCGCCAGAACCTCTGGCTGATGTGAGAACACAGCGAGCAGGTTCCAAATCCAGCCCATGATTTTAAGTTTCATACCAGCTGGGTGCTCCGTGGTTTTCCAATCAACTCTTCGGGCCCCAGGCTGTGGCAATTACATAGCTAGATTGAGAAAATCTTTGTTGTGTAGCTTTGACATCCAATCCCACCCTTACAACGATTCCCCTAGTCTCTTCCACCCAACAATTCTCTTAGACTCTCCTCCTCAAACCTGAAGATATTCTCAAGAATGTTTCAACTGTTTGTCAGTATAATGAAAGGTATTGGGATCCAAAAGAACAACATTGGATCCAATTGACTTATACTTAGCACAGTGCCAATATCTCAAAATATCTACTTTTGTGTTCCACAGAAGAAATAAAGTCATAGAGCTTTGGGTATTTTTTGGGTGAACTATCCCATCAACAGAGCTGCAAGTCAATATAACACAATATGAACCTAAAGTAAGCATTACCACCAAAAAAACAAATACACCCTTCCTAAACCTTTGGGACCACGCCAGCCTAACCTACAATGACAGCCATTAGCTTCACAAAACAACCCCTTTTCTACAATTCATGCTCAAACCAGCTGAAATAAGGTACCGGGAATGGGTTGAGCAGTTGGTCGGGGAGGTAGTACACCCAGTCCCTGCCCATTCTGTAACACAGCACCCTATTTAAGTGACCCCTGAATCTTTTACACAAAAGGTCTCACCCAGCAAAGATGCTACAGCTCTTGTTTGCAATGCCAAAGGCTGTCAGCCTGGAAAGCATCAGGCAAGTTCTGACAGGCACATTGGCACCCAGGAGAGCAGCGCTCTTCATATTAACAGTCCCGCACCTCCAGTATCCTCTCAGCCTCTGTTTCTAGGATATTGTGCAATTGCTTGGAATGCATGCAGCATCTCTAAGGGAATATAAGCCCTCCCCCTTTCAGGAAGTTGAGAGGATGTTTCAGATACAAGTTTTATTTCTGGTAGATCTCCTTGACTGATGCAATCAAATAAAATGGTATACCCAAAAGGCCAAATCAAATGCTGACTTTTAGATGCCCCAAATACAGCTTGAACGCTTGCAAACCAGGGGTACGATGTGCTGTCGTTTAGCTGTACATCACTTCTGGTCACATGTATTATTATTATGATTATAATGGCAGAGGCAGTAAGTTACTGGCTATTGGGAGGGTGGTGTTAGCGTAGGCTGGATCCATGCCGCCAGTCTCAGAGCTTGTAATGTATAGATCAATGTGGCCGTAGGGGAAAGAGGATCAATGGCTGTTGAGTTATTGCAGTATTTGGCTACTGATTTTAGAGAGCTGTGTTTTCCCAGGAAAGTCAATACCCTCAGGCTCTTCACACTCATCTCGCCCTCCTTCCTCTAACCCAACACCTGGGGAGTCTTAACCCCCTGAGAGACAGACAGAGAGAGAGAGACATGAGCTGGTGGACTGAAGGACTTAATGATGCATGCAGGCAGAAAGCAGAACTAACAGAATAAGAGTGAAGATCTCTCCGAAGGGAGAGCAAGAGAGAACAGAGTAAATGTGAGAAAGCAACAGAGCCGTAATAGTTATTAGGTACCAGCTGCAACACTGAAAGTGAGAATGGACTTAACATTCTGCTAATCTAACAAGATGTCCTAACTAGCCCATGCCACACATGAAATGCTTTCAGGGAATTTGGACATAGCAAATCTTTGACATTTCCCTGTAGAGCTAGACATGGTAAAGCCAGAGCCAGCAGGTGCTGAGTAGAGTTGTGTGATATTCAGAATTTAACTGAGAAACCCTTTAATAGCAATTAAATAACATAATTTCAATTTGAACTGATGTGGTAGCAAACAGGATACAGAATTGCAATTTGATTTTTTTACATTTCTGTGACCTGGAAAGTAAAACCCTTTTCCTGTTATCCCAATATAAGATCCTGTGTAGGGCATGTCCAATTTAAATAAAAAATTCCATGTGACAAAATTCGAACTGATAAATTCTAATGTACTAAATTCTGAATTGTATCAAGCCCCGGTGAAGAGAGGTGAACTATCTCTTTACCGGCCCCAGATGCTTCAGTTTGAAGACTGTGAGATCACTTCCTGTGATGGCCGTGTTAATGGCAGTGGTATCAGAGAAGACATGCTGAACACTGCTGCTCTGGCTTTGCACTCCAGCAAAGATAAGACAGTCAACCTATAATCAGTGGAATGGGCACATTGACCATCTTTGATGAATTTCTGGAGTCCATTACTGCTAATGAAAAGCAGATAAAAGGAATATGATAAAAATAATGTGTGTCTGCACAGAGATGCCAGTTTCCTTTGCCAATGTACGTATCCCCCTCCCAATCCCTAAGGCCTGAACGCTTAATTTCTGATGACCTAAATGTATCTCTTTCAAAATATTCAAACTGGCTTGTGTTCATTTGGAAGTGTCTGATGATAAGGAGTGAGTATTTATTTTTATTTTTTTGCTGGAATGCTGTGTAAAGTTGAGCTCACTGGGGCTTATGTGAAATCTCTGGTGGGAAAGACATCACTGAGGTTAGATGCACTCTCATTCCTCTTCAATTATGTACAGTCTGCCTATTTAGTATTTAAAAGCCCGCTTCATTTCACATTCATGAATATCACACATCTCTGGGACAGTAAATAAGTTGCTGGATGTATGTCAGTGCATCCACAAACTAAAATATGTATGTGTGAATCTAATTTGCAGCGTACAATGAAAATGACTTTGAGAAACAGAAAGATTAGGCACTCCGTCTCCAAACTATATTCTTCTAGGAATTGCTATATTAAAAAAAAAGTGTATGTATATAGTCTATGTTTTTATTATAAATGATATATGTAATAACAAAGAAATTATATTAATATTGAAGATAGTACTATTAAATATATAAATATTTACTAAATAAATAAATTAATTAATATATATATATATACACCCATTTAACTTATTTATTTGGTAAATATTGATCTTTTATATATATATATATATATATACACACAATGTATATACATATGTGTGTGTGTGAGTGTGTGCGTGCGTGTGTGTGTAATTATATATATAATGTAGTTTTGTATTATATTATATTTCTTTTTCATTTATTATAGAGAAATATATAATTTGTGCATGTATATATTCTCATTGTCCTCTATCTTGTATGACCTTACATTTACTTTTGTCTCTGCCTTCTGATTCAGAGATATTCCACAGGTCCTTTTTCATTCATCTTTACAATTTGCAACAGGCTTTCATTGCACTGAGAATATTCTTTTGAACTTTAAGAAAAATTCGAGCTATTCACAATGCGGACGCGGTGAACAGCTGTCAGTCAACTCATCTCGTCGGTCCGGCAGACATTAGCATTGCAAAGGAATGGTCGAAGGTAAGACAGGGCCGTCCTCTCTATTGTAAAGTTGTCTCTTTTTGCTGCTTACATGGCAAATGCATCTGAATGAGAGGCGCTTTGAACAAAGAACGTGGGAAATACACTGAGATAAAGCTGATGTATAACAGAAAGCCTGAACACTTTCTTTCTCTTTTATGGCCGTCGCTGTGACATTTTCTTATCACACCAAACAGTCCTAGATCTGACCTTTCGCCTACTTTGACTGGCATCTGGATTATTCTGATGGAATAATCGTATGAAAAGCATTGATTTGACTAAATGATACTCGTCCTGCCTGTTGGACACAGGAGAACGGACATCAGCCAAAAGTAAAGACACGACCGCTTGTGTGGAGTCAAGAATGACCTGCTAACATCGTGGGAAAGCGTCTTTACGGGGAGCAAAGCATACAAGCCCTAGTATTTTAAGCTAACAAAGGCAGGAACTCGATAAAACGGACAAAGAACACATGCAAAAATCGACCTCTGAGAAAGATGACAGAAATGTATTCTGATGCCGGAGATGGTTGCAATGGCTCCAGGCAGTTGCAAAGTGTTGTATACCTGTGTAGACGAAGCGTCCCGGAGCTCCTTTGCAGAATTGCTTGGACTTGTAAGACAGTGTGACCTCCACGACCCCAGGGATGTGTCTAGGGGGCGTCTGCACCCGAATAGCGTGAGGTGTGATGAGCTAGAAGCCATCGGAGCACACGTTCAGTGGTCAGTACTCAATACACAAGCATTGTCTCCAATGTTAACACAGTTAATGCTCAAACTAAATAATGATTCGTTACTCAAGGACACGGTTATAGATTTTAATCATATAGTGGGATCTGTTGTGCTGTGGTTTTTATCTCTCAAACTTGAAATGTAAAGTTTTATGTAATATTAAACATTAAATGTAAGAGTGTTTACATTATTGAAACAAATTTGATTTATTTAAACCCATGTCCAGTAGGCCTACCAGTACCAAGTCAAAAAGGACTGTATTCTTTTGAAGAAATAGAAAGGTAAGAAAGAAAGATAAAAAAGAAATATTTAAAGAATAATTAAATGTTTAATAGTAAAATGATTTGGCTTTAAATAAAAAAAATACAAAAAAATACAAAAATAAATAAAATAAAATAAAATAAAATAAAAATGTCTGATGTGCCCCAAAATAATAAAATAAAATAAAAATTATAAAAATAATAATAAAAAAATAAAATAAATAAAAAATGTCTGATGTGCCCCAAAATAATAAAATAAAATAATTAAAATACATAAATAAAATAAAATAAAATAAAATAAAATAAAATAAAATAAAATAAAATAAAATAAAAATAAAATAATTATCCTTCAAAAGTTTTTAAATTTCATAACTTACCTCACTCCAAACCAGCATCGTGCCGAAGACCACTTGTAATCCGTCAAAGAAGTTGTCCCCAATGATGATGACGGTCGCCCCCCCAGTCGTCCATCCTTCACTAGGGCTGATGGCCTTAATGCATGGAGTGGCTGCTTCGGAAAACAAGATCATAACACAAGCACTAGGTTAGAGCGGGTCGGTGTCAAGGTTCATGCAACATTTGGGAAACAATATCATTAAACAAATTACCATTTACCAGTGTTTTACTCTACTCTACACATACTCTCAATGCAAAAGAAAAGAAAACCTGATAAACAGGAAGTCCGATGACTGTAAAAGCTCATTTGTTTTGTTTTTCCTTTGGTGTCTGTGCATCACTCAGCTCAATAAAACCATTAAGATTTTTTTTTGGTCTTTTATCGTAAATCCGTCTTTGAGCAGGCGGTATGGAGACAGACAGGCTGACTGAACGACTGGCCCAGTCTCCACTGGCTATGGACGGGAATTGATTGGTCGCAGCTTGGTGAGCTAACAGGCAAACCAAGGGGCTCTTGGTGCAACTACAGACCACATTACTGCATATTGTGCTGTACACCAGCGGCCACTTTACTCGAACGGCATTATGGGAATGCAAAGATCCCAAACTTTAGGGTCTAAATCAGTTCTTATTGCTTTTGATTGTTCTCTTTGTTGCATAAGTAAAAATCTCTGGAAAGAGGGAATTTTGATACATGTGAAAACGAATAGATGAAAGTAAACAATCTTTGGGCGTAATTTGCATTCACCTGTTGCGGTGTAAAGGAACAGCTGTTCCTTTTTACAATATCTGCATGGGTATTCTATTGTGTTAAAGATGAAAGCCTGCACAACTCCCACAATGCATCGCCATCAGTGACTTCCTCTTCATGTTCTGGTCTTTGGAGAACTACTGAAGAGTGACTAAAAGTAGAGCAGTGACTTTCCTTGTCCTCGATTGGGACACAGGAGTGCTGGTGATTCCACAGTGACGGTTTTCACACAAAACAGTCACAGAGCTAATCACATGTTTTCCCAAATACAGGAACTGTTCTGAGGTCAGCTGGGAGGTGATGTTCTGCGCAAACTTTTATCACTTCATATCAAAGCAACATTACCCAGTGCAGCCCCTTCAGATAGACAGATGTGAGACTACCTGTACTCTAGAACTAGGTGAGGAAGTTGAAAGTAACAATAACGAGTTTGGCTTTCCTCATTTATTATACTGAATGGGGTCTCAAACTTACATTACCATTCAAAAGTTTGGGGGTGATTTTTGAATAGATTTTAAGTCTCTTATGTTCACCAAGGCTGCATTTATTTGATCAAAATTACAGTTTTATAATTCGAAAAAATCGTTTCCATTTGAATACATTTTAATTTTTACTCCAGTCCTCAGTGTCTCATGAAACCATTCTAATATGCTGATTTGCTGCTCAATTATTATAAATGTTGGAAACAGTAGTGCTGTTGTGGAAACTTATTCTAGGATTCTTTGATAATTAGAAAGTTAAAAAAACATGTATTTTTTGGTGAAGGTTGCGTCTTACCTTCAGAAGGGTCCAGGCGTCGTGCCCTCCGCCCATGTTTGGAGTTGTTGTGGACGAACATGTTATCTGACACGGCCAGGACATGGCCGTCCACATTCACTGTGGTGGACACCACCACCTACGGAGACACCAAAGCGTGATTACTCCCTGGTTGTGTGCATGCAACCACATTGTTTTTGTCCGCACATTTGTATTCTCACCTGAAATCGCCTCATGTCTCTGGGGTTCCCTGCATTTTTCAAACAGTTCTGATTACACTTGAGGAAGAATTTCAGGAAAAATCTGGAAAAGAAAGACAGAAACATTTTTTGAGTGACTCAAACACAATGAAAACACTCAATGAGAGATTTAGCCCAGTCTCAAAGCCGGCTCAGAGAAGACACTCGGTATAGACGTATGATGTGCAATTAGAGATGATGTTTGATTTTTCTTCCTTTATATTGAAGACCAGCTCCAGCTTTGTTGATTTACTCGTATTTTTACCTCAGCCTGGCGCTATTGATCGGGAATAGATATCAATGAAGATGAGCCGTAATAGCCTCCGCTGCTGGAGGTGGGCTACAGTACGAAATGGATTGCAGTCTTAATGCATTTCCCCTGGCTGGTAATCTCTATGCATTCATCTCCAGGACCATAAGCCCCACTATTTTGATGGAGTGCTTTCCTTTTAATTGCCACATTATCACAATAATAATCCGGGCAGTTAACAACCAGCAAGGTCGCAGACAGCCATGTCACATTAACCACAGGATAACCTCCGCCGCTGCCGCCCCACAGAGCGTGCGGAGAGAAGGATGCTGGGAGAAAAAGCGGCGAGAGAAGCCTCGTCTGCTATATAAATGGCCGCCATCTGCAGACGCCATTGATTTCTCCCTAATAAGACAGTAACAATATCTTTAAAAACACACGGTGCTAACTCAAGCGATTTCTTAGAATCTCACTTTACCGCATGACATAATCACTATATATACTTTAACCCCATCAGCGCTCTTACAGCAAACGCCCAGATAGAGATAGGAAAGAGAGAAATCCGGCGAGAAAGATGGAGAGAAAGGGAGAAAGCCTGCTCTCTTTAGCTAGTATCGACTGATACTTGATCTGGGTTGCTCTGTTGGCTGCTAATGCCCTTTATGGCCATGGAATACAATAATATGGGGAACCCATCCCTGAGCTCCATTCATATGATATTGGAGTCCTTGGAAGGAGAGATATGGATCAATAAGGATTGAATTAAAACACAGCAGGAGACAAGGGCTGTAAGTGAAGCTCTTCTCAGATATTAGAGGAGTACTGTGTTTATACACCGCCCCAGTCACCATCTGAAAGTAGAGAATCCTGCCTGGATCGTGGGCTGAAACCCGTCCCGCTTTGGCGGTTCTGGAACGGCACAGCCCTCGGAGTCAAGGAACACGGGGAGGAAAGAGAGAGAGATGAGGGCATGGAGGGGGAGAGAGGAGCACGTGACGGGAGAGAGTCTCGTAGGTCTAGACTTCTCCATCTGCCACTGGGCAGGAGTTGACAGGGAATGTGAGATTCCAGGTCTCATCCTGGAAAAGCGGCAGCACTTCAAAGCAGGTCGGCTCCCTTCGGATCGAGGCAGGACTAGCCCAGTGTTTGGAAGTGTGCGGGATGAGGGGGGGTAGAGCTGCTTTTAGATGACAAGGCTCGGGGTGGAATAGAGATCTCAGACAGGAAAACGGGGGCGAGTGGAAAGGACCGAGCAGGGCAGATTCTGAAAGAGTCCAGTGTAACCAGCAGACTTTAAAGGAATATTCTGGGTTAAATGCAACTTAAGCTCTATCGACAGCATCTTTGACTTTTAATGGGGCAATTGTTCTGTTCACCCAATAGATGTTTCAATTCTCAAATATAATATTGCATTATATAATAAACATTTGCTATTTCATTTTATATATATACGAGCACACAATCAACATAATAAAAAATAATTGGTATCCATTTATATTTGTGTTGCAATACATTATATTGTATTATATATTGCGCAACACTTAAATATAAATGTATTTTGTACTGTTTTATATATGCATAATTCATATTTATATTATTTTTAGATATAATATATATTTTTATATATTAAATATATAAAAATATAAATAATAATACATCTATATAAAAAGTGTCTAATGATAGAAAATTCTGTTATAGCCTATATATCAGCTTTATATCGGCCATTGGACTATTGCAAAACCCATATAGGTTCATCACTATACAAAAAATTAATTATTTAAAAGCATTCTCCTTGCTAATTAGCACAATGACAGAATAAAAGCAAAAAAAAGAAATCATATATCATATACAATGTATACATATACATATATCATATACATATATCTTATCATTGTCACTTTCAGAAATACAGAGTGTTTTCATTTCCAAGTGTGGATACATGTCATCCTGAAGTCCCCTCGAGGCTTTGGCAATGACTGATATTGTACCTGTGATACAAAGACCCCAGTATGAAATGGACAGACAGCTATAGGAAAAGACAGAATGACAGAACAGGTGAAATTGAGGTGTGGACAGAGAAAGACGGAGAAGGGAAAGACTAACTCTCACGCTGAACCTCTCCCTCCCCATCTAAAACTTATTAAAACAACATAAATAATTAATGACCTTCTAGAGCCAGGGCTCGGTTATTAGTCTCAGTGTTTCTTTTTCTCCATCCTTCTCTCTGTCTCTCTCTCAGTCTTTTGCTGTCTCTCTCTCTTTCTGCTCTTAAAAAAGTGGGTAAAGATAATGAGGGAGTTGGCGTCTCTGTTGTAAGCCGTCACCTCATTACGCTGGCCTGCAATCAATTACAGGGGATGTGTGGCCCTGTCAGTCCCTAATGTGCCTCCAACTCCAAATCAGGAATTACTGCTGGTCTACAGCACCCTTACACTTCTCTCACTCCATCGCTCTGTCTCTAACTTGAGGGAAGGGCTGGTGGGCTTCAGGCTGTGAAGGCCAGGGTCTCTCGCTTTTAGCTCAGAGAAAAGCCGTATGGCAGGCCCTCATCTAAACCTGACTTTAGCTGTGTCAGACCACCTGACCATTTACAACTCTTCAGTACATGCACATAAAATAGAGTTTGAGTTGTTTTATGGGTGATACTGCCAAACAAATGTTTTGGCAATGTGCATTTGTCAGTATGAAGGTGAAATCTGAGAGTTTGAGGACATAAAAGGACCAAAATGTAAATCTGGGAAAATGATTATAAAACCAAACATATGAATATATGAAATATAAATTATTTGCTCCAAGGTAACCCTTTCATAGACTCAGTTATGTATTTGTCTTCTAAACTTCCATAGGGAAAATAAAATACAAAGAAACGAGACAAGTATTAAGTCTTAAAATGACTGTAGCTTAGATAAAGTTGGTCTCTGAATAGTTTGATGAGTTCAAGAAGATTTCGAACTTTTCATTGCAGACTTATCAAATCTGAGCACAGTTTGAGACTTTGTCGAAATTTCTTCAGAAACTTTACAAGAGATTACAAGTGGCTTTGGAGAAAAATCTGATAAACTGGAGATTTTCTATTCTGTCTTCATGGTATCAAGAAGAAAAAAGGATATATTAATGGGATAGTTCATTCAAAAATAAAAATTCTGTCATCATTATTTTGAAGAATGTTTTAACCTATACAATGAAAGTGAGTGGGCTCCAAAATAACAGTGAACCAATGGGGTCCAAACAGTGGGTCCAATTTCGGTGAACAGTTCTTAAAATAACCATTTTCTTCTTAATGTGTAGAATATCTCAAATAAAGAACCCTTTTTTCACCAGAGTGTATCATTATAGCTCACAATACAACTTGTTGTACCTGCACAAAGACACATGTACATATTCACAAACATTCTTACACACATACACGCATATACACACACACACACAAATGTCCTCATGATGTGTGAAAAGAGCATCTCTGTCTCACCCATCGTCTCACACACATACGCACACACATCCCTGGAGTCTCTCACTTATTATGTTAGGCAAGAAGAAGAAGAAGAAGAAGAAGAAAAAAATCAATATTTCAGCAGAGGTATTTTTAAAAGCTGCCATTGCTCCAATTCTCAGCCACCGTTTGCTGCGAGCGCTCGTTGCTTTCTATGAAAAGATGCTCTTTCTTTGGGATGCTTAAGACGGGCGGCGATCGCTCTCTAGGCTCTGCATCAGATTAACAGGATGCTTTTTGTCCCATTCACAACGTTCGGCTCTCTCTCAACACGCTGACTGATATCCAATTACCTCACTGTATCGGAAAAGGCGGAATCAAAACTCGCTTGCTTTTTCTGGCCCTCTGAATGTAGCAAACTGTGTGAAATTATTTTAAACCCACATGCATAGTTTCTGGCAATAATTTAGCACATCCCTATAATTTATTGTGTATGATAGCAGAGAACATTCCGGAAACAAACCAGAGGTTATAATATAATTTCACAGATTTTTTCCTCACTTCAGAATCATTTTAGTTAACGAGGACAAGATTATATTAACAATATAGGTGTACAAAAAAGGCAAGGTGTGGATATGTGTGTAAGAGAGAGAGAGAGAGAGAGAGAGAGAGAGAGAGAGAGAGAGAGAGAGAGAGAGAGAGAGAGAGAGAGAGAGAGAGACTGGGGCCCTCCTTTGCTCTCCTACACGTCATCAATTATTCACTAGCCAAGATGGCAATTACAGGACCGTGTACAATCAGACTAAATATTTAATAAGGCACTCAAACAGTCTCTAGAACGGATCTTTGTCTCTCTCTCTCTCTCTCTCTCTCTCTCTCTCTCTCTCTCCTCAGTCTCATCCTTTACACTGCATCTAACGTCCACTCCCCTGGCCTCTTACCTTTGTTATGAGTACAAAAACAGTTACAGCTCACAGTCTCCTGCGCGTATCAGAGATGAGCACTGACTGAATTTCGCTTGAATGCATATAAAATTTATTGTACGCATCTGGGGAGTTTGTAAAACACGAAGGGAACATTTTTAAGAATTTTTAGGAATAAGGAAATGATCTACCAGAGAAAAGCTAGAGAAATTTTGTCATCATTTACTCACCCTCATGTCCTTCCATTTTATTCAGTAGAACACAAAAGATGATATTCTGAAGAACTGTTTTTGTCTGTTTAATGAAGGTCAATAGGATCAACCAATTAACTTTTGAACCTCATTGACTCATTTGAACCTCCATTGTATGGACAAAAAAAGATGTTTTTTGTTGTTGGTTTTTTTACTCCTTTTGTGTACCACAGAAGAAAGAAAGTCATACAGGTTTGGAAGGACGCAAGAGTGAGTAAATGATGACAGATTTTTCATTTCATTTTCATTATAAATATACACTCACCTAAAGGATTATTAAGAACACCTGTTCAATTTCTCATTAATGCAATTATCTAATCAACCAATCACATGGCAGTTGCTTCAATGCATTTAGGGGTGTGGTCCTGGTCAAGACAATCTCCTGAACTCCAAACTGAATGTCAGAATGGGAAAGAAAGGTGATTTAAGCAATTTTGAGCGTGGCATGGTTGTTGGTGCCAGACGGGCCGGTCTGAGTATTTCACAATCTGCTCAGTTACTGGGATTTTCACGCACAACCATTTCTAGGTTTACAAAGAATGGTGTGAAAAGGGAAAAACATCCAGTATGCGGCAGTCCTGTGGGCGAAAATGCCTTGTTGATGCTAGAGGTCAGAGGAGAATGGGCCGACTGATTCAAGCTGATAGAAGAGCAACTTTGACTGAAATAACCACTCGTTACAACCGAGGTATGTAGCAAAGCATTTGTGAAGCCACAACACGCACAACCTTGAGGCGGATGGGCTACAACAGCAGAAGACCCCACCGGGTACCACTCATCTCCACTACAAATAGGAAAAAGAGGCTACAATTTGCAAGAGCTCACCAAAATTGAACAGTTGAAGACTGGAAAAATGTTGCCTGGTCTGATGAGTCTCGATTTCTGTTGAGACATTCAGATGGTAGAGTCAGAATTTGCCGTAAACAGAATGAGAACATGGATCCATCATGCCTTGTTACCACTGTGCAGGCTGGTGGTGATGGTGTAATGGGGTGGGGGATGTTTTCTTGGCACACTTTAGGCTCCTTAGTGCCAATTGGGCATCGTTTAAATGCCACAGCCTACCTGAGCATTGTTTCTGACCATGTCATCCCTTTATGGCCGCCATGTACCCATCCTCTGATGGCTACTTCCAGCAGGATAATGCACCATGTCACAAAGCTCGAATCATTTCAAATTGGTTTCTTGAACATGACAATGAGTTCACTGTACTAAAATGGCCCCCACAGTCACCAGATCTCAACCCAATAGAGCATCTTTGGGATGTGGTGGAACGGGAGCTTTGTGCCCTGGATGTGCATCCCACAAATCTCCATCAACTGCAAGATGCTATCCTATCAATATGGGCCAACATTTCTAAAGAATACTTTCAGCACCTTGTTGAATCAATGCCACGTAGAATTAAGGCAGTTCTGAAGGCGAAAGGGGGTCAAACACAGTATTAGTATGGTGTTCCTAATAATCCTTTAGGTGAGTGTATATAGCAAAAAGGAAGCATTAAATTGATCAAAAGGGACGATGAAGACATTTAAATGATTACAAAAAAATCTGTTTAAAATAAATGCTGTTCTTTAGAACATTCTATTCATCAATGAATACTGAAAACATTTATGGTTTCCACAAACATATTGAATTTATATACAGTATATATAAATTACATTTTAAAATATATTAAAATAGAAAACAGTTATCTTGTTTTTACTGTATTTTTAATCAAATAAATGCAGCATTGGTGAGCATAAGAGACTTTAATGCAGTCAAACGGTTATGCACTAAACTTTTATGCTTATAGGGTTGAGGGTGTGTTCAAATCATTACCTCTAAGGATAAATAATAGCAATACTAATAAAATATTACTGAAATTACAAATAATACCTGGATTACAATAGACATTAAGTGACAGGGATGTACACTAACAATCATCTTTTTTGCTTCTTCCTGTTTTATATGAGATTCATCTCATACAAAAGATGCTGAATTGCAACAGACAAGGCTGGGAAAATAAATCCATGACTTCACCATGGGAAAAATGGGAAAGAAGGAGGCGCAGACAGTCAGATAAGAAATGAGAAGATCCTGCAAAAGCCCTGATGGTGGGATGTTTGTTTGGATCAGTGAACAGTGTCCTTGTGTCTGTTTGTACTTAACGGCAGAGACAGACGATGAAGCAACTCAAATCACAGTAACAGAATCGCTCCTCCCCTGTGATCAGGTTTCCTCAAGACCCTCCTAAGCATTATTTTGGCCCCTGTTGCCATGGCGAAGTACACATTTGTACCTCCAATTGAAATCAATCCATGACATAATGCAGTAAAGAGAGAGTGTGTAAAACACGTGAACGTGGCTGACCTCACAACGGAGGAATGGATCAGAAATTACTGCAAGCTGCACTTCCTGAACAGAGCACAGTCACTTATTACACCCATAAACGAAACACCAGAAACCTGCCACACTTTCACACGGCCCATTATGTGAACAGAAACTGCACATTCCCTCATGAAGTCTGAATCATTATGCTCAGCACAATAAATACTAGATTTTATGAAACAACACTCCTTAATGAACTGTCAAATGTCAACAGTGACTTTGTACAGACTGCAGGAAAAGAGAAGTAGATCTTACAGATGATTTGGTCCCCATTGGAAGCCCCAGTGATTCTTGTGAGAAGGACAGGGCGAATGTGTTACATAAGATACTATTATCCTCTACATGGAGATCAAACGGTCAGACTTGATAGTAGAACAGCTCTGTTGTGATCAGAGAACAATGCGTCGATCTGTGAGAGTCTAATACCAAGTGAGTTCACTTATTTAAAAGAAAAGTAAAATCACACGAACCCAGTGGGATTAAAAATCTATACCATATTATATCATACTTACACCATATATACACCATACCTGTCCACCAGGTAAGTATCATTAATAAGGTAAATCTGATATTTTAGATGATATTAAAAAGCAATACTACACCTCTCTTTATAAATATAATATTCATATACTAATGAAATAATGTATATATTAATAACACATATAATACACTATCCTCATAAATAGAATAATATATAAACCAATGGATGGATGGATGAATAAAACTATAGCATGATAGAACGATAGATAGAACTATGGATGGATGAATGGATGGATGAAACTATAGCAAGATAGAACAAAATATGTATGGATGGATGAAACTATAGCAAGATAGAACAATGGATAGATGGGTAGATAGATAGACCCTCAAACCAGATAGATAGATAGATAAGATAGATAGATAGATAGATAGATAGATAGATAGATAGATAGATAGATAGATAGATAGATAGATAGATAGATAGATAGATAGATAGATAGATAGATAGATAGATAGACCAGCAAACCATCTCCTCATTCTTCCCTGAGTCAAGAACTGAAGTGAAAGATCTGTAGGCAGTATATCTACTTCCCGAATCCCGTTACAACACTGTCTTCCATCTCAACCATCACAGTTAACAGCCTGTCCAGTCAATCAAGCCAAAGGAGGAAGAGGCGATGGAGGAAAAGAAAGGAAAACAAAGAAAATCCCTCCTTGATGTGTGTAGGCTGACAGCTCTATCCAAGCACCCCAGTGTTGAAATCAAGCTGTCACTCTTCCACCATGGAAATAGAGGAATTGTGCGCTCAGATTTAAATACCGCCTATAATAGCTTCCCATCTATCAGGCCTGCTGGCCGGTTATTCTTAGACACATACATTAGCCCTTGGCCCAGATAGGAATGTCACCAGATTAAACATCCAATTTGTTAACCGGGCCAGGCCAGGGGTGCTGCTTCTTGACAGAACTTACAAACAAGCCCAAATGGCCCCATTTTTCACCCACAGGCCTGCTGGATTTTTCTATTCAGACAGAGGGAACCACTACAGATGGGGAGGAAGAGAGGGAGGGAGCGTGGTTTTTTGTGGGTGGAAAGACAAGGAGAAATGGTAGGTGTTTTCTGAGGCCACTTAATCTCAGGAAGAGCCATAAAGACTAAAAAAAAAATATTGAGGGGAATATTCCCTCATTAAAGGACAGCAGAAACAGTAAGTCTCTCACTGCCAAAACACCAGCATACAGCGTGCAGAGCGGCTTCTAGAGGGATACTTTCCCATGCATCATCACGACTGAGGGGAAATAAACAGCACATTGAAGATTATTTTAAAGAAATAGTTCACCCAAAATTCTGTCATTGTTTACTCAACCACATGTATTTCCTTTCTCTTGAGTAAGCTGTTAACCACTGCGACTGAATCATGAGTCAGCATATGAGCACTGGATTCATCAATGAATCATTCAAGAAAGGTTTTGTGAACTGGATCAACTGATTCACTTGAAAGATCTGATTCAAATTTAAAGAATGATTTGTTCACACATTGCTATTTCTTTAATGAATGCACCAAGATAAACTTTGGTCTGTTCTGCACACAAAATTGGGATTTTATGAATCTTTTATGGTGCTTTTCAGTCATTTCGGAGCTTCAAAGTAATTGTGCACCTTTATTACCGGGGAAATTGAAAAGATTGGCCGCCTTATATCCATCAAAAATATAAAAAGTCATACAGGTCATATGTACATAATGACAGAATATATTATTTTGGGGCTGAACTATTCCTATAAAGTCCAGGGGATCCGGAACATCCCGAGTTAGACAGCACTAATCCTCGGCAGCGGCCCTGTCAAAGCCTAGCGAGCGAATAGATATATTCACTGAAGATGAAGTCGTAGATTAGAGCGAGTAAAGGCCCCGTGGACAGATTGGGAGCATATTGGGGAACAGAGGGAGAGACAGTGAAGCAGATGCCACCAGTTAAAACCCTCAGAATGGGAGAAAGAGTGAGAAATATGGGCGTCCGACACCGCTCGTCCGTGGGGAGATATCTTACTCAGGAGAGCGAGGGAATGAAGCTGTGAGGTCACTGCACGCCACAGGGACTGTCAGTGCCTTCACTGTTCGCTGGGAGATCAAATGCTCAGTGTTTACAGAAAAGATGGCTTGTGAATGACAGAGATCAAATGCAGAGAAACAATAATCATTTTTTATATACATTAGATGAAATATTACAGAATGAAACTAAATCATGGACAGTTCTCTGAGGAATATAAAGAGTACAGAGAAAACAACAACAAATAAAACTAATTAAAAATCTGCATCTGAATATATGCATATCCAAAAAAGATTAAGGAAATTTTCAGCAGATAACAAACTTCAATTTTGATCCCATTTCTTACAAAGAGTTGTAAAGTCTAATAAAGTCTTGTGGACTTTTATGATTCTTCTATGGTGCCTTATTGTAATTCTTAGCTAGACAGTCTCCGTCCACTAGCACTTTTATTGAATGGAAAGATCAGATTGAATACAATGTGGAACATCCCCTCTCAGATTAAAAAAAAAAAAAAAAAAAAAGTAAATAAAAAAATAATAAAAAAATGTTTAAATAAAAATGTTTAAATATTTTATATTAAAGTTGCACACATAAAAAAAAATGATTTGCCTAAAATGCTGTTTTAGAAATTATCCATTCATGTCAAATTCACATTCAAATATTCAAATATTATGTTAATTACCCTATACTTTTCCTCAAATGATGTCTATACATTGAAAATAAATGGTGATGATTCCCTGTCAAAATGATCCCCAACACAGGTTTGGAACAACTTGAATAAATAAATGATGACAGAATTCTCAGCCCTTTTAAAACAATCACGAAAACTGAGTGACTTAACACTATAAATATGTTGGTTTGAAATACAGTCACACAGTTGAATGTTCCAGTGTTTGAACCAAAGCGGAACATGAGGTAAATCAGCGGGCTAAGTGAGTGAACCACAATACATGTGAGAGTCCTTTAAGACCGGTAGAATAAAAGAGTCAGTCTGTGAAATAGCCTCTGCCTCTTTAAGTAGAAACTAATATAATTTCTCTCACGCCAGCAAACAGGAGTATTTTATTATTCCAAAATCGTTCTTCGGGGGAAAAGTGATTTATACCTCACTTTATCTGTCAGACAAATGTTTCTCTTTATGGCTATTACCATTCCAAACCGGCGGCAGGCAAGACAAAACTAATATAGTGTGTGAAGTATTTAATTAAGTATCTGGGTAGGGATGGCTGAACGTCTTGCTTTATTGAACCAAAATTAAAAATAACTCCTCCATTTGAATAACGCCTAGGGCTTGCCTCTCATCCGCCTCATTTTAATATCACTCATGCCACTTTAACCTTTTCAAGCACCACGTCAATCGTTTGTTTGTCAGTCAAGAGAAATCAGCACTCACATATATGAACACACAACTAGAGTCGATCTCTTTACAAAACTGTGTATTCGCAACCTCATAAACAAGGAACACAAACACCTCCAGGTCAGTCTTTTGCCTGTGTGGGGTGTGTTTTGCTTTGTTTTTGAAGTGGGAAGTTCCAAGTCAAGATGAAGGAGAGCCGACATATCAGCCCTAGATACATACAGTATGTTGATTTGAAAAGCGCACATGATGCAATGCTTACATAGTAAATGTAATTTGCAGGAGCTTTGAAGTGTTTAGAGAGCAGCAGCCATTTTGGGGCACATCAGACATTGGGTTTAATTAAACACGACTGGAACACAAATAATGGAGGGAGAGAACTTATTCTGAACGTGAACACCACCCGAAAGCAAAATCGAATTACCACGAACGGGGCCGGGCTGCCAGAAAAGATGAAAGTTCACTCTTCATTCAGGGTGAAAAGAGTGCAAGTGAGAAAGAGATAAAGAGAGAGTCAGAGAGAGAGAAAAAAATCCAGATGCAGGTTTTAAAATCACAGAGCAGATATTATCCATCTGTTTGGCACACCTCATTCTCTGCTGCATTGAGGAGACGGTCATGGACAAGGTGAACCCAGCATCACCATCTGGCTGTGTGCTGGCCTGGACAGAACCGAGGACGGTTACACACTCCAGAGAAACACACATACACGCAGTCGCCAACATCTTCTCAGAATCTTCCCGTGTAGATTGACGCATTTCAATCGCATTCAAGTTTTTTATTTTTTATTTCCTCTTTTCATCCTGATGGGACTTTTTTTTTGGAGAAACACATCATACCATACCATACTGTTTGAAGAAGGAACAAACAGCTAAATAAAATAAAATAAAAAAAATCATAGTAAAATAAAATAAAATAAAAAATGTCTGATGTCTGATGTGCCCCAAAATAATAAAATAAAATAAAATTTATAAAAATAATAATAAAAACATAAAATAAATAAAAAATGTCTGATGTGCCCCAAAATAATAAAATAAAATAATAAAAAAACAAAAAAAAAAGAATAATAAAATAAAATAAAAAATGTCTGATGTGCCCCAAAATAATAAAATAAAATAATAAAATACATAAAAAAATAAATAAATAAAAATAAATAAATAAAGAAATCATCCGTTCACAGGTCACATGCACATTCAAATTTGGCCAGTTCAAATGAGTCTCAACTTCCACAGATCACATCCTTTGTGGACAACAAAAAGTCTCAATACCTTCCATCAAATCCGTCTGTTTTTTTTAATGTTTCCTCTGGTCTTCCTGATGGGGCTTTGTTTGGAGGAGCACATCGTACCAGAAGAGGCTACAGCTTGCCAATCAGAAACAGTTCGTTGGTCCCCGTCTTGGGAGAGGGCTCGAGTCTTACCGCAAAAGTTTGAAAGCACGTGTGTGTGAGGAGAGTTCGGGCTCTTGTTCGCTCAGGCAGGATAGAGTGTACACAGCTGGGGTGAGTTTGACTAAATGAGAACCTGTTCAGCAGTGCTGCATGGAATCCAGGCCTGCAGGTGAACACTTTATGTTTTGATTTACATTCCACAGAAATTTGATGAATGCCGCTCTTTTTCCCCACATTCTCAAATCAGCATCTCGTCTGGTGAGGCTCAAAGATGCCAGAAAGGCCCTGAGTGATGAGTGAGCTCAGATGTGAATGAGTAACAGTATGACAGTGAGAGAAAGCTGCCAACGCTGGGAAAGAGAGAGGTCAAGTGTTTAGCCACGGCTGCCTTCGGATTGCAAACCTACACCCACTGAACACAAACGCTCTTGTTTGTTAAACAGCAGAATGGATTTACTCTATGTACTCGGGCGGGCGGTTACGCTCAGATAGCTTATTGATTTATCGGAGGCTGGTCACTTGGGATCGTAGATTTAAACTGTAGCGCGCTGTGGGGTTCGGGGTCATGTGATTTGTACGCCATTAAATCCAGCATGACTGAAATAGACAGTTTGGGCTGTGCCGGCACACAGGTGGTGTGTTTATTAGTGGTTACAGAACAAAACAGGCTGTCAGAAGGTGATGCCACTATCTGTACAGTAAGAAATAATATATTAAACAACTTCAGGAAAATCTGCTCATTTTAGGATGTTGTGCTTTCACTGTCTTAATAATTCACTGTGCATATTTAAAAAAAAATCTATTAGAAATTCTGCAATGAGAGCTGTGTTAACTGTGATAACTGTGTTATCTGTCTGGTGGTACAAAACTAGCAGAATCTTTCATTATAATTGTTGTCTTCAAACTAATCAGAAGCACAAATGTATAATAATAATTTGTATTTGGTATATTTTATTATTAATATTATTATTAAAAATAGTATAAAATGTTTAATACTATTTATGTAATATTTAATTAATTAAACTACAATCCCAAGTGACCGTACAAAGAAACAAAGTACAAAGAAAACCATTTTAATAAGTAAGTAAATAAATGTAAAAAAGCAAATAAAACCTTCTTAAATAAATAAATAAAGAATAATATAATATACATAATTGTTATAAATGAAAAATCTAAATCTTTATATATAAATTTTACTTGAAATGAAATTTATTGGGAATACATTGGCACTGCGGCACAACGAAAACAAACCAAAGATTTTCTTTTTTTTGTGTGTGTGATAAAATTGTCCAGAGTAATTTAGAGAGGAAAGAGAAAATAAAAAGATCTCAGAGAATGAATTTGATCAGACCGCTATTGCCACGAGTTGACGTATTGATCCTGGTGCGGCACTGGATTCAGGTTGTAGAGTATTTCATTTGTGTGGATGTGTTGATAAGTTCTGGAAGATCTGATAAGTGATGTTAGTGGTGTCCTGTGAGATTTACACTCTATAGTCTATTAGACTTTCGTCCCGTCAGGCGTGATGCATTGTGTTATTAAGAGGACAAGGGCTGGGATCTCCTTTTCGAGACTGTTCCACACAAGTTCCCGTATCACAAAAGAGCAGCGTGGGGACGGTGCCACTTTCCGAGGAGGACAAACAGAGAGAACAGCTCCTGTCACGTCCCGTCAGAACGTGTGAGATTAAAAAAAGCTGCCACTCAATTAATAAATCACCTCCTCCCTTACAGCTGTGGGAGCAGCTGGTCTCTCTGGCACTAATAACACAGAGGAGAATGACGAGGAGGCCCGAGGCCCTGCGGCGTGACACCACCTCCTCACATGCCTGTGGAGGACTTGTGCTGCTCAGAGGATGCTCTTTCAAAGCTCAGGAGACTTCTTGGAGATCTCATTAATGTTTCATTCAAACTTTGCTTTTCCAAAAATCAAAAGAAAAATCAAAAGAGACACAAATAAGACAATTGTTGACAGAGCAAAAAGGCAACAAAAAAAAAAACAATACAATTAAAACAATAATTAAAAATATATAATTATGTCTCAAACAAATGAGAAATGAATAATGCTAAAAAAGAAATCTAAAAAATAGTAGTAGTAAGAAAGCTCAAAATAATTATAATAATTGTAATGTGTAAATTGTGTAATTGTAATAATGTAAAAATGTATGTATATGCATATGTACACATATCAAAACAAGACTATTTCTGACATATGGTAAGAAAGCTCAAAATAATTTTAATAATTAATTGAATGTCAAAAATGTATGTATATGTATATGTATATATATATATATATATACACTCACCGGCCACTTTATTAGGTACCCCATGCTAGTAACGGGTTGGACCCCCTTTTGCCTTCAGAACTGCCTCAATTCTTCGTGGCATAGATTCAACAAGGTGCTGGAAGCATTCCTCAGGGAGTTTGGTCCATATTGACATGATGGCATCACACAGTTGCCGCAGATTTGTCGGCTGCACATCCATGATGCGAATCTCCCGTTCCACCACATCCCAAAGATGCTCTATTGGGTTGAGATCTGGTGACTGTGGAGGCCATTTTAGTACAGTGAACTCATTGTCATGTTCAAGAAACCAATTTGAAATGATTAGAGCTTTGTGACATGGTGGAAGTAGCCATCAGAGGATGGGTACATGGTGGCCATAAAGGGATGGACATGGTCAGAAACAATGCTCAGGTAGGCCGTGGCATTTAAACGATGCCCAATTGGCACTAAGGGGCCTAAAGTGTGCCAGGAAAACATCCCCCACACCATTACACCACTACCACCAGCCTGCACAGTGGTAACAAGGCATGATGGTTCCATGTTCTCATTCTGTTTACGCCAAATTCTGACTCTACCATCTGAATGTCTCAACAGAAATCGAGACTCATCAGACAAGGCAACATTTTTCCAGTCTTCAACTGTTCAATTTTGGTGAGCTCTTGCAAATTGTAGCCTCTTTTTCCTATTTGTAGTGGAGATGAGTGGTACCCGGTGGAGTCTTCTGCTGTTGTAGCCCATCCGCCTCAAGGTTGTGCGTGTTGTGGCTTCACAAATGCTTTGCTGCATACCTCGGTTGTAACGAGTGGTTATTTCAGTCACTGTTGCCCTTCTATCAGCTCGAACCAGTCTGGCCATTCTCCTCTGACCTCTGGCATCAACAAGGCATTTCCGCCCACAGAACTGCCGCTCACTGGATGTTTTTTCTTTTTCGGACCATTCTCTGTAAACCCTAGAGATGGTTGTGCGTGAAAATCCCAGTAGATTAGCAGTTTCTGAAATACTCAGACCAGCCCTTCTGGCACCAACAATCATGCCACGTTCAAAGTCACTCAAATCACCTTTCTTCCCCATACTGATGCTCGGTTTGAACTGCAGGAGATTGTCTTGACCATGTCTACATGCCTAAATGCACTGAGTTGCCGCCATGTGATTGGCTGCTTAGAAATTAAGTGTTAACGAGCAGTTGGACAGGTGTACCTAATAAAGTGGCCGGTGAGTGTATATATATATATATACACACACACACACATATCAAACAAGACTATTTCTGACATATGGTAAGAAAGCAAAAAATATATATATATTTTTTAAATTATTAATTTATTAAAATGTAAAAAATAATTAAAAATCAAGTATATAATGTCAGTAAAAAGCTAAAAATGTATTAAAATGTGAATAGAATACAATCATTGATTGCAAAGCTCAAAAAAATGTGGCCTTGAAAGAATTTAATGAAATACTAACATTTCTGAAATACCTGCAACTCATTTCTGAGTAACAAGAACCACTTGAGAGAACATATTATTTCACAGGAGAAAAATGTGAGAAGCATGACACTACAGTCTCCATTTCCTCTCTATTTAATCTCATTGCTGTCTACGAAAAACTATTAAGATATGATTTTCCTTTCCTAAAAGAATAGGTGAGGAGAATCAAGACCTGCAATTCAATATTCAAATCAATGAAACTCTAAGGAGGGAAAAGTTCCGCATAAGTGGAACCGAACTGCTATGAAAACAGCCGATATTTCAGCGTGGCAGCGTGCCGAGAGACAGAGAGGGATGGAGAGTGAGAGAGAACAGGAAGAAGGGGCCCAAAGAGAGCGGTGCAGGTGCGAAGCTTGGACGTGGCCCAGCCTCACACACTCCGTTCGCGCATACGCACTCAATCACGCAGGTCACACACCAACACACCCTCCACCGCACTGATCCCGCCAAATACCTCTCATGACAAAGGAATTATCTCAGCATCAGCTGCTGGGCGTGCTCGCTCGCATTCTCTCATTCTCTCATTCTCAAGATCTTCAGCCAGCCCCGTGTCATCTGAGCGACTGACTTTGTGTATCTGTAATATGGATACTGTATACAGTGCAAAACAAACAGAGCCATAACAAATAGCAACAGGGGGCTGAATTGAGATCAAAATGGTCAACATAAACAAACATGCACACGCACAACGCCAGAATTCCCTGGGAACGGGCTTATCGCCTGATCTGATTGGCTGAATTTTAGATACTGAATGAATGTGATGGCTAAAAAGCAGCAGAGCGCATGAGAAATTATACAGCTCTATCTCAGAATTCTAGAGTCGTTTGGAGTGTAAATTGCTGCCATTGCACAATAAAAAAAAAAAAAACGTTTCGTTTGTTCTTAAGCTTTCTTAGTTTTCCGAATGGAATACGTGACTCATCAGGGACTGTCGGCAACATGATGTACCCAAAAGATAAATAAAACTCTTCAAGGCCTGTTCACACCAACGAAAATGAATGATAACTAAATATAACATTTTAATAATCATTCTACTTGTATGAGAATGGGGAAGTCCAAAGCACAGCAAGACTGATAAAGACACGGAGGAACACTTCAAAGCGTTTTCCTGAGATGAACGATAAAAACACTGACAGCCAATCAGAATCCACCGACTCTACAGAGCTTGAGTTTAAAGCGGCAGAGCCGTTGGTGTAGACGCTGATATAGTTTTCATTAGTTATCTTCGGAGCTACCATCCTTGGTGTGAACAGACCTTTATTCAGCCGGATGGTATTTGGAGTGCTTTTAAAGCTGTGATTTTGTGCTTGGTGTGAATAAAATCAGGTGGAAGCAAAAGTTGTATTCGCAGCCCTCGTTCAGTTGTAAACACGTCACCTTTTTCAGAGTTGAGCTGCTGTTGTTCAAGTCACCTGTTTCACCTTATCGCAGCGTCTCATGATGTCACCGTGTTCTCGCAGAGAAAGGAAACACGTGAAGGGAGGAGAGAGAGAGAGAGAGAGAGAGAGAGGGAAGTGTGTACAGCCTTTTACACAGCCCTGATTTGTAGGGAAAGCCATTGCGCAATTGAAGCAATTTGTTCTTTGCCATCTACGACACATGGCCAGACGAAACGCAGCCCTACTAATTGCTCTGCCTGTAACCCCCACCCTTTTCCAAAGCCACCTCACACACACACACACAAACACACATGCAAATGCACGCGCAGTTGAGCCAGGCAGCCAGGTCAGAAAGGTCACAGGGGAACTGGACCGATTCTGGTTTTCTCTCTGCTCTGCTCCAGTCCAGTTTCAGTCTCCATTCAGTCGGGCTGCTAAATGCCTCATCAACATGTTTAATCAAATTAGTAAGCAGCCAAAAATTGACGCTTTTCATTAATTATACAGGATAATTCTAATTGCAAATTCAAATGTATTCGCTCTGAACAGAAGGTGTTCAGTAATATTTCAGGGAATTTGCATATTAAATGGGGGTCGTTCTGCATTATGTATGATAATATATGCGCATTGTCTTTATTTTTAACTCGCGGGCCATATGCGCCGCTGCTTGCCAGAGCAGGTGAAAAAAGTCCGGAGTGTTTAATTTTGCTGAACAAACGCATCGAGGCGGCTTGTCAAGGGCTGCATGGTCGGTGTCAATCTTTGTTTTGTTTTTTCTGTTTCCCCGACCCTTCTTTTGATTACAGCCGGCAACAGGGCCACCGGTAAACAAACTCCGACGTGCGCCCGTACAGGAAACAGGAAGTCCCAAGGCGTCCGACTCTTCCCGTGTCATTCGTCTTTTGTTGTCGCTGGGGCCGATTCATCTGGTCTAGTCTGTATCAGAGCCGCCCCGTCAGCAGTTCTGCCCTGCCAGGGGTGGACGTCTCCTGCCATGGGGCCATCATGGCAGTGTGCATTATCCCAGACAATGAGCAGCGTCCGCAAAATCTGAGCCAGACACAAACCACGCACTCAGAGAGTATTGCATTACCCACCATAACGACTCAGAGGTCTTCAGATCATGTCTAGCTTTAATGAGCTACACTTTAAAACTAAATTCTCATTAGCAGGCGTTACTTTCTCAAATAACTTTACTGATTGGAAGCCTCAAGGCTGGGGTATATTTAACGCGGCAACATCACTGTTTGTAGGGTTAAATAATACTCAAAAGTAATACTCATACTACAAAAGTTTGGAAGTCTCTTATGTTCAACAAGGATCCATTTATTTGATAAAAAAATACAGCAAAACTATAATATTGTGAAATATTATTACAATTTAAAATAACTTGTATTATATTTTAAAAAATGTAATTTATTCCTGTGATGGCAAAGCTGAATTTTCAGCATCTTCAGTGTCTCAATTAAATGCGCACTTGATGAATAAAAGTATTACTTGCTTTAAAAAAAGAAATACTGACCACAAACTTTTTAACAGTAGTGTACCTTAATACGGTTTTCAAAAATCTTTTTTTTCTTGTTTTCCAGTAAAAATATCAAAAAAAAAAAAAAAGCCATATAAAGACTCTAAATAAGTGAAAATGCATAAATTAATTTAGTTAATAAAGATGCATACTCTGAAAACAAGTCTAAAAGTACCCCTAACATGCTGTTTCGAATATTACCTTTCTTGCAGTGTGTAAAATAGCCGTTTGTGAATATAGATCTGCAAAATTTTACAGATCAAAGAGCACAACAAATAAAGTTATTGTCTCCTAAAAGAAAGAAACGATTCTGAACTGCACAAACAAGTCGTCAGCAATTCCAGTCTCACTTCCTGTTACATATCTATGTTACAATGTAACACATTAGCATAATGCCAGCCTATGGTCTTCATTGGCTGCCCGCGAACAACATCTACTTTGACCCTCAAACACTGTAGTTGCAGCTGAGGCCTGGATGAGTTTGGTTCGTGTTGTCGGCATGTCCAGAAGATGCTCTTTTCAGCTCTTCAAATCCACTTTGCATGAACTTCAGAAGGATGAGGACTCGCACTGGAATTGACACGGCAAAACCGACGCCATTGTCACTGTTCATATCACTGTGTATCAAGTGCTGATGAAGCCTCTGGAGCTGAAATTCAGATATAAAAAATGGGCGTTTTGTTTTTAAAACGTGCTGTAAGCGGTAGACCAATCACAGCAGACTGGGCCGTCTGACCAATCGGAGCAGAGGCTCACGGAAAGGAGGGGTTTAGAGAGACGGAATCTTCGAACGAACCGTTTTCAGACTTCTGGAGAAATGAGGTAAGGCCCAATGTATATTATGAGAAAATTAAAGTGTGTTTTAACCTTTGATGCATGTAAATCTAATGTAGCAGACCTCCAAAACTAAATTAGGAACCTTTAAAATAGCATAAAAGGGGCACTTAATTATTTTATGCAGTGTTGCTTCCCAAGTAAATTGATCTTGTTTCAAGGATTTTTAGATATTTTACCTGGAAAATAAATTTTATGAAATGTAACATTCAGATGCAAAACGCAATATTCCCTGCAATTGTGATTCCTAAAAAAGTCAAGAAACGCACTTTTAGTATGGTTAATGTGAGAACACTATCAGGAAGGATAACTTGCAATTTTTTTTTAGATAAATATCACCTCAAATGTAAAAATCAGACTGTGATAAGGAAGAAGTACCACTAAATGCATTACGTTCCATTCAAATGAACAGTGTAATACAATTACATACGTTGTATAATAATGAGTACAAAAACATTGTAAAGTGTTACTTTAAAAAGGTACCATTCCCCAACTGATTCAGGTGAGGGATCCAGGTACAGGCAGAAGTGAAAACTGATGCTCTAGTTGAACCGGAATACAAAGACTCCAGGAGCCAGTGTTGCATCTCAACTGTCATTAAATTTGCAAGCTGTTTTATTGGAATCAGTTTAAAACAAGATAGACGTATAAATGGGTATCAACTTCTGTGTTACCGCCTGGCCCAGTCCCAAGTCAGCTTTCTGACGTGTGATTCTTCAAAAGGAGATGAAAGGAGCGTTTTTCGCCGTGGAGAGAGCAGAACAATGATGTGGTTCGGGAAATTGAACTTCGTTTATTTAAAACTACTCTATGCTGTTTGAACTTGACGCAACATTACCCAGTAGCACGTACAGGGAGAGTCGGCCGGATTGCATTAGTGAGAATCACAAACTGCATCCCTGTAGTTTCAGGTACAAATCTAATTTTCCTTTCACTAAGAGAACACGCCAAAACACACACACACACACACACACAGATGAGATACATGCTCGGACCCCTTTCAAAGTGCCAATCTTGTATAACGTTTATCGATTTTTGTGAAGCGGAATCTTCATTAAGCTGTTATTTACCTCTTGGCACAAACTGACATGTTCTTTAGAACTGTGCTGTTGCGGAGGTGTTAATGCACCTTGGACTGGCAGAGGAAGGGCTCGTAAGACCCTTTAAAGGTAAAGATTAATTACAGGCTGAGGTGAGGTGTTTGCGTGTTTGCGTGAGGGATGATGACAGCGCACCTCACAGATGAAGGCGCACTCTTAATGAGCTGAGATCACAGTTCCCAACTTTCCAATCTCCGTTATACAGGACGGGCCTTTATTAAGTGCCGTACATTATGCTGTCACACGCTTTAAACATGTTCACACCCACGCATATTCACCTGTCCAACACCGTGCACACACTGCTTTGAGGAACCAGGTTGGTCTATCAATTCAGATACATCCTCATTCTGAAGAACAGATTGCATACATAAATTAAACACGCAAACAAAAGAAGACATCAATAAATAAAGACAAAAGCTATGTTTAGGTGGACTATAAAAGGTTAGAACATTATGGACGCCTTCCAAGGTTATAAATATATGGTGAGTAGCTACTTTAAAACTGTAGCTATAAAAGCTTATGATGTGATTTGATGTGTTTTTATTTATTTTATCATTCTTTTTTAGAAATTTTATTCATATATATATATTAGTATTTGTTGCACTGATTAGATTGCATATAATTTCGTTGTACAGTACATGTATAATGACAATAAAGATTCTATTCTATTCTATCATTTAAAATAGTTAACTTAAATTATTTAAAATAGATAAACTACTGTTCAAAATGTTGGCACCATGGCAGCATATATTTGATCAGAAATACAGTAAAAATAGTAATATTAGTAATAGGGCTGTCAAATGATTAATCACGATTAATCACATCCAAAATAAAAGTTTTTTTAACATAATATATGTGGGTGCACTGTGTATAATTATTTTGTATATATATAAATACACACACATGCATGTATATTTAAGAAAAAAAAAATATTTATATATAACATATTTATATTTATATATAATATAAATTATATATAAATCTATATACAGTATATACATGAAAATATTTCTTAAATATATACAAGCATGTGTGTGTATTTATATATATATAAAATAATTATACACAGTGCACCCACATACACTCACCTAAAGGATTATTAGGAACACCATACTAATACTGTGTTTGACCGTCTTTCGCCTTCAGAACTGCCTTAATTCTACATGGCATTGATTCAACAAGGTGCTGAAAGCATTCTTTAGAAATGTTGGCCCATATTGAAAGGATAGCATCTTGCAGTTGATGGAGATTTGTGAGATGCACATCCAGGGCACGAAGCTCCCGTTCCACCACATCCCAAAAATACTCTATTGGGTTGAGATCTGGTGACTGTGGGGGCCATTTTAGTACAGTGAACTCATTGTCATGTTCAAGAAACCAATTTGAAATGATTCGAGCTTTGTGACATGATGCATTATCCTGCTGGAAGTAGCCATCAGAGGATGGGTACATGGTGGCCATAAAGGGATGGACATGGTCAAAAACAATGCTGGTAGGCCGTAGCATGTAAACGATGCCCAATTGGCACTAAGGGGCCTAAAGTGTGCCAAGAAAACATCCCCCACACCATTACACCATCACCACCAGCCTGCACAGTGGTAACAAGGCATGATGGATCCATGTTCTCATTCTGTTTACGTCAAATTCTGACTCTACCATCTGAATGTCTCAACAGAAATCAAGACATTCAGATGACATTCATTTTTCCAGTCTTCAACTGTCCAATTTTGATGAGCTCTTGCAAATTGTAGCCTCTTTTTCCTATTTGTAGTGGAGATGAGTGGTACCCGGTGGGGTCTTCTGCTGTTGTAGCCCATCCGCCTCAAGGTTGTGCGTGTTGTGGCTTCACAAATGCTTTGCTGCATACCTCGGTTGTAACGAGTGGTTATTTCAGTTAAAGTTGCTCTTCTATCAGCTTGAATCAGTCGGCCCATTCTCCTTTGACCTCTAGCATCAACAAGGCATTTTCGCCCACAGGACTGCCGCATACTGGATGTTTTTCCCTTTTCACACCATTCTTTGTAAACCCTAGAAATGGTTGTGCGTGAAAATCCCAGTAACTGAGCAGATTGTGAAATACTCAGACCGGCCCATCTGGCACCAACAACCATGCCACGCTCAAAATTGCTTAAATCACCTTTCTTTCCCATTCTGACATTCAGTTTGGAGTTCAGGAGATTGTCTTGACCAGGACCACACCCCTAAATGCATTGAAGCAACTGCCATGTGATTGGTTGATTAGATAATTGCATTAATGAGAAATTGAACAGGTGTTCCTAATAATCCTTTAGGTGAGTGTATATTATGTAAAAAAAACTTTTATTTTGGATGTGATTAATCACGATTAATCATTTGACAGCCCTAATTAGTAATAGTAATATTGTTATTTTAAAATGATAATAATATCTAAATAAAATACAAATATTAAATATAATACAATTATAATAATAATAAGTAAAGACTATAATAAGTAAAGACTTATTATAGACTTATTAGACTTAATATTTGTATTATTATAATTGTATTATATATTTAATATAAATATAATACAATTATAAAAATATAAAAATATATAAAATGTCATTTATTCCTGTGATGACAATCATTACTCCAGTCTTCAGTGTCACATGATTCTTCAGAAATCATCTAATATGCTGCTTTGGTGCTGGAGAAACATGTTTTATTATTATGATCAATGCTTGCTGCTTAATATTTTTGTAGAAACCATGATACATTTTTTCAGGATTCTTTGATAAATAGAAACTTCAAGAGAACAGCATTTATTTGACATTTTTGTAACAATGTAAAAGTCTTTACTGTCTTAAAAAAAAGAAACAAAAAAAAGTTAAACATTAGTGTACATTACAAGCTAGCAAGCTAGATAACTACATTGAAGCCATTAAAGGAATCAATATGATTAAAAAAAATGACATTTTTCAACATGGAAGACAAAAACATGCAGCACAGAAACTAAAATCACTGCATACTAAAATAAACTGAATAATTTTTGTGATCCACTTGATTTACTCAAAACGAAACGATTCACTAAAATGAAATTCACAGTGACGTACTGTAGTATTTTTCTACATGGCTATTCGCTGGAAAAATGCTGAAGTGAAGTCATGCTACTTCAAAACGTATGATGAGTCCACCATCATTTCCTGTCTTCTCTTAGCTACATCAATAAAAGTGGCACACGAGAAATAAGGTATAAAAGTTGAACCTAAATCAAAAAATACATAAATCCTGATTCCATTTCTCTATATTGCATTTGAAATCATCTCATCACAGGAATAATTTCTATCTCTCCTCTACTAAAGCCAGTCAGGGGAGCCAGTACCCCCCAGGGCGCCACCGTCATGGCCGCCAGCAGCGTACTCAAGCCCAGCCATGGCTAAGTGTGAGCTGGCAGGCCTGAGAGAAGCTTTGGCTCTGCTAGTCTGTGAATGCTGGAGTCCACTACCGCAACGCGCCGAGGACGGGGGGTCCGTCCAAGGACACATTGCTCCTGGAGAAGGACCCTGGACAGATGGGCGGCTGGATCTCAGAAGTGTACACTAACCACTGATGTCAGGCCAAAACTGCTCTCTGGATGCCAACGGTAACATTATGCTCACTTTCTAGTCAGTTATGACTGAGGACACTTGACATATATTGCTCGTTTCTAAAAGGCCCTCGCATGTAGTTCATTTGACATTCAAAACAAGTAAATATTAATTCAAATGCACAGGCAGCACATAACAGCTTTGCTTCATTGCCGTTAAGCTACCGATGTTTACCCGACACCCATTTGTTTGGCATTTTTCAGCACGTGTAGCCTGACCCGGTGATTTAGAGGCAGCTCTCGATAGCGCACAGCCTGCTTAATGACAGTTATTTCCTCCCATAAGAGCAGCTCTGAATTAGCGCTCAAATATGATCCCTTATTATAGTCAATAAAACATGCCATTCTAATTATGAGCAAGTGAAGCAGCTCAGGACGGAAAAAAAACCAGCAATGCACGTCTTTTAGAAACTGATATCTCTATCAGAACGCTTGCTGCTAATCCTCAAGAATGGAAGATATCAGTGAAAACAAGCTATAGATTTAATTAAAATCTCTTTTGATGGTTATTTCAAATAGAGACATTACAGTTAACATTACATTTGTGAAGCCCATTTTCATGTTTTTCCCCAGCTGTAAAAAAAAACGCGTGCGGATTTTAATAATAATCATATATTATGACACGCAGCACATAATGTTCTGTGTTGGTATGATATCTAATGATGCCCAGATGGATGTTGGTGTGTGTTTTTGTGGATGCACCTGAGCGCTCAGTGCCAGTAAAACTCCTTTTCCTCCCTGGTGGCATCGCAACTTCACCACTGAAGGAAAACACAGAACGCTGCCAAGGCTCTCGTGCGCTGCCCAGTCGCTGCGCTGCTCTGCCAAAAGCATTTTCTCACTCGCTCACTGCCATTTCCATTTCTGCCAACTTCCAATGACAATGTTATGCTTGTTTGCACCATAAATACACTTAATAGGTAATATGACAACATTCATAAACAGACGGATCAGAACCTGAGCTCCTCCATTGAGTAATAAGATTTTACATTTAATGTTGAATTTCTTTAGGGATCTTATCCAAATGAAACGCTATTATTTTGGTTGAAAAACTGGGTCAGAACTGAAGTTCGATTTCATCGGCTTCCCCCTGCACCCCCCTTGGTCTCTTTTCATGTTGCACTTTTGGGTCTGAACTGTATTTTTGCACTATGACAATCAATGTTTTAATTTTTTGTCACTTTATCCTTTCCAACTACATAGGGTGTTAATAGTGATGATGATCATTTTTTTTTAAATGTATGTTAGTACCATCTTGTCAATGAAACTTAAACTTAAACCTATACTATGAAAATTACTGACAAAAAAATCTCTAAAGCATGAAGATTGATTTCTTTTTCAGTCAATGTTTACATTTTTTTGTCACTATCGTTTTTACCCTCATTTTACACAAACAGAAAGAAATAATAACTTTTAAATATATTATAATTATTATTATTGTGCATTTGTGTGTGTGAAAATAATAATAATAATAATAATAATCGTTGTTGTTGTTATTATTTTAATTATTATAATTTATTATTTAATAGTAATAATAATTAGTAGTATATATTATAATAATTAAAACATGAATAAATTAATACATTATAATAATTAAAATAATAACAACAATTATTATTATCATTATTGTGTGTATTATTTATGTGTGCAATTTTTTTTTAATTATTATTATTATTTTAATTATTATAATTGATTAATTTATTTGTGTTTTAATTATTATAATACATTTAATAATTATAATAATTATAACTATTATTATTAGTAGTAGTAGTAGTAGTAGTAGTGGTTGTTGTTGTAGTAGTAATCGTAGTAGTAGTAATGCATAAATAAACTCCTTTTCAAATGGACTTTGCAACTTTCACAACAACCAAATGCCTCGGGTCTGCTCCAAAAACTCTACAGTGAAGCACTCATAATGTTCTGCAGTCAGAGTAAACACTATTTCTTTGAAATAAAGAAGATAATCTCAAAAGCAGATCTCTGAGCTGTAAACTCATCAGGGCTTTCTTTCGTTCTGAATAATGATTCGTTTCCCCCCCAGGATCTGCACACCTTTTCCACACTCCTATTTCTCACACATTTGGATTATTTTTGTTGGAGTTCACTTCAAGCAAAATGGTATTTAAAGCTTTAGACAGCGCAGCGCAGATGCTGCCCTCCTCGTATTTCTGCCGCTCTCTCCTAACGTCTGTTTCATGTTGAAAAGTCTCGAGAAGTTGCCAGTATCTTGGTATCTGTTACTGATGACCACTCTCTGGGAATATTCTGTACATCCAATTCGCAAACTTTCCCTTGAAATTTGTTCACACAACTGCATTTAATTAAAGTTCTCGATTCGTCATGATTGCGAAACTCATGGCATTTTAGATGTTTTGTTTAGAGGAGGAAGTTATATTGGTTTCTCAGGGCCGCTTCTTAAGAGGCGAGTGTCTGTCAGGCATGAGAGGGTTAAAGTGCACAGCTAAGGGGTCAGAGGTTAGCTGAGTGTACCGGGATGAAAATCCCTGCATCATCAGACAGCAGCCTTGGCTCTGACTGTGTGAACGTCAGGGTGTCCACGAAACTCCACTAAAACTGTCCAGTCCTTCCCCTGGGAATGAGCAGCCACTTCCTCCTCCTATTTCTCTGTTTGCATTTCCTCTGGGAATGGGAGTGTCTCTCGTCAGTTACAGTTACATGTATAGACTTTTTCCAACTACATAAAACAAGGATGTTAATAGTGCTGAGAATTTATGAAAATGTATGTTAGTACCATCTTGTCAATGAAATCTTGAAAAAAAATAATAATAAAAAGGCACGAATGCTTCACAACATAAAAATGTCAAATAGCATATTTTCAAAGTCTTTTTTTAGATTGTTTGAAAATTAGGTTGAAAGTTTGGTCTGTTACAGTTTGCATATCATCATCCAATGTTAATAGTGCTGAGCATTTATGAAAATTTATGTTATCTTGTCAATGAAATCTTGTCAAACTTAATCTTACCAGTAAAAATAACTGAAAGAAAAAGTAAAAAACAAAAAGGTATAACGCATAAATGCTTCACAACACAAACACTTCCTAAATATAATATAATATAATATGTGAAGACAATATACACTACCGTTCAAAAGTTTGGGGTCAGTGAGAATTTATTTTTATTTTTTTTGGAGGAAAGAAATCAATACTTTTATTTATCAAGGACAGTAAAGACATTTATAATGTTACAAAAGATTATATTTCAAACAAATGCTGTTCTTTTGAACTTCCCATTTGTCAAAGAATCCAAAAAAAAAAAAAAAAACTGTACAACTGACAGACCAACAACTGTTTCAACATTGATAATAATAATAATAAATGTTTCTTGAGCATCAAATCCTCATATTATACTGATTTGTAAAGGATCATTTGACACTGAAGACACTGACAATTCAGCTTTGATCACAGGAATAAATTACACTTTACTATATATTCACACAGAAAACAGCTGATTTACACTGAAATAATATTTAATACTATAACTGATTTTTGTTGTATTTTTAATCAAATAAGCGCAGCCATGGTTAGCAGAAGAGAATTCTTTTAAAAGTATTTAAAATCGTACCAACCCCAAACTTTTGAACGGTAGTGTATATATAATATACACTCACCGGCCACTTTATTAGGTACACCTGTCCAACTGCTCGTTAACACTTAATTTCTAAGCAGCCAATCACATGGCGGCAACTCAGTGCATTTAGGCATGTAGACATGGTCAAGACAATCTCCTGCAGTTCAAACCGAGCATCAGTATGGGGAAGAAAGTTGATTTGAGTGACTTTGAACGTGGCATGATTGTTGGTGCCAGAAGGGCTGGTCTGAGTATTTCAGAAACTGCTAATCTACTGGGATTTTCACGCACAACCATCTCTAGGGTTTACAGAGAATGGTCCGAAAAAGAAAAAACATCCAGTGAGCGGCAGTTCTGTGGGCGGAAATGCCTTGTTGATGCCAGAGGTCAGAGGAGAATGGCCAGACTGGTTCGAGCTGATAGAAGGGCAACAGTGACTGAAATAACCACTCGTTACAACCGAGGTATGCAGCAAAGCATTTGTGAAGCCACAACACGCACAACCTTGAGGCGGATGGGCTACAACAGCAGAAGACTCCACCGGGTACCACTCATCTCCACTACAAATAGGAAAAAGAGGCTACAATTTGCAAGAGCTCACCAAAATTGAACAGTTGAAGACTGGAAAAATGTTGCCTGGTCTGATGAGTCTCGATTTCTGTTGAGACATTCAGATGTTAGAGTCAGAATTTGGCGTAAACAGAATGAGAACATGGAACCATCATGCCTTGTTACCACTGTGCAGGCTGGTGGTGGTGGTGTAATGGTGTGGGGGATGTTTTCCTGGCACACTTTAGGCCCCTTAGTGCCAATTGGGCATCGTTTAAATGCCACGGCCTACCTGAGCATTGTTTCTGACCATGTCCATCCCTTTATGGCCACCATGTACCCATCCTCTGATGGCTACTTCCACCATGTCACAAAGCTCTAATCATTTCAAATTGGTTTCTTGAACATGACAATGAGTTCACTGTACTAAAATGGCCTCCACAGTCACCAGATCTCAACCCAATAGAGCATCTTTGGGATGTGGTGGAACGGGAGATTCGCATCATGGATGTGCAGCCGACAAATCTGCGGCAACTGTGTGATGCCATCATGTCAATATGGACCAAACTCCCTGAGGAATGCTTCCAGCACCTTGTTGAATCTATGCCACGAAGAATTGAGGCAGTTCTGAAGGCAAAAGGGGGTCCAACCCATTACTAGCATGGGGTACCTAATAAAGTGGCCGGTGAGT
This sequence comes from Rhinichthys klamathensis goyatoka, assembly GCF_029890125.1. Lineage (NCBI taxonomy): Eukaryota > Metazoa > Chordata > Actinopteri > Cypriniformes > Leuciscidae > Rhinichthys > Rhinichthys klamathensis. The sequence continues at coordinate 86,545 of NW_026606718.1, forward strand.
GTATATTCTGTATATATATAAAAGGAGTACTATTTTGTATTGTTTTTCTACACCGTACGGCAACTCTACGACTTCCACCAAAGGTGAAGGTGAAACATATAAATCCACAACTATCAATGTTAAAACAACCTACACTTTAGCAGAGACCCAAGACTGAAACATCTGGATACGCAACCTTTTGCAAAGATGAGCAAAACACGCCCACGCCCACTAACAACCTACAATGGCAACATGGAGAGCATTAAGGCAGTTAACACTATCAAACTAAAATGAATTTTGAAAGCAACTCCTTTTTTTTCCAATCAAACAGGATATGGCTCACGAGTAACAAAGACTGTGGGCGGACGAACCCCTGACGCAAAACTTCCAGCTCTAGAGCCAAGAGGCACAAAGGCTATCGCTCCCATTTCTTTAAAAAAAACACAAAAAAAACATGCAGAGACATCAGTGAAACGCGAATAACTGTGGACTTGACAATACTAGAATTCCAGAGGCCTGATGAAGAAAGTCTACAGCAACGACGGCCTGAGAAAGTGTCTGTTTGTCAGAGAAATCGAGCATTAATTAATGCCCAGCTGCCGAACTGCAAAATCGCTAATAATACTTAAGCTAGTGCCTTGGGCCCGTCAGCTGCACACAAATCAATAGATCGACAGTTTCCACTGTACAACATAAGTCAACGTCCATTTAAACACACACACACACATACACAAGCTCAGCATTAGAGAGCGTTCTGGCTGAACCGGGCTGGACGTCTCTGACTGCTGCCAGTCTCTTTCTCAGTTTTCCCAGTGCGCAGCCCGAGCTAGATTAGCTAATTAAGGGGGACTGAGGCAGATCTTGTAGCTGGTGTGGCAGCGTGTTTTGACAGGTGGGCTTAGCGAACTGTGATTAGGGGAGAGGCCACGGCGAAGCGGTTAAGCCCTCCGTAAGCCCCTCGCAGACACGAGGAGCGATGCGATGCATGCAGACCCCTGAAAACACACTGCTGGTTTTGGGAAGGAGGAGGGGGTGGGCGATTCCTGATTGACACCTTGAAAAGCTGAGATTCCGCCCCCGTCCGCAACCTGTCCCGCCTGGATGTTGTCATCAGAGGTGTTAAGAAAACACCTGACTTTTGACAAACAGCTTTCTCTCACTTTTAAAAGAATGTTGCGCTCAGTAGAGGTTAAGCTCAGTCAACAGTATTTATGGCATTATGTTTATAACCACAAAACATCATTTCGAATCATACCTTCACTGTATAAAAAAGTTGCTGCCTTAAATATTAGATAAAATCAACTTGGATGTTTAAGTCGTTTCAACTTAAATTACATTAAAAAATTAGTTGAATCTTTCATGACTTATAAAGAAAAAATTAGAAAATAGCTTAGGCCTACTTTATTTTTGATGAGTTAAAGCTATGTAAAACATATGTTGTCATAATTGTTTCCTTAAAAAAGCAAAAATCAAGGTATCAGCGAGGAACTTAGAATGAAAGCGAATATAGGGCCAAGATTGTGGAGCATTTATATAATTTTCAAAAAGAACTTACATGAATTATTCTGCATTATAAAGCTGTTTAAATCATAATGTTTATCATTTTCAGGTTTTAGGGTTTATGCAACGAAGTAAAACTGAACATTACTCCAAAGAAACGGTAATACGTGATTTTTTAAAAGCATATTAACACACATTGTTCATATTTTGTGGCTATACTATTGAAATATTTTAACATTCACACATTGGCCCCAGTTCATTTCTATCGTAAGTGCTTCCTGATTTAACCAACATTTTTGCTTTCTGTAAAGAAAAGGAAGGACAAGTGGAAATACATTTTTGTGGTTATCAACATTATGCCACAAATGCTGTCAACTGAGCTTGCACTGAAACTGAAATATTCTTTAATGTCCTTTCATGTCAAGTCAGGTCACCTTTATTATTTATATAGTGCTTTATAATACAGATAGTTTCATGTGACTCAGGTTACTCTACATAACATAAAAAAAATACTGAAGTAAAAGCATGAAAAGAAATGATGGCCTGTCCTCAAGCAAAAATATGAGGATATCATATCACAAACAGACGCAGTTTGACCTGTCATTTCAAAGACAGATATGAGTTGAATATGAGGTAAAGCTGCAGCTGACACTTGCTTCACTCCATCGAGGTCAATGCATTGGACAACGCTGTCGTGAGGCATCCAAAGCGCCTTTACACTTAAAAAAGCAGCAGACGGCACTTGCGCAAACAGTATCTGTTGGAAAGCGGGCAGATATGACCAGTTCAACAGTTTTAATAAACTCTCTCCCCCTTACGCCAGAAGCTCTTTGTTTTCTCTCGGGTTCACAAGTGTTTCTTTGTTTTTGCGTGTATGTGTGTGCGCTCACGAGAGTGGGAACGCTGCGTGTGTGCGTATGTTTGTGCATTCAGCTATTTGTGAGCAATTCCTCATAGAGCTTTCTCAGCAGGTAAAGATGTGCTCGTGTGGGTGATGGGAGTAGGATTAGTATTATCTAAAACTGAGTATCATCCACCGTGCTTAAGTTAAGGTGCAAGACCGGGTGATTTGCATAAGTAATTAGCTAATGTGCTGTTCAATTTCACTCCCATCTGGCTGCCTGAGTAGGCCCTCATTTCTCAAATTGACAGGCTGGTCTCTATCACTACCCACACTGCAACAAGGCGCACACCAAATTAATTTGTCAACCTTCTCCAGTAATGGGATGTTCACCTTGAAAACTCAATTTTCCCGAGTCCGACTGAGAGAAAAAGGTAGGAATTTGCTCTAAAATATATCGCAAAAAATAACAAAAGCATGGCTGGATGGTTTCTGATAGCTTTTGGGAAAGTGACAGTAAAGCACATGAACAAGGCTTCGCACATCAAACACACGCACACGAGGCCACGGAAGTATCTATTGACGAAAATAACCTAATTGGCCATTTATTCAAAAAAGTAAATATTATACCTATTGATAAAAAAAAATAAAAAAATAGGGAGGCAGGGAGGGGGAGTGCAATAATAGAACATGAAGGAAAACAATAAAAATATTGTGAAACTCATTTAAAAAAATATCCTGTTGAGCAGCTAAAATGAAACAACAATATTATTAAAAAAAAAATTTAATAGAATTTTTTAAATCATTAAAAATAAATAAAAACAATTTAGTTTTTAATCGAATGCAGTTTAATACAAAAAATATTCAAAAATAAATGAAGTATCTTTATTGTGAAACTCATTTAAAAAATATCCTGTTGAGCAGCTAAAATGAAACAACAATATTGGAAAAAAAATCAAATAGAATTTTTTTAATCATTAAAAATAAATAAAAACAATTACGTTTTTAATCGAATGCAGTTTAATAAATATTCAAAAATAAATAAAGTATCTCATTGAGCAGTTAAAAAAATAAATAATAATAATTTTAAAATAAAATAAATAAATAAAGTATAAAAATCAATTAAAACAACAATTTAATGCAACTACACTTCATATAAAAATAAATAGTCCAAAATAGTTCACTCAAGTGTGCTGGAAAGTGATGTTGATCTTCGAATCAGCCAAAACATGGTGTGTGTATAGTATATAACACATACAACACAAAGGGTGATGTTAAATTAGAATCATTTACTTTAAAAGTTCAATTGAACATTTTCAGACTTGTGTATGTCTGGACATCTAAGCTCCAACTATTCCATCATGTCTTTTTTGTTGTTGTTGAGCGTTGGGGGCTGGGTTGGCACAGACGCCACTGATGCCAGGGTGTTCAGCTCAGGGACCACTCAGGGAAATGAGCCAAAAAAAGAATTTAATGAAACCCCATCCTCAGCCAAAATTAATTTTCAGTCTCATCTCTGGCCGACGGCAGTGTGAGTTCTGGGACCCCCGGCCCGTTTGTGGAGGTCTGGATGGAGGGTAAAGGGAAAGCGGGCTCATATAAATAAAAAACACTGTTTCCACCAATACCATTTCTTCTCTATATTTCATTTCTCTTTGATGGTGACTGCATACTTACTAAATTCCTTTGTGTGTTGCGCCCGTTCATGTCTCACTGCTCTTAAAATGTCTATTCATTTTGCCAGCTGCCACCCACTACAACATAAAGAGTCCCTAAGAACCGCACGGGTGACGTGGGATTTCTGGAGTGGGCCCAGAACCCACTCACACATGCCCAAATACCTAAATACACACTAACGCACACAGCCCATAATGTGTCCACACTTTAATGGCAAAATCTAAGCCAAACTAAGACACAGATACAATCTTTAAGATTTTCTGTGCCCTGAAACGTAGGTGCCAACAGCATTTAAACAACACTTCAATGCTTCATTTTTGTCTACTAAAGCAGCAGTGGCCCTGATGTTCATTTAGGTCTGGTTCTGCACACAGGGGCGTTGAGCTTCTGTGCTGATGGATGCTGGGAGATGCATTCTGGGCCCTCAGATGCCTCGCTGTCTGTCCAGTGCACCATCAAATGCTTTCCATGCCATTTAGCGCAGTGAATCCCACGCCACAGCGCGTGCCCGACCTTGGCGTTTTCTAGTGGCTCTGCCCGTGCCATCTGCAGCCGGCAGGCTTGGGTAGTAAAGCATCTCGACCCCGCGATTCGGGCACATTACGCCCCCACAAGGGGCTCGGCCAGATGGCACTACCCACTAAGAGGGTTTTACTGCCGCTAAAGACGCCTGGGCAGCAGCGGTGCCCACTCTCTCTCTCTCTTCCTCGTTTGCCACTGCCAAATGCTCCTTCAGCAGACACGCTGGTCATGATTAGCAGGCAACAAACAATCCTTTAGCATCCACCAGGGTCTGCTGAACAGCTCCATGCAACCAGAGCCTTTAGCGTAAAGACGAAAAAGAGAGAGACAAACGGCCTGCCTTTCATTACTCGGACTCGTCTACAGAGACTGATCTCTCTGCTCCCGTCATAAAGCTGCCGTTAACTGCCTACAGACTGCGGCTGATGAGAAGCAACCCCTGAATTTGCTTGATAAAGCGCTGGATTTGTTTTCCCACAATGCCTTATGGTCGGTCACAGTTGGCCCACATGGCAGAGCTAAAAAGTATTACTGGCCCTCCAACGCTAACTTATCAAAGTTATCACATTTAAATGATCAGGCGTAATTGGGTGAAGAATGAAAATAAGCAGAGACATCTGACAAAATCAAGCCACTCTATGAAACATGAACAATTTCCCACAATGCATTGGTACCTACTGCTAGCATGGATGGATTTTAGCTGCTCGTTTCATGGGTCAAGGTTTGGCTCATTAGCTTCAGCAATTACTGTAGACATTGTTGGGAGCAGGAAAAAAAAAGCATGTTTTCTCATTGTCCATTTAAAAAAAAAAAATATTAAAATTAGAAGATGGATGGATGGATGGATGGATGGATGGATGGATGGATGGATGGGTGGGTGGGTGTATGGATGGATGGGTGGGTGGGTGTATGGATGGATGGAATCGATGGATGGATGGATGGATGGATGGATGGGTGGGTGGGTGGGTGTATGGATGGATGGAATCGATGGATGGATGGATGGATGGATGGATGGATGGGTGGGTGGGTGTATGGATGGATGGATGGATGGATGGATGGGTGGGTGGGTGTATGGATGGATGGGTGTATGGATGGATGGATGGATAGATCGATCTAAAAAATCTGGAATTACGTTTCTGGAATTTCAGGAGTGACTATGCGCCAACCATTGGAATGAATGGGAATGCTAACGGATAGCTCTCTCCAAATATATTAGACCTCCTTGGCTCGTTTGGAAACCCAATCAAGCAGGCTGCAGCTACGGTGAGGCATCAACTGTAAGGCCTGCACCAGTGAACCTGTCTGGTGGTATTTTCAGAGCCAGTATGTATAGTCAGCCTGGCCATTACCCCACGTCAGGGGACATATAGATCACTCGGCTCAGGTAGGAAAATAGGAAAAATCATGCGTATGGTCAGAAAGAAATCAATAAATTCATTTTTTGTTGGGCGGTTTGCAAGAGTAGAGAAAGGATGTGTGCTGGAGACTCCATAGATTTGACCTGCTACAGCTCAAGCTGTGTTGTGAGAAAAACAGATGGTTTTACTTGGGCTTCTACATGTATCCGTTATCATTAAGGAACTTTGAGAAAACCTGCCCTTAAATGAGGGATACAAAACAGCAGGTACATTTACCAATCCTGGCTTAAATGTCTCTAAGGTCTAGCTTAACTCGTGTGGAGATCTCTTAGTAAGCTTGTTAGTATTGCAGCAATGTCTGAAAGTCCAGTCAATCACACAGACAGTAAAGCCCTGATCGAGAAACTCTTATTCTCAGCTGACTGTGTCTTACCGGTAGATTCTGCAGCACGGTTAAGATGCGTGAGGGGTGAGCGGTGGCCCTTATGTATGTGTTGACAGGATCAGAGGTGGAGGAAGGGATCTTTACTGGACTCTCGGCCCAATTAAGCGTCAGTCGCTGTGGTTGATTAAGGGATTAAAACGGGCTGGTTGATGAGCTCGGTATTGACTGCTGGAAGAGAACGAGCAAACCTAAATCCCCCCTCTCTCTGGAGCCACTAGCCCTGCAACCCGGCCTCTAGTCTAGTGTGAGAGTGTGAGAGTGTGTGTGTGTGTGTGTGTGTGTGTGTGTGTAAGCATCTGAATTCGTGCAAGCAAGAATATGTAAATATATAAGTTCTGTGTGGAAGTGAAAAAGCCTTAAGCAAATAGTCCACCCAAAAATGAAAATTCATGATTTACTCACACACACACACATATGTGCATGTGTGTGTGTGTGTGTGTGTGTGTGTGTGTGTGTGTGTGTGTGTGTGTGTTTTTTTTGTCTTTATAGAAGAAAGTCATGAGTTTGGAACATTATGGTGAGTAATAAAATATTTTTTTTTTTTGATCTATTCTTTTATTTTGGAATTACAATTCAACCCCATTTACATCTAAAAGCACATTCCCAGTCTTATTGTGAACAATTCATCTGTGCACGTTATTCATGAGAAAATAAAATACTTTGACTTTGTAATCACTAATCAAAATGTTAAAAGTTGCTTATCATCTAATGTCCACTTTTTACCATGCATCAATTTCCATTGATTTAAAAAAAAAATATATATATACATATTTTATTTACAGCTAAATGGGTGGCGAACATTAAGTCACACTAACTTAAATTGTTGTGTGCTTTATTTGTACAGTGTGTGCATGTGTGTGGTGTAGTACTGGGGTTTTATCAGTTAGATAAGTTTATAGCTGCTGGTGGTTTTACTTGCAGAGGTAAAAACAGGTTTTTCTTTTTTCTTTTCTTTTTTTTCTCCCCTGTTTTATGACATGATTGATTTTCTTTCATCGGCTGAGACTCCCCAGGAGATGCGTGGTGGGGGTGGGAGGAGGGGTAGGTCAGGGAAAACTGAACCTTGTGTGTGTGTGTGTGTGTGTGTGTGTGTGTGTGTGTGTGTGTGTGTGTGTGTGTGTGTGTGTGTGTGTGTTTGTGTGTGTGTGTGTGTGTGTGTGTGTGTGTGTGTGCGCGCGCGTGTGTGTGTGTGTGTGTGTGTGTGTGTGTGTGTGTGTGTGTGTGTGTGTGTGTGTGTGCGCACGTTTTCACCGGACTTTACCAACCAGTTCTTTCCGTGTATGTTGGACAAGTTGAGTGCTTCACACTGTGCCTGGATACAACATGCCAGGGAACGCAAACAGAAGAGGGTTAGAGACATCATCTTCCCCAAACACACTCACACACTTAGTTTATTCACCTCTACAGGCCTGACAGCTCTGAACCTCCCAACGGTTGAAAATAACTGCAGGAGACACTCTATTCTTGCAGGAAATTTCCCTTCAGTGTGTCCTTAATCATTATTATTATTTAAATTAGTAGTAGGCCTGCCTACAATTGTAAGAATTATAACAATTAATCAGTCAGATAAGTGTATATAACAAGCCTTTTTCGTGCCTAACAACAAATATACCATACAGTATATTTCATCTGGCAGACTATATACGAACAATTCACAATAAACAATTCTTCCACCAATATATCTCATTAGCATAACTGTAGGCCATAAATGGTGTTATATATACTATTTCACATCACCTTTGAACACGGCTCATCTAATAAGCTGGAATTTTACTGTAAAAATTATTTCATCATCATGATATAACTTGTCACAATAATTTCCACAATTTCTATACATTTCTAAAGGTTTCCAGGCGTCCCACTCAATTTTCTTCATCAATAATTACATTTAAAGTGGACGAAAAAGTTTGTGTAACTGATTTCATTTAAAATGTAAGGCAGTTTCAATTTTACCTTTTAAATGTAACAATTTTAATGGGTTGATTTTTTATTTATTTTTTTTTACAAATCAAAAATTACGGTTAACTGAAGTTATAAAAAACTCGTTCCGTTCTGGACTGCACCCCTGGCTCCGGTCCGAGCGATCAATGTATTACAAGACAATGTGTTTTTACTTAGGGCATAAATCCATGTGTGAAAGTGCACCCGGTTCTGGCAACCAGAGGGGCCGCGGCTCAGACAAATCGCCCCACTTATCCCGATCCCTGCACACGCTATACTACTCTCCACAGATTTGGGGGGGGGGTACTTCTGCCCACCATTAGCCACTTTATTTCATTCCTAGGATCAAATTTGTTGTCCAGTTAGGCCTCTCATCTCCAACTCAAAGGGAATAAATAAAAGCAAGCTTTATTGCTCGGCACCCTGAAACAAGAAAGGGGGCAAGGAGAGAGGGAGAGAGAAAGAAAAAAAAAAATCTCCAATTCATTCGGATCCAGTCAATAACACTGTAATATTTATGAAGGCTGGATGCTGGCCTGCCCTAAAACCCAAACTCCAGCAATCCTGAATTATAAATTGGTATTGATTTGTGTTGTGTTTTGTGTGAGTGTGTGCGTGCACTCTTGTGTTTGTTGGAGAGACCGAGAAATATAGAAACGTGTGTGTGTGTGTGTGTGTAAGAAAGACAGACAGAGAAAGTGTGTGTGTAATTGCATGTATTCGTTTGGAAAGGGAGAGAGGGTGTATTTTAATTTTTTTTACAGGGCCGATAAAATTCTAATAAGAGGTGTACGTAGCTTCAGGTGAGCAAACGAGTGTGTGCACAGTGTTGTGTGTGAGTATGAATGAGAATTGACATGCCTATGTGAGAATGTATGCATATGACACTATTAATGTAGGTGTATTTGTGACTATGTGCACATACTGTACATGTGTGCAGGGTTAAAATAACTAACAACAGCAAAGCATCAAATATACATGATCCTCTGCTCTAGACGAGAGATCTATGTCCATTGCACATAACACAACAAAGGCCAACCCAGACAAATACCAACACAATAAACTAACACCGCCACAACTCACACATGAGCCAGGTTTCATCACAAGCAATGTCTGATCTGGGGAAAGCTCTCTATATAGTGGTGAACACTAATTAGTGGTGTTTACTACAGCACTTAAGGCAAGCAGCACTATTGTAATTGCTCTTACTTAGAGTTAGTGATTTAAAACACTTCTAACCAATTATTAAAATACCTTTACACACTTCAAATCATGTATTGTTTTGTTTTTGTTTGTTTGGATTTGAGGTGTGTTCTAATCCAAGTAAACAACCATCCATAACCAAAACATTATTGTTTTAAGGCCATGAATCACTTACTAAATCACAAATATATATATATATATATATATACATACAAAGTATTGTCTATTAAATACACTAAACTTAAAAAGTATGGGGTCAGAAAGATCTTTCTTTTTAATAAATGAATACTTATAATCAGAAAGGATGCATTATATTTGATCAAAAGTGGCAGTAAAGACATTTTTATGTTACAAAAGATTTATGTTTCAAATAATTGCCACTCTTTTGAATTTTCAATTAATCAAAGAATCCAGATTTTATTTTATCATGGTTTCCACAAAAATATTAAGCAGCTCAATTTTCAACATTAAAAATAAGAAGAATATCAGCATGTGAGACTGAAGACTGGAGTAATGATGCTGAAAATTCAGCTTTGCATCAGAGGAATAAATTACATCTTAAAATATATTAAAACAGAAAACGGTCATATTAAATTGTGATACAATTTCACAATATACACCAATGAGCATAAGAGACTTCTTTCAAAAATATTAAAAAATCTCACTGACTCCAAACTTTTAAATGGTAGTGTAATTGTTATGTGTTTGTCGTAATTTCATTGTTGTTGGCTGATTTTAACTGATGTGATAAGATCACTGTTTTTGCATTTTAATGTAAGTGTAACTAGCAGTTCATTGAAACAATATAACATCTCAATGGAAGGATCTATGCGTGTTTGTCTGTACAGTGTGTTGGTGATTATGTAACGGTCAGTCCCTAAAGCAGTCTCCTGTGGCTGGCTACTACACTGCCACGGTCGCCCACATCAGATTTATGGATCTTTATATAGAAATCAATACCCTCTTAATCTGCTCCTCTTTCTCTCTCCAATCTCTCTGGCCTCCATCCCTCCCCCTCTTCCATTCTCACTCCGTTTCCATTTCTCCACCTGCCTCCATCCAGCCCCTGCCTTTCTCTCTCGTTTGCCCTCTACCCTCATCCACACCATCACTTCTGTCCTCCACACCCCTCTCCATTGGTCTCTGTTTCTTTCTGCGCTTATAGGCTGGCCTGGGCATGTCAAGGCCAGATTGCACCCTGAGACAGTGAGAGACCCAAAGGACACAGGAAGGAAAGGAAAAAGAAAGCATAGATGGAGTGGTAGAGGATAAATCGCACTCATTCAAAACCTCATCAAGGACATTCTATACCGCTGTGTTGTCCCGCTGTTCAGCTGTGTGGGATTTAGGTTGTGAGGTTGACTAGATTTGGACCTGTAGAGTTCAGCTCACAAATCTCCTCCTGATCCAGTTGGGAAATCTAAAAGTGAAATGACCTTTCTTCTGCTTTTTTTTTTTTTACCGTTTATCTACCGTAGGTTTATTGTGTTCAATGACATAACATTGAGTCCTAACCATGCACAACCCTGATAAAACAAAAAGCGATAAATTGTGTATCTCATCAAGTTTTTGTCCCAACAACAAGTGAGAATACGTTCTGTCGGTCCACTGGTTTTTATTTTTGTCACGTTGTGCTGGTTAGGTCACAGTATAATCTCAATGGTCCTACACATAGCATGAATCTATATTAGCATGAAACAGAGTTTGCAACCCATTTTATTTCCATAATGTGACATTTCAGAGTAAAACTGGATATTCACTGAAAATGAGGGAAATAATATTCTGATATATAATGAGGAAAGTGCAAAAAATTAAGTGAGAAAAAAAGTGTTCAGATATTCAATGAGGAAAAAAATGGAATGGAATGGAAATTCTATGAGAAGAAAAAGTGAAAATGCTAAATCAAATATTTTATGATGATAAAAAATACAAGAAATAAATGAGGAAATATATTCAAAGTGAAATTTGAAAACTTCGAAATGATAAAAAAAAATATGTTAGCTAACTTTACATGTTGTTACACTGTAAAAAATATATTGTTGGTTTAACCTAAAAAAATTTGGAGTTGGAATTTAAAAAAATTTGTTAATACAATGAGGGATATTGGTTTAATCAACAGAAATTCTAAATATCTAAACCACATACATTTTCTAAATTGATTTGACAAAAGAAAAAAATGTGAAAACAGTGTAGGCCAGGGTATACAACTAAATTGATTACTAAAAAAAAAATCCCGTATATGATAAGTCAGAACTACTTTTGATATGTTTAACCGTAGATGCATTCTGTATTCAAAACCACCCTTATGTGTGAGCACCTCTCGAGAACATCTGCAGTTTGACCAGACCATGACCTGCACGGAGCCCCATGCTGGTCAGGATCTCTATGGGGCGACAGAAACGCTCTACCCTTTCAGCAGCTTAAGGAGGAGAATGCGAACCCCCTTCACATCTGCTAGCCAGAATCAGCACCATGGAGAGAGCCACCTTAATGAACCATGGCACAGAACCCTCTGATGCAAAACAGCAGGGCCTCATTAGGGCTGTTTTTAATTGGGCAGACGTTCCGTTACTAAGGTGAGACGGGGTAAAGTTATCACAGAGTGGATGGAAGCACGCTGGATGTATTTGATATTGAAATGTACAAATTTGATCAATTATTTGTCGCTAGAGACTAGGGTTGCAAAATATTGTAAAACACGGTCATTGCGATATTTATTTTCTGTGATATATATTGAGATATTAAAAAAAAAACACAGGAATTTTCACCATATGAGTTGAATAGCTATATTTGGAAAAATTTAATAATTTGGGTAATTTTGTTGGGGAGCTCATCTGCATAGAAAAAAACAACAACTAAAAAATTACTTTTTAACCCGAAGACTTTTTAAATGGCAAAATAATTTTAATGTAAACGATTTAGGAAAAGCTTCACTGTTAATAAAAAAAATATTTGTTGTAGTTCAAAGATTATTGGAGTATGTTTTAAAAGAAAATACTATTTCAGTCTTTCTACTTAAAAAAAAAACATATTTATTTCAATGTGTTACTTTTCTTTGTAATTATTAATTAAATTTACTAGCAATTTCGGACTGAAAATAATTAACCAATTTTTTCTAGTGTTGAAATTTTTCCCCCCAAAAAATGCAATATTAATACGAGTAATTCATCAGCACAACTATAAAATAATATACTGTATTTATTATGATTTATTATTGTGATTATTATTGTGATTATTGACAATAAGAAATATTCTAATATTACTGTAAAATAAATATTCAAGTAATAAAAATAACTATTTTTACTGTAAAATTACAATACCAATATTTACACCTTAACTTCTTCAACAGTTACTATTGTTTCATGAACTACATGCGGCATGCGCATCACTCTGAAAACGGTAGTGCATATATTTATTTAATTTCGACATTTATATATATATATATATCGAAGCCCTCCTAGAGACAGGAGAGAGTGAATTACAGAGATTTCACCAGAGTTAATGGGCAGTTTTAGGCAAAATGCAAAGCATACGTTTATCAGATTTTAGTCTGAGATCATATACAGTAGCCCTCTGGCGTCAGAATGTGGGTCGGACTCTGGGTTCAGGTCCAGTTCAGTGGTATCCCAGACAAGTCAGCATGATCTTAGTCAATACTGGGGCGTGGCTAAGAGGGCCCCTGCCTGTGTTTACTTTCCCAGATTACACAGCACCCAGCGTTCCCTCTTTGAGACCCGCAGGAGGCAGCGATATGTCGACAGAGGGATGAGGAAGAAACGATCGATAGCTTTTCCCTCGCAGAGGGGTAGCGAGGGATAATGCTAGCATTAGTGACAGGCACTGGAGGGGTGGATTTAGCTGCAACACTTCCACATTTGCTGGAGGGGGGCGATCAGATTCCCATGACCCCAAACACACTCTGCCATTCACTGGAAGGAGGCGATGCTCACCTGGCTGTTTGGAGATTCTTGCTCGGAGCATCTAACAGCATCCCTAAAGGAGTTGAACTGTTAGGCATGAAAACCAGCATAATGGTGTAAGAACTGACAGATGCGTAGTTGTTGTTTTGTTTGGGTTTTCCCCCTCCATTTATTCATGCCTTTCTGCTTCTCTCTTTCTCCATCAGAGTGGGCCCTCAGGAGCACATCCATCTCTGCAGGCCCCGGGGCCGTTCTACAGGCTGTGACTGAGCCGGGGCCTACAGTTGTCGGCCCCACAGGCTCCCAGACACATCTCACCTCAGGCTCTGGATGCAAACACAACACTTCTCCATAGAGAGCTGTAAACAACAGGCACTACAGATGCCCTTCACTCTGCTATAACTCCTGCTAGCCTCAACGACCGCTTCATCTGTGTTTAAGTGAAGATATAGAAGTGCAGACAAAGCTCTTTACATGTATGAAAAAATGTCAGCAGTGAAGAGGAACAAATGTTTGCTCTTAACCTTACAATTACATTGTCTCAACCTTATTTACTGAATAGCTTAACTTCTGGTATGAATAATTTTTTTAGCTAGATGGATATAACAAAAAAATTAAAAAAAATTAAAAAATAAATAAATAAAAAAATTAAATTGTTTTAAATTAAATTTGAAAACATTTTTTAATTGTTAAAAAAAAAAAAAAAAAAAATGAGATTCCATGAGAAAATGAGAAAAGGGAAAAAAAATCCAGCTTTTCAACTGAGAAAAAAATCAATAAATAAATACAATTATAATAAAAATAAACAAATATTAATTAAAATAGTTAAATAAATAAAACAAATGAATGTAAAAAATAAATAATGCTACAAAATAAAAAATAAAGCTACAAATTAAAAGTGAAAAAATGCACAAAAAATACCTAAAAATGCTCAGATATTCAATTAGAACATGCGATATATAAATATATATATATATATATATATATATATATATATATATATATATACTGTATATAAAGTGAAATATTTTTCTAAAGTGAAAGTCTTCATATGTGGCACACAAGTCTTATTGGCACACATGGATGATACTGCAACAACAAGACAGTAAACATCCAGGTCCACGCGGAAGCTGGTGCTCCAGATAAGTTACAGTGAGTTAACCTTCTGTTGGATGCTTGTGTGTGGCAGAGGGTGAGCCTGTAACAACAGAACCGAGAGGGAAGGTGCTTGTGGTTGTGTGGCTTTCTATTTGCAGGCCTGGCTGTGTTGCTGGTGTAGCGAGAGTTGAAACAGATAGCCCGCGTGTAAGAGGAGAGGTCTACAGCACAAACAGCGACTGTCGTATTTCCCTTCAATCCTCTCAGTCGGCCACTCAAGGTCATCATCGTGTTACGGCTATGATAAAAACACACGTACACATTAGGTCGTGGTTGCAAAATCAGTGCTGACGTTGTAAGATATGATATGTATTGGAATCGTGGCCCAAGACACATTGAGCTGTGGTGTAAGGTTGGGGAAAAAAATGTAATTGCGATTGCAATGCAATTGTGATGGGTCTCAATTGACCCGCAAAATGTCATTATCCAATTCTTCCATCATTTCCTGTCATCTCTTGACATTTACTATACAGAAAAGGCACAAAAAACATAATAACTTTTAGAGTCCAGGCTAAAAGCACAGGAATGATTGTGTTCGCAATCGCTTCTACGGTTGATGGGGGTGCTTTGGGTAAAAACGGCTCAATAGACTCAGGGTTAATGAGAGATGACCATTCGAGAATGGCTATGGGAACTTTACGCTCCACATCGTCATGGCGACTGGCCTCATTTCACCTGCATCTGTCACTGTTTTTATCAGAGTGCCACCACCAGGGCTACAGCCGTGCTACTGCAGAATACTCGGAACTCACTCTCTCTTTCCCTTTTTCCTTCCATTCCCCTGTTTTTCCTTTTCTATTCCACAGAAGTGTGTATGAGAGCAGAATAGGGGGCAAGACGGGTCCCCCTGTGAGGGACAGGATATCCTGAATTATTGAACCAGCCAAACGGGCCACCTGCCCCTACACCATGATCATTCATATTTCACATTTAAAACACACACGCACACACCTCTATACCATACAGGCCTAGTGTGAATCCAACCTAAAACACTTGACCAATATTTTTTGGCAAATATTATTTCACCAATGTCAGACAGGAGGAGTGTTATTTTTGCAACTCCATTTTGTTAAAACTAGTTGTGCAGAAATTACAC
The DNA here is from genome assembly GCF_029890125.1 of Rhinichthys klamathensis goyatoka. Taxonomy (NCBI): domain Eukaryota; kingdom Metazoa; phylum Chordata; class Actinopteri; order Cypriniformes; family Leuciscidae; genus Rhinichthys; species Rhinichthys klamathensis. The sequence goes on from NW_026606718.1 coordinate 102,185, forward strand.
ACTTCACCTTTAAGAAGTGTTTTTATATGATAATAAAATGCTGCTTTTGTGACAGCTAAGAGTGACTGCAAATTATTACTCTAAAAATGATTCATCAATAAAATAGCTGCATCACTCCTCTTAATATTCCACATTAAAGCACAATAAAACGAGCTAAGACTTCCTGGTCCTGAGTCTATAATGTCATACATGTACAGTGTCCGCCTGTAATGTGTCTCTAACACACACATACATAAAATCTGCCTCTTTAACACCCTTCTGTTCTGCCTCTGACTCATCTCCACTTCCAAGAGCTCATCATTTTTTTCAATTTTACCCAGGCTGCCCAGTAATGTCCTTCTTTTATTGCAAATCTATACTCTTAATCTGGCCGGCACCGATGGGCGCGCAGCTCGATCAATAGAACGCGATTGCTGGGAAGAGTCCAGAGAGGCTGATAACCAAAAACCAGCAGCCACCCCCCACAGGGTTAAGCTCTGACACAGACATGCACATATATGTACAAAGCACACACACACATATAAACATTCAAACTAAGGGTTAAGCTGAAGTTCAGACACACATGCACATTTGTATAGACACCATCCTACACAAACAGAACATCTTACACAAACAGACAAACACAGGGTTAAGTTCTGACACAAGCACACATATAAATAATAAAGCAGACGGATGACTCCTTAGAGAAGGACCAGTTGTGAAAATGCTTCTATTTTGTACTATTAATTTAAAAATATTTGTATATATGAATATAATGTGTATTACATAAAAAGGGTCAATATTAATAATATTAATAAATAAAATAATTGTATATGTATTTTTTATTTTTGTTTAAATGTATTAAACATTAAAACAAAATTCATTTCATTTATTTAATATCATTTTTATTATTTTTAATATTGTATTTAATATTATAAATATATTTATAAAATATTAAATATAAATCATATTTTTTCCCATTTTTCTAATGCTTTAAAAAATATATATATTATCAAAATAGTAAAAAAGTGAAAAGGTTGAATTTGAAAGAAATTGATCTTTCCTTTAAAAAAAAAAAAAAATTCTGCCAGATTTTCAATGTGGTCTCAGACTTTTGTGCTCCACTCCACACAAACACATCTTAAGAACTGGCTTTCCCTTCACTTTCACACATCTACTATTCAATGCTTTATAGGACCTTCATGAAAACATGCTTTCCTGATGAAGAGATAAGAGACAGACACTGGTGAACATAGACATGGAGCAAAGGTCAGGAAGGTCACATGGAAATGGATGTTAACCCTTTTCTATCATCTCATTTCTCTCTTCGTGCATGACTCAAAATGAAAAGCATAGAGGCGAATTATGATGATCATGTTTGAGGCTGGGTGGTTGAGAGGAAAAAGGAGGTAATTAGACCGAAACCCATCTAAGCACTGACAGCGCTGCACAATTTATTGTCCAACTAGAGAACTCTCTGGCCAATCTAATTGCAAAATTAGCTTGTACTAACACCTGTTTTAAAGCATACGGAGCAATATTTCATTCAGCCCATCACAAATTTACTCTTGCCTGAGCACTTCTTGATCTATAAATGGCATGTAATGCAAGTGCTTTCCGTTTTGTGTAAGTAAAGGGGTAGTGAGATACGACCCCTGACCTTTCTGACCCGTACTTAACCCTTAACAAGTGAATAGACTCGCACTTACGAAGCTGAGACAGGGCAGGAAGTGATTGTGTCGCCGTAATTGCCTTATTTCCTGCGACAGGCGATAATGGGCCGAAATCAAAAAGAATCAAGTGAAGCTCTTTTGTTTGTTGTTGTTTATCGTCTCCATTAGCAGTAAACATCACGATCAATGGGGCAAAATTGATGAGACCAAACTAACAGAGAGGCAGGGGTGAAAAATGATTCCTTTGAATGCCACCAGGCCTGGCTGTGCTAATGCAAGCGTGCGCGTGTGCGTCCGAGGGCTCTTATTTGTGATGCATGGGGCCGCACAGCCGTGCACAGCAGGTCTTGATTTACAGAGCAGATCTGTGCTTGAAACAAAGGTAGAGATTGTGGAGGGCAGAATGAATGGCCGTCATTAAGCCTTTTACAGTGACGGGCGCTACAGCTGATTTGCATGGTGGGCCGGCGGCCGCCCCTCGCGCCGAACTGATTTATCTGTTGGTTTAAGGAGCTCAGGGCGGCGCTCCTATAAATACTGCCCATCTTAATAGGGCGCTAAAATGCAGTCGTATGGACCGGTCCGCCTTAAATCACACGCATCCGCTGTCACCCGTAAACACTTTAGAATGGGTTTTGGTCAGCGTAATGAGGAGTTTGGATGTGGCTGGCACACACACACAAGCTAGACATCAGCGATTCAGCCCCCACGTAGCGCCATTCATTCAGACTACTCCCAGAGGAAACATTTCAGATGGCAATATCAGCCTCATTGTAGAGAGATGAAAAATTCAAACGCTCTCGCGCACGCTTTTGTCGTATTTTGTCGCGCCTTTGATGGTTCTCTCGCCCCGTCGGTTGTTAGTAAATTGGCATTATTGGTAGTTTGTTTGCCGGCGTGGATGCAATAATGGCTGCAGGGTTTTGTCATTTACTGAGCGGCTAAATAATGGTACATTCCATAAAAGACACCGAGAGCATGAAAAGGTGACATCATCTCTGCAGGTTCGGACCTTACACCAATCAGATGCACTCCATGGCAGCTAGAGGTGAGAAGATTTCGTGTGTGGTTGAGCGTACGCGCTTTTGTAAGTGTGTGTGTGTTGAGAAAGAGGGAGGGTCACTGATTTCCGGCTCCCTTCACTTCTGTCCGCTGGATACGCTCCAAGGCCAGTCTAATGAGCCAACATGGATTTGGTAATGACCCCTGTGCCCAAGGAGGACACTCTCACTGCTGTCCTGTTTGGAAGTGCACAGTCTCTCACACAATCTCGTCTACTCCATTCCAGTCATTACAGAACCTCCCTACAGACGCTTTTAGTGGGTAGAAGTCCAGTCAACAGGGTAAAGAGTTTTAGAAACGTATTCAGAACGGAATAAGCAGTTAGCAAACCTAAAAGTAAAAACATGTGGCATTAACCCAGGGGGGGAAAAGGCAAAAAGGATGGGAATTATGCAATATATTCAAGATCTCCAAATGTTTCAGAATCCTATCGCTCCATCTACACATGAACCCCTGCGAGAGCTGCATTTGTCAAGAGGAGAATGTGTATACAAACTTCGCAAATGATCTTTCACTCACTAGTCTGATTGAGGATTTACCCCCAAAATGGACATTAATAAAATATCCAGGTGCCAGTAGGTGCAGGCGTCTTTCCATTTTGGGGGCCAAGAGTAAGATACAAGATGTTCTTACCTGTCAATGATGACAGGATCAGATGGCGTCTCGTTTCGGTTCCCGCAGCTCTTCTTGTCACAACACCGGCTGAAATGGATAAAAGACATAAGTTACATGCCTATCTAATAGGGTTGGATCGATATCAAAATGTTTTAGTGCAATACTAGCCACTTGCGACCTCAGTACCAATATTGAATCAACACCAAAAACATAGTGTGTCAATATACTCAAGCATTCGACATTATAATTTGCAATTAGTTGCATAATAATCTCAATTGAACCTGTATTTACAAAGAATATATAATATAATAATATATTTGGATGACAATTTTTTTTAAACATACATAATAATAATAACTTTTATGATTGGGGTTATATTTACTCTTATTTTAGAGAGCAAGAAACACAAAAGTGACTTTTTTTTTCTTTTTTTTGTCAACCAGCTTGATGTTTAATTAGATTTTTAAATACAAAATGTGAGAACAGTGACTTGATTTGGAATCAAAGAAAGCTCTGAAAGAAGAGCAGAAGAAGACCACAGAAGAAAGGAGTTTAGAGATGTGCTTTGATGCTTAAAAGAAATGCTCTGCTCTGTTCTGTTCTTTGAGAGGTAGGGATGGAGCTATGTGGTGACCGGCAAGTCTTTCTCAAGCTGGTGGCTGCCTGACAGGTCGCCCTCTTTCTCCTCTCGCCCTGTGCTCCAGCTGGGCTGGGCCCCCGCCAAGGTCACTCAGCCAGCCTCTGACAGTTTGGACAGGACCCAGAGAAGTCCTGGTGCAGCGGCTCTCTCCCAAATGCTCCTCTCCGACACTGTCATCACCTCTGCCCTTGCCCATGCCCTCGCCCCAGGCTGGCACCTCATCTGGTGGCATGTGGTTCCCCTAAATACATCCCGCCTTGCCCATTCACCCCTTGCCAACCAAACTGGTGAGACCACTGGTGCCGCCTGCTTTGTGAAAATGGTTCCAATTAAGTTTAATCTCATCAGCTTGAGATCATCAGTCAGAAGAGAAATAGTGCTGCAGTAGTGCTTCCAGCAGGATTTAGTTTTTGCAGCAAGAGACAGAAAAAGCCCTAAGAATTTGGGCCTAATAATATAATAAATAATCCTAAATAATTTTCCACCTAAATATAGTATTGCATATAAATATGATATATTACACTTAAAAATATATTTAAATATTTTATTTAATTTTCTTATTTTTTATATAATATTTGTATCATATACGTATATATATATATTCTTAAAAATATGATATAATATAATATTTTATAATATAACATATTTAAAGAAAATATTGATCTTTTTTATGAACGATGACTAAGCATAATCAAAATTAATCATGAAGCAGCAGCACTCGTGAATAACAAAGCGGGAGACACCGAGTTGGTGTACCTACTCCATTTTTCTCTGCACAGTTTGATAAAATGATGAAGTAGATGCTTAAACAAAAAAATCCTTACCCTCGCCTCGATTAAGATTAGCTAAGCAATAACTTCAAATCATATTGTATGGATTTTTCCGACCACTAAGACTCCTGATATATTCATCCTACTTGCTTCATGCTGTCATGCATTAGATTGCCATTTGACAAATAATCCTCACTTAGAGCCACTGAATGCAAAATGATCTGACTTTATGAATCATTTATCACATTGTTTGATCTTTAAGAACCTGAAAAAACATAAACCGTTTCCTTGTTTTCCTGTTCTTTGTGTGTGTGACTGTTGCCATAGTGCGCGCCACCATAATTTATTCCCCCAGCTACTTGGAACCATTAGCAAACTTCCAGGAGACCAATTAGCATTGGAAACCCAATGGTGAGGCTGTGGTGACAACCTCCTCAAACTGCGAAAGAAGTGTTATAAACAAACTGGACCCCAGGAGCACAGCCAGGTCCAGAGGGAGGCCCGGGCCCCCGTTCGCAAAAACAAACCTTGGCGGAGCGTCCATAATGTGGCCTTAATGGCGTTCCCTCCAGGGTCTGAGCAGGCTAGCCCTGGCTTGGTTAATGACGAAGGGCCAGAACCACGAAAACAAATGCGGCTCCAACCTTAAGCCCCAAAAATAAGCACAGGACAAGCCGTGCGGCTGTAGAGAGGCACCTACTCTGGTCGCTCCTACTGACTAGACATAGATTGAGGAACAGATGCTTTAAGAGCTACTTACTCTGCTTGCTATCTCCACAGTGGCCCTCACTAGTCCACCAGACGGACCTCCGGTATACTGAAGTAGATTCACTCCAAAACTAGAAAGGTGGGTTTATCGGATGAGGGTGCAATATCAGAGCGAGGCTTATAAAAAAAAACAGCCTTCAAAGCTTCCCTGGGGAATCTTAAGACTAACATCAGATAGAGTGGAACATGCTGAAGGGGTAAGATAAGACATGAAACGATAGAGAAGGACAGAGAGAATGGATGTCAATAGAGGGCTTGTTTTCAAAGGGCAAGTGTTGTAATTACCCAGTCAGGCACAGAGAGGATGTAGCCAGGGCTAATCATATGCACCAGGCTGCCTGACTGGAGGGTGAGAGCCGATGACAGACCTCTCCAACACAGCATCCTCATCCAGGCTGGCGGACAGAGACCAGTCCGTGCCCACTGTGCATCGCGCGCCATGAGTTTGTAGACGCGCCATGCCAACTATCTGCTGCGATGCCTCATTTGGAGACTCTGAAGTGCCAATTTTAAGTCATTGGGATGACCAGAAAGGACCTTGAATGGTTGAAGGCAAATCAAGTCCTGTCCCATGACAAATTCCTTTGTACGGTACTTTACGGAGAACGCCAGACTCTTTCTAACTTTTAACTTTTCAGTTAAGAAGCTAAATTTGCACCTTGGATTTGATTTTTAGGGGCATGTTATTTCCATCTATAAAAAAAACACTGTCATTTGTAAGTCAAATATTTCTGTTTAATCAATCCATTTACTTGTAGGCTGAATCTTGAAAATGTATAACCACCTACCACATTAAAATATTTTAGCCAATCCCCTGAGCCGCAAATGACATAACGACAGACTGATTGGTTGATGGACACACTAACCAAACCTCAAAGGCAGTAGACAGGGAAAATATAAAAAATAATATAAAAAAAAAACTCCCTTTTTAATTTATTTGGTATGTTAATATTCTTCTAAAGCCTCTCTCATGCAGCGATAGTGAATCATGATCAGTAATATGAAGAGTAATACTTTTTTCATATTAAATAATAAAAAAGGAATTAATAAGGCATTGAAAGTGCTTTGATTGTGAGAAAAGCTGTGCTTGTTATAGAGGTCTCAGGATCTTGTCTTAGGAAACGAGAGGTAAATATGAATTGACCTGTACATTATCTCATGGGTGAGGAGACTGCGACACATCTCTGGGTTTTTGTAAAAATTGTTTTGTCAATAGAAGCAAATTAATTTTGAATGGTTACCAAGCAGCTTATGGGGCCATGCAAACCAGCTAAATCTCAGAGCAAAATTCTTTCAAATTCTTGGTGTCTGTGAGTATGTTCATGTGGCAATAATTGTAACTCCTAGAGATGCCAATTAATCTGTCAAAGTCGTTTGCTAAGCTCATTTACCACACAAAGGAAATTATCTCCAAAAAAGCGCTATTTATTAAACCTGAAAGGGACCATAGGACACTCATCCTCACGTCTGGGACAAGAACATCAAGTTTGCCATGAACAGCTGCTGTGCTTTCAGTCTGTTGATGGGTGTTGCAGGTGAGGCAGACTCCGTCAGGGCCCTGATAAAGAGTTCTATCACCTGGGAGTGAGAGACAGGGGAAATATCTCTCATCTCGCTCTCATTAGCGAATGGAAACACACCATTCATCAGGGGAGGCAGTTAATAATCACACTCAATCACATAATGACCAACTCAAACTGAGCCATCATTATGGAAATGGAACCTGTATCGAAATCATCTACAAGAAAGCCTGGTTCCTTGAGGGAGAAAATAGCACAGGATACCCAACATCCAGTGCCGTGTGGCATAAAACAGGTGAGTTTTCTGGAAGTGATGATGTCCACTTTATAGGGTGAAGCATTTGTGAGATTTATGTAGCGCTGGTGGCAGCCAGATGGAATCACTTCAGTGATGAACATAATTAGCAAAGTCCATCTTAATGATTCGGAATGTGTTGAAATTCCCATCAACACTTTAATAACTCGACATGCACCCCATAATAATTGACTGTCTCTGTTCTTGGCAAATCTCTGTCAGAGCAAAGCAAAGAACATTAGCATTAATTAAATATATAAAAAATATTGGACGCAAACTGCATCGGTAGTAGGGCTGCAAGATATTGTAAAAATCTGACAATGCTTAATCCACTTTAAATCAGTAACCGAGATAATTACATCTATTTGATTGAATTATAACGTTTATTTGAATGAATTATCCTATCGAGAGAGAGAGAGAGAGAGAGAGAGAGAGATGTGCGTGTAAATTACCTGCGTCTGTTCAGCGTCTCTCTACAAGTAATGAAGCTGTGAGTTTAATTACTTCAAAAACAGCGACATTACAATCTCCTTGCTGAGTAATATAATGTTGCAATTCAGTAGCGAAGCTAATTTATTAATAAAAGTCGTGGCGCAGCGTGAACAAGTTTCTGTGCTCCTGAAAGTTTCTGTGTGCAACTGACGCAAGTATGTGTGTGTGCGCTTCAATGAAAGCAGCACCTTAATCTAGAACGGTGATTAAACTGACTTGAAACTACCTGTGCATTAAAATGTTTTATTGCACACCTTCCAGACAATCAGAAACGAGTATTCAGACAGAACATGGAATAAATGTATTTAATTCAATTGCAGCGTGCAATCATGCAGTCATATCACAATATCCATTTTATTTTGCTATATCGTGCAGCCCTAATCGGTATTCTGATTATTTTTGTCTTCTCGCCACATTGGAGAATTTGTGTCTCCCACTGGCCCCGGGTCCCAAACAAAGCCCTATAATTTCCCCTCTCTACATTATTATCTCTGAGATCCCCACCTGGTCAGCCCCCTGTCACCCAGGACATCAGCATCTGAGCCCCCTTAACTTCCTCAACCCCCCAGCCCTGCTCCCCTACTGGTCCATACCCCCTCCAATGGCCACCAGGCAAAAATTCATGGACAAGACACCTGTATCCAGGCCTCCAGCCATGCAAGCCCACTGTGAACCCATAATTACACTGCATTAAGGTCAATGTAATGAGGAAAGCCCTGTAGGACTTCACAGTGGAGCGGGAAGAATCGTGTAGGCCAACCTATGCAACCCTGTGGTACACCCGTGAGCTGAACTCCCAAACCATATGTTAATATTCTTCTAAAGCCTCTCTCATGCAGCGATAGTGAATCGTGATCAGTAATATGAAGCGTAATACTTTTTTTCACATTAAATAATAAAAAAGGGATTAATAAGGCATTGAAAGATACTTCAAAAATTGTGTTGTGTTCAATATGTTAGTGCTTTGAATGTGAGAAGAGCTGTGCTTGTTATAGAGGTCTCCGGATCTTGTCTTAGGAAATGAGAGGTACATATGAACTGACCTGCACATGATCTCATGGGTGAGGAGAACGCGACACATCTCTGGGTTTTTGTCTTGGCCTTCATAAAGGATTGCCTAAAGGAATAAAGAGAGACAAATGCATGTTATTGCTAAATATAAAAAGTTAAGCAGGAAAATATTGCATTTTATTTTTTACACTAGGCAGAGCAGACCGGGGCTAGTTGTCACACTTTTACACCAGTGAATATTTCCCAGGGTTTATTTATTTTTTAAAGTATTTTTTTATGTAGTCACATTCCATAAAGTGTTGGCTACCAAAATTAAACTATTGAAACATTTCCACAACTATTGTCCAGGGAAAAAAGTTAATTAAATACAATGTGACAACTTACCCCAGAAGTGATTGAATGTGCTCAGCCATCAGCTATTTATTTGTTTGTTTTTTATTTCAATATATTTTAAAATGCATTTATTCCTGTGATTGCAAAGCTGAATTTTCAGCATCATTACTCCAGTCTTCAGTGTCACATGATCCTTCAGAAATCATTCTAATGCTGATTTAGTGCTTGAGAAACATTTATTTTATAGTTATCAATGCTGAAAACAGTTGTGCTGCTTAATATTTTTGAGGAGACCATGATACATTCTTTCCAGACACTTTGAATAAACAGTTAAAAAGAAGTTATTTGCAATAGAAAACGTTTGTAACAAATGTCTTTACAGTCACTTTTGATCAAGTGAATGAGTCGTTGCTGTATTTATTTATTTTTAAAATTGAGTAGTAGTGTAGTTTGGAAGGTAGTATTCACTAAAATGATTACTTTTTGACTCTTGGCTGAGCCCTCCTTTAGCTCATCCTGAAACCAGCGATTGCTCAAGATAAATGTTTAGGATGTTGACACCTGGTCATTAGTCATGATTTTGGTTCGAAGCATGCTGACAACTTTAACATATGCTAAAAGCTAAATCTGGTCATCTACGGTTGGATGTATGCAGTGATCTGAGGGGGATCCAGACTCTGCTGGAGCTCATGTGGAGTAACAATCTTCCCATTCTCCCCATCAGCATCCAACCCGAGCAGCCAGATGGCCAGCCAGGCCCCGAAAGAGAGGCCTCCTCCCAGGCATCCGTCATCGGGCTGTCATGCCTGGCCTGAATGACGGATGATCGGTGCATATCAAGGAAGTTTAAGGACTCACCCCCCTTCCAACCAGACCTCATCCCAATCACCGGTAAAGATGAATCCATCATAAACACACACACACACACACACACACACACACACACATAAGGAACGCAAAACACAATCCACCTCAAACTATCCTCCATCTCACTCGACTCAGTCAGTCAGTCGGCCAGACGGGGTTGACCCAACGCCCTAGGGAACAATACTTTTAGGATAACGACCACTTCTACATTATTGATCTTTCTCTCCGCTGCCTATGAAAGTCTCTTCCTCTTCATCACCATCCTCCAAATCTGTCGAAGGGGGAGGGGATTTGGTATCGGAGGGGGTCGGGAGGTGGATCGGGTCGATATTTATATATCATCGTTCTTGATTCACATCGCTGGCGCCATAGTAGTGGCCCCACCCCAGGTCTTCGAGCACATCTGACTCCAGCGATATGGAATAGTGTTACAACTCTTCCATGAACTCCAAACACACTCTTTCCTGGTACTTTAATGAAGTCATCTCGCCTTACAAGGAATAATTTGATTAGTAGAACAAAGCTATTTTGCTAAATTAATTTTGGGGAAATGTTTAAATTGGAGGCAGCATAGCTCAACCAAGAACCGAATCCCTCGTATTCTCAATTAGAAGAAAAAAACGTGTCCGTTGTCAATCGATATTTGCAGCTTCGCTGTTGATGCACATATGTAAAGACTGCGTGCGCGGGTAGGGAGAAGGATTTTACGGGCGCGCACAGCTATAGCCCTTTTTTGTCGTCGGGAGGATTATTGTCTCCAGCGTGTCGGCTCTGCAGCTACATTAAGGCCTATTGATTGGTCTCCGGGGTTGATGCTTTGTCGAGGTACTGGTTGCCATATTGATCTGAGACAGGCTGACACGCAGTGACAGTAGGACCTGCTGGGCTGGGGAAAGGATAGGCCATGTGAAGACCGGAGGGGGTTAAGGTCTGGTCCATTTTATGACGGAATGAAGAACGCAGGTGCAGAACTGAGTTCGGGGTATGAGAGGCATCTCTAATGGCACTTTTATTTGCACGTGGGGTTCATATCACATGCACTTTAAGTCATCTCAAATTTATTTGTATAGCGCTTTTCACAATACATGCTGTTTCAAAGCATTTTCAAAGCTTTTTAGAAAATCATAATGTTTAGCTCCATGCCTTATAGTCGCATTTAGCAATTTAGATCTGGGCATTAATATAATTGACCTTTTGTGACAATACAAGCAGTCAAGCAGTTGAGATTTGTTATAGTATCGCTTGACGTGAATGTACTGTATGTATGCAGATAAATTTGGACATACTTATCCAGAAATGTTTGATTATATAGTAATATTTTGCGACAAAATAAAAAAATCAAGCAGTTGAGATTTGCTATATACTATGCATTGCTTTACATGTATGTATGCAGTTGGATATAAGTTGTATTTATATTCTCATTACTCGTCTTTTGGATGAGACTTTAAACCGAGGTCATGACTCTCTGTGGTCATAAAAAATCCCAGGATGTCCTTCAGAAAAAGAGTAGGGGTGTAACCCCGGCATCCTGGCCATATTTACCCATTGGCCTCTGTCCTTTATCATGGCCTCCTAATCATCCCCATATATATATATATATATATATATATATATATATATATATATATATATATATAATATTGATTGGCTGCATCACTCTGTCTCCTCTCCACCAATAAGCTGGTGTGTGGTGGGCGTTCTGGAGCACTATGGCTGTAGTCGTATCATCCAGGTGGATGCTGCACATTGGTGGTGGTTAAGGAGATTCCCCCTTCCATATGTAAAGCGCTTTGAGTGCCGATAAAAGCGCTATATAAATGAATTATTATTATTATATACAACTTTATATAGAGAGCTGTGTGATAATAGAGTTTACAGTTTTCAGCGACATAAGCAATCACGCAGCCAAGATTTCCTATAGAGTATACAGTATATTGCTTTAGGTGAGGATACTGTATGTACGCAGGTAAAGTAGGATGTACCACTATATATCCTACTTTTAATAAATCGGATGCTAATATAGTTAACATCTATCAACGATAGAACAATCAAGCAGTTAAAATTTGCTATATAGTACATACCGCTTAATGTGAGTATGTATGTATCCGGGCAAGGTTGGATATACTTAGTTGAATTATTTGTTATTTATAATATGTTTTATAATATAATTTAATTTAATATTAGTTATTAACTCATTATCTGGTGAGATTTACATTTTATACACTTTACAATGCAACTTTCAGAGTGGAGAAGAATTTCAACAACAACAACAACAAAAAAACATTGCAAATAAAAAAAAAAAAGTACTTACCTGTTTAGTCATGGAGTCTATTAATCGAACGAACAGATCCTGTTCTGTCCTGATACCTACAAGTTTAAATGGAATAAATATATATTAGGCACATAAACATGCATCTTGGACACAAAAATGTTCTCATTTGCTCTGCATTTAATGCAATCCTGCTCAGTTGTATAATAAAAAAAAATGTAATGTGCCATATTTCAACACAAATACTTGTAGAATCAAGTGTGTGTTCAAATTAAAAGGCTCTTTGAGCAAACAAAACAGAAAGCCAGCCCCAAAACGCAGAGCCCAATTGTTTTGAAAAGTCGACATAAAGGGACTCGTTTCTTATGAAAATCTTGGAAATTAATTTGTTTTATTATTCTTTTCCCCACAGTACGTTTATGCGCATTCTGTTATGTTTGTCGTGCTGACTGAGCTATTCCGCTAACGCTTCTTAGCAAAAACAAACTCGGCTCAGTTTTTCTATTATTTATGATCTTCCCGCCTTAACGTGTGAGAGCTTGCTTTCCTCTTGCCCTGCTGTCTCTGTGCTGGTGGATGACAGAGAATCAACATCTATAGACAAATCAATCATCACTAGCTGTTAGCATTACGCTAAGGAGAGAAGGAGAAGAGAACAGTCTAGAATTAAGTCTTTGGTTCTGAATCGTCTTATACCATACATGTTGAGTTGAGTCACACTTTATGATAACTTTCATTTTAATTTTCAGATATTTCAAGGTGGCGTTTCTAACTGTTTAAATGTATATTAAAGGAATTTAACTTCACTTCATTTATTCACCTTAATGTCGTTACAAACCCAAATCGAATGCATCAGTCAGATTCATGAATGAATCAATCTTATTTTGTGAAAAGATTTAACAGACTTATTGAAAAGATCCAACTCAAAATAATTATTTCATCCTTTTTGGTAATAATTTGACTGAAGCACTGAATAGTGTACCAATGTTTAATACGGATATTAATGAAAGTTACTTTAAAGTAGGTCATCATGACTGTGTAGGTCAACAAGTAGTTCTATATATTGTTCATAGTTGTTCACATATTATGCAAACATAGTAACACTTTTTTTTTTTTTTTACTGTTTTTGAAAGAAGTTTCTTATGTTCACCAAGGCTGCATTTATTTGATCACAGAAGTAGTAAAAATTGCAATATTGTGAAATACTATTACAATTTAATAACTGTTTTCTACTTTAATATATAATTTATTCCTGTGATGTCAACGTACATACATTGTATACATTGGCATTAATTCAAATCACTTATATTGACAAGTGTAACATCCTACCTGCTCTTACAAATGTGCCCAGTCAGTATATACTTACTAAGAACTAAGAGCTTGAATGAGACCATGTTTAACGTGTCTGTGTGGGTGAGTAGCGTGGAATGACATTAGACATGAGCGTAAACTGTGAAAGGGTGGCAAATGTGTTCAACAGCATGAACTCCTCTCAGGATAAACAGATGGAGCTCTCAAATACTCTCCCAGATGTGATGAGACATGTTGCATGATTGTGGTTACATATCGTTTACAGTTGGCCTCGCTCTGCCTCGCAATATGTCTTTGTTATTGATGGGATATGGAAAGGGTTTGGAGGAGCAGTATGGGTCTCACCGTTGCTGTAGAGAAGCTGTAACCTGTAGTGGATGCCATTGTTGGTCTTCTCACCGTTGTATTCCTAAAAGAACACAAAAGCAAGTAGGACATGTATGAGAATAAAAAACTTAACTAACATACCGTGCATACACATGTGTGTGCTGTGCTTATTGGGGTCATTTATTAAAGCATTCACCATCAAGACAGGTTATCTAAGCACATTGACCTTTAGATCTGAATTGTGAATGTCATACTGCTGGTAATGACTTATGAAATCACTGTCACTGTGGCAACAATAATTAGCAAAAACTACAATTAAATAAGAATACATTCACAATTTGATGTTTATTTGTGCAGGTTTAGCAATCCATTCTTCTATGTAGTTCCTTATAGTCTTGCATACAGAACCAGTTACTGTAACCGTTTGGGGTCGGTGAGATTTTTTTTATGTTTTTGTGTCTATTCTCACTGAGGCTACATTTATTTGATCAACAAATAAAGTAACACAGTAATATTGTGAAATATTATTACAATTTTTTTTTTTTAAATGTATTCCTGTGATGGCAAAGCTGAAATTTTAGCATAATTTCTCCAGTCTTCTGTGTCACATGATCCTTCAGAAATCATTCTGATATCCTGATTTGCTGCTCAAAACAGTATTGAAAACAATTGTGCTGCCTAATATTTTTGTGAATACATTTCTGCAGGATTCTTTGATAAATAGTAAGTCCAACAGAACAGCATTTCTTTGAAATCGAAATATTTTGTGAAATTATAAATGTATATTGTCAATTTTGATCAATTTATAGCATACGCAATGCTCAATAAAAGTACTTTGTCTGTTTTTTTTTATCTTACTGACTTAATTTGAAGGCTTACTTCAAGTCTTTGGTGGGTCTATCAAAATCATTCACTACGAAATCATTTCGAAATCACAGCACAAGAACTGCAGTCCATTCAAACGTGAGCCTAGTTTGATGTCACTTTTTTGGACTAAGATCGTGTGAGGTTTACATTTAAGCATCACATCCCGGCTTCAGGTGAGTTATTTTCCCCTAATGTAACATCAATCCAATGAGACGCAAGAACACGACACACCCACACATGTCGTCAGTCTCTCTCTATCTCCTCACTGCCAAGTTTAGTGGTAGCGTCTTGGCAGCGACCCAGGGTGGAGTGGAGGAGTGTGTGGAGGGGATGCTGGGCGGGGGTTATGGCGGAGGTGAACGGACAGCGAGGACAGAGCTCTGACTGTGCCAGCTGGACCCCGTCCCGCATGACTGTGGGCGGAGCTGTTCTCTGTAACCTTTTACTGAGAACAACCCCCCGACACACACACCGCGAGGTGAGCAGGACTACCCTCCGACACACACCGCGGGGCTACACTCTAAAAAACGATTCTTTGGCTGAACAACCATTACTTATAAAAGTAATTAGATTAAACACAAAAAAATAAGTATTCATAACTTTTCAACCTCTACTTAACATATTTAGTGTGTGTAACACAAAAATATAAGTAACTAGGTGAACTTAAATGTATGCATAAATAAAATGAAAAAACATAAGTCATGTCAACTACTCTAATAATTGCTTCAAAATTAAGTAAATCGAGCATAACATTTTAAGTAACTATACGAGCCACGTGATATGCAATTTCCCGTGATGCCTTTCCAGCCAAAAATTGGAGCCATTTTGTGAAGCACATATGTGAAGACGCTGAAAAGAGGTAAGCTTAACTTTTTTTAACTTATGGTACACTCAATCGTTTATTGCATTTTTGGTCAAGAAACTAACTTTTAAACTGAATTTCAGAATTGCTACGAATTTTGTATCAACAATTAGAAACGTGTTACGAACACCTATGTAGTCTACAAGTTAATGTATGAAATGAGTGACTTTGCACGAGAGTATATTTGAATTATTAAGCGAGTGTGGTTCCATTGAATAGGCTATCAAGTGTCAAGTGTTTATAGTAGTCAGAGTATTTATTGTGTTTTTCGAAATATATGACCATGACGTTGGCACGTATGCATTAATGGTGTGTTCACACCGAACGCGAATTTAATCATTTGCGCGAGTAGATTACAAAGTCAATGCAAAGACACGAATAGACGCATCGGCGCGAATGACGCGAATTGGGTGACGCGTTTGCCGCGAACGTCTTCCACGCAAGTTGAAAAATTTGAACTCGAGCAGATTCAAGCGTCTAACTAGACGCGATAGACGCGTATTTGACGCTCCATTCGCGTTCGGTTTGAACACACCATAAGAGGACAATTCGGACGGCGCTTTCCCCCACGGATAAATTCGTAGGTAGTTGTCATTTATTATATGCAGGCTATGAGTTTTCGGATACAACATTGTAACATTAACATACAAATATTAAATTCGAAAACACATTGGCTACAGCTCCGTGTTCACGATTTATCATTAAATAATGGCGATCTTGATTCAAACACAACATTATTCCTAAATGACAACTACAACCCTGTCTATTAAAACTTCAAAATTATTATCAAAAATAAGTAAATACCTTTTAAGCAAAAGTTTGGCTTCAAACAAAGATTGTAAATCTTTATTTACTGTTTGGCTATTCCAGTAGTGACTGACTGTTAAAATGTTTTGAAGAGATTCGTTCAAAACCTCTGGACAAAAGTCTTCATTAATTAACTTGTTTTGTTTGAATTAATAGATATTATTTAATAGACTCATTTTTATATTTATAGGCATTTAATAATGGACTAATTTGTAACATTTAATTATTGTTTTTTTCTTTTTAGATATATTTTTGATAACCAGAAAGAAATGTGTATATATATATATACACACACACAACCAGTAAGATTGTTTAATGTTTTTAAAAGAAGTCTCTTCTGTCCACCAAGCCTTCATTTATTTGATCCAAAATACAGCAAAAACTGTAATATTGTGATTATTATTATTATTATTATTTTTACAATTTAAAACAACTGTTTTCTATTTGAATATATTTTAAGATGCAATTTAGAAGTTTTGGGTCAATTAGAACTTTTTTTTTTAAAGAAATAAAATAAGTTAATACTTTTATCCAGCAAGTATGCATTAAATTGATTAAAACGTGACAGTATAGACATTTATAATGTTGCAAATGTAAGAGGCTGTAAGAGATTTATTTTATTTTAAAATATAAAGGTACATTTCTTTCTCATTCTGTGTTTCAATGCAATTGATTTTTTGCAACAGTCTGAACAATAACAAGTGATGTTGCAAGTAAATGCAGATTTCCTGTTTTTTTTATGTATTTTTTTTATACTCATAGGAACTGGAACATCTCACATTGAGGATCATCATGAAAGGTGACTCAGCAGATGATCCTTTACAGACTGGGGTAACGCTGGAAGGCATAGAGGTGATGAGTCACGAACGCTGTGCTAAGTGAGCTGGTCGATAGGAATTACGTTTGTGAAACTAATTACATGGAAATGCATGAATTATATCTGTTTATTAAAATAGTTTCTTCCGGAAACAACAGACCATATTATGAGATTCCAAGTCACAGTTCATCTCACTTAGCACGGCGTTCGTGGCTCGACTGGTCGAGACTGTTTTCCAAGATGGCTCCTGCCTGTATAAGTGTAATGTACTGTCTTTATAAAGTATCTTCTCATTAAACTGTCTGTACACTTACAAAGTCCTCAATGCTTCGGTTTGCATGTAGGGACCCTCATTATGCTACCGTGTTAGTGTGGGGCTATTTTGAGCCTTGTTAGTGGTATTAACTAGCGATTTACTTTTGCTTATTCTATGCCCCATATACTAGCGTTATAAGCTAAACAGTTTTTAGAGAAAAAACTCTACGTACATTCGATTATCATGAAAACGCATCCCAGAGAACGATCAACTCGGTAACCATGTGTTAATTACCCCTAGGTTCATTTTTCACCGGAATTGTCCTTTAAGAGGTTTTTTGTATGTTGCAAAAGGAAATATTGGAAAAATGTAAATCTTTTGAGAAGTGTTGCAAAGGTGAAAAAGTGACCTGTTAAAAGTGATTTTCCATTTGTCGATTTGCCACATTTTGTTACATTTCATTATGTGGTTTCAGGCTTTCAAGCCTTTGGCAAAAAATAAAAAATAATAAAGTTAAATGCTTTATTGTGTGTGATTTGCATGTTTAATTTATTTTAAGACATTGAATGTACTGGAGCAGTGCAGTTAACAGACCAATAGCTGAAGATCTAAAATAAGTTAAAATGGTTGGTTCAACTCATTTAATTGTCTTATTTTTATATACAAATGGGCTTAAATGTTAAGTTAACAGAACTAAGATTTGTTTTGATCTCACATGGCCTGCACTGTGTTGGATTTACTTAAAATATATATGCACCATTTTTGCATCATACTTTTTAAGTAATCCCAACTTGGAATTATTTTACATAAAATAAACAAGAAAACCTTTGTTATATGTACTTAAATATTTGAGTTCACATAACATTCTTTACTTAAAAATATATGTAACGTGATGCATATATTTTTAAGTAAAGAATGTTGCGTGAACTCAAATATTTAAGTACATATAACAACGGTTTTCTTGTTAATTTTAAGTAAAATTATTCCAAGTTGGGATTACTTAAAAAGTATGATGCAAAAATGGTGCATATATATTTTAAGTAAATCCAACACATCATTTTTTAGAGTGTAGCAGGTACAAACACACGACTGAGAATCAGACTCAGAAGAAGAAGAAAATAATGTGCGCTGAGAATAAGCTAAACACAGTGTTTTCTTACAAAAGCTGAATATTTTAGAGTTAAAATAAATAAATAATGCTTTGACGTTAATAAGAACATTTGATATAATATTGTTAATGCACTTCTTATGAAAAGAAAGTGGTCTCATTGCTGCCCCCTAGATGTATAATTTGGTACAGCTACTATTGAGAAAGGGTGAAGCCCAGAACCTAGATCTCACTTATACACACTGCAACCACACAACAAAGAAACATAAATTGCAACAGAAATGTAACAATGTGTGTAAACAGGAAACATTGTTGCAGAGGGTTTGGGAAATGTTGGTGTGGTTTTATAAAATGAGTATTTATATTAACAGCATCTTGGAACAATACGTCCAAAACACAAGATAATAATTTAAAATAATAAATGTGTATGATCAATACGTTTTTACTAACTTTTTTTTGCTGACTTAACTTTACATTAAACATTGTTGCAGAGGGTTTGGAAAATGTTTAGGAATTTGTGTTGTTTTTATTAAAAAAATTATGTATTAAAATGTATGTATTATATACTGTATATATATATATTTATTTTGTTTTATTTTTTTACGTACAAACACTACAATCAGATTCATTTCTGACAATAAACAATGGTTTTGACCTATGCAACAATAAAAATAAAACTAACCAAAGTGTGAGATGACGTAAAATCTTTGTCTCACATTTGAGGTTTTGAGAGATTTTAAAATAAAATCTATGATAACTTTTCGGCTTTATCAGAATTATTTCGAGGTTTTATTCTAACACAAAAAAAATCGTACTAAATAATCTACAAAAAAAACAACAATTATACCATTCTTAGCATGTTCTCTAAGTTCAATAAGCAGCACCCCAGCATATCGCAAACCCTGTCGCGTTGTGGAACGGCGTCTATTAGTGACAGAGTGCTTACTTTGTCTTTTTCCACAAAGTCCACGTAGGAGGTTCTCTCGATCTCGACGGGCTGTCCCTGCCGGTCATACAGGGCCAGCACAAAGTGGAAGAAGTTTGACTTGCGCAGGTTTGAGGGAGGCTGCTTTTCATAATGGGCTCTTGCCAAACCCACACCACTACAAGAGAGAGAGAGAGAGAGAGAGATGGAGAGAAAGAGACAGAGAGATTAATGTACTGTAACCCAAATAATCACTCAAAACATGAGCTTGCAGAAAGATGAAATGGCAGTTTCACATGAACTTTCACAAATAATATCACATTGCATATAAATATATAACGCCTTGTTGTTGAAAAGTCACCGCAACGTCAACATTTTTAAGATCTGCATGTGATTCACAACCTTTTTCTACATGGGAATATGCAGAGTCCCATGTATCTTTGTACGACAATCCCGTAAAATGATAAAGACTATAGGAAACACAAACAGGAAATTAGAGCTGTTACAAAGAGAGATAACAGGACATAACTGAGAGGGGGTTAGAGGAGAGATATTTGGCTCGTTTTCTCATGCCCTGTGTGTGCCATGAACTCTATTGTCTGCCCCTCTCTGCTCTGCCACCTCAACAATTGTAATCTGGCGCTGAGCGGGGACCCCAGAAGGCACCGTCTGCCTTTGCGGCTGCCAATCGCTACTGGGTACGGCTCGCCTTGGCAACTGCTGCGTTCCTCTTTCCCTGACCTGTCAGTCAAACCTGCTCGGGCCTCCCCAGGGTTCAGCCGATAGGAGACTCCATCCTGACTCGCGCACTTGAGCATCGATTAGAACGCGTGGCAAACTACGGACTGACAGAGACCGAGGATCCTCGGGCAGCCCGAGAGGAGAAGGCCCGCACCTCTACGCCAACCCTACACCTCCACCTATCAATCAAACCGTCAGCCCTGGTCCACTGACGCAAGCACTGATCATCTTTCCAAACCTGGATCAGTGGTCACATGGTCCTCAGAGAGAGATAAAGGCCTGAAGTAAAGGAAGGAAGATTAAAATGCAGGTGATCTGTATTTTTAATAGGGTGGTAATGCATGCATCCCTTCCCTCAAGCAGAAACTGACATCAAGCACTCAGTCTTATCTCTTAACACTTTTCCCACATTAGATTTCAACAAAGAAATTTGACATGCATCAAAATATGAATTAATAACAATATATTTGAATTATAAATAAATCATATAATTATGATTAAATATTTATGTATGTATATGTATGTAAAGGTAATAATGACTTGTTTCAAACAGGTTTCCCGAACACATCTGCCACTGGTTGCCAAACAGATAGTCCCGCCCCAAACGCACATTACTGATTACCATTTTAATTAAATGCTAAATAAAAATCAAGAAATACTTCAAAAATGTCACATGTTCCACAAAAATATTAAGCAGCACAGCTGTTTTCAACTATGATAACAATAATAAATGTTTCTTGAGCAGCAAATCAGCATATTAGAATAACTTGTGACACTGAAGACTGGAGTAATGATGCTGAAAATTCATCCCAGAAATAAATTACACTATAAAATGTAAAAACAAAACAGTTGTTTTACAATTGTAATAATATTGCGCAATATTGTAGTATTATTTACTGTGTGGTATTATTGAATATTACCAGTATTATGTGGTATTAGTGCATTTTTTATCAAATAAATGCAGCCGTGGTGACCATAACAGACTTCTTTCATAAACAAAAAAAAGCGGAGAACGTATTTTAACATAATTAATAGAAAAAATTACATCACCTTTAAGTCAAAACAAGCGCCCCGTAATATTTACGATTCCCCGAATCATTAAATGAAAAAGTGCGTAATGTTCACAGACGTAAATTGCAGCTGTCATTGTTAAGTCAGTTCATTATTTACTCGTTACCCTGATGAGGAGGGCCGAAATGCGTTTGAATCTCAAAAATATGCTCATACATAAATATTTGTTCATCTGCTGAGCTCGGGGTGGGGAGCCAGTGTTTTGGAAAGCGGCCTGCTCTCTGTCTCCGCTCGTTGAGATATTCCCCTGATAGGACATTAATAAAGCCTGACCCCTCCCCAGTACTATTACCAGGGCTTAATGCTTCATTTGTATCCGAGCCTGATGAAATCTCATTCGTGAAGTTGAGGTTACTACACTGAAGGCAAAAACAGCTTTCACAGAAGAGGCTGTGGGAGGGGGATTCTGGGAGGAGCACTTTTAAAGCGGATGACTTCAACGTAAATGGGAAATATGATCTTCTTCATCTGTAGTAATTGATTCGCAGGGAAGATCTTTAGCAGTCTGACTGGTCAGGGCGGTGCTAAGTCTGACAGATGCCCTCTAAATGCAATACGAAAAAGCCATAGAAAATAAGAGAGCAAGACAAGACAATAACATTATGAGAAGTGTATTATATGTCAAAATAATTTTGACAAAAAATGTTAGTGGACATGTAACGTGTCGACTGCCAATTCTAAATAATGTTTTTTTAACAAATCATCAAGATAATAGGTTCAAATTTATATGAATGATCCTGCAGTGTGACATTTTTTTAATATATCCATATATGAGTTTCAGAATAAACATGTCATATATCGCACAACAGGATACATCAACAGTCTGGGCCCAAATCCTGCATCTGCACTGCATGAAATGCACAAGCACATGTAAACACAAATTATCACCTTCACATAGGAAGACAGAACTACAAAATGACACATTTGTGGGGGAGCATCACACTTAAACACACACGCATTGCATCATGAGCTCCTCTCCATTACCCCATCAGCTCGGTTACAAAGCAAGGCGTCATGTTTCTGATGGGGTGAAGGAGAGAGAGACAGCGTTCCCGCACACTCTCGCAAAGCACGGATCTTTACGTGCAGGAAACGATCGACTCGGAAAGCTTGTTAGTGTTATTATTTTAATTATGTTGATTGCTGCCATATCCACTCCAGCAGTTCTGAGTCAGAGGCAGGCACGATTGGTCGGCTCTCACTCGCTCCGTATTGAAATAACTGCTATCGAGGTGACACACACACACACACAGACAGCAGAGCTGTGTAAATCAGTCGCTAACGGACAGCTACAGCACAGGGTCTCACTACGGTCTGCGTTAAACACACTGTTTGACATCTTCTCGTCACAGAGCAGAGAGAAATAAAAGGGAAAAAAGCATGCAAGCCAGAAACAACGACAGTTCTGACACAATTCTGGATGTAAAAACACCCTCCACTTGAAGACTTTTATTTGAATCAATAAATACGGTCTCACAGAACCGCTTTAACAATAAACCATTCATAGCAAGAGCTGAAGGGTTTGTAATGATGACATTTCAGAATACAAGAGCGCCGTCTTTCTTTCTGCAATGGCAGTCGGTGCAGTCTGCGGCCCTTTGCACACTGCAGGCTTAACGCCATACAGCAAAGTCTAATTATGTTAAATGAAAAAAACTAACCCCAGGCTAAGATCCTCACAGCTCAAGGGCCTGCACACTTGAGGGAAATAGATATAAGCATAGAGACTCAAACTCTGAAATCATCAGCTAATGAACATGCAGAGGAGAAGAAACTGCCGATACAAAGCAGGATCTGCTGAGATTTTAAGGAGTTAAATGACGTGTGTGAGCAAAAAGTAGTGATGCCTTCACATGTACATCTCAATAAAACAATCATCTCACTGCAAAATGATGATAAATCAAACTGTATTTACGCTGTTATGTTTATTTTAAAACCGTATGTATCTAATAATAAGAACGTTTGGGGTGTGAGTGTGTGCAGTTTAGATTGTAGAACAAAACATCAAAGTATCGTCAAGTTATGTTTAACACAGTCCTTATTTTACTTTACCGTTATAAAACCCCATAGGAAAATCTCGAGGAAACCAGTGGCGAATTAGACTTCCGGGTTTTGACGTCATCCCTGCACCACTCAACTGCAAATATGTCATTTACAACACATTTAACTCCCACAACGTGTCGTATTTCAGAGTAAAACAGAATTTTTGGTATTCAAAATGTGGAGCGTTACTTGATATCAGCTTTCAGGATTTGATTGGATTGTTAGGCTACGTTATTGGTTACTACTATTTTTCCCGCAAATGTGACTTTGTGACACATACTTAGGTGCAGTTTACACGACACAGTTTTTTTTAAAGCTAAAAATGGCAAACGTATGCATTTTGGCCATTAAAATACACAACAATGGGGCTCAAAGTGAATGTTTTTGAAAACAGTACCGTTATTGTCTTCATGTAAACTACAAAACGCAAATATGTGAAAACGGTAACGGCATGCGCATGTCTATTACATGCTCCGCTATAGGTGCGTAGTGTTTCTTTACAAAGTGACAACGCCAACTCTATGGGCCTAGCAGCATTATACTAGCCTGGTTCTACCAGACTCTCGTACATTTCATTTGTACAGAGAGTCTGGCCTCGCTCCATTGAGAAACGTTTACTTCCTTGTAGGCGGGTTCTCTGTTAAAGTTCAAAACTATTGGATCTGCCCAGCGTCACTCAGGATCTGCCATAGCCAATCGCTAACGTGTGGTCATGACGTATGTCATGCGCCGAAACCGGCTGGAAACAACAAGTCCGAATTCCATATTCATAAATCTAAATATCTAAATGCTAAACCTCTCTTTCTTATATTTGTGAAAGAATTTTAAAAATACCTCTTTTCAATTAAGTTGTCTGAGAACAAAAAAAAAGCCTTAAAAACATTATCCGTTTGTAATTATTTTCCTTTTTTCAGTGTCATGTAATTCTCTTAACTTGTTCATGTTTATTTTATATTATCCCCCTACTGTTTTATTTTTGTTTTGTTTTTATTATTATTTTTTGTTTGTTTTTGTATTATGTTTTCTGTTATTACTTGTGTAGGCCTATTGTTTTAAGCAATAAAAAAAAACAAGTCCGAATGATCAGAGGATTATGTTTAGAATAAGATGTCTGTCAACGAGAGCTGCATGTTTTGTTCATCGAATTTAAGAGTTCAAGGAACAATTCTAAATTCTAAATGTATATTTGACACTAAGGACAGTGATGTATTCAGTCAACTGTCGAAGCTGGGTGTAATCATTAACAATACGCCGCTGCGGTCGTTTCGGATCTGCCGCAAATGCTGAACAGTGATCATCGTGCACGCCGAGCTGCCCAGCACCAACTCCTAACCTTTCTGCCTCCCTCACTTGGTCCTCCATTAGTGCAACAAGAGGAGACGACAACAACTATCGGCTTTGCATCCTATCGTTCGCCTTAGCTAACTCATTCACCACTAGCGGAGTGAGCTGGAAAATTAAACTTTTCCCGAACCCCGTGGGGAGGAGGGCCACAACATCATGGCCACCAACAACACTTAGCAAACATTGATCTTGCTCCGGCTTTAACTTCTGGATATTCGGCAGTTTTGCAACAACGGACCGAATAGATTTTCTCACGTCTTTCTCCGCTGCCATTACTGAACTCCAACTCAAACTGACGCGCTACATCAACGTCATCATTCTCAGCCACTCCCTCTGTTCGCTGATTGGACCGGTAAAAAAATTATTTCTGGAAACCAAAGTCTACAGCACAATCCCAGACGTAGTACTGAAGGAAAATAAAATTGAGCGGAAGTGCGTAGGAGGGCGGAGCCAGGCTAGCATTATACAGCGTTTTTATTCGTTTTCGCGGATCCGTCTGAACCGGGATCGCTTTGACATCCATGTTGTCATCCATAAGCGAAAAACGCAAAGGAAAAACTTTTCAATTTTTAGTAAATCATTGTTGTGTTAACAAACGTAAGTTATCTTTATTGTACACTACACTTCATTTGGGGTCTGGTGTTGAAAGAAGTATCTTATGCTCACCAAAGCTGCATTTATTTGATCAAAAACAGTGAATTGTTGTTATAATTTTAAACAACTATTTCTATTTTAATATAGCCTACTTTAAAATGTCATTTATTCATGTAATTTTCAGCATCATTATTGTTTATCATCATTATCATATGTCACATGATCCTTCAGAAATCATTCTAATATTGCGGTTTGGTGCTGAAGAAACATTTATCATCATCAATGTTGCAAACATTTGTGCTTCTTATTAATTTTATGGAAACCTTGATACATTTTTCCATCAAGATTCTTTGATGAATAGAAAGCTAAAAAGAACACATAAAGAACACTTCTTTACCGTCACTTTTAAACAATTGAAAGCATCCTTGCTGAATAAATGTTTTCATCTCTTTCAAAAACGGTAGTGCATCTATTTTGTATTGACTGTGTCAACCAGTATTTTTCCTTTTTTTCTCTCCATGAGGTGTCTGTTAAAACGCCTGCAATACAATATATGACACATGTAGAGTGTGTGTGTGTGTGTGTGTGTGTGTGTGTGTGTGTGTGTGTGTGTGTGTGTGTGTGTGTGTGTGTGTGTGTGTGTGTGTGTGTGTGTGTGTGTGGCATATGGGTGGCATCACGGACTCGGCCCCACATCTTGGTGACATTAATCACGCCTGTGATGGACTGTGACAAAGGGAAGTCTTTAACTACAGCTCGTCTCTCTCTCTCACTATCGAACTAATGAGCCGTACAGCAGCGCTCTGTTTATACAAATGTGACGCGGAAAAATCATCTCTGCCCTGGCTGAGCGCCAACGTGCTGATCCAACAAGTAAATGTAAATCTCGTTTCCTCTCTCTCTCTCTCTTGCGCTCTTCCTTCCTTTCACTTTTTTAAGGATTTCTTGTTCTGTTTTGTTGCTTCCATCCTTTCAAAAAGGTCTCGGAACCAGTTTTACCTCACAGAAAGGTCTCGTCAAAACTAAAAACAAAAAGGTTACATGGCTGGATGGTATCAGCTGAGATTTGGTCGATAAAGCACCTGCCTTCATCAGTGAGAAGGAGATCATTCTCTAAATGAACCAACATAAGGGAAATATATTTAATTTGACCTTTACTAATAAATGTCCAAAACAGACCAAATGCGAAAGAAGAAAGCTGAGAACCAGAACATCCTCGCTTTTCTCGTGCTCATCAGGGTCCGTATGGAAGTATTTTGAGGATGGTGGATATTAAGATATGCACATACTCTATGTTTACATGAGGAGTAATTTATGCAGAAACAGACAATTACTGTGGCATACATTTGCTCATGCTTACGAGTGTGTGCGTGTGTGTGTGTGCACTCGTGCGGTGTTGGGGGGCGGCAGCGGGCAGTCAGCATGGCAGCGGTATGTTTGGTTAGCGCTTATTAGCTGTGTAATAAGATTTAATGAGTTGAGGACTAAAGCGCTGTAGGAGCACGGGCAGCATATTGGGATTAGTGGAGAGCAGAGACAGAATGAAGAGAGAGAGAGAATAAGAGGTTGCTTTGAAACCCAAATCCCACTTGTGGTCAAACGGGGCCTTTTCTTTTTCTTTGGTTCACTTGGCCTGTTGCAATGTCATCTCTGTAGCTCTCGTTCTCTCTCGACTCAAGTGTGTGGTGATTTAATTGTTCAACACAAGCCGTGTGCATTGTAAATTGTCAAAATGGGCAGTTTAGTTCCCCCTAAAGTATAAAAATGTGTATTTTACATGGCAGTTATCTGAGGTGAAAGCGCCGTGCCAGATGTGCTGATTGCATTTATGGATAGTCGGCATCTTTGTTTCTTTATCGCTAATTGGATGTTACGACGTGGAATCATAGGAAAACCTTTCTGGAATGACAGAGTGCAGAGAGTAATAGAGGCATTTGTCACCGCTGCACAGTAACGGGTGGCCGTAAGTCAAAGCAAACGTGTCGGAGAGGATCTTTGCATAAAGAAAGGCCTGTCATTTCTCCATGATTTCTATTGCCACACAAACACAAACGGCCTGTCTGTCACGTCTCCCAGCGATAAGCTGGCACATACATCACCAGCTGCCTGCATCCCTGCCACCGCCTGCTCGCCGTTTTATTCACACACACAAATACTAACACTTTCCTGAAAAGTACACAGTGTCTTTAAAGGCCTCTCTGTTCCTGCTCGTGTTCCCTTAACCTCTGATGCATGGATTAATAAAGACAAGCCATACAAAAATAGAGAAATATATATATAAAAAAAAACTATATATATATTACCCTTCAAATTATGTATTTTAAGAGGTATGCAAATCCAATACGACAGAAGTAAAAACACAATTACGTGTGAAGAAGAATGAAAAGTTATCACCTAATGTGGTTTGTATGTAACTTAAAAAAATGGCTTATTTGGGACATGATGCATCACAGGGTTCATTTTTATGTTAAGGTGTTTCTTATTGGATGGATGCTGATAAAAATGTAACACTTATTTTTTATTTAATTAATGTATTTGATTGTTAGTATATTCATATAGTCAAATTGTTTGAAAAAAATGCATACGTTGGACATTTGGGAAAATATGTAAAAGAATTTTTTTTAAAGCAATACAAACTGCATATGCAATTGTTTAAGATGTACAGATGTTTTTCCCTGTACTTTTTTTTGCTTTCTTTTTCTTTCTATATACACCAATATGTTTGGTTATATGTACACTGGTTTATACAATATTCTTGGTTCTCAATAAAAAAATGAAAGCCCAAATATTTACTTTTCAATGTCATTAATCATCCATTCATTTATTTGGATACTTTTTGTTGACTAAACGGAATCACTTCATGCCAATTAAAAGCACCCGAACATGTTTTAAACAAACGCATTGAACAAAATCTGAATTTTCACCCCCAAAAAAAAACAATGAGCCACTGAAAAAACACTCTCTTTCTCACACACAAAACACTGCTTTTGCCACCTAAACGTCTCTTTTGAGAAGAGAAGGCGCTCTGCTGAAGGCCTGTGGAGTCAGAGGGGTTGATGTGCCATCATTGCTCACTGATTGTGGCTCTCAACACGAGATGATCTGAGTCAATAGACTCGCGGCTCACTCACAGATTAGACATCTAATCAAATTCACCCGCGTTTGTTTATCGCTCGCTATCGTGGGCTATCATGTCAGTCTGGAACGCTCCACAGCTGAGACAAAACGAGGGCACATCACATGATGTAGGCTAAGATTATGAACCCAGACTTTGTGATATGGACCATAAAGGTTAATCAGGTTTTCCTGAAAAAATAATATCATGATCCATAATGCTGATTCAGTTTTAACAGGCACCTCATGCAAGTCTTTTTTGGTTTTGAGCAAAATATAAAAGAGCTTTTAATGTCTTGTGTCCAAATAATGGTAATTACTGTCCACACAATGATTGCTAATCATACTATAAAGCCAGTGTAACTAGCAATAAAGATTAACACACATGCACCGACACATTCAAAAAGCTGACGGCACTCTAAGACACTGCAACACGTCCGAAACATAATACTCCTCTTCTTTAATCGTAAAAGCGTATAACCAGCCAGTGCTAAACGCTTCCAGCTCATTTCTAATTTGTTCGTAATTGCACTGAGACAAGTAAACCATTGCACAGTGAGAAGTTATTTCCTGGAGCTGGACGGCTAAATTACAGACAAATGTTTCATGCGATTAGGACACTCTAATTGAACATGTGACAAAGAATAGAGCGGCAGAAGTGTATCAAGTGCATAGGAAACGGGTATTTACATTTGTTACGGCCTAATATTATTGCATTCTTTATGCTTTAATCACATTGAATTCCTTTACGATTATTGTCTCCCTCCAAATTGCCATATATTTGTTTTTCTTTCTATCATGAGAGAGAGAGTGAAAATTAGCCAGGGCCTCATTGTAACTGATCTGCTCTGGACGCCTTGATCAATGCACTGGTCACATGTCTCTCCTCAGCTGGACTGAGAGAGCGAGCAGTGTAGTGTGTGTGAAGTGCTGCCCCTGCACTGTGAGGTCTGTGTGTGTTTTATTAGTATTGCACTTGTGCGTGTTTGCTGTAGGTTTAGCCCGACTGCACCTGCCAGACCTGCACACACACTACAAATTATAGCACTCGTTTCTTTCTCTCACTCACACTGTTCTAAAAAAAAAAAACTTACGGTCATTTCTAAAATCGTTAGTGGCCTACAGCTGAAATCATTAGCTGGTCACCTGTATGTTTCTAATGGGGTCATTACAGAGGTGGCCCTGCACCCGGCCTCTAATCGCGAGCGTGTTATGGGGCAGCTGTTTCCAAAACACTTGTTTCTCTGTGTTACATTCCAGCATGCAGGCGTCAACTGAGATAGAGCAGAGCGAGACCCTGTAAATCAGGTGTGTTTTGTGATTCGGTGAGTGTTTTAATGTATTTACGAATACAGGAAATGTTTTAAACTTGCATGAACAACTTTTTTGGAGCGGCCAAGTGCCATTTCTGTACCGTCCAGTGTCGTTGTTGCATATTTGGTCAGATTTGCAACATGTAAAAATAGTATGTATCCCGCCATGGCACTCTCTCTTTAAGCATGCAAGGGATTTTGGGACGGTGCGGAGAGAAAAATGCTTTGTTACATTTTATTTAATTTTTTTACAAAGCCTGTGGGTCTGGACTTCATTAGTCTGACCCCTCCTTCTCCCCCCAGCGGACAAAACAGAGGCGACATAATTCACTTTGCCAGGTTTTACAGTGTAGGGGTACGGAATCGGTGAAAGGGTCAATCGAAATCTGTTCCCCAGCTGTGCGGCCCTCTCACTCACCCCTAGGCCCAGAGAGAACGAACGAAAGAGAGAGAGAGAGAGAGAGAGAAATGCTCGGGGGGAGATGGACCCCACAAACGTACCCCCGAGCTGCCTGAGCATCACAAACCTGTTCCGCCAACTCCATCTACATCTATCTAGATAGCGAAGCAATGCAAACAAGTTTACACTGTATGAAAATTTGCTCTGAACTGTGATTACAATGTGGGTAATAATAATGGGATCATGCGTCAATCCTCATTTTTGCAGTTAAAATTGAATGCAGAATCCCAATGTGTCTGAATAATGACTTTCCTTTTTTTTACTCTGACAGCACTAATCCAAAAAAAGGTTGCACTTTACACCAAGCTCACCCCTTATACACCTACCTATCACCACCACAGCCAACACATGGTAGGTACAGGATCACATTAAGGATTAAAATAAAATTAAGCTCTCACTTTTGCTTCTTTTGTCTAGATTCACTCTCTTCACTGTCTCTTCCCAGAACACCCATACTGCACCCATAAAACTGATATCCTGCCATCACTGTATATTTGAGATTAAAATGGAGCACTAAATCAAAAAAAAAAATGTTGTTGAAAAATGTGAGAGTGAGAGAGCAAGAAAGAGAGAAAGAGAATAGATTTAAAGTAGAAGCAGAAGAAGAGGTGCGTATTTATTTTACCTGAAAGTTAACTAAAGCATTCATGGGCTAATACAGAAATGTGCAACATATTAAGGATTATAAACACACTAGGCCTAGTTGTTATCCAAAAATTAAGAACTATTTTTAAACATTTATTTTTAAATCTTTTAGTCTTAGTTTAAGATGCTATCGTGACACTTTCGCTATACGTTTGTAAGGAGCTCGCAGAATGTTGTTGTGTATGAGGATGATAATTGGCTAGTGCAAATTATGTATTATGAGGGAAACGGTTTGGTATTAACATTTACAAATGACTTTTTCTGCAGCCCTGCTACATGATGAGAAAGCACGGCTCGTTATCACAACTTTAAGCATGAAACTACTATAAAACGTGCGATAATTTTGACCGATTTAAAAAAAAAAAAAAAATGCACATAAAACGTGCTTTTTCTTGTCACATTGCATATGGACTTTTTGTATGCGATATGCATTGAAACTTACATTCAACGCGACTTTTTTCTCCCCAAAATAAATAATTCAAGAAGTGAGTTTATCCCATGTAGGGTAATTAGATGCCCAAAGACTCTGCATTTTTGTCTCTAATTAAAATCATAGTAAAACATCAACAGCTTCGACTGCAAATAGCCCACTGGTGAACAAGGTGTTCGCGACTTTTTTCATGTTAGCGCATATGAAAGGCTGTGAATGGACAGGTGATTTCGGCCACTTGCACACGGCAGCTGGCCTCGGTGTAAGTTTGAAACATCAACTTTATCCTTCACAATATGCAATATTAATATACCACGGGGACTTAGCTATCTCCGAACGTATTCAAGGGAATCACGAAAACATGTAAACGCAGCATATCCCTCTTAGTAGGCTACATGTTTTAATGAACTGTAAGATTATTTGTACATTAAAAACGCCTCGAAAGCTTATATGTCCTGAAGATGTTTTGATTTCAGGATGCATACTTTTCCACACACCAGCAGAAAATAACAACCCGTCTCATTAACTACATTTTACTGCTCAATTTAGTATAAATATCACATAAAATTGTATTTAGATGTTAATTAATTGTAGCCCGCACGTTTGGCCTTGCTGCAGACAAATTAAATGTATAGCCCATGATAAATAAATGTATAGGCCTACATAAAGTTTTTAATTTAGCTCAAATAGGCTATGCTAAAAAAAATCAATAGCAGTAAATTAGCAAATCACCTTAAGTCCTTGACCGTTTTCTCTGTGCGTTTATGAAGTCAGAAAAATAAAATAAATTGACATTTTGCTCCAAAAACACACACGTAGGCCTATATTTTTTTTAAAAAGGAAAAAAAAGCGCGCCCGTCCTATTACATAATTTTTCAGAATTAGTGTGATGCTCCCTGTTCTTCCCTCTCCTCCTATTTATTTTTAAACAGTTTTAACATGATATCACGGCCAATATAATAATCATTTTGAGCCGCTATCAGAGTTTTTTTTAATGCTCACGCAAATGTTGTCACTCTGCGTAATTTTTTTACAAGACAACTTGAGTGTAACCTTTACACATTTCTCAAAATCCCAGGTCTTTCTTTGAAGGCTGAGACAGAACAGCACACATTGTTTCAACATCTTTCCAGAACCCATAGGAGAGTAGACTACCTATAAGCGGAGGAACTCACAGTCCTAAAACTAACTTTGATTCAAGCGCAAATGGTTTGGAAACTGGTTTGGTTTGCATTACACTATTGAAAAACACGCATGGTCGGTTTGACTTTTCTGTTTGTGAAAAACAGGCCTAATCGTTTTGTCTACGACAGCGTAATAACCTCACAAACACGTTTTCGACACTTTCCGCATTTATCTGTTATATTCTGTAACGTAGGCTACCAGATAAATAAGATAAAGCCTATCAGAATAAATAATTTAAGGTCCCTTTTAATCGACTATTTCAAGGGCGCTCAATGTATTGCATATTTTATTTACAAACAAGCTATAAACTCATGCTTGTCAGTGATTCTTACTAGAGCTCTCTGTCCCTGCGACGCACGTGAAACATTATTAGATTAGCGCGAAATGTCAACATTTTAACGGCAAATAAGATGGCATGAGCGGGACATTCCCACCCAGGACAACCTGAAAGATCTCCAGCTCTCTTTCAACCACAGAGAAATCAAGTAGAACAATGTTTTCTCATGTGTGACAGGCAGTGTAATCAGAGTCCGCCTTTCTGGAGTCGAGCGAGCAGCTTTTGCTAATGCGCCTAACGATGCGCAATCAGTTTCAACACGTCTACAACTAAATAACAGCCGACAAACTGACTGGGACACTGTGCTATTTGCAACGACATTGTACGAGCACTTACAGATTCAAAACAACTCATTTCGAAACACTCACAGAACTGTGGCAAAGCGCTTTCTCTTCAGAAGCTCCGTTTCACGCACCCAACTACTTGGAATATGAACAACTTGGAGCTTGTTGGTGATGTTTACCTTTGCGCAGCTGTGTTGGCATCCAGTATCCCCGCGCTCTGCATCCAAGAGCGCACCGGCGTCATGCCACTCGTAAGGGGCTCTTCTTTCATGGTCAAGGCTCCCCGTGGGAGACCGTCCTGGATGGAGAACATGAAAATAGCCTTCTGGGGGATGTCTTTCTACACCAGCTCGAGTGGAATAATCCTCCTGCACCACCTGGATTAACAAAAACCAACTGAAAGGGAAAAAAAATCTTCCCCCAAAGTGCAACAAGGGGAAAGAGGTCCTTATCCAAAGACGCGCTGCCGTATCCCTTTGGGTGTTCCTCTTTCTTTTAGATTCCAAACCCAAGTTCAGTTCACTCAAGATTAACCGGTCTCTAGTTAAAAGAGGGTGGAGAGAAGGCAAGAGCTGTGGAGCATCTCAAAGGAAACGATCAGCCGGGATCAAGCAGACCTTCTCGTCGCGGGGAGAAAGAGGGGAGAACGCGAACTTGCTCTGAAGAAGAAGGCGAACAGACGCGCACGGGATTGTGAAATGAAAAGTGGGATAAAACGGGCGACTGCTTCAAAAAGGAGTAAAATGAAATGATTACCAAACAAGAGGGAGGGATGGACCAGGGAAGGCTTGCTGTCCCTGGGGAAAAGAGGGATTGGGTAGCAAGAAATCTCATTCCCTCCCTCCCCGTCTCTTAATGCCTCCTGTGTCCCAGCGGAGCGCACCTTCTCTCGGGTTCCGCGGCTCCAGAGCTCTCGGGGGGGACAAGCGTGGACTTGACGAGGGCGGAGACTTGTCCTTAAAAGGCAAAGTCATTTACATGTCAATCTCCGTTCCGAGCTCTGATTGGTCACGGTCATCCCTTGCGTCATTTTCAAAATTGGCCGCAAAAAACTCAGCTGATGTTAGAGGGACTGAGCGCTCTGCCTGTGGAAGTGGTCTCGTGCTTTCCAGATTTAACCTGACACTTCCCTTTAATATCCAGGAACATTCACGATGCATTTCATCTATCATGATTAAAATATAATCGACTTGGATATATCGTTTTCCAGAAGTCAAATTTGTCTAAAAGTGCAGTCGATGTATGATTTGATACACAGTGAGTGAATGAGGATCCATAAGCATAATGGAAAGGCTACTATAAACTAGCCTACTATACATTATGTTTCCACATATGGCAAAGCGCAGTAATATTCTGTAACACTGTCAAATATTATTATTAAACAGTGACATCTCTTAATTTTGTAAAACCTTGAGGAATGAAGTTGTCCTCCTGACTATAGGACTATGCATGCCTCCTGCTCGATAAATTAGAAGAAATATTCAAATTTGAGAAACCACAGGGTTATTAGCAGCTGCATGGACTATAATAACGATAGCAATCATCATAATATTATTATTATTAGTCCGCCTGCAATGCAAATATAAAATAAATGAAATAAATTATATTAACAAAAGTTAGTATATAATTTGGGTCAAATTAATCCAGTAAATCAGCTAATGTTTTTGTTCATATACACATTATTATCCCAAAGAAATTTTGAATTGTGCCTTGAATTAAGGGTTTTGGGTGTTCTTTTGCATTATTTTGAATTCCACCAAATGATGCCTGATTAAATATTTATTACAGATAGCCATTCAGAGCTCACAGTCAGAAAACGACCAAGTGG
Source organism: Rhinichthys klamathensis goyatoka (assembly GCF_029890125.1). Classification (NCBI taxonomy): domain Eukaryota; kingdom Metazoa; phylum Chordata; class Actinopteri; order Cypriniformes; family Leuciscidae; genus Rhinichthys; species Rhinichthys klamathensis. The sequence goes on from NW_026606718.1 coordinate 137,148, forward strand.
GATTTAAGAAAAAAAACACACAAACAAACTCAATTTCATCTAAAAAAATATTATTGACTAAAGCAAATAGTCCCCGTATAATGCAGTCATTTATTCCCCCACAAAAAGAAAAGTTTTTTTCCCTCGGATCCATCATACCTTACACATCATTATTATTATTAAATAATAACCGTGGGACTTTTTGTGTAATTATTTTGCTATAGCATATTCACATATCACTCTTCGTAAAAAAAAAAAAAATTATATATATATATATATATATATAATTTTTTTTTTTTTTACAAAAGTATTAGCCTATCTTGCTTATGTTGTCTGAAATGTTGCGTCCACGTCTCATTCAAAGACAAAAAACTTGAAGCGGCAGAAAAGCAGCCCGGTGTTCATAAAGTCTTCTACAAAACAACACGATCCCTCTCTGCCCTGAACTGGCTCAAACGGAGCATGACCCCTGACCACTAATAAAAACATATTCTATTCTATATTTGAGTGGAGGTTGAAGGTCAATAGTCATCAGAAGAAACTCATGTTGGGTTACATGACGAAACTAAAACATAGGCTACAAGACGGTCTATATAAATATTCTTTTCTATTCTATATTTTAGAGGAGGTTAAAGGGTCAATACTCAAAACACAGCATCTGCAACACTTCGAAACACAACATGTTACACATAAGACATTGACAGAAAGATTCTGTGTCTCGTGCGCTTTTCGCAACTCTCCAGACCCGTGATAAATATTTCCGCGACGTCTGACGTCTGAAAGCCCTAGATTTTTTAAGTAGAAAATTATTTTCTAATACCTATTATTTTCGATTGTTTGGGAGTCTATCAAATGTTCATGTCTTATATATGTTCATTGATGGCAAGAACATGTAGGCTAATTTTATTTTACTCTATATTATTCCCATAATATTCCGCGGAAAGGACGCTGTCAAATGTTAAAACATCATGTGAGCCGTTCTAAATGCACGGACGGGTTGTAAAAGTTGCTATTGGAGTAATATTCCTTGATACAATATAACATATCCGGCTGACATTTTGCTATACGAAAAAACTCTTGAAGGCTATATTTGCATTCTAGTTTGGAATGCACAATTTATCAAATATCAATGAACATATTTAGGGGAAAACGAGATAAGTGCAAAGACATTTTTGAATAGTTTTAATGTCTCTAATGGAATTTATCTGAAATGTATCTTAAACAAAAATCGAGAAAAAGCACTTAATGGGTAGCCTATCTTGTCTTTTCGCACACATGTAGCTCAGGTTAATTGAAGTCACTATCTCAGTCCGGACATCTTTCTGTCAGATTCAAGCGGTTGTTTCCACCTAGTGGCCATCAAGTAAAAATAAACTAACAAAAAAACAACAACAACAACAACAACCAATGTTTCTTGCCAGGATATTCATCATCAATAATCATGAAATTAGCTCGAGCATCTAAACACTTAATGGTGTTCTTCAAGAAGTCAAGAGAAAATCTGTATTTTTTTCTATTAGGCCTACTTATTTTATTTTCTATTACTCCTTTCAAAAGATGGTTTCTTGCAATCTTTTGAATCACCTTAAATGTGCAACGACTAATATTAAACCTCAAGAGTTTACATAATTACCGGGGTCTTATGAGATCAGAGATTCAGCGGCTTGCAACGTCATTTTATGGATAATTTATTTTATTGTTTATTTATAAAAGCATGTGAGCTTGTCTGTTATCAGCAAAAAAACAATACAATTACAGTCTGTTTAGAATCAGGCTGAGTGCTAATTGTCACGTCATGCTTGCAAGTAATATGCAAGCATGCAAGTTAGTAATAATTATTAAGATTGTAACGTAATTCACAGAACTCATGACACCTGAGTAGTAAATAAAATAAGTACACTACTGAACAGACACTATCAGGACCATGCTATTATTTTGTTTGTAAGGTAAAGAGCTCCATCTAGTGTTCTAACAACGACCTTACTAGAAGACCTGAATGCAAGCAAAATAACATCACTGTAAAGCGACATATTTGAGGAAACATTTGGGTTTTCTCAGAATGCCACACTGGCAGGACCCTCCTTTGCAGACGATAGTGTCAATAGTTCCTCCATGCAGTAACCCCATTAAAAAAAGGAAATGTTTTGAGGTCACAATAGGATAAGACATTTAACACAAGGGTTACAAAAGGTTCTACAGAGTTTTATCAGTGTGGCAGTCCAAAATATTTACATGTCATATTATTATACTGTAGTGTCACTTTCATCCATCCATTATATTCTTTCAAAATTCTAGTTTCGGTTTAAAACTCATGTTTTTTGCTATATTTAATTACATGCTTGTAAGATCGGAATACCCCCATAAGTTGTAAATAGATGTTTTTTAACATGCTCATTCACTCTTATGGACACTTGTGCACTCAGAGGTTTGCATATATAATGTATAAAGTCAATCAATATATTGTATGTGGTGTTCTGATATGAGGAGACAAAGTCCTCAGACTGTTTTTGTTTTTTACAAATCAAATGTAAATTCATGTCCCAGTTACGCTTAATGCTGTCACATTTTCCTGGTTAAATATGACTTTATATTACATAAAAAAATACAATTCTATTTTTTACATTAATAGTGTAATACATTTTTATTACTGTTCATTAAAACCAAGTATAAATCTCATACTTGCATGTACATGTATTCCAAAACATTAACTAAAGGCAGCAACAAATTAAGTAATATATTTTATTTGTGAACTGATGTTCAGCAGTTCTTTTTAACAGTTAACTTATTTTATGATCATCAGCTCGGTAAACACTGGTCACAGACACGAATATGTAGCTTTAATTTCACCAAGCTGATTAATCTCATACTAAAAACCACCACAGTCATCATGTTTCCGGGCTATTTCAAGTTTGATTTTGACATGACAAAGCAGTGATTTTTACGTGGCTGAGCTGTTTACTTAATTTTTCCATTAGCCTTCCCATTAACGCTATAATTCTTTTCATTCAGACTGATTCGCAAACGCAGAACGCGCACGAAAACAAGAGACGGGATCCAATCACAGCTAATCATAACCAATCATAACGCGATAACACTCCTCTCATGTGACTTTCCCCCATTCATCCTCAATTACATCATGCAACACATGCATTAGGGGGTCTGTTAAAACTCAATGGGCTCAGGGGAAGCAAGAGAGTCACAGACCACCGCTGTAACTTTACCTGCGGGTGTCGCTGTTGGACAGTGTTGGTTTAGAAAAAGTGATTTATACACTTTTTAATGTCACATTTTGTAATATTTGCATTGTTTTATTTTTGTAATATGGATTTTTTTTAGGAGGCACTGCCTCCCTTGACTCAGAAGAAACGCCCCATATATAGTCAAGTGCTGTCAAATCGATAAATCAATTCTAAAATAAAACTGTGTTTATAATACATATATATATGCATGTGTGTGTACAGGTTTGGCCATAATTGTGCAGGCAAAATATCCTCAGTTATATAGTGAAATAAAATGACAACCTACTAGTGATGACATTTTACTTTTCCTTACTAGTTAAAAGGCTTATAAATAAGGCAAATAGTGTTTATTTAAATCTAGTGTTTTGCACATGTTTCTGTGATGGTTTAGGTTTAGGGGTTGGGTCATAGAAAATATAATTATCCCGATAAAATCAATGGAAGTCTAAGTGTGTGTGTGTGTGTGAGTGTGTGTGTGTGTGTGTGTGTGTGTGTGTGTGTGTGTGTGTGTGTGTGTGTGTGTGTGTGTGTGTGTGTGTGTGTGTGTGTGTGTGTGTGTGTGTGTGTGTGTGTGTGTGTGTGTGTGTGTGTGTGTGTGTGTGTGTGTGTGTGTGTGTGTTTGATGTATGGCACTATAAAGGGTAATAAACAGAAACATATATATATCCCTTGTTAACATATAACCTGTATCCCTTGAAAAGCAAAAGAAGGAAGTAAAAACAAACGTTTTTACAATCAGGGGTCACAAGAGAATCAGAACTAGTTTAGCTGGTAAACCCTTTCAAAACATTGAAAGCATTGATTGTAAATTCCAGTTTAAACATGAGGGATGATTTACTGCTGTACATTCTGCTGCATAAAACAAACTGCTTGCGAGTCTTTAACGTTTCCTTTAAGATAAAGAGCACCATCTAGTGTGAAAATCATGAACATGAACCTGTTGTAAGATCATGAACGTAAAATATCGAAGACAAAATATACAAACCTTCCTTCTGTTTCATTGCAAGATACAGGTAAGACTGGTGTCCACTTGCAATTCCTGCAAACAGAACAAACATGCCTGTAAACTCGTTTTGCTGTTGTTTATTTTGACCTCTTTCCTTGATTATAAATGAAATTCATAAACCACCTGAATGTTTTAGAAAAGTTTTTATACATTATGTAAATAAAAGGACTGGATATAATTTCCAATTGTTCGAAACTAACAATTAACTTGATAACATTCAAAATTGACATAAACTGTCTTCTATTTACACCTTCAGCATAAACTCTTGAGGTCCTTATTTAATATCAATAAATCGTTGCACATTTAAGGTGATCTAAATGATTGCAAGAGACCATCTTTTGAAAGGAATGTCATAGAAAAAGAAATAATGAGAAATGTCTAACATGTCAAACTTGAAAAACTAAAAATTACAAAGTGATGTAATGTACTGGGTCATAAAATAAGCAAGTAATTAAGAGAAAATCCATTTTATGCACAGTCTGTTATGTGAAGAGTTTATGTACAATATTTTAATAATCATAATCAACTGCTGCCAATCAACACATTCTTATAAAATTGATATTGACGAACAAGAAATATATGACCTTGTCACTTAAATATGAAAATTAACAAAATATTTCAACAAAGCAGATTTGAGTAAACGTGCTAAAAGAATGTCTCCTATGCTAACTCTTCCTTCAATGGCAGGTTGAAATCTGCTCAAGCCTGTTATGTACAGTAGCATGTCATGTATTACATGTTGCATAATTGCTGGCACAAGTAGCCAAGCTACTAATTTACAATAAGCTGACTTTGCAAAATGACGCGCATGGCATGTCGAACATTCCCTCCATAAATGTCATCATGTAATGCCCTCTACCTCGCCTAATCTATATCATCATTGCCCTGTGTGTCATATACATATGGCGTTTTGTGATCTTGCAACTGCAAACAGTGAGCAACACAGAAAACTGACTGACTAACCGTTAAAGTTGAAAGTAAACGCTACAGCCACGTTCCACTCACCCGTGACCCGCGCAACTGACGCTTACGCATGCGCACAGAGAGACAGATATAAAGAACCTTATATTTAATACTAAAAACTGCAGAAGCAGTAAATAAAGCAGGCAGAAATTCTGAAACGCCTCCACAAGAAGAAAAATATAAACATTGTAATTGATTTAGTCTTTATCTAATTGCAGACACCTCAAGAAGGACCGTGCACAACTGACAGAATTGTTAAGGGCCAAGTCCATACTAGAGATTTATAGCAAATTCCTGTCTCAAGATTTTGAAAGATAGCAAAGTACCGAGATAGTATATATAGCCTATGTTTTGAGATTGTACAATTTCCACAAGAATAAATAAATTAATCTAAAGATCGAAATCATACCAAATATGCAATTCTCTTTTAAGACCCCCATGAGGATGTTCTGCAACATTTATATTGGTATTAAGAATGTGTCATATTTTTACAGCTCACAGAAGGGTTAGAGCACAGTATTTAGGTCAATGTAAATTTAAATTCCAAAGATGAAATTGTTCCTGCAGCTCACAAAATTTCTGGCAAGGGTATGACAAAATAATTTGAGGTCTTACTGACCAACCAGGGACCTTCTGCCAGATGATGATTGACAGGCCCTGGAAGTCTGAGGCCTCAGGAAACTGGCCCCAATGACCAAATCTAATAGTCCAGCCATGGTTGTCTGTGATTGTTCAGAAGGAAGGAAGGAAGGAAGATGCCATCACTGCCCCTTTTTTAGCGGATTTCACAATGAGGTTCTCTTCTCTGGCTATTGTGTTGTGTGTGTATTTATGTAATCATGTATTTTTATGTTTTATATAGGTTTACATTATGGAACAATAAATTTGACTTTAAAGTTGGCATGAAACAGAATTTGCGATAGTCTTTTCGTGATGTATATCCGAGTGAAAATGCTTGTAATCAAGAAAAATGTAGGCCGGGACTTAATTTTGTCCATCTGAAATTGATTGGGTCATTGGATGGTTGTGGTTTGCTAATGCAGTGATGTCATGTGAGTGACAGGTTGATGCAAGATGGCTGCGTCAAAAAAGCCTACTCTCTTCAGTAGGCTACTTATTTTGAGTAAGTAGGCTAATTGCCTAATTACTCAACAGCCGCCTAAAAAAAGTATGTTTGGCTATAGTGTGTGAATGGACGTAGCCTGGCTATGTCTGCAATACTGTCATGTGACCTTCCAACGTCAGTTTTGTGGCTTTACTGCCATTCATCCTCTCCCGTGGTCCCTTGCAAGGCCCTGTCCCAAATGGCGCACTTCATGCGGACTTTCGGTCTTGTGGACTTAAATTGCGAGTGCTCGCCGAGTCTACGAGTCCGTAGGCCGTCCCATTTAGCATTTTAACGCTCTGAAGTGTGCTCAGCAGCGCCCCCTTTGTACCCTTGAAGCGGTCTTCCGCGAAGCCCGCATAGATGCAGGCTCCACGCACTTTAACTACCCAGAAATCCTTGCAAAAGGCCAATCAGACAACAGATGGGAGGAGATTCTGCTCACGGACAATTGTTAACATGGCTGAGAAGAAAATATTTAAGTGTAATTATCATTATGGTTTTTATGACAAGTTTATACAAACATTATGATCATCGGCCAGTGGTTGATGTCTCAAACATAGGCTAATAATAGCGAGCTGAATAATACGATCGCATTATGATTAATTAAATAAATAGAACAGAATGTCAGGGCTTTACTGAGTCATATGTAAACACAACAACAATAGGCAGCATATTTCCCCGAACCTGTAGCTCCTGTCCATAACAACAATCAGACCGTCTTCCTGTTTCCGGCGTGACGATCGAGTCTGTCCCAAAAATACCTCTCAATGCGCCCTCGCGGACTCGCGCTAAGGGCCCTATAGGTCTGCACTACATGACGTTACCAAAGTGTGGACTCTGAGGAAGTCCACAAGTCCGGAGTGTGCCATTTGGGACAGGGCCCAAGTCCAGATACTTTTTGCCTACTCTTTATGAGTAGCATACTGTGAATTCAGACATAGCCTGTAGACTTCTTTTGTCACATAGGCCTAGCCTACTGTTTTTTGCCTACTAGCCTAGTAGGGAAATATCCGATTTTGTATGCAGCCGTTGTTGCAAGAGGGGAAGTTATATTTTGCTTAAATATAAAGATAAAAAGATTTTAAAAAATAATGATGAATTAAAAAAAAATAATGATGTGCAGATATTTAAATATAATTTATAATAAATACGGCAATGTTCCATAAAAATTAAGAATTTTCAATTTTGATTTCATTGAGACTTTAACTTGCTGTCAGTAGGCACTAGGTTTTGAGACACAACCACTAAAAAGAGAGAAAGAGAACCCTGACACAAATCCTCATATTTTGTAAGACTGTTTCGTAATGCCTTTTCCTCTTTGTTATTTACTGCTTCCAGCATTTAACACAACATTTCCGTAAACTGATGCTGTGCGTAGACGTCAGGACAGATAGAGGGAGTGAGAAAGAGGACATTTTGTAGAGAGAGAGAGAGAGAGAGAGAGGAGGTGGAGACACACACATACCTATACAAGTGTTCAGTATTGATATACAGGCCTTTTCGTTCATATTCAATATAACTTTCATTCTAGCCAGGATTATTATCGCTCGAACAGCTGGGATTCCGTTGGTCCATTTTAACGGCTTATTTTGTTCGTTTCCGTTTCGGTCTTTTCTGGTTTCTGTTGGATCTTTAGTGTCTGGCTAGCGAGCACAGCTAACCGCAGCTAGCCGGATAAATCTCCTCTTTCCTTGGCCTCAGGAGCCCAGTACACTCACAGAATGGCATTAAAACGAATTCACAAGGTAAACTATTACATTTTATGTTAATAATTTTAAATTTACTGGCCAAACCCTTTGGTTTTTCGCTGGATATCTTATAGAAAGATAGCCTATGTTAACAAATGCTATGAGGATAGCAGGCTTGGCTATGAAGGTAAGGCTGTTTTTGTTTTATCATGTTTAGTATTATGTATTATAGTATTATTTAGTATTATGTATAGTATTATGTTGTTGTTTATTGTATTATTGTTACCTCAAAAAGGAATGCCGACTTTTTTTATTTATCTACGTTATCTATCTATCTATCTATCTATCTATCTATCTATCTATCTATCTATCTATCTATCTATCTATCGATCTGTTAATTAATTCATTACATGTAGGTTAATACCCATAAAGACAGATGCCACATTGTAATAGTTAAAGCTAAAATAACTATACGACATTCCTAATATTACTGGTTAAAAACAGAGGAAATACTGGAATCAGATTTTAGAAGGTGGATGAGGGGGATTTTATGTGGATGTCTTTCCTCTGTGAGTCACATCCAGGTAAACACAACCTTATGGGATTTCTCATGTTTGAACACTCATGGTGTTGGTTCAGGCGAATGATATTTATGAATCATCTCAGCCACAGAAGTACTGGTTGGGACTCCTATATGGGCATATAATGCTGCCTTGTTAGTTCTTTGGGTTGTTCTTGTCTCTTTTAATAGTGATGTTCTTTTATTTTGGTAAACGCAACAAGAACTTTGCGTCATTGCTAGAAGTGCTTCCTGGAAAGCTACTATGAGCACATAATACTCCAATCAGAAATATCCGGCCCATACCAGCATGAAGTAGTTGCACAATAGTTGTTGAACTTGGCGAAAGGATCATTTTCACCTGTTTCGCTGACTTTGAGAGCTTCTATGAATTAGACTGACACAGCAGATTGTTTGCAGGCAGACGGCCAGATACTTACTGAGTTGGTCCCACTTTCTGTGACTTGTTGTACCCATATCAATCAGTTTTCAGGGCTTTGGGTCGTTTAATAGGGAAATGAAAAGTATGGCAGATATTGAAAGATGAGCTGAGAATTTTGGAACAGCAAATGCCAAGTGGCCACACAGACGACTGGTTGAAAATACCAGCAACGTGCAGACCTATCTCAAGTGGGAGGGCTGGTTTATTCCCCACACCCTCATCTGAAGTATGCAAGCGTAAAAATAGCTGCCACTGTTAGTGCTGATGTTCACACTGTCCTATATTGGTTGGCTGAATTGGTGTCGTACATTGACTCTCGTAAAGGCTTCCTCCACACATGTCATCCAGGCAGCTTTAAGGATGGCAATTTTTGTTGATCTGGCATTTGTCTGTCAATTAACAATAAGCTGAAATGTTATTTACACAGAATGGCCTTGAGTCAACTTTGTTGTTCTCGTGTGGCTTGTGACTGACTTTAGTTTCTAGTTTAGACTGGTTAAGTTCCTCATTAGTACCTCAGAGATGAATCTCAGATCCATGTTGTTTGATTATTTTGCTTCTCGCAACAAAGAGTTTCTTCAACTCGTTTCAACAAGTTAATACAGCTAAATTATACCATTTTTTTATTGAATTCAGAATACATTTTCTTATTATATTCTTATTTTTATATTATAATTAATAATACAGTGTTTAATGTCAAAAAGCAGAAATAAATTTGGTTCTTCGGGACAATAATGAGGTATGATACCGGTTAAAAAACAATATCAGTCTGTGGTTTTAATTTTTACTCGTAATCTTTCAGGTCTGAGCAACTGATGTTCTCATAGGCATTTGTATGTTCGTCAACTGGTTTTGTATTCAGAGATGTGCAACCTGTCAACAGTATTATGAACTTAAACAGTGAGTCTACCTGTATTTGTTTTGATGTTTCCATCTCAGACTTTCTCATCATCAAAGAAAGCTCTGACCTCTACTTCCTGTATGGTCACATGTTCACATGCACAGGCAAGTGCTGCCAGAGGGTTGCCTGCACTTCGCATTCATGAATTCTCAGAAACTTGCTATTTTCTCAGAAGTGGTTTATATAGGCTAGTCACTGTATTTTCCCATAAAGAGAGACCGAAAGATCTAGAACGGTAGTTATTTCCTTGTTGTCTAAATGCCTAGGTGTGGCCAGAGATCAGAAAACTAGTTTATTATGCCAACATTCTTCATTACTTAAACCAGTGCAAGTGTACTACGCCTTATTAGAGGTGTGAATATTTACTTGCCACAGGATTCCATTCTTTTCCTCCAATTCTTTTATTAATAATTACTACTGTATTAATAATCACAATATAGTTATTTTTTGTTATTTTATCTTTATTGAAAATAATAACAAAGATGCAAATAACACAGTAGAACAAACACAATATAAGAAACAAATTAAATTAACAGTGCTTTACTTTTTTTCATTTTACATCCATTTAACAGAAGGATTCAGGAAAGACATAATACAGAAATATTATAATCAAATTTAAAAAATCACTGCATAGTCTTTAGTCTATTAATTACAAATAAGTGGATTATTAAAGCTACAAAAGTTATTCAGTCAAGAGCAGTGAGTGTTTCCGTCTTTTCTTTTGGTGCTTGATTGACCTAATGCACGGATTTAATATAATGTTACACACTTTATTTAAAATAAAACAGCACGTATTATTATAGGCCAATTCAATTGCATTTATAAAAAATCGGTTCTTTTGTTTTTATGCATGGATGCAGAAATGTTCACAGCATCACTATGCATCATAAAAATTATTCTCTTCCACAGCTAGGCCTATACACCTTGTTGTGAACACTTTGACCCTATTTCACCTAGAAATCTAGCCAAAGCAGAAACACTGAAATCTGTGCTACCTGAAGACCTTGATCAAGTGCTGATATTGTAGGGAGTTGTTTGGAGTGGACAATATTGGTTTATTTAGGCCTATGCCAATCTTAACATGATTTTTACTAATTATTTTTGTATATTTTTGTTTTTGATGCAATAATAATAAATTATAACTAAAGCAATTGTACTGCAATAATATAATCTACACGATGCTAATATGCATTTATTATTTTTTATCATTATTAAAATAATGCTTAATAATAACATTCATTGTTTGCATAAAAAATACAGTAGATATTGTGAAATATTCAAGTTTTAAATAGTTGTTTTATATTTTAACATAATTTAAAATGTAATTTATTCCTGTGATTAATATTTTTCCAGGATTCTTTGATTAATAACTTCAAAAGAATTTATTTGAAATATAAATCTTTTCAAATATTATAAAATGATGAGTTTTTATAATGAGAGATTTTCTTTTGTTGAGAGAGTGTGAACTTGAGTTTTGTTTCCCAACATTTTAAATCTAAGAACCAACTGCAGACTGTTTGAAATGTTTATTGGGGCAGCGTGAACTAGCCATTAGACCAGCTCCAAAATCGTGATCAAACACTGTATCGTTTATAGAATGTATATTTGGTTGTTGTGTGTGGCAAAAGAACTTCAATTGGTTTGACTTTATAATAACCCGTAAAGAAATGAAAAGGCTGATTTCTTTAATATCGGGTCATAAAGTCTGGTCACGGTGATTTTTGCCAAGTAAGACATGGTCCTGGATCAACATATTTTGCTGATCCTGGAGCAACATTCCTGTCCAAAAATGTAGTCCTAAGCCTATCCCTATCCCTAAACCTCACCCATTACTTATCCATGAAAATAAGAGGGAAATGATAGTAGAATAACACTGATGTAGAAGCACCTAACCCTGGTTGCAATTCTAAACTTGACATAAACTGTAAACTTGTCCCTCACATCTGATTGGTTGATTGGAATGTACTTGGTGAAATCACATATACTCATAAAGTATATTAACCAGGTACAAGGGGATAGGCAACAGACTTCTCTGAATATGACATATTCTGAGACTAAAATCAAAACGGTTTGAAGTGATCCTTAGATTTTTTGCTGAACTCGCTGGCGTTTGTGGTTTTTAGGTGATTGTGAGGAAACCAAAAGAACATTTTGCTCAATCATCTTCTGATGTTCTTTGTAAAGTTACATTAAGACATCAGGACTGTCATTTCCTGCCTGTTTTTTCAAGAGTTGAGAAAGCTGTGAAATTAAAGGATAATCTGTCCACTGTTCTTATCTTATGACACATGAGTCTCCGCTCTGATTGTTCTCCTGGGTCAACAGTTTGGGCCTCGGGGACAGAAGTGCGTATAATTGTGACAGTTAATTAATTGCGTGTTATCTGTCTGGAAGAGGAATGCATCTGGATTAAAATGAAAGGACTGAAATCTAGATTTCAGCTGTTTAAATGGCTAAATGTGAATTATAGTAGAACCAGATAACTGACACAAGGACTGATAATGTACTTGGAATCAAAACCCGATTGCTTATCCAGTACATTAAAAGAGACGATCAATCAGAGCATGGTACATTATAACTGGTGTAATGTCTTACTTGTCCTGATAGTGGAATAAGACTCTTGTTGTAAAAACGAAATTATTATACATGACATTATGAACCAGCTGTGCAACTTCCTTGACACACCCGTGATGACTGAACGTTTGCACAGACTGTCTTGTATATTGCTTAATTGCTTCAAACCAAGTAGGTGTTTGGCTATTCAAGAAGATTTTCCATTTTACACATAGTCCTACTGTGTAAGAGATGTAATAGACAATTTTTTGACACGTTCCATGTAGACTCTGAAATAAAATGAGGTTATAAAGCTGCATGTATAAGAATTATGAAAGTTAAAATAATTTAAGATTCAGTATACAGTAGCATGTCACAGGAAATGTTACCTTCCAAAAGTCAACTAGCTTTATATAATTCTATCAATAATTTGTATAATTAATTATATAAAGTAAATATGAGCATTTTTTTTATCATAAGTGACATGAAACATGGGAGCAATGGAAAAGGTATTTTTCATTTTGCCATTTTACCTCAGGAATGAAATGTATGGAAACTGTATTGATGGATGAAAGATGACATAGTTGATTGGATACCCAGAATTAAGAAGAAAATAAAAGATCCTGTCCAATACTGATGCATCCTCTCTGTCTTTAGGAGCTGACTGATCTGGGCCGGGACCCCCCAGCGCAGTGCTCAGCAGGGCCGGTTGGAGATGACTGTGAGTGATTTTGCTGTTTGTTTTCATTCCCTGTATCCGAGCGCATCACAGAGCCCACCGTAATGAGACGTTTCTTGCTCTTTATTTACAGTGTTTCATTGGCAAGCAACAATTATGGGACCTGTGAGTGGATATATGTCCTTATTTGCATATGCATGTTAATGATGGATTGTGGCATTTATTTGCATGCAGTGTCTGTACTGTTATAACACTGAATTCACTAAAGGAGTCACGGAAATCGTGTAACATTGTTCTGTTGTTTTTTTCCCCTTTTTCTTTACAGAATGACAGTCCTTATCAAGGGGGTGTGTTTTTCTTGACCATTCATTTTCCTACAGACTACCCTTTCAAACCACCTAAGGCAAGAATCAAGTATTTAAATAACCTTCAGGTTTAATCTGTCTGTAAAGAGTCCATTCTAATGAGATTGTCAAGTTTTTTATTTATTTTTTGGGCTCATAAAGCTCAGACTACAGGAGTTTCAAGCCGATTTATGGCCGATTTACCCCTCCTGACATTACCCCTCCTGACACAAAAATCGCGTTCAGGGCATCAGTCGGTTCCAATGTTCGGCCCAGATTATCTGGTAATGTGAAGCGTTTACAGATCAAATCTCAAGCCTCCTGATCTGCTTATCAAACATGTTTGATATTTAGGATTTTAAATCAGGATGATTATGACTATGATTATGGCAGTACTTCCACAATAGCTAATGAGAGACAAGTCTACAAGGAGAGAGAAGCGACGGGACTTTTGAAATGGCGACCGCGAAACAAACAGCTGTGAGGGTTCGGTGGACAACAGAGATGGAGGAACGGCTGGTCGAAATGTGGCAACAACACAACTGCCTTTATAATGTCTCCTCATATAATATCTACAGCATGTTGCCGCAACACAGTATCCATTTTGTTTACATCCTCTTCCCCGTGAGATCACGTGAGGTGCTAAAGCTGGCATGATAATCTTAAGAATATCTTGTCTGTGATGCACCATGATTTTTAAATCTTGTAGTGTGTGCAGGTTTGAGATTTGAAAGAAGAAAATCGGCGAAGATTCTCCTTTTGAGCGTGATGCAACCAGATTTCACAATCGGTTAAGATTTAAAAACTCCTGCAGTCTGAGCCTGGCTTTAGCAGTATTTTGCACGTAGTCCGGTTCCACAAGAGAAACCTGCTGCTATTCTAGAGATCTACTGTAAAATATCAATTGGTAGGTTTGAAATGTATGCGGTTTGACCGTCTGTTTCACCCTCTAATTTGCAGGTTGCTTTCACCACAAGAATTTATCACCCAAATATTAACAGTAATGGCAGCATCTGTTTGGATATTCTAAGGTCACAGTGGTCTCCTGCGTTAACTATCTCTAAAGGTGAGTCAATTAAAATTAACAGGGACCAAAATCCTTTGACAAAGTCATTTTATTGGATAGCCAATAAACTGTATGCACTGATATTGTTTATGCCATGTGCCAACCTCTCTCTTCTTTCTGTTGCAGTTCTATTGTCCATCTGCTCACTGTTATGTGATCCAAACCCAGATGATCCATTAGTGCCAGAGATAGCACGTATCTATAAAACAGACAATGAAAAGTAAGTGTATTTGTTTATCTTGAGCCTTATAAATAAATCCAGGCTGTTTGTTCTTTAGCTGATGTAAATAATAGAGATGTCATATAGATAGGGGTGTGACAAGATCTTGTACCACACAAGGTCTCGCGATATTTGTCGTCGAGGTGAAAAGCTGTCTCACGATATCAGGATGACGGAATTGAGTTTGTGGCAAAACCTTTTACAGTGCTTGCATACTGGGCTGTACCCACCATTGAGGTCCGGACTAGAGCCCGACCGATATGGATTTTTGGGGGCCGATACCGATATTAGGGAGTAAAAAAAGCCCGATACCGATATATCGGCAGATATTATTTATGTGTATATTATAATACAGTAGCAATATTATTTATGTGTATTATAGTACAGTATACCAGTCAAAAGTTTGGACACTTTCCTATTGGTGTGTACAAACTTTTGATGGGTACTTTACACAGTAGCTATAAACAGAATAAATATATTTTATAAACACATTTTGCAATGATCACTCAAATGTGGTAATCAAACACTTGTGTGACACAGATATGTAATGGAGGCAGGGGGAATGATAGAATGAGAATTATACAGCTGAGCTGTAACCAAACTAGTTTGCATTGCATGTTATATTATATTATATTCTAAATACTGTTGCAAAATCTTCACTAAAGACTTTGTCTTTTAATTTAGTCATAACTTGTATCAATAAATATATAAAAAGTGTCACTGACAAAACCTTATTTTCTTCTATTTTTACTCTTAATTCCTCTAATCTCTACCAGTGGAGGAAAAACTCAGATCTTTTTACTAAAGTAAAATTAATAATATCATAATGAAAACGTTTTTAATTACATATGTACAGTACTTTTATACCTTTTTAAATAATTAGTAACCAAAATGTACTAAACGTGAAACTAGGCTACTTTAATGCAAAATGGCCCTATATAAAGTGTTATAATTATATACATATTTGGAATATTGCTTGATGTTGTAACGTAGCGTTATCAGGCAGAATGAGCTTTAACACGGTGTCTACACCGGACGCGGCCGTTATTGCTCGCGTCGCAACAGCTGTTTACCCGAGACAAAGCAGAATCAGTTTACTGTCGGAGATCGCTCGCGCCACGCATTTTAATCAATGTTTCATCAACCAATTGCCTTAATAAATAAGAAGTAGGCCTAAATATAGCAGACAATATAATCAGGACTTCTCAGCTGCGCGCTTGCAATAGTCACAAGCTCACACAATACGTGACAGAGGCTTGTAGCAGAGAAATCAATTCTGTGAATTACACCGCGCAAATCACAAGTAGGCTACTACCCACCGGATGAAGAAGGGTTGGCTCTCAGTCTCCTCAGGCTACATAAAATATTCATTTTATTTTATTTTTCGTGTTCGCATTTATGAGGAAAAACAATGTTACAGACGCGACAGTTCAGAACTACGGACGTGAGCGCTCTGAAAGCGGCACTAAAATATGCTTTGAAACTTTCACATAGACATCAAACAGAAAGCACAAAACCTTTCGTTTCAAAGTGAATTTCGTTTTGTATTAATTGTATCTTAATTTTAATCAATGTTTCATCAACCATTTGCCTGGATTTAATTTATAAGAAGTAAATATAGCAGACGATAGATAATCTCGACACGGAGGCGCCTGCGGGTGAACTGGAGCTCGTCTCATGAACCGAAACTCAGCGTATAGACCTGAGAATTGAAATATATCTATATTAAAATGTCTACTTTTAAACAGAACAATTCAAAACGAAAGACAGACAGACTCATGTAATCGTATGAAATGTGCATTTCTCTCTGGCGCGCGCTCACTGAAGATCGCGAGTCAGCATCGTCAACTTCATCTTTGGCTGACACTGACTGAAAACACTTGTTTATTAATAAACAATTAAAATGTCTCCTTGCTATATTTGTTGTATTCATAATCATTACTTTTGCCAGTTCTTGTGACAGCTTTTAGGTGCTTTATTGGCTGCGCCACCCTTACATGAATCACCGCACCCGCATTTTTTAAAATATTCATTTATCGGT
Organism: Rhinichthys klamathensis goyatoka; assembly: GCF_029890125.1. NCBI lineage: Eukaryota > Metazoa > Chordata > Actinopteri > Cypriniformes > Leuciscidae > Rhinichthys > Rhinichthys klamathensis. Next base: position 153,936 of record NW_026606718.1, read on the forward strand.
TATTATAAATGCCGATACCGATAGTTAGGAAAATGCCTAAAATCGGCCGATAATATTGGCCCGCCGATATATCGGTCGGGCTCTAGTCCGGACCGCTTTATTCTTCTGAAGTGTATATAATAAAGGTTGTAAAATAATTGCCTAATATCAACTCTACTTTGGTGCTGCAAAGATATCACACAACACCAAGATAACCAACCTTCTCATCTGAGCTGCCTCAGCGGTCCAACACCGCTCGTCTATGTCAAAATGTTTGAGATGACCAATCAAATCAAAGTAGGTGGGCTTTAAGTTCACAAAAGCGGCTGAGTGCGAATCACAGCGAATCACCGCTTCAGTTAACGGTCATAGTGCGAGATAAGATGTAAGTAGCTTAACTAAACACTTTATATTTGACCGCTGTTTTATAATAACTGGTAAAGAACTGACAAATAATGAAGGATGCAAAATAATAAACTTTTGTCTAATTTTGCTATTTATTTATTTTTAAATGTATATTTTACGTGATTCATGTAATGTATTTCGTAACTGTCGACGAGACGAAATATTAACATTAAGTCGTTTTCACCAACTCTACTATCAAGCTAACATTTTGGGACCTCTGTATTTACACAACAACACTGTGGTGTTTATAAAAGATGATGATTAGTTAAAACATTACAAAATGCACCTGCATTATATAGCATTTTGTTACTTTCAGTCGAATAAAATACTATTTTTCCAGTCTTATATTTCGGCATTTCTTTTAAAAATAGTGTTAAAATATTGTCTCGTCTTGTTCTTGTGGAACCAATATCGTGTATCATCTCGTGAGCTAAGTGTATCGTCATTCACACCCCTACTTTTAGGTTGTGTGAATAGTTTGATGTTTCCTTTCAGGTATAATAAACTAGCCAGGGAATGGACAGAGAAATATGCCATGTTATAGGGGTTAAGGTGAGCAAGGTATCGTGGGAGAGTGTTTTTGTGTGAGCATGAAAAAGGCTTACTAATCTCTGGACGTCACCATGTTGCAGAATTGTTGGTCACTACTAGTAGGTGTTTATACTACTGGATACTCTGTTATTGATGGTGTTCATAACTGGATGTAGCTTTTTTTAAAAATCGTATTATACTTGAGACATACCGGTACACTACCGTCTAAAATTGTTGGTCCAGTAAGATATTTTTTTAAAGAAATTAACTTATTCAGCAAGGACGCTCTAAATTTATCAAAAGTGACAGACATTTATAATTCATAACCCCTCAATAAATAATAATTTTTAAAAAATAACTATTTAATTTTTTTTTCTTTTGAGCTCTCTACTCATCAGAGAATGCTGAAAAATGTGCAGCAAATCAACATAGAATGATTTCTGAAGGATCATGTGACACTGAAGACTGAAGTAATGATGCTTAAAATTCAGCTTTGCCATCACAGGAATAAATTACATTTTAAAATATATTCAAATAGAAAACAGTTATCTTAAATTATAGTAATATTTCAAAATATTACAGTTTTTACTAAATTTTTCATCAAATAAATGCAGCCTTGGTGAGCACAAGAGAATTCAGACCCCAAACTTTTGAACGGTAGTAAGGCTGGAAAAAATGTCTTTTCAGTTTTTGAAAATGAATTTGTTTTCTTGCTACTGAAATTAACATTATGCATGGGAAATGTTTGCATATAAATTGGATTGATTTGTAATATATATATTGTGTGTGTGTGTGTGCACATACTGTACATATACAGTGTGTGTGTGTGTGTGTGTATATATCAAATTCACTTAGAATGTTGATGATTTCTGAAATGTGTTTTTCCAGAATCATTTTTTATGCATTATTATTTTGATTGTGATTTAATTCATTTTCATGACTTGTGGAAATAAATGATAAATTAGGCTATTTATATGAAAAATTAAGCAGTTTTCACACAAACCAGCCAGTTATGTTTTAAAAAAATGTACATGTTTTAACTTTCAAAGGCCATGCATACAAAAATCAGATCTAAATATGTCTGGTTTTATCATAGGTTTGATGACAAAAGGTTTGGTTGAGGTAAACCGTTCAGGCTAAAAGTAAATACTATAAGTAATGTTTAGAGTAGCAGTGTAGACGTGGAGAAGATGCCACTGTGTTTGACCTTGAGCTGTTTCTGCACTCTGTGTGTTTATGTTGGCCAGTGCCGAGTTGGCAGACGGTCTGCTTACCCAGCATGTGTGACAGTGCCTCTGCACCAATGCCACACTTCATCTCTCTTTCTTTCTCTTGCTCAGGTACAACAGAATAGCTCGGGAATGGACTCAAAAGTACGCCATGTGATACCCGAGGAACATCAGACCAATCTGCAGTTTAGCTGGAAAAAGAATTGAACAACTTTTTTTTCTTTTTTTTTTTCTTCCCCTCAATGAATTGACAGTTCCCCATGTATTCAGACTATATCAGTTCTGCTTGTTTTCTTTTTTTTTTTTTTTACCCCTTTCAACCTTCATTCACATGCTGTAAAAAAGAAAAGAAAAAAAAGACCACAGTATTGCAAAGATCACCAACTTTTATGTTCAGAAAAATGCTCGTGTCAAAGAAGCATGTTTTAACTACGAGCTCAGACCTTTTTTATTGAGATAAGAAAAGAAAAAACATAACTAAGGTGAAACCATCGAACGCTTCTGACTCACGCCACTGGCTAGAGGTGCTATTTCAGAAAAAGAAACAACGATTCTGCAGGTGCCAGCGTACCTCAAAAAGTCGATCTTTTGCTCGGTTGGCCTTCATGTTTTTATATGCTTTTACAATAGCAATGAGAAGAACTATGGTCTGTGAAATATATTCTTGCTTATATCTGACTGTTTCTTACCAAATCAGTCACGTCATTGTATCAGCAGTTACGGAAAATATATATTTTGCATGTTAATGGAACAGTTAAAGTGATTGGTCTGTGGTCTGCCAAAAATGAATATCTGCAGACGATGTTAAGCAAATACATGTCCACTTTTAGAGTCTGAGTACTTATTTTGTTACTCCTTTTCTCTCCTCTTTTTGATGTTTTTAGAATGGGGAGCTATTAGTTTGTCTATTCTCCAAAACACTGTTCTCTCATTGCACTGAATATGTGATTGGAAGCTCTCAATGGATGTCCGATCAACTAATAGCTCCACTAGCTGTTCATTTTGTTTGCTCAATAAAGTTGCTAAACTATCATTTTGTGTTTCCTTCTGTGGTATCACTGAGAGAAGTCCTTTTGAGAACCTTGCATATCTTCATAATTGCACTTTTCATTTCACTGTATTCAATATCTGGGACAATAATGTTACAGGAATGAACGGAATTTGATACTGTAGTTGTTTGACCACGTTGCTAACATGGATGACCTATCGTCCAATTGAGATCTCTCAACAACTGCTGGACTATAATTAGTTCTCTGAAGGAGGAACCCCGGTTGTGAGGTGAACAGCAGCTAACCAACACCATTGAAGTTGTCATTGATGTATATGTGGACAGATGTAGAGGAGTGCCCATGTTCAAAAAGCACAATTAATTGAGCTTTTTAAGACACTTTAAAAAAATAAAAAAGAATCCCGGAGAAACCTGCACAGGTCCAAATTATTTATTTTTGCTGAACTTAGATGTTTTAAAAGGCCTCCCTACCTGACGGTATTACATATGCCCAAAACCTCTTTAAGGATATGGGACCTGTAAACCATTTTAGACTCTTTGTTTCCATGTTCAAAAACAGTACATGAAAACAGGTTCTTCCACAAGTGGGCGCAAGAGGACGTTTTTGAAAGCAAGACATGAACATGAATTACGTCAGGGAATTTCCAGTAAGGAAGTCAAGCCGTCTATTCAAACGTCGCGTTGATCTCGACATGATTTACTGTGATCATTCCCGACCGGCGATTAAAATCGATTGATCGATCGATGCGCCTTTTAACCTCAGTGGGCCTTCTGCATATCCATGTCTGGCAGACGCAACGATCTTCCTGAATAAGGAGCCTGCATTGAACTGACTTTCTATGAGCTTACATTAGTTGACTTCAGCGCAACATGGAGAAATAAGTTGTAACGAATAAGAAAGCTTGACTCGGAATCCCAGATCCCAGCTGTTTGATGTTGATCCTGAACCTCGAATATCTGCCAGGAAAGGTAAGCACCCTCGTAGATCCAGCCATGCTTGTTGTCTTTTTGAGTTGCCCATGTTGCCATCTAAAGGTTGTTGTGATACTTGTATCAAGTGCTGCTGAACTTCCTACTTCTTGCCTCAGAGGCCAAATGTACATTTTAGCTCTCAAGGACTTTTGATAAACTCGTTTGGGTGAGTACGAGCAACTCATGATGCACATTAATAACTTAATGTGTTTTTGATGGAAGTTAGTCAGGATCCGGTAGTACAACGTTTGAGATAAGTGACTGTTATGTGTTGTGCTGGCCGTGTGTCAAAATCTATCAATAAAGACAGTGGGCATCAAGGCGCATTCAGTCCGAACATCCGGAGTTGGTTAGAATTTAAGTTTTATTCTAATTTCAAATCTGATGTTCCAAACGCGCGAGATCTAGTTTGTTTTATATGAGCTTGGATTTATTAGAGTCTAGTGTCAGTAGAGACGAGTAGCTATTGTTTGAGATTTTGATTCATTTCAATAACGCTAAAAATGTTTTGAAACGCCTCAAATAATTTGCTCACTGATTCGTTCAGTGAACGATTCACAACGCCAGTAGAAGGTGGCGACTGCGCGAGACAATTAGAATTTTCTTTTCCTTTGCTGTGAGTGATTCACTTGATCTTTCACTCCGCCGATTCCCTACAAATGACAACAAAACAGATTTGCATTTTCATCCATCGCAACTACTATAAAAAAAGACAGAAAATTATTACGTGCCTGCATCACCTTAAAGGGTTAGTTCACCCAAAAATGACATTCTGTCATTATTTACTCACCCTCATGTCTCCAAACTCGTACTTTCGCTCATCTTCGGAACACAAATGAAGAACTTATTAAATCTGAGAGCTTTCTGTCCCTACATAGACCGCTACGCAACTGACACTTTGATGCTTCAAAAAGTTCATAAAGAGATCGTAAAACTCCATATAATTTGAGCAGTTTTGTCCAAGTTTTCTGAAAAGACTTGATCGCTTTATATGATGAACATATCAAATTTAGGCTTTTATTCATAAACATTGATCAGCGAACATAAACAGATGCTCAACCGAACCTGCTTGAGCGCGCGAGAACAAACCTCATTGGTTCTTGTCAAAGCTCAAAAGAGCTGCGTAACACAAGAATGAACCTCATTGGTTCTGGCGCATCAAGCAAACATGCTTAAGCTTCGGTTTACCACAACTGATGTGTGAGTTGATAAATGTTTAGATGTGAATAAAAACCTAAATTCAATCTGTTCATCATATGAAAATTTAGACAAAACCGCTCAATTTATATTAGTTTTACGATCTCTTTATGAACTTTTTGAAGTGTCAAAGTGTCAGTTGCGTGGACTGTCAATCTCTATTGTGCACATTCCTTAAAGGAGTAGTTCACTTTAAAATGAAAATTACCCCATGATTTACTCACTCTCAAAGGTGTATACGACATTCTTCTTTCAGACGAATACAATCGGAGTTATATTAATAAACACCCTGACGCTTCCGAGTATTATGCTGCGTTCACACCGAACGTGAATTGAGTGTCTGGCGCGATACGGGCGAGTGATTTTATTTGGTGCTTTTTGTGCATTCACGCGTTTGAAGCGAATTCGCATCTGACGCCTGAGTTGAAAAATCTGAACTTTGGCATCTGTTCGCGCCTCATTAACCAATCAGGAGCCTGCTTGCTGCTGTCACGTGGTGAAGTGACGTGATAAACGGGGACAGGCCCGCCCGGAGTCACTTATTCAACATGGGTGATGATCCTCTCTCCGATGCGGGACAACAGGTCATCAAACTGGGCACGGGACAGGCGGAAGTACCGCTGAAAGTGGCCGTCATCCAGGCGCAGCTCCTGGAGCAAATGGTGAAACTCGCCAAACTGGGTACGCCTCCGGAGGGACTTGGTGTGAACGCAGCATGATCATGGCAGTGGATTGCAACCATCTATGGCTCCGGGGAGTTAATAAAGGCCTTCGGAAGCAAAGCGATGAGTTTGTGTTAGGAAATTATCCGAATATTTAATTTTAAGTAAAATTCTAGCTTCCTGCCAAACTGCCATACGCAGTCAACTTGCGTCTAAAGCGCCGCAACTTATGACGTCGGAAGTAGCGTAGTGCATCATGGATAGCTAGTGTAAATAGTGCATTACTCGCATAAATTGCGTTTAAGACTTAAGTCGAATCCGTATGTTCGTTTGGCCGGAAGCTAGTTAACAGTGGCGTAACGAGCCAACACTGGGGCCTTATGCAGGATTATCAAGGCGGGCCCCCCTACTACAACGCGTGATGACGCAATGTCCACGAGCAGGCTAACATGAATAGGACAGGATAGGATCATAGAGACACAGGCAGCATATAAGAGATGAGATGACTGACAAAATCAGGAGTAGCCTACGCGCAAAACAAAAAACAAAAAAACAAACACTGCTGGTGACGGCGCACCTTGACACATTGTTACTCACTGCTATGACTACACACACATAGGCCTAGGTCCAAATACATAAAAAAAGATGCTCACTTACATTATAGCGGCATTTTACGGGTTTCCTCTGTGCAAGTTGTCGAATTAAATCCTTAAGATCTAGATGGCGCGCACAGGCATTCTCAATTGACAGTATGGCAATTCGCTTCACTCTCTTGCTCCATCTCAATCTCGATCTCCCCCTCCTGTGTCATCTTTTTAAACAAGCTTCCTATTTTTGGTAATTTATTAATTAATTTGTCAAATTCCTCTTTTCGTTTGCGCTTTTGAAAGCCACTTTTGTGTTTGTAATTTGCCGACTCCATATCTGTCTCGAGTTTTTTTTTACTGTTTTGCACGCAATACTCATATTCACCCGGGGATTCCCCAGTCACAATTCAAAACAAATTACACCAAAATCCATCATTGTTCGTTTCAAACATGTATTTAATGAACAGTAAAATATGTTGTTGTCATTATCTATTCAAATAAATTTGCGAAAAATTAAAATGCGATCAGACTAAAAGTAGTAAAATGCGATAGGGGGCCCCGCCCCCGGCTGTCAATCAATATCTTCCAGTCACGCGGGCCCCTGATTGGTCCGGGCCCGTAAGCAACCGCGTACCCTGCTTACCGATAGTTACGCCTGTGCTAGTTAATTTACTTTGTAACGTGTTACACAAACTAATCGCTTTGCTTCAGAAGGCCTTTATTAACCCACCAGAGCCATGTGGAGTTCTTTTATGATGGATGGATGCACTTTTTTTAGCTTTAAACTGATGGTTGCAATCCACTGCCATTATAAAGCTCGGAAGCGTCAGGGTGTTTTATTAATATAACTCCGATTGTATTCGTCTGAAAGAAGAAAGTCATACACTCCTAGGATGGCTTGAGGGTGAATAAATCATGGGGTAATTTTCATTTTAAAGTGTACTCCTTTAAGTGAGCATAGGGTCTGTCAAAGGAGGGACAAAAATCTCTCAGAAAAAGATCTTCATTTGTGTTACGAAGATGAACTAAAGTCTTATGTGTTTGGAACGACATGAGGGTGAGTAATTAATGAAAGAATTGTAGGTGAACTAACCCTTTAATTGTATATGGTTGGCCATCAGTCATGTAACACGTTTTCCATGAAACAGAAGTTGTGGTAGTCTTTTCTTCTCTATTGTGACATATCCAAGTGGAAACGGCTTCTTGAACATGAAAAAAATGTAGTAGGTCGGGACTTGATTTTGTCCATCCTGAATCAATGTGCACGGACTATTCCATAAAAATGATTTCATGGTGACTTTAATGCGTTTGCCGCCTTTGCTTTCCTTGCAAAGGACATTGACTGAACAAAATGAAGAATTAGCGTTTCACATCCCCCTCATATTCTCTATATTATATTTTCAGTGTTTTACTACTTTTGGACATGACTATTTTCTGAAAATGAATCATAAATTAATTTGTTTTACTTTTCTTCTTAGGAATCATGGCTGGAGAGGACACATACCATCCGGGGGTGAGGAAATGTTTTCTACAACGTTTGGAGTCACAGTTGCCATTCGAAACTTATTTTACTTCAGGAATCTGACATTTTTCTGAATATTTTGACTTTGGTGTCCATTGTAAGACCAGAGAGTAAATAGGCTCAGTTTTGATTTCATGTTAACTCTAAGCTTCTGTTGCCACCTGCTGATTTATTTATGAAAATGTTTATTGTCATGAAGACTACATAAATAGCAGACAGCGCACAGGTAGCATGAAGCTTATACCTTACAATCATCTTCACATGGTAAACATAGACCACAGAGCTATTTTTGTGTGTTTTGTAACAGATGAATGCCTTTGAAGGCACATACGCCTGATAGTAAATGATTAAATTTGAAACAGGACATATTAATTTCTGCAAATACCACAGCATCACACAGGAAGTGTCTCTTAGAAAGCTGAGGAGGTTTTTCTTTTTCCTGCCTACTGTGGTTGATATTTCACCCCTAACACAGCAGCAAATTAAGATCGAGACTAGAGTTTGTTCAGTTTTGTATCCTATCCACATATGTCTGTCTACACTCACTGCATGCATCTTACACCTATGCTATGCTAATAATCTGACTCCTAAATTCAAACTCTCTTCTTATGCAACACTGAAAAAGCTCTCTGTGTTTATGGCACAAAGTCACGAAGCTCTTTCTAAAGTACGTTGTAGCTTAAATTAAATTCTAAACGTTTACAAAAGTCGTAATTTCATGCATATCATTTTATGATGTCTTTATTCTGAATAAGCCTTTATTAAAAAATCATTCTCTACAGTATATATGGAAAGCAGCATTATGTGATTTATTATGCTGTGTGTTTTTAGTAATTCTCAAATTATGCCTTTAATGTGATTTAATATGTTTACATGACATGCATAATATGGATATGACCAAATTATAAATATATGAATAATAATAGGACTATTCTTGTGCATATAAACTCATTGTTTTTCTTTTTATACTCTGAAGTTCATGGAGCCAATTGAATTCAGTAACGACACAATGTGGATGACCATGGACCATACAACATTTCCAGGCATTCACAACAATAATGTTATGAGGACAGCAGGTAAGAGTTTCCTTCCAGTTCGAGTTTCATTAAACTTGTCGTTCAATCAAGGTCTTAAATTCACCATGAAACAGAAGTTGTGATAATCTTTTTGTTCCCTATTCTGATGTGCATCTGAGTGAAACGGCTTCTTGAACAAGAAAAATTGTAGGGCGGGACTTGATCTTGCAGGGAATTGATTGGATGGTTGTGGTTTGCTATTGCAGTGATGTCATGTGAGTGACAGGTTGTCCCGCCTTCATGCCAGCAAACACATCATCAAAGAAGAAAAGAGATGTTGCTGCAAGTGGGAGGGAAAGTTATTTTGAATAAAGATTAAGAGGCCACATGAACAAAAATGATGCGCACAGACCAATCATTTATATACGTATAATAAATACGGCAACATTCCATAAAACAATAAGAATTGTTTCAATTTGATTTCATGGTGACTTTAAAAATAAGATAATTTGCTGAATGGATGCAGTAACACTAGCCTGCATTTCCCCTTTTTTTTCTTGCTCTATTCCTTCCTCAAGACAACAGTAACACTGCACCTTATGATTCAGTTAGAGATCTAAATCTGATAAACCGCACAGTGAAGCGGTGTGATGTTTTAGAGAAGTACAGACACTTTAAAAAATCCTAGGAACATCTCACTCAGTGATGTCACACGCTGTCATTTGTGTATTACTTGGGTGGTCGCTACAGGAGCAGATCTATTTTTTCCCCGCATTTTTCGCTTCCTTATTGGATTGCTACGGAGCCCGGGAAGTCACCTGTGAAAAAAAAAAAAAAAAAAAAATTAAAGTTTAGGCAATAATAATAAAGGGCTAAGATTATCACACAAGATTTTGACGCACATCATTCATATTAAATCGTCTACTCTTTTCCAACATATTCCACCATTATTGTGGAGCGCGCCGGAGCGATCACTTGCATTTTCCTATCAACAACAGTGGAAACAACTTCAAATACTCCATAATTTCTGGTCATACAGAAAATAATAATCATTCGCAACCACTTTTATTTGTGTAAACTCACAATAACAAGAAAACGTTGTGCTTTTGGAAAATAAAAGAAAACTTTCATGGTCTCTGTGAACTGGAGCGCGTCTCATAAATGAACTGAAAAACAACGTATACTAGCAGCCTCACGTACATGAGAAATATACCTATATAAAGGTGGAAATGAACTTTTAAATGAACAAATTCGAATCGAAAGCAAATACCGTAATCCATATGAAAGGTGCATTTCTCTCTAAAGGCGCATTCGCTTCACAGCAGAGATGTAGTTATGTTTGCAGCCGACACTGATTTAGAAAACATTAGTTTATTAATAAACAATTAAAATGCCTCGTTATTTTTTCAGACACGTTTATTATCATTAGCCTGCTTTTGCGGCCCGATTTATGCAAGCGCTTGAGCGCGGGATAGGCTATATTCCTCCATGCACCCAGCATTTGAGCAGAAATTAATAAACATTTTTAGTCGACTAATGGCTTAAAATAATGAATGACTACTAGTCGACTAGAAAGATCTTTTGTCTATGGCAACTCTAATCAATACATTTAGTTGACATTATTTACTTAGTAATTAGTATCCAGCTCTTTACATTAAATTAGTTGACTGTTTTTAAGGTTACAATCCTTTATACATGTGAATATTGTACTGTATCTTGAAGATTATTGTATTGTATCTGGGTCATTCTATTGGAAATGTTCATTTTTCTGTCCCTATCCTTTACAGAAATATTACACTTGAAAACACTTTAGGGTTACTATTTCTTTATATTTTTAAATGAAACAATGTTATTTGAACAATTACACCTTCATGAGCCATCAATGTGGCAATATTTGTTTTTTAATTAATTATATAATTCCATGCACCACAGAAGTGCTCGTCCCCACAGTCATGTACAGAGGGAAAATGCTTTATTTAGATTTTTTATTTTAAAAACAATAATGTATACATAACTATCAAATATATTATTAAATGACATAAAAAAAAAAATGCCGAATAAATATTATGCAATTTATAATGAAAGTAGTCGTCCTCTGGAGTTGTGTCACTGGTGCATATTTAAACAAAAATCTCTTATTTTTAAATAAAAATCACACTGATGACATTACTTGACTTCCTCCTTCCAATTTCCTGAATATCTGTGCAGAAAGACCCATAGTAAATCCACTGTCTCTTTTCATTTGTTCAGAAATTTGTCTCATTATTTCACATGAAGCTTTTATTTGAACTCACTGGTATCACCTACTTTATTTTTAGGGAATTGTAAAAAAAACTAGAATACAAATGTATTAAACTACTTAATTTATTTAGTATACCATTATTGACAACATGTGGTTTGATACCTTGCAGCAGCCATTTTGTAAAAATGAATTTTTCATGAAAATTGTCACTTGTATTACTGTCACTTTTGTCACCTTTCTTACTGGCAACACCAGTGACTCCCATTTATATATATTTTAGGAACTTTATTCAAAGCTATTCATTTAGATTGTATGCCAAATGTAACAATTTAGTCTCATCTACTAAATGTCACATGTGACATGATGATAATTTTACATACATTTAATTCTGTTACACGCAAAAGTTTATATTGAAAGGATCATTAAAGCATCATTACTTGATTTTAACTGTTTTTAAAATATTTGTACATTTTTCAAATACATTTTTGTGCAAATAAGCTAACATCATTTAAGCACACTTATAAGAAAACTGATTAAAATAAATAAAACATAATCTCCTTATTTGATGCATTATTATTATTTTTCCGTAACTCTGACTACATGTGCTGAAAATAAGAGAAATAATATTTCATAAAAAACTTTAATATTGCCAAATAAGTAAAGTAACACCAGTGACAAAAAAAATGGTACATGCAGTATTTAAATAAATGCACAAAAAATATAAAAAAAATCATTAAGGTGTCATTTATTTGTGTTTTCATAAAGTCAAAGGGTAATCTAATAATGTTGTATAAGTTTAAATGTTAGAAAAAGAAATCAATTTTAAGACATCTTGCCATACCAAAAGTGGACTTTTATGTAGAATTACCGATATTATTTTAGAAATATGAAGATTGAAATTGATAATAAAAAAATAAGCACATAATGTTGTAAGAAAATAAACAACTTATGTTCTCTTACATGTGTTTTGACTACTTTTTGTATTTTGTATGATTATATCTCTAGGTAAGCTATGTTAACAATTTTTTTATATATATATTAATATATTATATATAAAACTTATATATAACATATTTTTTTAAAAAGGCCTCATTGATTAAATTTGCCTGGGGCCCCCACTCAGTGTAGGCTCACCTCACCCCATACCCGCATCAATTGAGAATCTCTTTAAGAATGCAGATGCAGTTTTGATACATTTTTGATACAAATATACATTTTGATGTATTCCACTTAATATACAATAAAACAATATACAATTAGATTCGTTAACAACGTACCACTTGGTGTTCTTCTAAAATGAGGGCGGGCCACAAATCACAGTTTACAAACCCGTGGGAACGGATTGCGAAAGCGTGGGCACGGTTTATGAATTTGTGGGTACATATTGCCAAAACATAAGGCCCGGTTTACAAATATGAGAGTGCGGATTAGGAAATCGTGGGTACGGTTTATTAATCCGTGGGCACGATTTGTTAAACCGAGGGAACCGTTTAAGAATTCGTGAGTACGGTTTATACAGATACAGGGCTGAAAAAACTATCAACAGCTCTTCACCGCCATGTGGTTACATGAGAAACCCGCTTTGAGATAAGTGTAGTTTTTGGGGCTGCCACTTTTCGACACGCTCTCTTGATCTACCTGAGCATGCCCGTACAGCTCCGAAGAAATCTGTACAGTTATGGTTAAAAATGTTCTTTCAATTTTGAATGAAAGACTATCAAAAAGGCACACTTGAAGGAATAGTTCACAAAAACAAAGAAAAAAATCCAAACCTGTGTAATATTTTTTTCTCTGTGGAACACACACAAAAAAGATATTTTGATATCTTTTGCTATGTCTCGAGTGTCTATGTCTTGAATTGTAAAGCTGAATTACACCTCAACCATGATCCAGAAATAAAGAATTTGACATCTTTGTACCTACTTAGTATGTATACTTCAGTTCGAGAACATGTATACTTCTGTTGTGGTCCACTCCTCATGTCCCTTCTGTTAATATGTGGATGAATCAAATTGCTAGTGTCCTTCCTTTAGAAAAACTAACTTGTGACTTACGCCGGAGGTCTAATATAATGATTCCTGGCATATTTGGTCCCCTGTTAGGAATTTTCTTGCGAATGTATGTTGAATGTCTTTATTTCTTAACTCTTTTTATTTTTATTTTTTTTTGCTATTACCCTTCACTCGATCCTTGAACTATCAGTTGATGGATGATTGTATATGCCGACATGAGACACCTGTACCACGGTTTTGATATTGTAAAACTATAAAAACAAATCTATTTTTTTTTTTTTTTTTTTGATTTTGAAAAAAAAAAGCCTCTATTGACACAAACAAAAAATAAACACAATGAAAGTCTATTGATTTGGACCTCATTTACTTGCATTGTATGAAAAAAAAAAAACATTTTATACATTCTTCGAAATATCTCCTTTTGAGTTTCACAGAAGAAAGAAAGTCAAACAGTTTTGGAACCACAACATGAGAATTTTCATTTTTGGATGACCTATCCCTTAAATGGGTCATAGACTTGATTAATTTATAATGTTTCCTGGGGTGCCCTTATAACTTTTGTATGATTTTAACATCAAAAATTGTCATAATTTAGAAATAAAAGCCATTTTTCCAAGCCTGATTTGAACGCTCTGTTTTAAGGGGCGTGTCTGTGTGAGTCTTCAGTGTAAACGCCCGCTGCTGTGATTGGCTGACATGTTTGCATATGAAATAGCTAGTATTACATGTGGAACTCTCTCTAAAACTTTTACTAAGTTTTTACCATTACAGCTATCGAGATTAAGGAATCGTGAAAAGTATTGATCATAATGATCTATTCCCATCACATGAAAGGTTGCAGTGATGAGCATTGACAAGATGACAGACAGTCCGTTGATCGCGTATGAAAACATCAACGAATGCTTTCACCAAATAACAATGCAAACACGATTCGTTGTACGTTGTAACAGCGTCATTGATTTCATGATGATTGATTTCAACGAGTTTTGGCAAGTATCCAGAATGATAAACTCGCGCTGTTTGATTGACAGCTTGGGTGATTGGAAAGGGAGCGTTCTTTGATCGCTTTCTTTAAATAATTTAATCACAGTTTAAATAAGATTATTTTCATCCTACTAAAGAGAAACGACGTGAAGTTGATGATTGTTTAGTCACTGGCTTGATTAACTAAATCAAGTTGATTTACTGATGCATAAACGGTTTGAACGATTTTGAGAGATAATCTGTTTGAATTTGAATAATTACTTCAGAAATCACTGATCACAGATCAGACATTAGAATAAACATGACTAGCCTAAGCCTACTTACATGTTTGTAGCGTTGCTGGCAGATCCATATCGTAAAAGTCTGTTTGCAAAGCCTGCATTGTTGGGGGAAAAAACCCACTATCCTAGCATTATGAAGGTAATGGTATTGATCCTGGGTCGATCTCATGTCACTGTTCACTAACGCTCCAGTGGGCGGGGCCAAAGATGCAGTGATGTAGTCTTGATGTTCTTCTGCAAAGGCGGTCTACAGCTGCCCTGTGACGTCACAATACTCCACTTTTTAGATCCTGTCGTTTGCTGGCCTTGGTTTCAATAAAAGCAGTTTTTGGAATATCAAGAAAGATTTGAGTTTTGAAACTTGCATGGTATTTTTATAGTATAACGAACTCTTAACTGTCAAAGGATCAAGGAACATTTGAATTTTCAGTCTATGGCCTAATTAAGTCTTAAGATTAAGTCTTGTCCATTACAAGAATGGAGAATTCTTGTTTTTTTTTTTTATGGAATATTGCAGTATTTATAATAAATTATTTAACCATGCACATAATTTTTTTTTTTTTATTCATGTGGCCTCTTAATATTTAATCAAAATAACTTCCCCAACATCTCTTCTCTGATGATGTGTTTACTGGCATGAGGGCGGGACAACCTGTCACTCACATGACATCACAGCAATAACAAACCACAACCATCCAATCAATTCCCAATGGACAAAATCAAGTCCCGCCCTACATTTTTTCTTCTTCGAGAAGCTGTTTACACTCAGATATAGGCTATGTCACAATAGGGAAGAAAAAACTATCAACTTCTGTTTCATGCTGACTTCAGGTTTCAACTGGTGGGGTTTTTAAGGAAGGACATCGCATTAACTGCGAAAAAGCGACCAGCATCATTTATTTTCAGTGAGAGTTGGTAATTAGCGGCGACATGAGCAACAGAGAGTCAAGCCAGTTAGACAAAGTTTGAGAGCAGAGTTCAACTTTTCTCAAGCATGCAGTGGCACGATGTGGCATTTACCAGATAGTGGCTAATGCAGATAGTGATACAGGTGGCTGGCGGTCAAGTAGGAACACCAAGTAGGAGTTGCTTCAAGCTTACTACTCTGTTTTCAGATGGTTTGTTCACTGTTCAGTGTAACAATTGATGTATTTCTATTTCTATTTAGAGTTCAGTGCACCTGTGGTTTTGACATCTGCTTTAGACTTAGGTAATGTGAGATGGGTAATGTTGGAAATATGATAATGATATACATTATATGCCATATCTAACCAAATAAATTACCTGGCTGTCCCTGTTATGTCAACATTTATAGATCCGTTCCATAATGTCAGTGCGTTGGCAGAGGTGTACACATTAAAGTTGGGCTCTAAGAGGTTCAATTCTGCAAATTTGGCAGCAGATTGATTTAGTTGCGCTTCACCAAGGATGTGGTCTTAGTCCTTGTAGTGCACAGGAAGAGGAAGAGGCTTGCGCTTCTGTGGAAACACGTGGTACGGCGAGAGCTCTGGCCTTGAAATATCTGCAGAACACCAGCCTCTCAGCGAAAGTTTTGATATGCTTGATGGTTAGAAAGTCTGCATGATAAGATTGAATTGTAATCCTTCTGATTTTCCCACACCTGGTTGAACCTTTCAGCTTGTCATGTTTGCTTTTATTGCTGTTTGCATTGTTGTGTGACATGGACTCTATAAGCGGAATTTCTAGAGAAAAACCACAAACAGTTCTCCGATAAGCAGTTCTCAATCAAACCACAAACATTTCTTATTATTATCAATGTTGAAAACATTTTTGCAGATTAATATTGATATATTGATGATTAAAAATTGATTTATATTTGTGTGGAAACCGTGACGTATCTTTTTCGGGGTTCTGTAATGAATAGAAAGTGCACAAGAACTTTTTGTAACATTCTTTACTGTCACTGTTAATCAATTTAATGCTCCCTTGCTGTCAGAATAAAAGTATTAATTTCTTTCAAAAACAATTTCACTGACCCCAAACTTTTGAATGGTAGTTTATGCAACTGTCTAAAAATTAAATCTCAGAATCTGCAATAACTACGCAAACATGACAACTTAGTTCATCCTTAAAGGGATAGTTCACCCAAAAAATGAAAATTCTGTCATGATTTACTCACTCTCAAGTTGTTCCAAACCTGTATGAACACACACAAAAGAAGATATTTTGAAGAATGTCATTCCTTTCTACCATGAAACACAAAAAGAGATATTTGACTCAATGTTCACGCCACCCCTTTGCCATGTGATTGCTTTGTGCGATGAACACACTGATATTTAAGATGTTGTTTTTGCTGCAGCTTACAAGTTTTAAATTTCATTTGAAATATGACGCATTCAGATGTGCCAAATCATTTTTGGCATCAATGATGCTTAACGGAGTTGGTTGTGTTTCAAAACCATTTATGATCCAGCATATATAAAGATATTTAAGAAGGTCTGCAGAGTGGAATATTAAGAGAACAAATTAGGGAATTTTCATTTTACAGTTCATTAAAGTTTTTTACATCTTTCCTTTTGCAGTCGACGGACCTTGTCTGCGAATCATCGAACAACCAAAACAGGTAATGCACATAATATTTTGGCAAATGCTCTTGTTAAATGATTTAAACTAGTCAAAAAACATCACCACTGAAATGTTTTCTTGCTGCTTCAAGTGTTTTTCCTAACATGTTTTTAACTGTGTAATGGCACAAAGGTTCAGAAGAGACTGGTAACTCTGGCAACAGGCAGTGGCAATAACAAACTCAGTATAGCACAACATTAATTCTGACGTTGTCATCTCCAGAGGGGCTTCAGGTTCCGCTATGGATGTGAAGGCCCTTCCCATGGAGGACTCCCAGGGGCCTCCAGCGAGAAGAACAGGAAATCTTACCCACAAGTGAAGGTATGGTTCAACCAGTTAGAGCTCTGCTGATGCTTTGCAATAAACAAACCATTCTCTTACAGTTTCTTCTGTTTTGATTGACAGGATAAACCTATGTTGTGCTATTTTATTTCTCCACTGCTAATCAAGCTGAGTAGGCTGTTATTTATTTGTGGTCTTGGCAGACTTTATCATCTTGAATAAATAAAAAAATAAAGATTAAAAATCTCCCTTTGACTTACACTACCGTTTAATATTTTTTGGGTCAGTAAGATTTTATTTACTTATACTTATACTTATTTTATTTACTTTTACTTATACTTATAATCAGCAAGGATGCATTAAATGAATAAAAAGTGACAGTAAAGACATTTATAGTTTTACATTTCTATTTCAAATAAATGCTGTCCTTTTGAACTTTCTGAAAAATGTTACATTTTTGAGGTTGACACTGACAACCAATTACGTTCATTGTATGAAAGAGCAGCATGAACATCCTACCTAATATCTTCTTGTGGTCTACAGAAGAAAGTTTACGTCATGACAATGAGTAAATAATGACATTTTTGTCTAAATACTTTTTTTACAAGCTTTTAAGTGCTGGTATTTCCTTCAGGAAATGCATATCTAGTTTGCATAGGTTTGAGATCTAGAGAGAGAGAGCGCTGTCTGACATGGCGGCTCTTTCATCAAGTGATAAATCCAAATGATGCAATATTAGCTGGAGCACTCGGCTAAAAATAGTAGCTGCTTTTTTCTAACAACTTGCCTGTCTGTACCAGGACAGTTATTTTGAGGTCAAGGTTTCGAAAGTGAGTGAAACAAAACAAGGAAAGAGAGGGGAGAAATGAAAGAAGGACTTTGTTCTGTGATCATGTTCTCCTTCATGACGACAGTCTGTTTGGGAATTTCCTCAGTGTGTCACTGGGGTAATTAGTGGGAAGAATTGTTCTCTGTAATGTAGCGTCAGAGATGGGATATCTCGCCCCCTCTCTCGCCCCAACACACTCTGACATGTAACACATACAAGCACACATTAAAGAGGTGTGTGTGTGTGTGTGTGTGTGTGTGTGTGTGTGTGTGTGTGTGTGTGTGTGTGTGTGTGTGTGTGTGTGTGTGTGTGTGTGTGTGTGTGTGTGTGTGTGTGTGTGTGTGTGTGTGTGTGTGTGTGTGTGTGTGTGTGTGTGTGTGTGTGTGTACTTTGCACATACACCTCCGAGTAAGTGTGGGCTTTACTGGGACTCCAAATTATTGATCAGATCAACTTTATTTGGTATGCATTGATGTTGTATATGGTAAAGGGGCGTGACTGCCAAAACATGCTCAAATCGGTTGACCAATCACAACACACTGGTCCAACCGACCAATCAAAGCACATTGCGATTTTAGGAAGGAGGGGCTTCATAGAGACCGCAACTAAATGGAGCGTTACTGACAGACTGGGAAGAGAGGTGCTGCAACAATGACAAATACGTGAAAAACAATGTTTTTTGAACATACAAGCATGAAAACCTTTTCTATTAGACCTCAAAACAAAATCAAGAATTTGTAAAAGGGCATGATATAACCTCTTTAAAACTTTTCAACTATGGAAATTTACCACTGTATCCACTACCTCTCTCTACATAGCATGCAATAGTCTGTTGTTTTAAATCTGCCGGTTTTGGTAATCTTAAAGGGTTAGTTCACCCAAAAATGAAAATTATGTCATTAATGACTCACCCTCATGTCATTCCAAGCCCGTAAGACCTCCGTTCATCTTCGGAACACAGTTTAAGATATCTTAGATTTAGTCCGAGAGCTTTCTGTCCCTCCATTGAAAATGTATACGGTATACTGTCCTTGTCCAGAAAGGAAATAAAGACATCATCAAAGTAGTCCATGTGACATCAGTGGGTTAGTTAGAATGTTTTGAAGCATCGAAAATACATTTTGGTCCAAAAATAACAAAAACTACGACTTTATTCAGCATTGTATTGTCTTCCGGTTCTGTTGTGGATCTGCGTTCAGTGACGCTGCTGACGTAAGACGCTGCTGACGTGTTATCTCGTGCGCCTGAGCTTTGTTTACAGTCTGAGGGAGACGCACGCTGTAAACAAAACAATCTTCGCAAACATGTCTAAGGATTTCGACAGAGGAAGACTTGCATTTTTTTGCCCAGCCATATTTATTTGAACCCGAATACACGGACGCACCAGATACACGTCAGCAGCGTCTTACGTCAGCAGCGTCACTGAACGCAGATTAACTACAGAACCGGAAGACAATACAATGCTGAATAAAGTCGTAGTTTTTGTTATTTTTGGACCAAAATGTATTTTCGATGCTTCAAAACATTCTAACTAACCCACTGATGTCACATGGACTACTTTGATGATGTCTTTATTTCCTTTCTGGACAAGGACAGTATACCGTACATACGTTTTCAATGGAGGGACAGAAAACTCTCGGACTAAATCTAAAATATCTTAAACTGTGTTTCCGAAGATGAACAGAGGTCTTTATGTGCTTTGAACGACATGAGGGTGAGTCATTAATGACATAATTTTCATTTTTGGGTGAACTAACCCTTTAACACATGCGCTGGAATTCCCTATGTTTATAATGTTGATTTAATTTGTGGTCTACTATTAATTTTCTCGCTCTATTATGTACATTGTACATCCTACAGATTTATTGAAGGGATTTCCGTGTTGATGAAGAGAAAATTAGCTCAGCTGTTGCCCATATTGCACATCAACTGCTCAGCTCAGCTGTCTTCAGTTTTGTTTGACTCTCAGCCGGATCTGAGAAGGCGAAATGGAGAATAATTATTTACGTATTCGCACACATGTATGTTTTTTATGTGTGGCATCAGTGCTTTCATGATATCGTCAAACGATCTTTCTAGAGGGGCTTGCGTTTATGTTCTTTGATATTCTCTGGGTATTTTTTTTCTGGGGGTTGATATTTCTATGTGCATGAGTCATTTCTTCCCAGAGAAAGTGTCTTATAAGCCACATTTGAACTCGGCCTATAAGCAGTCAAACCACACACCCCGGCATATGAGTCAAGAAGAGATGATTTTAAAGTCTTTTCTTATCAATGTTTGGGATTTACTTGTTATTCAAGCCACCATGACACTCTTTTGTTTTCATTTGAACTTGTCTGTGTGTTTATTAAGGACGGTGTTGATAAGAATGGCCAAATTATGTTGTGGAAAAGTCCACAAATGGTCCGCCCACTTTCCCTGTGAATGCAGGGTTTTCCCCCACCGAAATGAGATTAGCATACCTGTGACATTCCTCTGCCATTAATATATCTTCTGGTTTGACTTTCTGAACAGTATTTGCCGAACTGCTACACAAAGGCTTCAAATTGTATATACCCATGAATGAATAGTAATTTTAGTATATAATATAGTACTATTTGATTGTTTAATAATAATAATAAAGACAAAAATATCACAAAAAAAACTATTGTTATATTATTTCACAATAAGTTGTTATTGTAAAATAATATTAATTTATAAACCGCTTTAAATTGATTAGATGATGGTGATATTATTACATTAAATGATATAATTTAGATAATTGTCAAACGTATCAATGATTATTCTTTTACAAAATTATATAAATGATTATATTATTTATTCTGAAATAAGGACAATAATCTATTGATGATAATATTTTTAATTATACATGATTTATTATTATTATTTCACAATAAATTAATATATTATTTTAAAATAATAACATTTTTGATATTTGTTTGATTGTTTGTTGATAAGATTATTATTATTGTTGTTATTTCTACGTTAAATGATACATTATTTTATTTATTATAAGATAATAATAATAATTGTCAATGGATCAGTTATTAATCGATCAATAATAATTGTTTTATAAATGGATAGTGAGGATGCTTATTATTATTTCACAATAAATTATATAAATTATTATATTATTTATTGTGAATTGATAATCACAATAATCTATCAATAATAATAATAATAATAGTTTTATTTAAATACGTGATTATTATTGTTATTTCACAATAAATTATTTAAATTGTTTTTTATATAAATAATGATAATGATCAGTAATTGTTTTTATTGATAAATGATGATGCAGACGATTATTATGGCAAAGTGGCACATTTTTTGCAGATTTTGATCTGAAACGGTGTTTTTTTAAAAACTGTATTTTGTCATTCTTTTCTGTTTGTTTGTGGGACAACAGATCTGTAACTACCAGGGAGCAGCACGAGTGGTTGTTCAGCTGGTGACCAACTCTACGGAGCCCCATCTTCATGCTCACAGTCTGGTGGGCAAACAGTGCGATAAAGGAATCTGCATTGCCGATTTGCAGCCCAAAGACTCAAGTATCAGGTCTGAATTTATTCCTCAACATCCAGGGGTTCAAAATACCTCTTTCTGAGCAACAACACTTTTGGTACATGCAATGATAATGGTCATAATTAATATCCACTTGCACTTGTTTCACAGTTTTCCTAACTTGGGCATTTTGCACGTGACAAAGAAGAACGTGAGTAAAATTTTGGAGGAGAGGATGATTGAGGCCTACAGGATGGGATATAACTACGGAATATTCATCAATCCTGACATAGATGCCCTACAAGGAGAAGTTCGCATACCCAGAGAACTCGCAGGTGTGTGTCTGTGTGTGTGTGTGTGTGTGTGTGTGTGTCCGTCCATCCATATTCTAGTTAGGACGCCACCAAAAAGAATTATAAATGTTTAGGGCTGGACCCGAATATTCGAATATATGTTTGGTGGGTTGGTATTCGATTTGAAAATGTGACATTCGAATATTCGTTTTATTTTGTGTGTGTGTGTTTTTTTTTTTTTTCACACCTGGCATGCCCCTCAAAACGGTTCTCATTCGCGCTTGAATACGTTTTACACTATAAAATCTGGTGAAATATAATACTTAACATATAACTTCGTTGGTAACGCTTCCTTTTACAGTACAGTACTTACGTGTACTTACAGTGTACTTACCTAGAAAGTACTGGCTAATATAAGGTAAGTACATGGGTTAGGGGTAGTACCTAGTTATTACCCAGTAATTATAATTACTATAATAAGTACATAGTAAGTACATGGGTAACAGGACTGTAAAAGGAAGCGTTACCACTTCGTTATAGCTACTTAATAAATATAATTTGCTTCTTCTTGGACTACTAAACCTGTTCCTGCAAAGGGAGTATTCTCTAGCTAGAGCGCAGAACAGCGGAGTTTACGCGCATTTCGTTTTTATTTATTTAAATCTACCCTACTTTGTCAGTGAGAATATTATAAGGCTATACCTTATTAAAAATATTGCTTAAGTTAAAAGACCTGTGTGTGTGTTTTATATCACTAGTGCAGTGTCCATTCTCGGAACATATAAGCCCTGCTCGCGTGAGGCGCGCCGCTTCTTTATTTAAATCTACCCTACTTTGTCAGTAATTTGTTAGTGAGAAAAATATTAGACTACCTTATTAAAAATATTGCTTAAATTAACTGACCTGTGTGTGTGTTTTATATCACTAGAGCGTGCAGTGTCCGTTCTCGGAGCATATAAGCCCTGCTCGCGGTGTTCTGTAGTTTATTAAAAGTTTATTCATTCTGAACGTGTCGCGTCTCGCCTGTCTATCTATATTGCACCAAATACGTCACTGCACTCCTTGTGAAGTCGTTTGGATGAACGGTTCTCGAAATAATCAAAATGCAAACGGACAGACAGACATATAGAGATTCCGAAGCTTCGAATATTCGATGTTCATTACTACCGAAGCTTCGAAGCTCAAAAAATGGTATTCGGACCAGCCCTATAAATGTTATTGTTGTATTTTTAGTATTTAGATGTATTTTTACATTTACAGTGCAAAACATTTTGGCCAGTTAAAAAAAAAAAACATTGTTGTTAATACTTTATTCAGCAAAGTGTCGGTAAATACATGTATGTTACATATGATTTCTATTTCAGATAAATGTTGCTCTTTTAAACGTAATATTTATCAAAGAAAAAATGCATCACGATTTCCACAAAAATATTTAGCAGCACAATTGTTTTCAGAATGTTTCTTTAGCACCAAGTCATCATATTAGAATACATTCTGAAGGATCATGTGACACTCACGCTGAAGCCTGGAGTAATGATGCTGAAAATTCAGCTTAGCCATCACAAAAATAAAATTTGAAATATATTAAAATAGAAAACAGCTATTTTAAATTGTAATAATATGTCACAATATTTTTTTTTTTTTTTTTTTTTTACAGTATTTTAGATCAAATAAATGCAGCCTTGGTGAGCATAAAATACTTTGTTCAAAAACATTAATATTACCAACCCCAAATTTTTAACCTGTAGTGTAAATACATAAACATAAATACATTTTTGCAGGAAGTTGATGGCATGCAGTGTGACCATTGTTACTGACTGGTGGTTTGTACTTTTCAACCCAAAAATACAAGTGACTAAACGTATTATTGAGTCCTGATATTGCTTATGGTTGTTCTAGCTTAATGGTTGAAGATCTGGAATAGTATCCGAAAGGTTGTAGGTTTAAACTCCACAAGAAGCGAACACTTGTCACTTTGTACAAAGAAAATGAACCCCTGTTTGGTCCGAGGGCGGTGGTCCTATGGATTTAAATAGGATTTGTCATGTCTCCTGATGATCTGAAAATACTCTGGTCAACAGAAAGAGATGAATGATTCTTTTTAAGAATGCTTGAAGTGTTCAGCACATTGTGACTGTGTGTACATGTATTTCAGAACCTGAGAGGACCCTGATTAGCACTGCAGCCAATAATCAGTCGAAGGAGATGGACCTGAGTGTGGTCCGGCTCATGTTCACAGCCTTCCTGCCCGACAGTGATGGAGGGTTCTCCCGCAGACTGGATCCGGTCATTTCCGACCCCATCTTTGACAGCAGTGAGTATCATCCTTCTTGATGCGGACTGTGTCAATCAGAAGCATTCACAGCAGTCCTATTTTAGTATCATTGAGATACAATTATAGTCTTTGTCAACACTTAATAAGGTCTCATTTGTTAAAATGAGTAAATGCATTAGCTAACATGAACTAACAAGGAGCAATGTGGTGTTGTTTTTTTGTACAGCATTTATTCATTTGTTAATGTTTGTTTATAAAAGTACAATTGCTCATTGTTTGTTCATGTTAGTTCACAGTGCATGCTTAATGTTTACAGATACAACTTTTGATTTTAAAAATGTATTCGTAAATGTTGAAAGTAACATTAAGATTGATAAATACTGTAAGTATTGTTAATTGTTCATGTTAACTATGTAGTTAACTAAAGTTAACAAATGAAACCTTATTGTGCAGTGTTACAGATTTTATTAACATTCTTAATTAGTTTTTATTTTTATATTTTCCATTTTTATTAATGTGTTTTTTGTCATTTTTATTCATTTTTCTTTTTTATAGTGTTTATTTTTTTATTTGAGTTATTTTAGCACATCTAGTTAAACTAATTGAAAATGAGAAATGTTACCTTGGAAACTAGCTGAAATGTTATATTTTATTTTATTTCAGTGAACGTTTATTTTATTTCAAGTAACAAAATAGTTTTATTTAACGGTTTTAGTGTTAATTTTAGTTAACTATAATAACCCTAATTCATAGTCATTAGAAATCATAGCCTTTAGCCCAATATGTATAATTTAGCGACAAACGCTTTTCTTTCTCTTCTTTGTCCCAGTAGTTTCTGTCAACGTGGTGGTCACATGATTTTGAGTTTGGGGCTAATGATTGTTATTAGGTCTCACTTTCAGTCTCATTCTCTTTTTCTTATTCTGTCTCTCTCGCTCTCTGGCAGAGAACTGTAGGGTATTGCTTCCTCCCTGAAACTAAGCCTACACTTTCAATTTCCCCTCCTTTTTCTGATAATCTCTGCCAATTTCTACTCTCTCAGTGCTGTCAGAGTAAAAAATAAAATAAAAAGGAAAAATAAGGAAACTCCACAAAAAACATCTTTTTAATTTCTAACACCCCTGTATCTCTTGTTGCTTTTTAGAAGCCCCAAATGCGTCCAATCTGAAGATAGTGCGGATGGATCGAACTGCCGGCTGTGTGACAGGAGGAGAGGAGGTCTATCTGCTATGTGACAAAGTCCAGAAAGGTCAGAAAGCAATATCATAACGGTCATCATGGCATGCTCTGCCTGTCTGTTATTGCTGGACAGAATTAATGGCTTATAATGAAAAACAGATTTTTTTTCCTTGCCACTTTGAAATTGTAACATTTACAATGGAGATCTTAAAGAGTTATTCAGCAATTACTGTGGTTGTGACATCACAACCATGATCAAATTAACATAGACAATTGCATTAGCAATTCCTGTACAGCAACTTGGCCATTCTTATTATTTCCCTTGCAGAGTTTAGCCAGTCATAAAGATCATTTGCATATACACTACTGTTTGAAAGTTTGGGGTTAATAAGGTCTTTTAAAAAAAATGAGAAATTAATAAAAAAACACTGAAAAAAAGAGCAAATCAGCTTTTTAATAAAGGACTGGAAGTCCCACCTTATGGTTTAAAGAGCCAATCGCCTTTTTGATAGAGCCATAACCTGTTTGTTTTACTCTTGAACTTGAATTAGCTAGACCAGCTTGAATAATGCAAACAATTTGCATGATTTCAACCAAAGAAGCGTAGATTATGAGCCTATTGTTGTCTGATTTTATTCCTCATTTGAAATGTCATTTAAATGTAATACCGTCTTTTGCCATTAAAGTAGACATGAGCTATACTTGTATGACTGTAAATAGTTGCCCGGGGCATTACCAAGATGGCCGCCGAGGGATCTGACTTGTTTTAAAAGGGACTTTGCTAAGGGTCAGAACGAGAGAATGGTCTTTTGAAGTGACTGTTTTTGGTGCAAGAATCCTCGACTTACGGAGAAAGGGATGTAAAGGTGTGAATGTGGATGCTTTTAGGATCAGGAACATTTGAAAAAGCCATTTTGTAAAGTTTTCTGAATGAAACCTCCCTCAAACAGTTCTAGCTTTTAACCTACAGGTGATACGCCACCTTGTTCTCTAGTTGTAGATTTTGGACGCCCTGCACTCTTGAAGGAAGTTTTCACTGCAGATTTCCAGCTGTAGGGAATTCCCCATTTCATATGCAAATTCGGGGGTAGGAGAAAGTTAGCTTTACGTCAGGTTTTCAACGACCTACCCGCCATTTCCCTTCTCTCATATTATCCTCACCTTGCTCACAAAGAAGACGTCTCTTCATGGACAAATTATATTATGATAAAAAGATGATCAGTCTGTTTCTGGTTGAACCTGAAACACAAAATCAACAGTGTTCACCATTACTACCCACTAAATCCTCTGAAACATTGACAACAAGCTCTGGAGTGTTTTAAAATGAGGAATAAGATTCATATCACAGTTTCAGTCATGATCCGTTTATGGTATTGTGATGCATTGAATGACAAGTTTTGCTGTGTGAATCATATTATGGGGGCATTGGCGATCCCCCCCCCCCTAATAATAAAAAAAGACAGTCTTACATGATTATTTTATTGTTTGGTATCATGGTACAGTATATCTCAAAGTACCATGGTATTTCCAACTGATACGTAGAACATCTGAAACGTTTCTGGATCACGTGTCTGTAATGTGCTTATCTGTTGAGTGAAGTTTGTATTATATTAAATCGGGGCTTTTGAGGAAGTAAGAGCGTTCTGCATGATGATGACAGAGATATTCAAATTTTTCTGTGTGTCTGGCGACCGTTGTTTCCTCTTTCTTTCCCTGTTGGTTCACAGTAATTTCATTTTCTAATTTTCCTCTTATGTGATGTCATTGTTTGTTTTTGTGACAGATGACATCCAGGTGCGGTTTTATGAAGATGATGATTCAGGTCTAACCTGGGAGGCCTATGGGGATTTCTCCCCCACTGACGTCCACAGACAGGTCAGCACAGGAACTTGTCTGCCCTACTGGTCGAAACCTGATTCTTTATGTTTAGTGACTTGCTTTGTGGTTTGATGATGCCATCAGTCTGTTTCTTATAGACAAATCCTAACTTCTCTGGAATAAATAATTGGAGAAGAAGCACAGCTATTGAGGATTTATTAAGGCAGCATTGAATCAAAACTGATCCTATTTACATTCTTTATACACTATTGTTTGAAAGTTTTGGATTTTTAAAATGTTTTTGAAAGAAGTATTTTATGCTCACCAAGGCTGCATTTATTTGATACAGTAAAAGCAGTAATACTGTGAAATATTATTACAATTTAAAATAATTTATTTCTGTTTTAATGTATTTTAAAATGCAATTTATTCCAGTGATGGCAAAGCTGAATGATCAGCATCATTACTCCAGACTTCAGTCACATGATCCATCAGAAATCATTCTAATATGCTGAGTTGCTTAACAAGAAACATTTCTTGTTATTATCAGTGTTGGAAACAGTTCATAAAGTTCGTAAACCTTAATGCATCTTTTTACGGATTCTTTAATAAATAGAAAGTTCAAAAGAATAGCGTTTATTTGAAATAGAAATATTGTGTAACATTATAAATGTCGTTACTGTCACTTTTGATAAATTGAATGCATCCTTGCTGAAAAAAGTCACTGTTACATATTGACTTTAAATGACTGTAATTATATAGTATTATTATTATTAATAAAATAAATATTCTGGCAGAATGAATAATCCACCTTTCATTTCCATCCCTTAGTTTGCCATCGTCTTCAAGACGCCTAAATATCGAGACCAGAACCTCCAGAAGCCCATCTCTGTGTTTGTGCAGCTCAAGAGGAAGTCAGACAATGAAACAAGCGAACCCAAGCCATTCACTTACCATCCACAGATTATAGGTACAGTCTTTACCCATCTCCCAAAAGTTTTGATGGTAACCACAGCATCAACTCTCTCTTTTTTTTTAAGGATTTTTGCCACAATTTTGCGAGCTAAGAAAAAAATTGCAGACAGAAAAAAATGTCTATTGTCAAAAGTAAAAATCTAAAAAATACTTAAGAGTCCCCAGTCGTGAACCCTGGGGTCCAAAAGTGCCAA
Organism: Rhinichthys klamathensis goyatoka; assembly: GCF_029890125.1. NCBI lineage: Eukaryota > Metazoa > Chordata > Actinopteri > Cypriniformes > Leuciscidae > Rhinichthys > Rhinichthys klamathensis. The sequence continues at coordinate 182,499 of NW_026606718.1, forward strand.
TACTTCTATTTTGTTTGTTTTTTTACTGCATAGCAATTAAGTAAAAAGTCCAATGTCTGCCCATATACTGGTTTACTTTTCCACTGAATTTCTCTTTTAAACTGTTTTTAGACAAAGAAGAGGTCCAGAGAAAGAGACAGAAAACCCTGCCAAACTTCCAGGACTACAGCGGAGCAGGAGGCGGAGCTGGAGGCATGTTTAGAGGAGGAGGGGGTGGGTCTACAGCAGGGGGCGGTCCCAGTGGAGGAGGAGGAGGTACTTCAATATTGCATTGGACCTTTTAATTAAACGTTTCAATATCCCACCGTGCACTGCTTTGATGCATTGATGTTGGCCAAATCTTTTAGATCAAAATATTTGAATGTTTTTGTCTTCTAGGGCATTTTTTCCAGGGATATCCAAATTATAACAATTATGGGCCTGGATACAACTTCTCAGGCATGGGAGGAGGCGGGACAAGCATCAAGCATAGTGAGTGTCCAAGCTGTCAATCAAGCTGCCATCATCGCATATTCAGTGTCACATGATCCTTCAGAAATCATTCTAATATGCTGATTTAATGCTCAGGAAACATTTCTTATCGATGGTGAAAACAGTTATTTAACTAAAAAACAAAAAAACATGTTTTTTTTTTTTTTTTCAGGATTTTGTTTTATTGTAAATGTCTTTCCTATCACTTTTGATCAATGTAATATGTCCTTGCTTAATAAAAGTATCTTACTGGCCCCTAGGGAGTGTACAAATGTTATAAGAAAAAATATATATATATTTGGGGGGGAACTTGCAGCAAAGTCCGTTTCTCAGTTTTCCTTCCTCTTTTAGCATATCAAGACCCAGTAGAAGACAGTGAAGAGGATAGCGACAGTGATACAGATGATGATCCTGCTTTAGGTGGAGGGGTACGAATCTGTGCCCATCCTGAACCTATTCCCCTGAATCAGGGAGTGGCTAGTGATGACACACAGTCTACAGAAGATATTGAGTTAGACTCCACGGGTTAGTTTGACTTCCCGGTATAGCCAATGCAGCTAAATCTTTAAACTTGGCTCTGGATAAATTTGTGCATTTCTCTTTTCAGGCTGTGTGTTAGAGCCACATTTGGCTGAGCTAGCTGGAAGACATGCTCAAGCTCTCTTTCATTACGCATTAAGCGGTGATGCTAGAATGCTTCTGGCTCCACAGCGCCCCCTCATGACCACTCAAGACGAGAACGGAGACACGTAAGTCAGACAAACCAACCTCATGTCTTTGTAGAAGCTCTATTCACATAAACTACCCACTTCTCACCAAAACACGTCAAATGGGAATAAATTATTTCAGATGTTGTTTTGTCTTTTTTTTACCCAAAATGTATTTACTGAAAATTTGGGTTTGGTTTTTAGGGGTTTACATCTGGGAGTGATCCACAGTCAGGCAGATGCCGTGCGAAATCTAGCACAAGTCATCTCTGATCTCCCTGGAGCGGATGTACTCAACATGAGGAATGATCTTTACCAGGTAGGGCTGCTCGATTATGGCAGAAATCATAATCATTATTATTTTGGTCAATATTTAAATCACGATTATTGGTGGGTGATATGATCAAATTCTTATTTTATGATAGGAGTCATTTTAGTAGGGATGCACTGAAATTTTGGCCGCGGAAAATGGCATTTTCAGTTTTTGGCTAAAAGAGAAAAAAGGCCGGAAATAAATGCCACCCCGCCCCTCAGTGTTCAGCGTTCAGGTTTCACTCTCAAATATTTCGTAACTTTTCGAGTGCCACCGCTTCTGAAGCGACTGGCTGAGCAGGTAAGTCTGTACTGGCACCCAGTTTGCTCTGCTCAATGTTCCTCTCCGTGCGTGCGCTCTCTGCTCAGTCGCTCACGGCCCAAGCTAACGCTCCACTTGTGTACCGCTCGTGCTCACCGGAGAAGCAAAGACATGAAATTTCTCTGAAGTAGAGACTTGACTTCTGTTTGCAATAGCCTTACTGTGCTGTAACATGGTGAGGTTTATCCATGCTGAGCAACGCTGGTAAATTGACCCTACCCTTTCATTCACAGATAATAATAGCTTTGTAGAACTATATTTTGTGAAATAAACAGAGGTCGACTGATTGATCGGTTTTGCCAATTAATCGGCAGCGATAACCGATTACTTTTATTACAGGTGACATATTATGCCTCTTTTCACAAGCTGTAATTTAAATCTATGGTGTCCCCAGAATGTGTCTGTGAAATTTCAGCTCAAAATACCCGCCAGATCATTTATTATAGCTTGTCAAATTTGCCCCTTTTTGGGTGTGAGCAAAAACTCGCCGTTTTTCGTGAGTGTCCCTTTAAATGCAAATGAGCTGCTGCTCCGCCCCCCATTCAGAAGACGGCCGATCCATTACACGAGCTTCGGATACTCCAGCAATAACAAAACACGGTAATTTCAATCATCCAAATTCTCAGAAATAACCAGTAGCGGAGTGCAGCCGTACGGAGAGACTCAGGAAGAGGTTGCAACTTTTAAACACACCTGGACGTTTCTGAAGGGTTAGTGGATACATTTATGTAGTTGTTGTGGAGTTACATTGATTCATCTCATTGACTTGCTTGTACCGTCATGTTTAACTTGTACACAAGTTGACACACAGTTCCCTGAGGTCTTTATAAGACAGCTGTGACATTTCTTGCTCTTCTTTGCAGCAACGACAGACCAGTTTGCATGCTTTGCTGGAATTTTTGCCATTGCGTTAGAACTGGTTACACTGCTTTCGTGGGTGTTCAGCGGCGCCGTGGGTGGAAACGTGCAGATTAAGGGGCGGTAATATTATAATAAGATCCCCTTCCTACGTCAGAAGGGGAGAGAAATCTCATCGGCTTGTTTTTTTTGACACGCTTGCAAAGAAAGGCTTACCAAAACAAAGTTACTGGGTTGTCACTTTTCACGTTTTCTGGGTTGGTAGATGCACCTGGGACCCGATTATAGCACTTTCATGATATGTCCCCTTTTTAACCAACTAAGGTTATTAAAAGTATTGTTCATTGTTAATTTCAACATTTATGAATACATTTTTACATTTTAAAGTCGTTTCTCTTAACATTAGTTGCACTATGAACTAACGTGAATGATCAATCTATAATTAATATATTCATATTTTTATGTTTAATAAGTACAGTACATTTTCATGGTTCAGTGCTGTTTTTTTTTTAAAATCTATATATTTAGGTGTTCAAGCACGAAGTGCTGAAAACCTATTGTATTTGTACTGATTTTTATTATTATTATTATTATTATTATTATTATTATTCTTCTGCCGTAAAACGCATCGTGCAGAACAAACCGTAAGTGCTGGAGCTCTGAAACTTTGTCAGATGGTAGTACAAAAATCGAGGAGAGCCTCAGAAAGTATGACCCCGATTGGCCTATAGGTGGCGCTACAGCAATCAATTGCGCGAAACTGCTCATAACTCCTAAACCGTATGTCGTAGACTCAAGTGTCTTATATCATTGGAAAGCTGGAGGCCTGAAGAACAAAACGTATATCTCCGATTTCATTTCCGGTATGCAAATTTTTCCGCCATTTTGAATTTTGTCAAAAACCTACTTTTGCGAACTAGTCCCTGGTTTTTCGCCCGATCAAAACCAGACAAATGCATACATGTTCTCTGGAGTCTGAATATCAATAATCATTGAAAAAAAGTTGAATTTTCGATTCACGGTCGCTAGGGGGAGTAAAATGATCGTTGTGGAAGGAGCCTATTTTACTAATATGGCTATAACTCGAGAAGTAAATGAGATATCTTCACCAATCTTGGAACACATGTGTATGAGTTCAATCTGAGGTCACAGTAAAAAAATCGCGTCGACCTAACACTAGGTGGCGCTATAACACACAAAAAACCTAAATCGGGCTATGACCACCTGACCGTTAGTCCGATTGACTTAAAAATTGGTATGCAGTGTCTTGGTCCAAGGTGCCATGTATGTGTATGAGGAAATTGGCGTAACTCAAAAAACATGGCCGCCATCGGCCAATGAATTTGAGAACCTATTACACGAGGTTAACGGAGGCCAATCGGAACGAAACTCGACGGACATGTTTGACTCATGGCCCAAGAGGTCTGTAAGAGTTTTGAAAGAAATTGGCCACTAGTTGGCGCTAACGAGTTTTACGGCTCTGTAATCACGTGGTGTTGCACACATCCCTAAAATATGCATATCATTTGATAGATCTCCTCAGGATGAACAACTTTTCCTCTAGAACCATTGCTGTCAATCAAATCGTTCATTAAATATTCACGAATATGTTAAAAACCTACTTTTGCGAACTAGTCCCTGGATTTTTGCCCGATTGGAACCAGACCAGTCTAGGACAATTCTCTGGACTCTCTAGATCAATAATCATTGAAAAAAAGTTGAACTTTTGCATTTTTCGTATGGCTATAACAGGGTCATTTAGAAAAGGGGCGTGTCAAATACACACAAAAGCCTATAAATCATAAATAAAAACTCAGAACTAAACAAAAATTGGTGAGCATATGTGTCATAACATGGTGAAGAAGCATGCAAAGTTTCATGGAGATCGGACCATAGTTGGCGCTATAACTGTCAAAAAGCTTTAAAACCATACATTTCCTATGGCAAATTGCCTGTATTGGCTGTAAATGCTGATCTCTTAAATGAATGCTCAGATCTTCTTTAAAAAAGGTCAAGAACATGTGTAATATCACTCTGTACGGCATTGAAAAATTTCAGACAAATCAGACAAAATTTGCCTCTATAATTAATTGTCACAGGAAGCCTCAAAACGAAAGTAAAACATTGGGCCACGCCCCCCCAAGCACGAATTCACTCATAACTCGAAAACGGAAAGTCTCTGCCCGCTCAATTTTTGATTGTAAGGTCCTCTCAGGGATCTTGATCCAAATCTTTCGTCGCGGGGCTCGGGAGCGCCCCCCCGCGGATCGCTAATCTGTGAGAACCCCAACTTGAAACGGCTGTAACTCTTGATCCACACCATCTAGATCCTTGTGGAAGAGCTTGTTGGAAAGGGCTCGTCCTCATCTAGCTTCGATTCGAGTTTGGTGCGATTTGGCCTGGGCATTCCCGAGATATAAGCCCACAAAGATATGCATTTAAACGGACATTACTCCCGACAGCAATCACTCAGCAACACGGGGATGGTCTTGTTCAAGAGGGCTCCTCTAACCCTATCTAAGTTCTGAGTTTCAGATTTTTTCACTTTCTCGTTCCCGAGATATAAGTAAAAAAAAAAAACGAATTTCCTGTCATTCATTTCAACCGTTTATGTAGGCTGTAAAACCGCTGTTGTCCACTAGAGGGAGCAACAGCATTAGATATTTTTAATCTTTTTTAACCAGTTTTCAGCAATGGCTAACAAACAAATGCTTATAATATAATATTAAATAATGATTTATTAGAAAGTTTAATATTTTTACATCACAAATAAATATCTGAAATGCTTAAGGACCACAAAAAGAGATTTTCACAATATCATAACCCACAATTGTGTGTGTGTGTGTGTGTGTGTTTGTGTGTGTGTGTAAGCATGCATAATGGTATTCACATTGAAAGACTGGTTTGCTTTAGTGCACAATACTCAGGGTTTCTGCAGGGTTTAGTCAGTCAAATTTAAGACCTTTTAAGACCTTTTTATGACCAATATTATTTAAATTTATGACCTACTCGAATTACGAAAAATAACTTCCTTTCAAAAGTCTTTTTTTATTGACTTTCATTAAAAGTAATAAGTTTAATTATTTAAAGGTTCCATTTTCTTAAGAGTAACAAACTGAAGGCTCCCTTTTCCTAAGTATCAATAACACAGGAACAACACAACACTTATCACGATAATATCAGTCAATATCGATAATTATGACGATAAATGTCAATTCTTTATTTCTTTGAACTTTGAAGGCAGATTTTTGTTCCTAACTGAAAGTTGTAGAAACCAGAGCGTTAATTGTGGTTTTAAACTACTCTTTATTGTCAAAACATATCATGACAAACACTTGCCAAACAGGTGAACATTTCACAAATCTGAGGTAGAACATTCAAACATTTGTATTTTTTCCTTAACAAAAATAATATCTTTATTTCAAAATTAATTTCTTAGTTTCTGCATGTGCTAATGGGGGATATTGTTTCAAGTCTTGAAACAGGTTTGTGTTGCCTGGCTTTGATGGCACGTATCTTTATGAAATGTATGAAAAACAGTAGGCTATAGCCTAAATACATAAATACTGTAATTATATTCCATTAGTCCTTTAATACATTGTCTACATTAATAATATAATACAATTCAATATGTATCCCACATTTCATGGTGCAGTTAATATTACTAGGCTAACGTTACAGTAAAACCATGGTAAAGGATGTAAATGTGTAGATGGAAAAGCTTTCTGACTGTATAGTTGCGCACAGTGTTTCTCCTGTTCGTCAGCGCTGTTTCATCTGCCTTTAAACTGGTTTAAATCACTGAGACATTTGTGTTCTTCGCTGAATTCAAGTGCTTCTCACTGGATCTCGTGATCGAGACTGATCAAAGTTAACCATAGACAGTAAAAGAACGTGTCTGCTCTAGTGAGCTTGATCGCGCTACGCTGCCGTTTGGACTTTGAGCCGAGCGGATAAACGCTCCGTGAGGCGCGCGCGGTTCAAATGAGTTTCGTTCCGCTTTTGGCGCATAAACATGATCTAACATTTATCGAACTCTTGATATCGTTTTATAGAGAAAACATTATATCGCGATAATGAATGAATGAGCATATCAATTTAAGATGTGGCTAAATGTAATTTATGACCTTGTATGGAAAAGCCGGACGTTTTTATGACTTTTTATGACCCCGCGGAAACCCTGATACTGATTAAACCAAGTAGTTCAAAATAAAAGTGGTACTATAGCAATAAGTGGTCTTCTACTACCCTCTGCTGGACATTATACTTATTAATAGTCTTTTCACATGTGCTTTTGCATTCATATATTCAGACACTAAAAAATAACCTTATGTGACAATTACTATAATAACACAATCATATTTTGTCTTTCAATTCACTTTACTGTTCTGAAGCTTCACATAATTGCTAACAACGTGGTAAATCATAGTAAATCATGCTACAATCCTGCTGAATCATTCTAGAATGTGGTATATCATGATAAATTATTGTGTAACATTCGGTCACAACAAGGTAACATCAAGGTAAACTAAGACAAACCATGGTAAACTGACTATTGTAGTACATTGAGAAATATGAATCCTGAAGGACAATTGCAGTAAACATTTCTTTTTTCCATCACATAGTTCAAATATCTGTATCTACAACAGAATGTGTGTGTGTAGTCCTAGGTTTCTGAATAAATGCTGAATAATCTGATTAATAGCTTGCAAAGACATTAAATGCTTATAGACCATTAAAATATATTTATATAATGACTTTGTGTGTATGTGTGTGTGTGTGTGTGTGATCAAATGTCTACATATGAGTGTAAAAGCACCTGTGAAAACACTTTATTAATAAGTAGAATGGCCAGCAGAGGGCAGTAGAAGACCACTTATTGTCTCACTCTCATTTTGACACACTTGATTTTCAACAGTAAATCAAAGCACTAAAGCAAACCAGTTTTTCCATGTTAACTATTATAACACAATCATTTTTTGTCAGAGTTTATCACTTCATTTTTATTGGCCCTTCACATCAATGCAGCAATGTGGTAAATCATGGTAAATCACGATAGAAACATGGTAAATCATAGTAAAAAATACTATTACATGGTGGATCATGGCAAATCATGCTAGCAATGTGATGAATCATGGTAAATCATGCTACAATCCTGGTAAATCATTCTAGAATGTGGTATATCATGGTAAATCATCCTATAACATGGGAAATCATGGTAAACTGTGGTAAATCATGCTAGATTCATGGTAAATCATACTGGAACATGGTAGATCATGAAAAATCACACTAAATTTGGTATATCATGGTAAATCATGCTAAAACATGGTCTATTCCATCTATGATGTCAATGTTTAAATGCTTGCTACATAAAACTTAATGTCTTTTGATGCTTTTGTGCTTAACGGCCTTAAAGGCCTTAACTGCTTGAACACCGCTAAATGCTGCTAGCAGCTTTAATTTATGTTATGTCTGTTTTCATTCAAAATCTATTTTAAAAACTATAATTTGATTAATCGGTTATCGGCCAGCGTGGGCCAACCTAGTTATCGCTATCGGTAAAATCCACTATCGGTCTACCTCTAATAATAAATCTGTTAAATCTGATTCTTTTGCATAGAACTGAATGAAGAATAATATATTGATATTTAATATTATCTTAATATGTTTTATGTCCAATTTTGGTGTGTTACTTTAAATAAAGGTGTGGTTATTTTATTTTATTGGCTTGTGTTTTTTTAAAGTCAGATTCAATATAATTATAAAAAGTCTAATATTATTACAATTATACAAAAAAACTAATTTTAATGAAGAAATTAATTTTTTTTTTTTTTTTTTTTTTGAAGTCAGTTTCGGTTTTAGCCAAGTGCATCCAGAAGTTTTGGTTTCAGCCCTAATTTTAATTTTATTTTGTTGCATCCCTAAATTTTAGATATCAGTGAAATTTCACAATTATCGATAATTCAGCAAACACTAATATTAAGTTAACTAATGTAGCTAAGTAAAAGGTCCTCAAAACAGTTACAGAAGACAAGTAAACAGTCAGCAATACTTCACTGTATACATTAAAGGAATAGGTCACCCAAAAATGAAAATGCTGTCATCATTTACTCACCCTCAAGTTGTTCCAAACCTGTATGAATTTCTGTATGAATATGAATTAAGTTTGGCTTAGGGAGGAACGAAAGTGCACCGCTGTAAAGGAAAGGATGGTGCGCTGGGCGGCAGCGGCACAATAATCGTTTTACCTCAATTATCTTGTTTTCATAATGTTGGAAGCCAAAATCAAAATCGAAAAATCAATTTCGATTAACCTCACAGCCCTACGACCAGGTATACTAAAAACTCACACAATACTTTAAAAACAGGTTTTGTTTCTCACTACAACTGAGGCCTGTGAAATTTCCAAAAACTCGATAGCCAATAAAATCCTCTGATACTTCTGTCCCAGACTCCTTTGCACCTCGCAGTGTTGACGCAGCAGAAAGAGGTAGTCGAGGCCTTATTGGAGGCCAAGGTGGACGTCACGCTGACAGATCGCCATGGAAACACGGCGCTTCACCTGGCGGCTCAACAGAAAGAGGAAAGCATGCTGCGATTGCTGCTAAAGCACAAGTCAGTGGCGCAGTTAACTAGCATCCCCAACACAGCAGGTACGCTGGACTAACTGTCTGAGAATCATTCATGCGTTCAAATGTTTTGGGCTCTGATGTGTTTATATGTGTGTGTTCAGGTCTCTGCGCGCTTCACCTGGCTGTACAGGCGAACAGTCTGAGTTGTGTGCGGGCCCTGCTGGATGGCGGGGCAGACGTGGAGGTTCAGGAGCTTACGTGTGGCCGCACAGCGCTTCATCTGGCCATAGAGCTGGGAAACCTTTCCCTCGCTGGCTGCCTCCTGCTGGAGGTACTACTAACACCTCCTTACATGATCAATGAGGCAGTGAATGGTTTTGGAGGAGTTTTAGTGACTTTAGTGAATACTGCATATTTCTACTATTTAAAAGTTTACTTTACTGTTGTATTGTTTTTTCAACTGAAGCCCACTTATAAATGTTAATTAGTGTATATTTTAGTGACCTCACTAACTGTTAGAAGTTGATTCTACTTTCTCTTTTTATTGCTAAATAACCTCTGTTATGATTGGCTGAACTCGTTTCATGTGAAATGAGTAACAATAACCCTTTCAAATTAATAAATACTTTACTATACTAAATACTAGGGATGCACCGAATCCAGGATTCGGATTCGGCCGAATATTGGGATTTTTAACGGGGTTCGGTTTCTGCCGAACCTCAGAATTTTTTTCCACCGAACCGACTACGCGCGCTACGTCGAAGTCACCGATCAGTGAATGACATCAAAGTACCGCGTGAACGAATAGAGAGCAGATGGCTCCTTATGCTTTTGAATTGCTCTTGCGGGACTTTGATGTCATAAACTGATCTGTCTGTGCAGCGCCGGTTCAAGTCGAACAAGCCTGTAGTGTAACGCGTTGTGTCAGGAAGAAAAATAGGGATAGCTCACAGCTAAAGTTATTGCAGAGGCCAGACAGACTCACGGAGGCGATTGGCATCTCACAACTCGCACTTTATTCCACAATCGAACTTGTGTAACTGTCTGTCACACGTTCTACCGTCCACTGCGTTACTTAACAAAATAAGGTAAAAATGAGCATCAAACAGAAATAACCCGCATACATGGGCATGTGTTCGAGGCGCACGGCACATACGGCGCGCAGTTCTTAAAGGGGCCACACCTTATTTCCACTCGTACAGTAGGTGGACCGTTCGAATGCAGTAGGCTGTGAGAAAGTGAAAATGGAACTCGTGAGCAGAAAAAGTGTTGTTTGGCAGTACTTTCAGTGAAAGAAGGCAATTCAAGTCGAGCTACATGTTCAATTTGCAATGCCGATTTGTCTCATGGTGGCAAGGACTCTAAATAGGCTACACAACATCGCCGCTGTTAAAATGCATAATGTTGCTTATTCTTTTTTTTTTTTTTTACAGTTATAAAAGTAAGTTTATTATTTACAGTAATAAAATAAAATGAAAAATCCACTTTGTTTACTTCATTAATGTGTTTACTGTGTTAATGGACTGAGGATGAGAGTAGGATTCGGTTTCGGATTCGGCAGAATCTTAACCAGTGGATTCGGTATTCGGCCGAACCCCACAAATCTGGATTCGGTGCATCCCAAATACTAATGTTTTAACTGCTGTTTTTTTTTTTTTTTTTTTGTCTCTTATCCTCACCAAGACTGTAATAAAAAATAATATATGTTTTATATTATTAATGTGTAATATTTAAAATAACCTTTTTCTATTTTATTTATTTATAGCAAAGATTAATATTCAGTAGCAGTCACATGATTCTTCAGAAATCATTCTAATATGCTTCTCAAGAAATATGTCTTATTATTATCGATGTTAAAAACAGCTGTGCTGCTTAATATTTTTGTGGGAAAACTTGATATTTTGTTTTCAGACTTTTTTGATGAATAGAAAGTTCAGCATTTATTTGAAATTATTTGTAACATTTTAAATGTATTTACTGTCTCTTTCGATCAATTTAATGCGTCCTTGCGGAGTAATTTCTTTAAAAATAATTATAAAATCTTACTGACCCGAAACTTTTGAATGGAGGTGCATATAATAACAAAGATGGTCACATGATATATATCAGTATACACTGACAAGTCTGACATCATAGCCGTAGCGGTTTCTGAAGGACCAACAGTCAAACTTGACAGTGGAAAGAACTTTGGATTTGTCTACATAGTATATCAAATCTTATATATTAAAATATGAAGGACAATCTTGTTTTCCATAAATCGCTTTGAAAGTGAGGAGACGAATGCAAACGTGAATGCAGAAATAACGTGCTCATGAAGTTATCTCTTGATGAATAACACTGCACGTGTAACATTTTGTCTATGCAGGGTAACGCATATGTAGACAGCGTCACCTATAACGGCTCCACTCCTCTGCACATTGCTGCAGGACGGGACTCGACCAAACTGAGCGCACTTCTAATGGCTGCAGGTGAGGAATTATGTGTGTTCATTTATAACTAACATGACAACTGTCTTTGCCTGCTGCCATTAATGAGTTATATATAGATCTGGTAGAATCATTCTAAAGCAAATTCATTATCATTTATTAAAGATGTTTCACGACTCATCCCAGGTCGTAAATGTTATAATTGCGTCCATCCATAGTCAGTAGATTAATTTACCTTTACATGGTGTAACCAACTAGTGTTGTGTGCTTTGCTTTTAGGAGCAGATCCTCATAAGGAGAACTTTGAACCGCTGTTCTTTAAAGATGATGAGCTGTGTGGCACATGCGAGGACGAGGAGGAGGACGAAGGCTATATTCCCGGGACGACCCCTCTGAACATGGCAACTTCCCCAGAGGTGGGTTTCCCAAATGTAGGATGTAATGTAATTGTACTGCTGGTTGTCATTGTTTGTGAAAATAATGTGTGGTCTGTTCTGTGCTGACAGGTGTATGATATTCTTAATGGAGAAGAGTATCAGCCCAACACTATCGTCGTTCCACCGCAAGGTATGAGCTCCTTGTATTCTTTTCATGTTTAATTTTTTTAAACATTTTTTTAAACATTTTTTTTTTTTTTTTTAGGGCTTTTTAGGTTCAAAAAGTTATGTAAATCAATCAAATCTTGGCATGAAAGTAACATTTATTGTGGAAATATAATAATATAATTATGCTCAGCTCTAAATATTTAATAAACTATTTAAATACTCTTCATAAACCCATTTTAAAAACCCTTATCCAGTTATCATGAAGTCAGTGGACTGGAAAAGTCATGGAAATTTATTTAAAGGTGTCGGAACCCTGATTGTTTATATTCAACAGATATACTCTCTGCTGAAAATTGTAATACTTTTAGCAAAAATAAAAACAATTTCACTACTATGTACAGTACACTTCCATTCAAATGTTTGGGGTTCGTACGCATTTTTTATATTTTTGAGTCTCTTACGCTCAGCAAGGCTGCATTCATGTAATCAAAAATATTGCAATGTTGTTAAATATTATTACAATTTAAATACTTGTTTTCTTTTTAAATATATTTTAAAATGTCATTTATTCCTGTGATGGCAAAGCCGAATTTTCAGCATCATTACTCCAGTCTTCAGTGTCACATGATCCTTCAGAAATCATTCTAATATGCTGATTTGGTGCACAAGAAACATTTCTCATTATTATCAAAGTTAAAAACAGTTGTGCTGCTTACAATTTTGGTGAAAACCGTGATGCTTGTTTTCAGGATTCAGCATTTATTTGAAATATTTAACTTTGTAAATGTCTTTACTGTCAATTACTGTGTAATTTAATGCATCTTTTCTGAACAAAAGTATCAAAATCTTACTGAGCCCAAACTTTGGAAAGTTAGTGTATGTTGAGAACACACAGCAGTTTTTAAATGTGTGTGGCTCGTGTTGGCAGGTGACATGAAGAGCTTGAGCTGTGACACGAAGCAGGATCTGTGCCAGGCACTGGAGGGGCAGACGGGAGGCTGGGAGAGTCTGGCTCATGCTCTGGGGCTTGGGATCCTGACCAGCGCCTTCAGGCTCAGCTCCTGTCCTGCTGGAAAGCTGCTGGACAGCTACGAGGTAAACAAATTCCCTTCCTTTTTCAATCTTACAGAAACACTGGACAGTGGTAAGAAAAAGTAGTTGTCTTTTAATCTGATCTTAACTGACTGCCATCCTTCAGAAGCAACAGTTCTCAGCTGTTATGAACGAATTTGCATAAGTTTTTAAAGTGGGGCAGTAAACGGATTTGATATGTGTGTCTAAGAGAATTGATTTTCCCAAACAGATTAGATATAAGTGTATTCAATACTTTGTTGCACTTTAGGAAATTTCTTTTGTATTTTAAATGTATTTAATCTCAAAACTTTGAATGTTTAGAACTGAAAAAGTTCTGTATTAATTATGCTTAGGACTAAACCTGTCGACTATTATATTATATTATATTATATTATATTATATTATATTATATTATATTATATTATATTATATTATATTATATTATATTTAGGCCTATCACAATGATTAATTGTATAATCATGGTTATTCTATAAAAGCCAGGGAGTCAAGAATAAAGAATATAAAAGAACACAAAGATAGTCAAAGGTCTTCCTTCATACAAAATGAAGGCTTGTGTGTTTATATTATATAATATTACATTACATTATATTATGTTATATTATATTAATAATATGTAAAAAAAACAAACATAGTAGGCTTACATTGTAAGTTACATGAACCAAACAGAATTAAATTGTTAATTGTGATTATTTGAATGATTAATTCGTTGTCAGCACGTCGTCATGATTGTGACAGGCCATATCATATATCATATCTATATAATCAATCACAAGATGCAACAAAACTGAGTGAACTGTTTTTTATATATATATATATATCCTGAAATACTGGATTGAAATATGGCATTTTATGCTTAAGGCTAAACCTATCAATCCATATTTCTGAGAATGACATTAAAGATATGAATTCCTCTAACACTAACTTTATCAGTAGGCTGAACTGTTATTTTTGTGCTTCCTGTAGTTGCTCTGGTTCAGCTGCTAATCATCTGTCTCCTTCAGGTGTCTGGAGGAACGGTGCATGAGCTGCTGGAGGGACTGAAGCATGTTGGGAACAGCAGTGCTGTCAGTTTACTCCAGGCTGTGTGTAAGGAGCCTGAAGCTGTCCACACCACACCTCAGCTCACAGGTAATATTGTTTGATATGTGTGGCCTAAGTAGTTGAACATCTGGGCTGGGAAGCCAAACGTTGTTGGTTTTAGCCAACAAGGGGTGATCCATGAACCGCTACCATTGTGTCCTTCAGTATGCATAACCATGGGTTGGTCGCAGCAACTTTTCCACTGTAAGTCCCTTTGGATATGTTAGTAAATGAGTAATTCGTCAAATAATATTAAAAAGAAAATCTGATCAGATACACTTCGTTTAAAGAAAAAGAAAAAAACTGTGACAACACACTGACATTCAAATGTTTGGGGTCTAGATTTTTTTTTTGAAAGACATATTTTATGCTCACCAAGGCTGAATTTTATTTATTAAAAAATTCAAAACAGTAATATTGTGAAATTGTGTAATTTATTCCTGTGATGGTAAAGCTACATTTTCAGCATCATTATTTCTTTGTCAAATGATCCTTCAGAAATCATTCTAATATGCTGGTTTGCTGCTCAAGAAACATTTCTTATTATTATCAATGTTGAAAACAGTTGTGCTGCTTAATAATTTTGTGGAAACTGGTATGTTTTTTTCAGGATTCTTTAATGAATAGAAATTTCAAAGGAACAGCATTTATTCGACATAGAAATCTTATCCAACATTATATAAATGTCACTTTTGATCAATTTATTGCATCCTTGCTAAATAAAAGTATTAATTTCCTTCCTAAAACAAAACAAAAAAACAGACTACAAACTTTTGAAAGGCAGTGGAATGCAAATTGCTAAATTGCGTAAACGGCGCACAGTTAGGCTAATAAATTATCTGGCAGAAGAGTGGTTTATTATGATTATTAATACATTGACTACATTTAATTTTGATAATATTTTAATCACATTTCGGTTGTAATCATTTTACAAAACCAGTAAGCCACTCAAGGCCACTGTGTCAAAGATTGTAAAATCACAGTAACACAAGGCCTTGACTGCTTTATTTATTGCTTTAATGTTTTGTTTTGTGTACCAGAACATAAACCTCAAAGATTCATGTTCTCGAAAGGTATTTTTTTTTGCTCATTGGTGAGGCATTTTGGATATTTTCCCAAGAGCACGTCGTCATTGTGACATTTCATAGTATGAGTGAGATTTTGTACTACACACCTCTGTTGTGGAGGTTTTTTTTGTCCCACAATATGGTTTGTAAAAACCCCCAGGACTAAATCACTGTCAGTCTCGGTCCCCTCTCTCGTTAACAATAATATCACGTTGTGGTCCTGACATCACCTCATGTGCACTCGAGCATGATGTCAACAAAACAGCACTGCCACTGCATTCTAAAGGAGTTCCCCTCGGTCTCAGGGTGACCCGACACATTGCTGTAATGTTCACATATAGTTTCTGCAGTGCTGCCGATGTTTCGGGGGGGAAGTGGATACTTGAGAGGGGGATTCCCAGGAACAGAAGTGAAAGCCAGATATGGCACTTCTGTTTTTTGTCTCTAGCGCAGTTTCTTTGAAACAAGTCTTTTCACCTTGCTGTCTGATTTGAAGGGTTCAACGTCAGGCTTCAGTGAGCGTGTGTAAGCCAGTAGGGGAAAGTTTTTTTTTTGTTGTTTTTTTGTCTCTGTTTCCTTCTCGTGGTTGTCCATATTGTTGTGCCACGTTGTTTGTTAAAAATCACCAATGTTCAATAAATATAGTGGGGTCCACATGAAATTTGGGATTCTAAATCTGGAAACAAAGGTTTTAGGAAACATTATGATGTAAAATTATGTAAAATATTCCATATTCTGAGTATTATTGTTATTAATGCAAAATAGGGACAAACCAAATATTATGACTTATTTTATTTTTAAATTACTCTTTTATTTTTATTCAACTTGTCACTCAAGTGGTTAACCTGGTGATATTAGTTTTTGTTTAATGTATTTATTTTTGCAAACTTTTAGAACCATCTGTAAATAAATTTAATAATAATCAAATAAAAAATATTACGATTGCTTGTGACTCTGTGGTTTACGATTGCCAAGCAAACACAATGATCAAAAAGAGATAGTTTCGGCGTAGGATTATAGAATTCATTTTATAATAGTATATAGTTTTCTTTTTATAAAGCAACTTTTATGACATTTTTATTCTATATAAATAAAACGTGTTATATATATATATATATATATATTTGGATTTCTTTTTTTCATAATTTTAGGATACAAATTTTTTTTTCATTGTCTTTAATTAGGGAAAATATTTGAAATGCTTCTATGGTCATATTAATATATATATATATTTTTTTCTCAGGGCTCTGTAAGTCCATTCAGGCTTTGACACTGGGCCCCCAACAGGAGGAGAGTGGGATATGTGACAGCGGGGTGGAGACCTCTTTCTAGAGCCCCAGCTTTGGTCTCACTCACTCCAAACACAATCGCACAAACTGAGGCCTGACCCTAAAGACCAGCTTCTCCCTCCTCACTACAGCAGCAGTGCCACTCAACCTCAGGACACGCCTCCAAAACCTTTGATTGGCCACCGCCCTCTGTGGATGCTGCTCAGCCACGCCCAAAATGCAAATGAGCTCTGAACTCTGAGGAGTCCTTAAGCTGGGGAGTCCTCTGGCCATGGGGATTTTATTATCTTTTTTTAGCTTTTTAATATGAATAATACCAAAAAGCACTTATTTGAATTTTTTATTTTTTTCCTTTTATGAGAGCTATATTATGTTTAAATAGCTATAATATAGCTTTAAAAGGGTATATTAAAGTGGCTGTTTTCATTTGTGCTTAAGCTGAACAATGACGTCCACAACTAAATATTTAGTCGGTTATGATGTCTTGGACATTATTAGATTCTCAGGCCTGATTTGCAAAAAAAAAAAAACAACAACAAAAAAAAACATTTCTTGCTTGAATTGTTTATTAATAAAAAAAAAAAAAACGTCTGGTTTGATAAGTCTGGCCTCAACTATTTCCTTTGTTAATAGACTTTAACAAACAATCCAATTTAAGAACAGCACCTTCAGTTTAGATAACCTATTATGCAGACTTCCTCATAGTCATTTGCTTGCAAAGGGTTTTCTTTTGGAACTGCAATGCAATGACATACAGGAAGAGGAAGAGAGGAAAAGGAGGTCTACTGGATTATTACGACCCTCTGGACCAATCGAATCTGTTGGATGATGGAAAAAGTTCTTCCCTTCATACTCAACCTTTCAGCTGTTATTTGGGTTGGCGATGGAATTTATTTTGCATTTAGTGGTGCTATACCTGTAATTCCTAATGTTTGCTCACGGGTTCTGATAAAATAAAAAAAATCATAAGCTTTGAGAGATTATTCTCCCTTCCACTTGTTTGATTGATCAAAGAGTCAGTCCTTAGCAGTGATTGGAGTGTGTGCGTGCGTGCGTGTGTGTGTGTGTGTGTGTGTGTGTGTGTGTGTGTGTGTGTGTGTGGATAGCTTCAACCAGATGCCTCAAGTGCCCTTAAAGAAATATCTTTGTAGTTACATTTTTATCATTCTGTTAAAAAAAAGTGAAATCTCATTCCCTTCTGTTGTGTGTGAACTATACAAAACATCACTCCGATATCATGCTAATGTAGAATCAGTTCTATTCATGCATCACAGAATATTTGTGTCCCAGATCAGCTGTCTTTCTTTTTGCTTTATGAAATGTTCTAAACATGGCCTCTGACCTTTGAACTGACTTGGGGACTCACGTCACCAAAATGCTTTTAGCTGCCGTAATATTATTCATACTATAGTAAATAATGTTTTTTTTTAAAAGCAACAAAACCATCCAAAACCCCAGACTAAAAGTTTGACAGGCACTGTAATGTATTTTTGGCTGTAAATTGGTATTTATGTCTGTACCCTGTGAAGCAGTGTTGTACAGAGGGAAAATTGTTTGTGCTTTGTAACTGGTTTTATTGTGATACTTTTTTATAATAAAACGATTCATTGTGTACTACTGTTTCGAAATTTTATTTTACATCTCCTGTACATATTGACTATCCATATTGCACACAAATTTGTATCTGCTCCATAATTGATACAGCCATTTTCATTTTGCCGCTTGTTGTGATGTGTTGTGTAAAATCACCAGCAGATGGAGTCCTGTCTTACTTTTTAAAACATCCAATTATTTATCTGAATTCTCATAATACCTCATGTATTTTCACTTTTATATTATAGTCTTTAGCTAATTAAAGTTGCAATAAGATAACTGTAAGCCTAACAATAAAGTATAACTTATAATTTAATAGACAATATCATTAACTATCATTTTTCAACCCAGTTTTCCTTTCTTTCTTTTAGCAATTTAGTTGCCATAAGAATAGCTACACATAATGTTAAATGTGTATGCAGTATGTTTTCGTCCTAATGTGTTAGCATCTGATACTGAGTGAAAAAACCTACTCACGAATTAACATAATAGCTATTCTACTATGAGTGCCATCCACATACATTTATAAAACATGCTCATTTTAAACATTATTCTATAAAAAGGAACTGAAGAAAAATCGTGATTATTCAATGTAATTTTAAATTTGTATTATTTGTTTACAGTTTACAAAGCCAAACCTGTATCCTTCGTTGACAAATGACAATCACTGCACTACAGCATTCCTCATTGTGCTCAGAACAACCATTGAAATTGTGAATTTTAGCAACATTTGGCTTGTACACTATTACGTATTATTTCAGGTAGCCTATGTTAAAGGCGTGTCATCAATGTGTTTAGCAATCTGTGAGACACGTAAAAGAAATGTGTATGATAACAGGAAGCATACAAATAGCTGTGACCACCCAATCTGTAGTTGATTGTATCTGTCTGAAGGTGTTTTTAGCTACACTTCGGGGACCAAATTGGCTACAGAAATTAGCTAAATCTGACAAAGCCTCCTTTTGGAGATGTCCTCACACAAGTAAAAAAAAAAAAAAAACTTTTTTATTATACTACTCTATGACATAAAACACTTATTATGACTGTTAGTAAGCAGCCAGGAGGGCGTGGAACTCTCGCATCTGCAGAACATCATGATGTTGCGAGCGTCGACGTCACAACGGAATTCCGCATTCTAAAAACAGCCTGTGGATCCTGCTTGGAGCTCTAGTGTGTGTGGCAAGCTGTTTGAACATTTCGCCTGATAACTAGCCAGTATAATATTATTATATACTACGTCTTTCTTTTCTTTTTTTTATTAATCTATGGAAGCTTGTTTCCGCCAATGAATAAAAAAATGTAAAAAAAACGTAATTGCGACTTTTTTCTTAGAATTGAGTGATATAAACTACCAATTGCGAGTTATAAAATCAGAATTGTGTGATTTAAACTTGCAATTGTGAGTTTTAAAGTCGGAACTGCATGATATAAACTAGCAATTGTAAGTTATAAGTCAGAATTGCGTGATATAAACTTGCAATTGCGAATTATTAAGTCAGAATTGTGAGTTATAAACTCACAATTGTAATAAAATGTCAAGTTGTGAACTGACTTTTTCCTCAGAATTAGACTTTGTAACTTGTAATTGTGAGTTTATATTTCAGAATTCTGAGAAAGTAGGCAATTGTGGGATATAAACAATTGCGAGAAAAAAAAGTTAGAATTGCAAGACGAAATCTCTTAATTGAAATCTCTTAAAAAAAAGTTGATATCTCTCACAATTCTAACTTTATGTCTTGTAATTGCGAGTTTATATCTCGCAATTCTGACATTGTAAACTACAGAGCCTTTAAAGGGACATGGTGAAGGAAAAAAAATATGAGATGGAGGAAAAAATATTTGTCAATGCTTTTGCATTGTCTCGCAAATGTTTTGCATTCCCCCAATAAACTTTTGTTCCCTCGCAAAAACTTTTGTGTTACACCGAGAAAAGCTCAAAAGGATTTGCAAGCAAACTTAAAGTTTCTCAGGGGAACGCAAAACATTTGCGAGAGAGCGCAAAAGCATTGTATTATTATTATTTTCCACCACCATGCATGTCCCTTTAGTGGCTCCGTAGTAAACTCCAAGGGGGTAATCCATCAGCCGGAAACTGAAGTCTCCCCGGGGGCCGCCATTGGCTAACAGGCCTTCACCTGCTGTTAGCATTCCATTGACTCCCATTCATTTTGGCGTCACTTTGACAGCGAATAACTTTACATCTGAGGCGTTTAAAGACTCAATTAGTCCATTGTTTATTTCTAAAGAAACACGACAATGTATAAAATGCTCCATTACCTTGTATCTTACATTATGGCCGTCGATAACGATTGCGTAATAACAAGCGACTCTCTGTCGCGCAGTAGAGAAATTACCGTATAGACAGAAGTAGAAGCTCACGTGCAATCGGGGGGACGTGGAGATAAAGTCCCATAAAGTCAAGGGAGAAGCCCATAGAGAGTCATAAAGTTGATCCTGCTGGTAGCTCATGGACAGCTAATACTCACCATCTCCAGCTCTGCCAGATTTGAGCCTGCCAAAACCACCAGTAAGCTGGTGTGTGGTGGGCGTTCTGGCGCAATATGGCTGCCGTCGCATCATCCAGGTGGAGCTGCACATTGGTGGTGGTTGAGGAGGTTCCCCCCTTCCATATGTGAAGCGCTTAGAGGTCCCAGAAAAAGCGCTATATAAATGTAACGAATTATTATACTTATTATTATTAATTATCCCTTTGCTATTAGTTGCTATCCAGTTTTCACTGAAACAAATTGTGATAGTCCTGTCAATTGAATTCTATAGAGATTTCCAGTGCAGATAATAGATATATACTATATGTATTCCACAAGACCAGAATACATACCAGGGTGAAGTGAATCGCTGATAATATTAATATATTATATTTAGAATTCAATGGCAACCATTTGTGATTTGTTACCAATAAGAATGCAGTTATCCAACCAGATCTCATGAGAAAATATAAGTATTAGTAGGTGGTGATTCATATGATGTAATTCGTCTGGAAATGTGACTTTTAGAAGAAAGAATGTGCTTGAAGGTCAATCTCTAAATCTTTATCTTTATCTTTGGAGCTAAAATGTCTCCTTGTTATTGTTTCCGACACATTATTATTAAATTTGCCGGTGCTTAGCGACAAGCTTTCTGCATCTTAAATGGTTACTAGAACTAACCCTTTAATTGCATGATTTCTAAAACACCCATCAGTTAGAAAACCCCAACAAATTTAGAAACGCCCACTTTTGTTCTGCAGAGACCCCATACTCTCCAAACCACGCCTCCTCCAAAACACATGAAAGCACAGACCAGAAGCAAGATGACCAGAGATGATGTTATTGGATTACATCATGTGTCATTCACTGGTGAGACAACTTTACAGTATACAGTGAGTAACCGTACTACAATAACAAACGTAAACAACTGTTTGCCTGCCATTCTTGGGCCCTGTCCCAAATGGCACACTCCGGACTTGTGGACTTCCTCAGAGTCCACACTTCGGTGACGTCATGTAGTGCAGACCTATAGGGCCCTTAGCGCGAGTCCGCGAGGGCGCATTGAGAGGTATTTTTGGGACAGACTCGATCGTCACGCCGGAAACAGGAAGACGGTCTGATTGTTGTTATGGACAGGAGCTACAGGTTCGGGGAAATATGCTGCCTATTGTTGTTGTGTTTACATATGACTCAGTAAAGCCCTGACATTCTGTTCTATTTATTTAATGAATCATAATGCGATCGTATTATTCAGCTCGCTATTATTAGCCTATGTTTGAGACATCAACCACTGGCCGATGATCATAATGTTTGTATAAACTTGTCATAAAAACCATAATGATAATTACACTTAAATATTTTCTTCTCAGCCATGTTAACAATTGTCTGTGAGCAAAATCTCCTCCCATCCATTGTCTAATTGGCCTTTCGCAAGGATTCCTGGGTAGTTAAAGTGCGTGGAGCCTGCATCTATGCGGGCTTCGCGGAAGACCGCTTCAAGGGTACAAAGGGGGCGCTGCTGAGCACACTTCAGAGCGTTAAAATGCTAAATGGGACGGCCTACGGACTCGTAGACTCGGCGAGCACGCGCAATTTAAGTCCACGGGACCGAAAGTCCGCATGAAGTGCGCCATTTGGGACAGGGCCTTGCTCTGTCTGCACAGCGTAGTAGGACACGTGAACGCGCTGATGAACGCTCACATGTGGAGTGATATGCAAACACACATTGACTGACAGGGAAATCTTGCTTTCATTTCATTTTGACCTTATTCAATGATTGAACGAACATTTAATGGTCCTAAGCCTTCCACAGTCGATTTATATAAGACCGCTTAACATATTGCTATCAGGATATGAGGAGACTTTCAACCAGCATAACAAAAATGTTTCTGCAGTGAATCACCTGCATGTAGGTTCGCCTCAGGATACTAGTAATTTTAAAGGAATACTAAAACGGCTTGCCATAGCTGAGGCTGTTGGTGTGAAGCTCGTATGAATGTGTGTTTCTCTCTCTGGCCGGAGCTCTACTACAGGCGGAAGTTACAGACGTTTGTGTTGGTGAAAATCTCTTCTGCTGAGAAAGTGAAAATCATCGTAAATGATAAGCAGCAGGCGTTTTATAACGATTAAACCCTCAGCGCATCATATATGTGGACGCGGTGGCTTTATTTTCCCTCATGCATTTGCAGACTGCTGGTTGTCGTCGGTAAAGGCAGACTGGCATATTTATTGAGTCTGATGTCTGGTTAGATGGTCAGATAGTGAAGCTCTTACAGTAACTAACTCGCGTTTTGATTGGAACGTTTAGACATTCTGTTACATTGATTCATTGTAGCGCGTTTCCGACTCTGATACACTGTAGCGGGAGAGAAGAAACATTTACTTTATTCAGTGATGACTCGATTGGGTTTAACATAACTGCCAAATCACATATGTGACTTTCACAACAACCAATCTCGTGGAGCATTTTCTCTTAGCGTTTTGCGCTGGATTTTCCATTGGAACCGACAGAGATGGCAGACAGCGGTCGGGTGAAGATCGACAGCCCGAGCTCGAGCCCCGGACCCGGGAGGAAAAAGGCGCAGCAGTCGCCCGGTTCAAAGGCGCGGTACTCTGTCAACGCTCCCGGACACTGCTTTCGGAAAGTGACCCTGACCAAACCGACCTTCTGCCATCACTGCAGCGACTTCATATGGGGGATTGTTGGGTTTGTTTGTGAAGGTAAGAAGCTTTATGGATTCACTTGGTCGGCATGTTTCATTCAGCAAAGAAATGTCAACAAAGTGTCTCTTACTAAAAACAACAAAACTGCTGTGGTAGTATTATGGCACAGTGATGGTATTAATTAGACGACAATACTATGGTAATTTGTTGTAACAAATTACCATAGTATTGGATGAATACTCTCATAAACATCCTAAACACAATATTTGTGAGTTGGTCTTTTTAATATATTTGGGGTCATTTAACTATTTCGTTTAAAATGCAAGTGCTTTTGTTCCAAATTGAATTTTCCCATACCACTTTGATTGACAATTTTGATTGGCAGATTATTATCTGTGCATGTGCCATCCGGGAAAGGGAAGGGATGAAGAAGGTATGTTAGAAAATAGATGGAGGATGTCAAGCAAATCAGTCTCTCCCCTCTACACCTCCTTCTCGACAGAATCGAATCGCTTGTCTACTTACATGGGGAAGACAGATTGATGCAGATCGATCCAGCACACTCCTCCTGTTGGACAGGAATCTGTGCAGGAGGACACTTTGATGAGATCTATCTAATTGATGGAGGCTGGTGAGAGTGAGAGAAGATCTGTACCATTCTCACTTCTGTTAGTTAGATGTCAGTTTGTTTCTTTACAGAGCTGCTCAGTTGGGTAAACAATAAGCAAGTAGCTCTTGGGCATTTTAGATTAGGCTTTAATTCAAAGCAACCTATGGACAATCCATCTAAAAAAAATCTCTAATGGCTCATTGATCACCTTTTGCAGGATCCAAACCTACAATAGCCTAGATTACAATGAGTTATGAAGGCGTCCATACAACAGTATATTCAAGTTTTCTGAAGTCAAGAGCAGATCAACATGTAATCCCTTATTCACTGATAATCTTCCCATCCAGTCAGTTGTCAATGACTGCAAACAAATAATTGAACAAATGGGAAAGCTTGGTCAGGTCGGTTAGCAAATGAATCATTTGCGTCTTCTTCTCTCATAAGCTCTAATGAATGAAAGTTAGGGTGGATGTCAATATTTTCAATTAATAGTGATTTAAATTTACAACACAAAGTAAGACTTGGAATATAGTGCCATATAGAGTCACACGGACCACTTTTATGATGCTTAGTTTTGGGTCCTTTATGATGCTTGACAGTTTTTATTGTAATCATAGAAGAAAGCAACTGTTTTTTCCCCTTTTGTATTCAGTTCTGGTGTAGTAACCCTTGGCCTTGTAGAACCTGTGATATAATATCTTCTCTAAAGACCAGTCAGAGTGTAATCTACGCCTGAGCTTATTTCTTTTGACTCTTTATGAGGAGTCATCACAAAGCTGCTGATCTGTAGGTTTTAAACTTTTATGGTCTGCAAATGACTTCAAAATGAATCATTGATGGGGCCAAATCCCCTTCCATCTGATTTCTATATGGATAATTTATTTTTTTCATACACATACAGTGAATGTAAACTAGATCAGCCGGTTTTGTCCCTTTAAAGCCTGTTGCTGTTTCCTAGGAAGAGATTAATCCACAATGCTATTCATCAAGGTTTCACCACAATTCCTATGAATGATTATGGCAACAAGCAGAATTACTTTAGAGACAAGTGGACTGGATTTATGTCGCCACATGAGATTGGCATGGCAGGAAAGCAGATGTTGATTGACAATGTGGATGTTACCAGGCAGAGTTAGGCAGAAATGAGACGTTTCTGTTACGTAATGTGCTGCAGTGAAGTCGTGATTGACTCTTCCAGGTTGCCATGGCAACACGTAGTCCAATGGAGCAAAGCGGCAGACTGGATGCTGTAGCTAGACAGAACGAGAGTAGAACATAAACACACATGCATGCTCTATGTTCTAATGCTCAAATGTGTGTTTATTGCACTGGTGAAGAGACTAGTAACGTGCCAGGTTCAGACTAATGATGAATTCATGTCATTATATATTCATTACTGTTGCTATTAATGCAAGACATGACTAGTAGGGGTCGAATTATATAATGCTGATATACTTATATATGATAAATAAGATGTACTTAAAATAGCCAAATTAACATTTATTTTAATTTAAAAAAAATTAAAAAATTCTTCAATATTACCGGAGAAATTCTAACATTAAATTATTTTCCATTTGGAATAATTATTCATTCTATGAATGTTAGAAATATAGTAATTTAGGGTAGATAATGTTTTTCATAAAACTTCACATCCTAGCAATCAATAATAGAAGTATGGTCTAAATATATATATATTTTTTTTTTTACATAAACTCCCGGGTAAAAAAAATGGGCCAACCCCAAAATGGCAAAAAATTTTTTGCTTTTAATCACAAATCACTGGTCAGGAATTTAGCAAGAATTGCACAAATACTGTAGATAAAGTGAAACATGAGCCTGATGGACTTGTTCTCTTGGTTGACTTTGCAGTTTGAGCAGGAGCATTGTCTTTTTGAAAAATAACATCTGATCATTCACTTTAGATAACTTTTCATTTGTGTGAAGCAAGCTATTCTGCAATATTCTCCTGTACACCACAGCATTAAAGGACTTTTCACAGTGAAGTATCTCACCAATACCAGCAGCTAAAAGGCTCCCCACACAATGACACTCTTCCTCCATGCTCCTGTGTGGTAGAGGTGCTTTTATTATTATATTTCTCTCCAGATGTTCAAAGACACCGCTCTGAAGCATCACCATGCATCTCGTGTTTCATTCGATTCATCACTTCACACACAACTTCACGTTAATTCTGTCTTAGATGTTTTTCTGAGACATTAAGGGCTTTTCAAGTAGTGCATTTACTTAAATTCTGCTAATTTCCTGACCAATAATTTGTGGTTAAGACAATTAAAAGCTTAGAGGTTAGCCATTTTGGGCTTGGCCCATTTTTTTGCCCAGCAGTGTATATCGTCTGTGGAAGTCTCAGGACCAAAAAAAACGTTCGTCCAATCATTGCATTCGTTCTGATGCGATGTCCTGTCAACCTGTATTCCCGTACCCCCATGCTCCCACAGACATCACAAGACATCAGCGCAGTAAGGCTACGCAGAGTTGTAGACAGTCACAGAGCGCCACAAATGAACAGCAGCCACCTTTTACATTCCATTCTGAACCAAAACAACGAGTATACGCTGCGTTCACGCCATGTCATAACCGTGAGTACAAGATGGCAACTCGTGACATTGTACTCGGAGCTGTTCACGTTCTCGGACTCGGATTTATGCGTTTCTATGCTACACTATCAACACCAAAATAAATCTGCAGCAGTCAGGTGGTACAAGTCAGAGATCAAAGTTGTTTACTCTCAATAATATTGTAATGTTATGTGGACAATGTTGTAATGTTATGTTTGAGACATGTGGTGATTTAACGTCTGGCTGTGAGTGTTCATGTGTTTTGAAGGAGGCGTGGCTTTGTAGAAGCTCTGAAGGGAGGGTGGGATCTTATGCTTTCAAAACTAGCTTGCTTTAGTAGCTTTTTTCAATTGGTGTGGATATACAATAGGCTCTAAATATTGTTTAAATTAACAAATGTAAAGGAAAAAACTTTTTAAAATTTCTTTTATTTAATTTTTACTTATTAAAAAATAAGTATTTCTATATTGTGCATACATAATTATTACCTTATTCACAGCAGCACCATTTTTAATGGGAAAGAATGTGAAGCTGTGAGGGATAGGCTCATCTCTTCAGTGGGTTTTTCTGTTATTGTTTTTTGATAGTTCTGCTGATGGAACACTGCAAAAATATCTCTCCAAGAAATATCAGTGGACAACCCCCCCCCCCCCCCCCCCCCCCCCCCCCATAAACAATATGAGCTGTGGAAAATTATTGGTGATCTAGGAGCTTTATACAGCTTTTTACAGCGGATGCCATTGAAAACTCGGTCTAATCAAGTCCTAATCAAGTCTATCCCTCAGCCTCGCTTTCATACCGGACAAAGCGCAGCTCTGAATAAAGTCTTTATTACAATACTATTTAAATATGATTAGAACTAAAAAATGTCATGGCCAAAATTCTTTGTTTATGTCAAAGTATCTATTATCTCTGTTTCAGCCAAGATATTTGGTCTACCGTAAAAAAATGGTTTCATTGAAGTCAAAAAGTATTTTTAACCTAAATATATTAATTTATACCAACTAAACTCATTTATATGGGTTAAATCGGGCACAGATAGCTCTTTAATGTAACAGTTGCAGAATTGACATTGAAATTTTAGTCAGTGCAAATTAAATGGAGAAAATCTTGGGAAAAAAAGTATATTTTTTTAATTTTTGGAATTAACATTGGAAACCCTGGCTAAACGGCCTGTCACTAGTGTTTTGCATATTAGACTTCAGAAAAATGCAGCCTTCTAAAACAGTTGCATGTGTTCATATGACAGATGTTTGTGTTGATTAAGAATGTGTAAACAGAACAGTCTTTGTGCTGTCCTTAGCAGCGTGTGCGTGTCATTTCTAACTGTTTCTGATTTCACAAGCGTGGTGGACTTTACAGTGTGCATGAGAACGCGCCTGTGTTACGTTAAACTTTAGAATGTTTTCCTTGCTCTTGTGGTTGTGATAGTGAGAGGAGCTCAGCCTGGCCAGCGAGATCACTTCCTGTCTCTGGTAAGCATGAAAAACCAACAAATGCATCAGTGAGGTTCAGTGTGTACTGAGGGCCAAAGTGAGCTCTGACAGCAGCATAAATTGGGCACACAGCGATGCAGCATTCACCGACCATAGAGACAGCCAATCGGTGTGGTTTTCTTGGTGCAAATTGTTCTCTTGAGCGGTAAATGCTGCTGCTTGATGTTTGAAAATGTTCATGAAATTGTGTCCAGTCATAGATTGACCTTCCCTTAGAGTATAAGCATTACTTAGTTTTTGTGAGCAGTCCAACAGGTCGATTTTTCACTCCAGAAATGAAATGAGTTTGGGGCAGAACTCATTTTTTCAAGAGTGGCAGATGGGTGTGGGAAACCGGTTTACAAGTGCTATTTTGGAAATTCTCTTGATGCTGCTGTAAATGATTTGTTTGTTTACAAAATACAAATTGACATTGGCTCTTAATTGTGAAAATTATGATGAAATGGCTGTGAATTCACTGCTGAAAAAGAATGGCAAGTTTTCTTTTTGCTAAAGCTGCTGTACCTGCATATCTTGGCACCATAATTCTGTGGCCCACACTAAATCTCTCTCTCTCTTTCTCTTTCTCTGCAGTGTGTAACTTCATGTCACATGAGAAGTGTTTGAAGCACGTCAGGACCGTGTGTTCCTGTATGGCTCCCACACAAGTTCGGGTGAGTGACACGTGCCACACATAACATCTGAAAGAACCGACAAACATCAGTAACTATGTGAGTAAATGCCAAGAAATCTCTAAGAAACATGTCCTGGTCATATTTTACCCAAAAAAAAAAAATGAAAGAAAAAAAAAATGCTTGAAGAAGATTATTTTCACTTTAAAGGTTTTTGCATTGTGCCTTTTTTTTCTCACAACTAAACTCAAAATTCTTGTTACTGTAACTAAAAATCATTACTGTAATGCAAACATATTTATTATGTATTTTTTCATAACTAAAAAATACTCCATTACAACAATAATGAGAATCTACTACGAATCACGATTCAAAATAAATTCTTCAAAATAATTCCTCTTAAAAATAATTCTTCCTAAAAAAGTCAATCATATGGATGCAAAAAGTATTAATTTTTAGGCTTCATTTTCTTTATAATATATATGTTACTGGGACATGATCTTGAGATTGATTGATTGATTGATTGATCCATCCATCCATCCATCCATCCATCCATCCATCCATCCATCCATCCATCCATCCATCCATCCATCCATCCATCCATCCATCCAAGACACTGTGAATATTATACTTACACACATAAGGCAAGACAAGGTTTATTTACTCGGACATCCCACTAACAACATTATTGAGGCATCACGATGCTGGATGGATGCTCTGATAATACAGGACATGAAGTCTCAAACAATTATGCTGTTAATGAAGAATGATCAAACTGTTTCATAGGGTATGATCATGCAAGAAAGATCATAATTTGCAGTTAATGCTTACCTGTCGTCTTCGTGGCTTTGCATTACAAACAGGAAGTGCAAGTGCATTATGTCCTGAATCTACATTAAATAATTTAGTCCTCGTATACTGACTGGAGCTGTTTTGCTCCGTGACACAGCAGTCAGTGTAACCCTTTGTCCAGCCTTCATAATGAATTACTGATGACTTCCTGTCGCGTTGTGGTCTTTCATGAAGGCCAGCTGTCAGCCAGCCTTTGTGCCGTTGATAGCAGCTCATCTAGCAATCTAGAAGAGCTGCTATCAGCCTAGACCGGAAGTTTTTTTGGCCCATTGTACTCACTACTGATTATAAACACCATCTATAGTTGATAAACTCATTGTACTGATTTGATGCAGGTCCCGATCCCTGTGAATTTTAGAAGTGGCCTTGCTGATATGAACATATTGTGTTGGCATGCTAATTTGGTTTATTATACTTTGCTCTGGAATACTTGATTCTGATTGGTTAGTCACATATGAGACTTTAAAATTAATGTGACTTTTTTTTTTTAGAACCTCTAGAAAATGTTGTTAATTTGTTTAGTTGTCTGTTCTTTATCCTTGGAGAATCGTAATCTCAGTTTGAAACAAAAATATTGTGATTGTCAATTTATCCAGAATCATGCAGCTCTAGTGCTACTTTATTGCATTTTGTATCATTCCACAGTCTTCATATACAGATAAATGTCTAACGGTAACTATGGTAACTAGTCCATAGAAAAAAATATTCAAAATGAATAATTACATATATTATAATAATGCAATATTGTTTCAGTGTTCGTCCATTGTCATTTTAGTATTATTAATATACTATTATAGTATTTATTATTATTTTGAGTAAGCTTTTATTTTTATTTTTTATACAGTTTATTTGTATATAGCTTTTAATAAGTTTAAGTTTTAGTCATTTTAGTACTTAAACTTATTTATTTCAGTTAGTTGCCAAGGCAACATTTTAAAAAATAATTTTATATAAAAAAAAAAAAATATATATATATATATATATATAATTTTATATCTAAATTTATATATACAATTTCTTTATTTCAATTACCAAACAATGTTTTTACGAGTTAAGTTAACGAGTACGAGTCTTAGTTAACGATAACATCTGTTTGCCTTGTTGCTAGGCCAGTTGTTTTTGACATTATAATGGACAAATTTGACTTACTTGGATACTAATAAAATAATTTGAACTGAAAATCAATATTTTGTGTCCATGCATTTAATTATTTAAAGAACAATGAATTAAGTGGGATTGGAATGTAATAATTGGGATTTATCTGGCTCTTTTTTATAATAATGTCTATACACTCTCCATTGAACAGTTGCTGTGACTTGAAGAAAAACTGCTATTGTTGTTTTTTTTAAAACAGGATGTACATTTAGCATGTAAAAAATAACACATCTTGCTGGTTACCAGCTATCGAAAAAGTAACCACATGAGATGCTCGCTTCTTAGAAACTGCATCCTCTCAATGTGCTGATGCACATCAGGGCTGAGTTCCCACCCAGCAAAACCCGCCTTGCTTTAGCCAAATGACACAGAGGTAACACTGACCGGCCAATCGCATCAGAGCAGCCTCAGGGCATGACAGGAGACCGAGTCGAGCACCATGCAGAAAAACTTAATTTAGACCAAAAGATAATGAGGTGGAACAGAAACCACTGGTCTGAATCAAAGACGGGCCCTCAGAGAATCTACTGGAAGTTTGCCTTCATGCATAATGAATGAAGAGACAAAACAAGAAAGTAAATGCAGTGTTTTGATTCTCTTTTTCTAGTTTCTTAGGCTTTAAGAGTGGTGCATTCAGTTTGAAAAGGAAGTGGATATGACTTTTTCTGTACTGGCTGAAGACATTTTTCTTAGCTATGTGTGTGTGGGTGGGTGGGTGGTGTGGTAGGGTGGGTGGGTGGTGTAGGAGTGAGTCAGTCTTCGAGCCAACTGCTCCATTAACCTTTACTCAACAACTTCTCTGAACCGCATCTGAGGGAATACAAACACAACAGTCGCAGCCATTTGACACTATTATTACTGAAAGTCAAGAATATGTCCTTTAAGACTTGAGAAAGTCGTCTTTCTACGTCTGTGGATAAAAATGTTGTTAAAATAAACAAATAATTGAAGACTTCATGTGCACAGAACACATTTAACTTCTGGAATGGTACGTATTTCCATTTGAAACAGAATATTTGGCATAGTGGAAGTTGACATCATTTTGGTTGGAACTTCAGTGTTTTGATTGAGGATTGTCATTGTTAGGCTCTTATATTATTGGTTAATAATATGTTTCCCTGTCTGGACAGCTTTGATTAATGTTAGTGGAATTAATAGGTAATTTAAGGTGTGGACTAGAGAAAGTAAATTTAATTAAATATCATACACTGATGAATTATAAACAGTAAGACCAGATACCAGTGTTCTTTTATTATTATTTATAGTTTTTTTTCCCCCGTTTCATTTTTTCAAGAAGTATTTCATTTAATATTTATATTTTATTTTATTTCAGTGTTATTTCAATCCCTGAAAAGTTTTATATTGTTATATATTTATTAACTTTTTATATCTTTCACTTTTTTACTCGCCATGAATATAGCCATGGTAGCTGAGATTTTTTTTTATAGTTTTAGTTACCAATAACAGCACTGTCACTGTCATTTTTTATTTAATTTAGTCTTTAAAGTGATGAATTATGAATCTTAATTTATAATATGA
This sequence comes from Rhinichthys klamathensis goyatoka, assembly GCF_029890125.1. Classification (NCBI taxonomy): domain Eukaryota; kingdom Metazoa; phylum Chordata; class Actinopteri; order Cypriniformes; family Leuciscidae; genus Rhinichthys; species Rhinichthys klamathensis. The sequence continues at coordinate 214,825 of NW_026606718.1, forward strand.
ATATTACTCTTGAAAACCATCCAAAACAACAGCAAAAAAGAGTGAATAGTATTAAAGGGGTCATATAATGCCATTTTTGTACAAGCTAGTATGATTCTTTAGGGTCTAAATTAAAAGTTTGTGATATACTTTAATTAAAAATTCTCATTAGTATTGTAAGAAAACACTTATTTTACCTGGTCAAAAACAGCTCTGTTTTCAGCACGCCGTTTCAGTGCATATGACTTTAAATGATAATGAGCTTTGCTCACCCCGCCTCTCTGTGCTGTGCGTACACCGTTTGTAACACAATAACACAATAACCATAACGCGTTGTTCAGTATAAACGTGGGATTATGAATTATATTGAGAACATCATACATAGAAAACATGCCGTAATGTACCCTGAGTGTAAACCTTAGACGCATTCATTGTGAAGCGTGCAGCTAGCGATTTGCAAAGATTAATATAAATATTAATATAAAGGTTAATAAAACGTTACACTCACTTCAGTTCTTCTAGAGGTTCAGCAGGAACACGAATAGCTGGTACCGATCCTTTTTCAGGAGCAGCTTCTTAGCAAAACCAGCTTTATACTGACCCTCGTTTATAAAGCAGTCTGGTGAGAAATGATTCGCGCAAACATGAGAGCATTGACGTTGCTCGTGGGGAATATTCCCTTCGAAAACAAACTCAGCCACTGCGTCTTCAGCGGTTCGGATTTAGGAACATTAAAATGACTGCTGTGTTCGTTATTACACCCAAGAACAGAACACCACAATCGCCTAGACACCATTCTGCTCATAGACAGTGCTCCAGCATATCAACAATGACCGCGCCGGTCCGCGCAGACTATGATTGACAGCTCCCTCATGAGCGAGGGCGGGTCTGTGTTGAAACGCTCCTGTCAATCAACAACCGTGGGAGGGGCTTCCGAGCGTGTGACGTCACAAGGTCGAACGGCTCGATTTGAGGCAGGGGAAAACATATAAGGAGATTAAAACAAAAACACAGGATGGATTTTTATCATTTTATGATGGTTGTGTACAGGCACTGCCAACAAACATTTCAGTACAATCAACTTGTAAAAGTGCATGTACCATTATATGACCCCTTTAAATATCTCTCATCCAGAACTCAAGAACAAACAGTTTGCTTTTTAGCATTTATTTTCATCCATTTGTTCTGAAAGAACAGATGGCTACCAGAAGTAGGCTACCTCAGCAGTAGCCATTTACAGGAGCCAATCACCTTTAGGATCAGAGAGATGGCGGTTAATAACAGGAAACGAGGTCATGTCCGGTAGGATGCTCTGCAGTCTACTGTAGCAACTCCCTAGGGAGGGAAAGAGCCAGTAAGGATGTGTCCACTGCAGGAGGGAGAGATGGGCCGCAGCTCAAGGACACATGCAAAGTGTGTGTGTGTGTGTGTGTGTGTGTGTGTGCTCGCATCATCAGTGTTTGGGGCCTCATCAGCAGAGATTTTGAGTACCTTAGCAACCTTAAACACAAAACCTCACCATAATGTCCTTATGTGGAATTATATATTTTGTGTCCCTAGAGTTTAGGTATTTTCTGTGCAGTGGTCATATTTTGGTTCGTGACATTTCACAGCATTATGAAAATGTAAGGCAGTCCAGACTTTTAAACAGCTGTTCCTTGTTGTGACATCAGCGAGTTCGATTTCTGGCACCCTGACAAGCATCTAAATATCCTGATTTGCTTGAGCAAAGGTCAAGCTATTTTTCGTCGTATTTCCGAGTCATAAATTCAAATCTTGAGTAAAACACCTAATCTATCCCGTCGTTCACTGAGCCGTGTGCTGTCGTGAGAATTTCTGCCCTTAAATGTCACTTTAATTTTTCACTGAAGCTGACAGGTATGCCTAGCAGCACAGAAATGGAGTTAATGTCCCCTGCCTTTTTGCAGTGCTTGTATGTTCACAAATTGTCACTGGACACATTTGTAGCTATCTACCCCTAAAGAATACATATTATGTTAAGGGTACATACAGTATTTAATGCTAATATGGACCATTTAGGGCTAGATCAGGTCAAAAGTTTGGAGTCTTAATACATTTTACTAATAATTAATACTTTTATTAATCAAAGATGTATTCAATTGATCAAAAGTGACAGTAAAAACATGTATAATGTTACTAAAGATTTCAAATAAATGCTGTTGTTTCTATTTGTCAAAGAATCCTGAAAAACTGCATCATGATTTCCACAAAAATTATACGCAACACAAATATTTTTTAACATTTCAACGTACTATTTTAAATTTCGACAATATTACTGTTTTAACTGCATTTTTTATCAAATTAATGCAGGTATGGTGAGCAGACGAAACTTTCAAAAACATGCCCAAACAAATTTAGCAGTGTTTTAATTGTGCCACGGTGTTTTTCTTGAATAGTTTCTCTCCATTTTAAACTGGGCCAGGAGAAACTGGGATGTGGAAAAATGACACACTTCACTTTTAAGAATGCTTAATGGAAATGTTCAGCAGCATAGTCATCCTAAAGGGAGTTTTCCGTCAATTAAAGGGAGTTTTTCCTGTGTGTGGGGAATTAAAAGGAGGTTTGTTTACTTTTTTGCAGCATGACTTTCAGTATGCGAATGGAGACCATCAGCTCAAGAGCATGATGGAAGCAGTGCAAGACATGGCTCTCCAGATGTTGCTCACTCTCACTTCCCATAATGCCTTGGATGTTTGGTTTGGTAACATAAAACTTCTAACCACCAATTCACCACCCCAACAAAATATTTGTATAATTTTTTACAAACCTGCACATCAATCCAAACCAAACCAAAGACCTGGAGATATGTATCCAGAGTCACAGTGCTGCCCATCACGAGTGAGAGAATGGGAAGGTAGATGGCAGAAAGGCTGACTTCTCCTCCCACGTTTCTGTGCCGTCACAATCTTCTGTGTGATTCACAATGTGTTCCCGTGAAATCAGTCGTTACAGATGGGCACACGCATCATGACAGCCCAGCTGGGATTTGTCAACACATCTCTTCACTATATCAGAACATCTTGCTATGGGTCTTTGGTAGTTCCAGACAGGCTCACATTTGAGTTATATTCCAGATAACTGGATGTCATTTAGTTGATTCCATTTCCAGTTAGAAGTGGTAATCTTCACATTCTTTATGATTCTGTTTGATTCATTTGCATGTTAGATGTAAAGAGAGCCTCTGTAGGAAGGAAATGTGTGGAAGGAAAGGGAGAACTGCTCTCAGGCCATTCCCCCTTTCTTTGAGTGCATTTAATTGTATATGTTTGGTTAAACAGGTTAAACACTTTTAAATATAAAGCTTGAATGCACTCTGACGCTTTCAGTGGAAGGATTGGGTTTCAGTGTTGTATTATGTTCACTTTTATCGTATTGTGCTGTACTGTACGCTGAAACAAAAAAATCGAAATATGGCCCATGCTTAGTAGGGGTATACGGTACTTCCCATTCCTTAACTTATTATTAAGACATATACTGTACATTGAAACCTTCCTCTATTATATTTATATAAATCTGTCTATTTGTGGTCTGCGATGCTGGTACATGAGGTCAAAGGGAAAATAAATCAGCTATTTAAATCCTTAAATTCTCTACTTCCCTCCCCCAGACGGGAAGGAAGTGCGGGCATCTGCGCACTTTCCCACCATTCACACCACTCAGACAGGAAGTGATGTCACATGGAAGCACAGATCTGCCGGTTTGCTCATTGATACATGGACTAGCCCATTAGTGATGTCTGATTTGGGACTAATAGTATGATTAAGCCAGTTATTTTAATGACTAATTTAAATGATGAATGACAAACTTTCCAATACTTCATTGAAACATACTGATACTCTAAAGTGAACGAAATGTGAATGAAATTAGTTTCAGTGTGGATCAGGGCAATGTGCCCTTCCAAGTGGTGTCGGAAATATCGTAATTACCAATTCTAAGCATATGAATGACCAAGCTAAATTCTGGGAAACTTTTTAGATGATACAAGTTGGAAGGGGTATGTCTATTTGAAACATGGTGGAAACCGGAAACACTGATCTAGAAGATACATCTATAATCTGTATAGAGATCAGTTAGTGGAAAGCAAATTTGTCACGAATGGTGTTAATCTCTCAACTTTCACAGTTTGCTTCACGTATAAATGGGATACCCCATATACATAGTGATAGAAATTATATTTTGAATTCAGATGTAGCTATAATTTTGTTTAGGCTGCTTCTACTTTAGGCTACTTTCCGACTTGAATAGGTGACATGTTGTAATAACGAACACCGACAGCAAGTTTCCCAGGTGCATTTGAAGATTTGATTTTATTAATCATGCTTCTCCTTGTTTGTGTTCCAGGTTCCTGTAGCACATTGCTTCGGTCCTGCTGGTCAGAAGAAGAGGTTCTGCTGTGTTTGCCGGAAGCATCTGGAAGGCAGTTCGGCTCTGCGCTGTGAAGGTGTGTGAGTGTGTGTGAAGGAGGATGTTATAAATTCAGAATAAACAAAGTGTTGATTATAACCTAAACTAATTTGGGCTCATATGACAATTTTTAGTTTTCACCGGCAGAATTGATGCATTTGAAGCAAATTAGTCATTTAGTTCAAATAGGTAATTTAAGGATAGTTCACCCAAAAATGAACATTTTGTCATCACCCTCATTTCATCTGAATCTGTATCTTTTTTCTGTAGGACATAAAAGAACATATTTTGAGAAATGTCTGGTTTTTTTTTTTTTGGAAGTCAATGGGCACCAAAACGGTTTGATTACCAGCATTCTTCAGAATATCTTTGTGTTCCGTTGAATAAGTTATGAATATCTCTTTATGTGTGTAGTATCAAAAACAGCCTGTTTAATTCTAAGGGTCAGAGAGGGGGTGGAAAATGTTCACGTTAAATTAAATTATAGTCTTGACTCAGAAGTGATCTTCTGGGAAAATAACAAAAATGACTAGAAAGCCGTATGATATGGCCTATTTGAAGCCTATCAGCTGCTGTTGGTTAGATATTTCCATTGCTAATGCACATTAATATGATTTGCTGATCAGGCTGATTTGTTTTGCTAGTTTTAGAGAGGTTTTTGGGTACTGTATGGCTGACTAACTAAACTAGCTAGCTCGGCCAGGCCGGCAAACCAGCTTGAACAAGCTTAAAGGGGCTATGTAAGAATTTTCATGTATTGATCGCTTTTTTATTGCCAACAAAAAACAAAAAATTGAGACTTTCCCCGACTTCCTAGGTTGTCTATGAAAGCCTGATTTTTATGTAAAGGACTCGGGACATTTTTGCTGGGAAAATTAAAAGGATGTGGCATTTACATGTGCTCCCGAGAGAATCTTTTCCGTTCAATGACACACGAATGCATTATGTTAAGGATAATGCCGTAAGAGCCATTTTGGACTGTAATTCCCAATGCGTCATTCAAAGAAATGGGATTCATTCAAACTCTAGTCTCACATAATCCTTATAATCATAGTTTGATTATAAAATATTTTTGAGAATATAGACAATATAGATCATAGTCTATATTCTCAAAAATACTTTATAATCAAACTATCATTACAGTGTCATTTCCATTACCTCATCTGCCGACATGATGCCAGTGAATTGCAGAGCTGGTGCAAACATAACCTACGATCCGATGCTTTAATCTGCTGTTTTCTCACCGCTGTTATTTTTGTTGTATCTTTATTTTGTTATTGAGAGGAAAGCGTGCAGCACATATTTACATATTCATCTAAACGGCGCTCTCGGCATCGCGGACGGCTTCTAGATGTCCGTTAACGGTATTTCACTGCAAATGTATTTCCAACTTTTTACTTTTAAGCGAAGAACAAAAAAGGACTTATACTTATGTGCACGAGTGCGAGTAATAAGTAATAAGTTGCTGGGTGCAGTTCAATTAACAGCCACTGGTGTCGCTAATAACATGGGTTTCTGAATTCTACATATAGCTCCTTTAAAGGACGAAAGTAGGTACAGATAGATTTTATCTGCAGGGTTGCGGATATCTTAAAGACCCCTGTAGTCAATAATTGTATCCCTTAAAACTCATCTTTGATCACCAAAGCGACATTTTTAAACGTTTTTTTTTTTCCTTGAAAAAAATGTCTTCATGCCTTAAAATGGTTTAAATGTAACTCTACACCCTCGCTTCATTTAGTATATGTGGTTATATTAATATGCAAATTAGCCCCGTCTCCACTCACTCGCACCAGCTCAGAGATCCACTCGTTGACGATCACACGTTGACGTGATTGGTTACAAGGTAGTTTGTGACGTCAGAGAAACCAGCGATTTCAAACCGCGTTTTTGAAACTCCAGTTTTAAGAAGAAAATACTCAGCAATGGTGTTGACTTATGAATTTGCACATTTGACTTATGGTTTGTCTTAAAGTATATTAAAACATCACATAGACATCTAAAAAACATTAAAAGCTTGATTTTCACCACAGTGGGACTTTAAGCACTCAAAATATAATTTCCCTTATTTTAACAATCTGGCTCGCTCAATGTTTCTCATAAAACCTTTTCTGTTTCCCCAAACCCTTGGTCTTGGTCTTGGTCTTGGTCTTTTTTTTCTTTTCTTTTTTTTCTGTTATTGCTCATTTGTCTGTGCTGGCTGTTCCTGTTTGGAAAGCTGCTGTTTCCATGGAAATGGCAGAATGGCCTTTTGCAGTGGGCTGAATTCTAAGAACTGAGCTGAAAAGAAAAACATCACACTTCAAATCTCTCTGTTTCTATTTCTCTTCCTCTCTCTTGCATACAAAAGGCACAAATGAAGCTCACAAGGAAAGTCGATCTTTAATTCCCACACACACTTAAACAGTTGCTACAATAATATGAATTAAGTGGCTTTTCCCTCTATTAGGCCTGTAACACCTCACAGGCAGTACTAATAGTGCCTGTGCTAATAAAATGAAAATACCAAATGTTTCACCTCAGATGATGCTTGCTTAGTGGATAAACCACATAAAGACACTCCCTATTCTTTCAATAACCTTACCTCACGTGTCTTTCAGTGTGTGAGCTACATGTCCACAGCGACTGTGCCCCGTTCAGTGTTAGCGATTGTCGTTTCTCTCATCAAGATGGAGGGCAAGACATTGTGAGTATGAGAACCAGGACTGCACCATCTCCTTCTGTTTCTACTGATCTATTAACCTGACATTTAAAGCCTAACATTAAAGGCTGACCTCAATTTGAAAAGTAATTGAATTTTTCATAGCTTGTCAAGCTTTTCTTCACACTTCAAATTATGTTGTTTGGTAGATTTTAATTACATCAGTACTGATTAACACTACATGTTGTCTTCTTATTGTTATTTGTGATTGCACAACGTTATTGTTGTCCACGCATTTGGGAGTTTCGCGTGAGGGCTTAAAAATACTGCCTTCTAAGGTAGGATGGCATCAAGGCACGTCCGAATCCAATGTTCGCTTCTTTTCCTATCAACTGAAATACCTTCATCTGATCATTTTGGAAGGCAGCATAGAAGTATCCTTCGCTGCCTTTGATATCCCACAAACCTGTGCTTTCCATTCTGTGACAGTTGAGCTAAAAAAAAATGAAGATGGCATCTGAAAGTTGTGGTTGGTGGTCAGTTTGTGTGTAAATGTACTTTATTGGCCAACATTTTCCACTTTTGATGTTATTTCTAGCAAGAAATTACTATTGTAGTAATTAAATATTCGCTTAGTTAATACCAATGATTTGTTGTAGATCATTAAACCATTATGCTACCTCACGAGGTACCTTTGTTCGCAAACGCTGCCTGTAAAGTCATTACCTATAGGGCAGCAAGGCAACAAGTCAGCTGCCTTTCTACTTAGAGTTTGATCTATAATTAGAAATGATCTAATTACATAATTCTAAATTACCGCTAAATTTGGAGGGGAAATGATTGGTTGATAAGAATGTTGTTCAACCCCAGCAGAAAGTATAACTAGGATGTTGATCCAGGAGCATGTCCTCCTGGTTAAATCACATCTCTATTATTGCTCTAGATTGTGTTATTGGCCACATGGCTTTTCCTAACCCATCATCTCCTCCTGCTCCGATAGGACACGTACCAGCATCACTGGCGGGAGGGCAACATGTCCTCAGGTGCCCGTTGTGAGTTTTGCCGTCGCACCTGCAGCTCCTCAGACGTCCTGGCTGGCATGAGATGTGAGTGGTGTGGCGTTACGGTAAGTGTTCGTTTCTCGTTTTTATAGTGCACCCAAATTTTACTTGTCTTAGCATTCATCGCTTTCAGTTTGCCTGTTGTCGGCTGTATTCATCACACAAACAGCTTCATTATTTAGTCATAAGAATGAAGGTGAGTGGGCTTTTAGGCTGTCGTGTTTTAAAGAATCAATCAATTATTTAACAGGTGCAATGTGGGATGCAGCTCCTGTCAGCACTCACAAAATTGTACTCGGTCAAAGTTGAATGCAGGAAAAAAGTCTTGCTGCTTGCTGTGTTATTATTCCTCTGTCATCTTGGCAGTGGCTATTTTTTCTGTTGCCTGGCCTGGTTTCTTACTTTGGATTGTTGCCAGATTGCCTTTTGTTTCAAAACCAGTTATATCCTTTATAGACACCATTTTAAGGCATCAAAAGGTAGACAACCTAATTATGCTGCCTCTTAAGATATTTCTTTTTTCAGATCCTAAGACAACATCTCTTATATTTTTTACAGAGAAGGCAATCCCAGAATGCATTACTCTGGCCTGAAATAAAAAAAATAATTCCAAGATGACAGATGAATGATGCAAGAGAAATGTACTTATTATGCATTAAACACTGAAAAGTATGAATAAAAATCAGTTTTAAATGATTAGTTTATGAATAGTTATGATGACTGTTTTCTATTTTAATAGATTATCAAATGTAATTTATTCCTGTGATGCAATGCTGAATTTTCAGCATTTTCAGACTCATGATCCTTCAGAAATCATTCTAATATGCTGATTTGGTGCTCAAGAAACATTTCTAATTATTATCACTGTTGAAAACAGTTGTGCTGCTTAATATTTATGTGAAAACTGTGATACATTTTCGATAGGATTCTTTGATGAATAGAAATAGCATTTATTTGGAATGGAAAGATTTTCTAACATTGCAAATGTCTGTACTATCACATTTGATCTATTTAATGCTGAAGAAAAGCATTCATTTCTTTCAAAAAGAAAAAAATCTCACTGACCCTTACTGGTTTGATTGTTAAGATATGCTTGTTGTTAGTCCTTTCATGATGCCTGTTGTTGAGTCAGCCACTTTGCACTAATTGTATGGCCACGTTCCAAATCACTCACTTATGAGTTTCCATTTCAGTTAGGATGCTGACTTAGAAGTCACCTGCCTACATCGAAGATGCAATTTTTGCAAGAGAGCCACTGTGTCAATAGAGTTACATACTGTACCAATGGCTCAGTCTCCACTCTCCACTCCACTGCACTCCAGCTAACACAACATGTCCCTCTGAACACTAGCATCCATTCCATCCTCTCCCCAGCTCTCAAAGTTTTTCAGCATGTACTGTAGGTTAGTACATGATGTAAGCAGTAGCGCCTGAGCAAAAGGTTTTTTGAGGACAAGAGGCTTCAGGGTCTATATTTAAAATGGCTGGTTGCAGCTCTAATACTTTGAAAGCACCAACCTCTAGGATTTTGAGAACAAAGACACAAGAAAAAAATAATTTATACACACAAGACTGTAGCTTTATTTTATTTGAGTCGAGGTGGTGTGGTCTAGTGGTCAAATATGTTGTTAGAAACCCTGCAAAGGTCAATCCATGAATGGTAAACCAGTGTGCTCTTCAGCAAGCCACCTAACCCCTGGTTAATATAGCACCCTTAATACAGGAACAATGTCCCTATATGTTGCTTTGGATAAATAAATGAACCATCTGTTGTCATTATTATTAGAAAAATTGCAGTTGTCATAAATCTGTACTGTAGCTTGTGAGCTTATCTGTGTTTATATGTTTGCAGGCACATGCATCATGTTACATAATCATGTCCCCGGAGTGCAGCCTGGGACGACTGCGGAACATGATTCTTCACCCCAGCTGCGTGTCGATCTGCTCGCGGAACTTCAGCAAGATGCACTGTTACAGAATCTCAGAGAATTCCCAGCACGGCGAGATGGGTAATGCTGCCTAGACACTCATCCCTGAAATCTGAGCAGACACCTTAAAGTTAAAGGAATGTTCCGATTCACGACAAGGTGGCTGCATTAGCACAATCATTTTGACTTGTTCATCAAGGTGGTAAAAACGAGCAAAAAATGTGTTTGCACTTAAATATAGGTTTGGGGTAAGATTTAAAAACGTACTTTTAGCAAGGACGCATTAAAATAATCAAAGATTCCTTTGAAAAAAAAATCAAGGTTTCTACAAAAAACTGTTTTCAACATTGATAATAATGAGAAAGGTTTCTTGATCACCAAATCACCATATTAGAATGATTTAGCTTTGAATGAGAAAATTCAGCTTTGCCATCACAGGAATAAAGGACATTTAAAAAAAAAAATTTTTTATTTATTTATTCGGTTTGGTCATTTACAGATCATTCAATCAATCAAATCATTCGAAACATAAACACTATAGATGACCAGGTGCAGGCAGAAGCTAAAGCTTATTGTGCCTGCCCTTAACTTTAGAATCATAAATGCAACTCATTAATGACACCATCTGTTTCATAAAATTAACATTAACACATTAGTGGACCATTGTCCACACCAGAAGCAAGCCTATTTAATTAATTTTCATTCTATTGAATATTTTTCCAATGTTAATCTCTTGTAAAAAATTTTAAACTGAAAAATAGACGTGGCTTGTTTTAACTCATTACAGCAACTATTCCACAATTTAACTCCTTTATTTGTTAAACAGTGTTCTCTTAATGTAGAATGTACTTGTGGTTGGTTAAATATACATAGTCCTCTGAGATTATATTTACTTTCTCGCTGGTTAAATAATAATTGCAAGCATTTAGGAGTTTTATTATGTTTGACTTGGTAAATAAACTTTACCGTGTACAAATCAACTAAGTCATAAAACTTCAACATTTTTGATTGATGAAACAGTAAATTACTTGGTGAATTGTAAGGTGCATAGTTAATTAATCTGATAACCTTCTTTTGTAATAGGAAAATTGGATTGGTTCTAGTTTTGTATGTATTTCCCCATATTTCAATACCATATGTTAAGTATGGTGTGACAAGTGAACTATAAAGTAAATGTAAAGCATTTTTGTTCAAAATACATTGCAACTTATACAAAATTGCAATCGTTTTTGATACTTTCTTCTGAACGTTGAATATTAAACGTTGAATATTCAGACGTTGAATATTAAACGTCTGAACGTAAAATATTAAAATAGAAAACAGTTATAATGATACAATTATAATAATACTTCACAGTATTAGATTTATGTATTAGTATGATTTTGATCACATACATGCATCCTTGGTGAACATTAAATGCCTTTCAAAAGCATGAAAATTTTGTTACGGGACTGGATGTGTCATGTGAAAGTTACAGTGATACTATTAGATATAACTTTGCATAGTTCATCAATCAAGTCTTATGATTACACCCATAAGCGGTAAGTCTTGTGGCTGTACTTTAGAAATGTTGTGGTTAATATCCCCTCTGCAGTGCCCTATAGATTTCCATTACTGAACACATGATTTTTGCTTGTTTTTACAAACTGTGAGGCATGTCACAATCGTTTTCTTTGGTACTCGACTGCACATGTCACAGACGTATTGAACTTGTATTGAACCCAGAACATTTCTTCAATGTCAATGAGCACAATAATTATTTTCCGTTTTAATTTCAGTTTTCTACCATTAAATGTGTAAGCCTTGAAAATGAGATGGTTGTGAAATTGCACATTTAAAATGTATCCCTTTTAATTCATTGTTAGACTGTCCAATTCACCTTTGAATATCAAATAACAAGATCACATGTCTGTAAATGCTCATAGAGAAGTGTGTTTTCTCCAGATAACCTGGATGAGGCCGATACTCCGAGTCCGGTAACGTCAAAGGAGACTCAGTCCACGGGGTCACCTGACACGGGTACAAAACTGGCCAAAAATGACATCATGGCTAATGGTAATCACACTTGCAGCCAAAGTAATCTCCCATCTTTTGGCCTAGGTAAACAGACGCTGAAGGTTTTCGATGGTGACGATGCAGCTAAGCGCAATCAGTTTCGCTTGGTTTCGATCCCTCGAATAATCAAGAATGAGGAAGTGGTGGTGAGATGTTTTTTCCTTGATCAGGTTTCACCTGAATTGCAATGTATACATTTTACAATGAATATATACATCAAAAGTGTTTTATAAAGATCATGCTTGAATAACATTCAAACTTCATTGTCAGTGTTATTCTGATGTTTCTGATTTCCGGTTCTGACAGGAAGCGGCGCTCAGAGCGTTCTTCATCCCAGATGAGCCGCAGGATTATGAGCTACAGAGTTCCAGCCAACAGGGACTGTTTACAGATGACATCATCAACCGTAACGGCACCCCGGACAACAAGCCCATTTTTAAAGACACTGTGTCTGATCCCTTGGTGCTCAGAGCAAAACCCAGAGAAACAGAGGTGGTGAAGATTTACCCCAGCTGGCACAAGTGAGCTCTACTTCTGCTTTTTCAGTGCATCATGTTCTGCTGTTTTTTTTTAGTGTTGTCCGACTGCCATAGATTGATTCACAAGGAACTGTACAAGAATGTAGAGTAAACGCATTCTTTAAAGCAATATTTCAGGTTAAATTCAAGTTCTGTCAACCAACGGCACCTGTAGCATGCTATTTAAAGTCAACATGAAACCACATTTTTCTTCCACAATCCAATATATTTGAACTGAAATTGAATATTTAATGAGAGAAAAACATGTAGTATGGGCCTTGATTTTATATACAAGGACTTGAAAATTCATAAGACTTGTTCGGAAATGGTTCGAAAATGAGAAGACTTGGTGACATCAGCTGGAAAGTTAAAGTAATTTTAGTAATTTTATTTTCTTACATTTTTTTCTTATATTTTGAAAAGATATGATTAGTCATGACTCAAGTACAATTAGACCAGTAATGTGTATTAAGAAAGTAAATGATTTCACATTAAGTTTAAACCATAATATTCCTTTAAATAACCCACAAGCTACACAAAGAAAATGCTGAAGATGTGCGATATTTACAAAAAAATTGTTATCTTGATTATTTTCTGGGTTTTAGTCAATAACGTTTATTAATTAGACAATATTTTATCAATGACTCAGGGCAGTCGCGCGCTCTGTTTTCATTTGGGAAATAAAGCAAGTGTTGTATGAAATCAATTTCACATTTGCACTCATGCTGATATTTGAGAAGAACAGCACGCTTGCTTGTGATATTGCTTATATTCATGTCATTGTTAAGACTAAAACATACAGAGGCATTTGAGGCACCCATCTTGAATTTTGAGGGCGTTCTGTATACTAATAGGCCACTCAGTGTCAGCTTGCACTTTGTTATATTATCGTAGACAATACACACCGCACACCCCTATTTAGAAGACGAAGTTAGCTTTATATAGGTAAGCAGAACAGAATGGAAAATGGATTTTACATACAAACACATCATAAAGAGGCTCACTTCTTGCGTCAGAACGGAGGTTCTAGCTTACAGTTTACTTATCTGAGGGTTTTATGGCACATCAATCCCCTCGCTTCTCCAAACAAACCATATATCATCTCCAGGCATTGCAAGGAAATGGACAATAGTTGTGTCGTGTACGAGGGCAAGTGTATATGAAACCCATCAAAACACGCACTGCTCGACTGATGACAGTCTTGCTGTTGTGTGTCCAGTTGCCACGGAGATGAGGTGACACAGCATCCGTGGTTTACCTAAGATGTTTTTGCCTTGCCAGCAGAAAATGGATCACAAATGCTGATGGACCCTCATCGCCTACAAAAACTCATCAGGGAACCTTTAGATTTATTAAAAAGAAGAGCAGTGCCACTTAAGTGCTTTATGTTTTCATTAAATGAGGCGTTTAGTTTTGTTAACATGGGTCTAGAACTAATGAAGAATTTTATATTTTATTAACATAGTATTGAGTCAGGCTTTAACACATGCGACCAGTTAGTGCCAGAATCAAAAGTTTATGATCTTATGTAATATTTACCACCTTAAATCAAAACATTGTCAGAAGTTTCAGACCAGCAGATAAATCATGGGATGGATTGTTTTTCAATGCTTTACGCTTTCAAATTATGGTGTAATGGGGAACTTTATTGGGTTTCACATTTGTGTTTCAGGGTTGGAGTCGCCTACATCTCAGTGACTGCTGGGAAAAACAGCATGGTAGACTCGGTCATAAAGGAAGTGCTCCCAAAACTAGGAAAAAAGGTAACTTGGATTTCACTTCTCAAAAATCCTGCATGTTAGTACTGACACACAACTTATCTGAGCCACAAACGTTGATGATGCCTCAAAACACGCGTGGAAATGTGTGCCAGTACTTTTATAAGCAATCAACCTTTTTTGTTGCTTTTTTTTTTTAAACTGATTTTTTGCCTACCACATAGCGACTGCTTGTATGATCTATTGTGGCAAATACCACAATAGATTCTTAATAAAATGTAAAAATAGTAAACTTTTTATGCACAATTTGCATGTTAATCCTCATGTTTATTTGGCAAATTTCTCTAGAATGAAAACCCTGCTGACTTTAACCTTGTAGAAGTTTTCATGAGCAGCAAACAAGGTAAGTTCTCCTACATGTATTATAATATATATATCATATTATACAGCTGTAGAAAAAAATAAGAGACCACTGCAAAATTAGCAGTTTCTCTGGATTTATAACGCCAGGAGTGGCATAAAGTCACCCAACAGCAATGTGACCGACTAATAGAGAGCATGTCAAGGCGCATGAAAGCTGGGATTGCAAATCAGGGTTATTCCACTAAATATTGATTTCTGAACTCTCCCTAAGGTAAAACATTAGTATTGTGTTGTTTAAAAATGCATATAAACTTGTTTTCTTTGTATTATTCGAGGTCTGAAAACATGGCATCTTTTTTCGTTATTTTGACCAGTTGTCATTTTCTGCAAGTAAATGCTCTAAATGACAATATTTTTATTTAAAATTTGGAAAAAATGTTGTTTGTAGAATAAATCAAAAATGTTCATTTTACTCAAACAGATACATATAAATAATCATTCCTGAGAAACTGCAAATTTTGCAGTGGTAAGATATAAGATAAGATTTAGAGAATAAGATTTTCTAATCAAAATGTGTTATGTCGAACCAAAACATTTAATGTGTGTATATATATATGCACACACTAATTAAAATGTATATTTTCTTAAGGAATTTTATTTATTTATTTATTTATATTTTACAGTTGACAAATACAGACCGTAATGGGAAATGTAATTTGCCTGATTTTATATTTAATTTTTTTAATTAAAAAATTCATTTGTTAACAAACAAGTATTCATTACTTAAATGCAGTGTTGGGCAAGTTACTTTTAAAAAGTAATTAGTTACAGTTACTAGTTACTTCTGCCAAAAAGTAACTCAATTAGATACTCAGTTACAAATTTTAAAAGTAACTAGTTACTTAAAAAAGTAACTATTGCGTTACTTTCAAGTAAAATTAAATTTTAAATGCTCAAATGTGACCCGACCTCTACCCCTCTTTAACGGAACTTACAATACATGTGCAAATTCAATTATTTATGATCAATCTGAATATTATAATAAAATGGACACTTAATACAATACATTATTAACAGAAACATGAAACATTGTACACACATCTAAAAAAAAAAAATTGTTGCTGTGGGACAAAGTGAGACTAGCCTCCAATCAAATGCCATGTATGTAGATATTATGTTTATATAGTGGATCAATGCAAATAACACAATAGATGTTTTGGAACTTTTGATATTTATTGCCCCTCAACAGGCCACAACTGGGCAAAATTAAATTAAGCTTGTTAAGCTCGTCGCCACACCTGTCTCTCGTTGACTGACTGGCTTGTGTTGTTCCTTGTGTGTCCTGTCCTGTCCGACTATGCGTTATGATGGGTCGTTCGCAATTCATGAGCGTTAGCCGTTAGTGATGATGGATCGACTCGTTCGCGAATGAGCTTTTGATGGGTCGTTCGCGATTCGCGAATGAGGCGACTCTAAGAGCCGGCTCTTTTAGGTGAACGTCGGGAGCTGGCTCGCATATCTGAAGAGCCGACTCTATTTTTACAAATTTAGCCTATAGAAATTAAATAATTATGTAATAAAAATTGAAATATTATAGTCAAAGTCATTTAAAGAGCCGTTTGTGAGCCAAAAGAGCCTGCTTTTTTCAGTGAGCTGAGTCAAAAGAGCCGAATGCCCATCACTACTATGCGTGCTTTCGAACACCCGCCCAACTCTACCTCTGATTGGCTTACAATGACATTTTACTCTACCTCAGCCAATCGTCAGCATTTATGCGCTTGTCTCGTGCTCTGCCCACTAACCAAGGAAGAACAGTAAAAAAAGTATTTGCCTCTCGCTCAGAGATCTAGTTGGTCTGATGAAAAAAACAAAAAACAGCTTCATCAGTTATAGTAATGCGCCGCATTTTTTGGCAGTAACGGGAACGGCGTTATTAAGATGAGAAGAGTAATCAATTAGATTACACGTTACTGGAAAAAGTAATGCCGTTAGTACGTTATTCCCATCACTGCTTAAATGTGCTAATTGTTTCTGCCTTAAATGAATAATTTTTTAGCTAACTGTGTCATTTGTATTTGTACATTTCTGAAATACATAACTTAGACAGTTACCTCTGATAACAGATCACTCTAAATTGAAATGATTGATGTGTATTATGAAAGCACTATACAAATAAATATGAATTGAATTGATTTTGATGTGATTTCCTTCAAGTACCTTAAGAATCTGATTGGCATCATGAAAGGGATTTTGGTTGAACCCTTTTCAACATATAGAACAGCTTCGAAAAATGTGGAAGGGTTTCATGATACCCTAACCTTGTGTTTCTTACCCATCTTCAGTTCAAAGACAAGTCCTCAGCGGTCAGGAGCTTTTACTGGACAAACTGCTGGAGATACGGAAGGTATGTGGGGTGGGTCATGCTGATATTGCTTGGCATTTGGAAAACACTCAAGGTGATGAGCCCTGATAAAGCACAGCACGCAAATTTTACAGTGTCCGTGTGCTTGTTATGGAAAACATCTTGTGAGAGCTTCTCGGTTGTCTCATACGCTGATTCTGAGCATGTGACTTTCAGACATCGTTGCGACAGATGAATCAGACACGGTTTTACATCGAAGAAAGCAGGAATCGAATGGTGCAGGTCAATCTGATTTTGGGAGGCTTTCCGACACAACTCGACAAAGAGGAATACTCACGCCTGCTATCCGAACACCTCGCCGTCAAAAGTGAGTCTGCACATCTGTGTGTGCTTGAATGATGTGTAAGCTCAAGATTTAAACTGCTGCGATCCTTTGGATTTTAGCCGTTCGTTCCATAAATCTCTATGGATTCTATTAATCTTTCCATGAAATTGTCCTTTAACAATGCTGACCTATAACTCTGACATAAGTCATCTTGTGTACTCATTGTAAGTATGCCTGACGCCGCTCTGCTGAGAGGGATTAGAGCAGATAATATAGTGACAGCTGATGATTTCTTGTGATTGCATGTTTAACACTAACATATCTCATATCTCTTTCTCTCTCTTCCCCACCCAGGTCACTTGGCCACCATCTCTCACGTATACGCCGGACAAGGTAAGAGTGATCACATCCATAAATCACAGGGTTCTGTGGGAGAACGGCCTGTTTCCTCGTCACAGGAAATGCATCCCTCCATTAAAGGCGACTCAAAATGTCCGTCTTTGTTCCGAGTGCAACTAAACTGCATGACTTTATTTGATAACACTGAAGGTCGCTGGTGCATGCTGCAGAACAGACCGCTCGCTGTGTCCATGGGCCATAATCTGGCCTACTGTCAGCACTCTGTAAATGAAAGCCCTTGTTCTGCACACACACGCTCCGAACTGCCGGTTGTTCTCAGTCATCCACAACATGCCCACTGGCTCACTCGCCTTGATGCTTTGAACGCATTTAGATTGTTGTTGCAGTGGCGTGTTGGTTTGTGTGAAGGTCTTAAAGTATGTAGAGGTTAACACACAAGCTCTGACACCTAGAGCTATTACTATTCTACTCTTTATTATTTTCTGTCGCTGGCTATACTAGGAAAAAATGGTACAAAGGTGTATATATATAATATTATCCTAATTAAACAAAATAATATGTATGTAATATGATAAAATATATAATATATACTACTATTATTTATATATATTTTAATCAATTAATTTATATAATAATTAATCTATAATATACTGATCAAACGTTTGGGGTCGGTGCAGCAGTCTCTTATGCTCATCAATGCTGCATTTATTTAAACAAAAATTAAGTAAAAACACTAATATTGTGAAATATTATTACAATTTAATATGTTTTCTATTATATATTATTATATTATAAAATATGTATTGTATTTCTAATATATTTTAAATTAAAATGGAGTTTATTCCTGTGATGGCAAAGCTAAATTGTCAGCATCATTACTCTAGTCTTCAACATAACATGATCTTTCACAAATCATTTTAGAAGCAGAAGAAAATCCAGCAACACTTGAACTTTTAATTATATGTCAGAAATGATTCAAATATGCTGATTTGCTGCTCAAAGTTTTCTTATTATCACTGTTGAAAGTTGTGCTGCACATTTATTTTTGATGTTGTAGAAACAGTGCCACTTTTTTAGGATTCTTAGGATTTCTGATAAATAGAAAGTTCAAAAGAACAGCATTTATTTTATATATACACTCACCGGCCACTTTATTAGGTACACCTGTCCAACTGCTCGTTAACACTTAATTTCTAAGCAGCCAATCACATGGCGGCAACTCAGTGCATTTAGGCATGTAGACATGGTCAAGACAATCTCCTGCAGTTCAAACCGAGCATCAGTATGGGGAAGAAAGGTGATTTGAGTGACTTTGAACGTGGCATGATTGTTGGTGCCAGAAGGGCTGGTCTGAGTATTTCAGAAACTGCTAATCTACTGGGATTTTCACGCACAACCATCTCTAGGGTTTACAGAGAATGGTCCGAAAAAGAAAAAACATCCAGTGAGCGGCAGTTCTGTGGGCGGAAATGCCTTGTTGATGCCAGAGGTCAGAGGAGAATGGCCAGACTGGTTCGAGCTGATAGAAGGGCAACAGTGACTGAAATAACCACTCGTTACAACCGAGGTATGCAGCAAAGCATTTGTGAAGCCACAACACGCACAACCTTGAGGCGGATGGGCTACAACAGCAGAAGACTCCACCGGGTACCACTCATCTCCACTACAAATAGGAAAAAGAGGCTACAATTTGCAAGAGCTCACCAAAATTGAACAGTTGAAGACTGGAAAAATGTTGCCTGGTCTGATGAGTCTCGATTTCTGTTGAGACATTCAGATGTTAGAGTCAGAATTTGGCGTAAACAGAATGAGAACATGGAACCATCATGCCTTGTTACCACTGTGCAGGCTGGTGGTGGTGGTGTAATGGTGTGGGGGATGTTTCCTGGCACACTTTAGGCCCCTTAGTGCCAATTGGGCATCGTTTAAATGCCACGGCCTACCTGAGCATTGTTTCTGACCATGTCCATCCCTTTATGGCCACCATGTACCCATCCTCTGATGGCTACTTCCACCATGTCACAAAGCTCTAATCATTTCAAATTGGTTTCTTGAACATGACAATGAGTTCACTGTACTAAAATGGCCTCCACAGTCACCAGATCTCAACCCAATAGAGCATCTTTGGGATGTGGTGGAACGGGAGATTCGCATCATGGATGTGCAGCCGACAAATCTGCGGCAACTGTGTGATGCCATCATGTCAATATGGACCAAACTCCCTGAGGAATGCTTCCAGCACCTTGTTGAATCTATGCCACGAAGAATTGAGGCAGTTCTGAAGGCAAAAGGGGGTCCAACCCGTTACTAGCATGGGGTACCTAATAAAGTGGCCGGTGAGTGTATATATATATATATATATATATATTAGTGCTGGGCAAGTTAACGCGTTATTATCGCGTTAACGCATTTATTAATTAATGCCGACAATTTTTTTATCGCGCGTTAACGCAGTTTTTTTTTTTTATTATTTTGAAAGTCCGTTGCTCACTGGCTCTGAATACAAATAGGCCTACAGTCAAACCATGATCACAGGAGGGGTGGGATGTTGGTCAGCCAGCAAATACCCAGATAGCAATGAGTCGGCGGACCACCGTCGGTTCTCCGGCGGCAGTAGAAGCGTCAGAATGGCGACATCGCAAACACGTTGGACGGCGCACCGCCGGCGGCAGCCGCTTTTTAAAAGCGGCAGCCGCCTTCCTACCGCCTTCGTTAAGCGGCCGGCCCGCGGGCCAACCGCCGTTCCGCCGCGCTTTATATTGAAGGCCGTCCTTCCGCGGCCCGCCGGAGGCAAACGCTATTTTCGAGCGCTCTGCCGCCGCTTATTCTGGCTATATATATATATTTTTTTTTTATAGCATGCAGTTTATCAAGAATAATGATTGCTCAAACCAGACAAATTTACAATTGGCATTTTTATTCCACATTTCAAAGTACAGTAACTGTCATTTAAACAAGATGTTTCAGATCACTGAAACATAACAGAAAAATAAATAAATCAATATACTAACATGCAGGTTTCCAATTCAATTTTGGTTAAACAGCCTTACAAGCAAATTACAACACTTACAATAAGTGTTCATATAAAAAGGACAGCTCTAGGGTAACAAATTACCAGTAAACATTATGACAAGTAAAGAGGATATTTGATACCAAATAATGTGCAAGATACCAAATAAATAAAAGTATAACTACATTTACAAGCCATTTCTAACAATATGATAAGTGGTAGTAATTTATAGTAAAGCTCTGGAGTAGAATAGGCCATTATAACGGCAATGCTGACCTGTGGCACAAGGATTTACAAGCTTTATTTGAAAAAGAAAAAAAGAAAGTAATTTCCACAGTGAGTGAGTGTAGTCTGACACTTCTGACTTCTTAAGGGGTCTTGATTCTACTGACTGCAAGATAAAGAAAGGATTCCAGTTGTCAGTGATGCTGGGGTGTCAGTAGTCAGTATAGTTTTAAGTGGTCGGCTGTGGGTCCCTCTCAGCTGTGCGGCGCCTTTTTCTGCCTTCACGGTCAGATGCTCCTTTCAGGTAACGCGTAACGTTAACCTGGACCGCCTCATCAGTGCATCCTGGGTTTCCGGGTCCTTCCGGATGGCTAATATAGAAAATACAGATCTGTCATTTAATTTGAATTGCATGAGGACAATAGGACATACACATCTACTTAAATCTAAAAAAAATATCCAACTTACTTTGAACAATGGTCTTCAGGAACATGTCTCTAAAACATGCTTTATCCCCTACACCAAGCTGAAAATCCCAAAAAAGTGTTACAAATTACATTTCTCTGAAGCTTCTCATAAATAAATAAAAAATGTGAAAGGCTAAGGATTCAGACTGTAATATATGCAGTATACAATCTTAAATTTTACTTTATATCTAGGTCTACTACATGTACAGGTAGCCCCAGTGGGAATTAAACCGACAACCACAGGTGCTGTTTGCAAGTTGTACCTAATTGCTCAGTGCAAGCAAACGTCTTCAACATTGTTTGTTGAACTTGCTTCACCTGCTCTTGAAGTAAGATTTTACAATTCGTATTTTTATATGTAATATTGTAGTGTTTATGTAAGCAATAAGGTACGAGAGGCTGTGCTGTATCGTGAATAAGTAACGGCTGGAGGGCGTTGTTAGGCACGACGCGAAGCGGAGTGCCTGCAACCCCTTCAGCCGTTACTTATTCACGATACAGCACTTGCCTCGAGTACCTTATTGCTTTTATAAAACGGTTGCCACACAATAAAAATATTAAAGCCGAAAAATATGTATCTATGCAACTTTCATGAAGTAAAATCACTAAAAGCCTGCCTTCCGCTGGAAAAAATAGTCCCGGAACGTGAACAGCAACAGAAGTTACATATATTATTTCGCCAATAGATGGCGGCAAAGACTGTCTTTATGAGTGAGTGAGTGAGTGAGTCTGTAGAGAAGGCTTTTGAAAGGACTCGAACTTGTGATCACGGAGAAGACAGACGCAACTGACAGATGACTAACGTTATGCACGGAAAACCCCATGACTGTTAAAAGGACAAAATATGCAGCGGACATTCAAACGCATTTTTTTATTATGAATATAGGACTGACCTGAAGGAAAATGCTACGTCTACTGTAAATGCAGGTACACTCGCTTACTCGATCTCTCACAATGCTCTGCTCTAGCTTTAAATGAACAATATCAATGAGATGAAACATCTGTTTAAGTTGCTAAGAGTGGTTGCTAGGGGTGTTGTGTAGTGATACATAGAACCGTTGGGTGAAGCGGTCATAGCCGTGTTTTATCGTGAATAAAGCACAGCTATTGACCAATCAGAATCAAGGATTGGAACTAACCGTTTTATAATATAAATGATTTATCTGTGCACTTCATTATTCTTTTAAAATTCATGTAGCCTTATAATCTTTAATCAAATACGTTACCCTTCCCTTCCCCCTCGAAACGACTTCTCTTCTCTTCCGGTCATGTGCTATGGCGCGAGGGCGTGGCAACTCCCCTCAAACCGTGCTATGAGCAGAGATGGAGAAGAGGAGCGCTAGAGTAAAACCCTGCCCTCCGTTCAATATACCGCTTCACTTTTAAATACGTCACAACACTGGAGAAAAGTCGTTTGTAACTTCCGGTTCATGCCGACTTCAAATAGAAGCAATAGTTTCCAAGACAAAAAAACTTCACAAATAACATCACTTACTTGTACTCAAACTCTTGGCTCTGTGAAGTGGAGTCTGAATTACTGGGGAGAAACCTGGTTCTGAGAAAGAGGAAACAGAAATTTTAAAATCTAACAAATGGTATAGTTTTGTGGCAGGATCACAAATCCAGCATAACAGCAATAGATTTTACATACCAGTTCAGTATTTTCCTGGTTTTTTTGGAATCGATGCATCTTTCTAGAGGTTTTTTTCTTGGGACTTCCAAGATTCTAGAGTAGGGAATAATGAATGAAAGAGTCAGTTATCCACAATAAACAGAAAATAAATTACACAGATGAAATACAGGAAAATCAAATACACAAGTCAGACCCATTTACCTGCTCCCTTCATGAACTTAAAATGATGTTTCTCCCAGGTGCTGTGTGGAGGTGTGCAGAGGATGGCTAAATTGTTGCCTTCGTCTTTTTGCTGAGGTTAAATGGGGGCCAATGGCACATGCTCTCGCTGAGCCACTCTTGCGGAACCACTGCAAATGGCAGATCCTCCTCGCTGATAAACTGAACAATGTGAACCATCTAAAATAGAAGAACATTTTGCATAAAGTATACTTTTTGATTAATTTCCAGGGAAAATCAATAACATTAAAATGCTCACCCCTTCAAAAAACGAGTCATTTTCACAAGTGGATCAACAGAAAACCATGTTCAGACAAACACAATCATATACACATATACATATATATATATATATATATACACATACATCGTTATTTTTGTAAGAAAACACCAAAAGTTAAACTTTCTAGATGTAAAGCTTTCTTTCTAGATGTAAAGCTTTGGCGATCTACTGTAGCTAGATACATTTCAACATGTCGAACATGCTTGAATTCAGTGAGTAAAAAAGGCGAAGCAGCATGTGTTAGCTAACACTGTAAGTTAAACTAGACTAGCAGCATGGTTGTCGAATCAAACAAAACATCATTATGTTTAGTTAGAAAACAACACAAGTTATACTGATCAGTCTTTCTTGTTGTAAAGATTTTGCTAACGTTACCATTCCCACGTGGGCGGGAGAATTGTCCTTCAGGATTTGGTTACGTAAGTTAGTTAATTATTCGACTGACCAATACTATCTTAAACCACATACTGTAGTACTCACACTTGCATAAACATACGTAAATATAGTTAAAAGAAGAAAAGAAAAAACTAACGCCAGGAAGAAACTAAGTAACGTTAGCCTAACTAACGTTAGCTATGTCAGAAACATGACGAAAACTTTGTAAACAAGGCTAACTTACTAGCTTGACTAGTAAGGCAAGAACATATTTGAAAAAGATGAACTAAAAATGAACATAATATTGCGTTACACAAAAAGGAAAAATGTACTTACTTCAAAGATCGTAGTCAATGACTATAGGATATCGTCTCCAAATACTGAAATCGTGTGACGAGTGGCCACTGTTGTGTTGGTAAATCTGCTTCCGTTTTTTAGGGACTGCCTCTCTCGGCCGGTGGAGGTACTTCTCTGTTTGTGCTTTAATACTTTCTTAAACATTTGTACAGATTGCAAAACTCGCAATTGCAAATTAATCCCTTACCTGTAAAAGGTAAAATAAAAATAAAAAATCGAGCTTGTAAAAAAAATGAAAGACATAAACGAAATTTCCTGGGGTGACAGAGAGACAAAATATTTCTAAATATTTCACTTTATCTTTCAGGTCAAAACAGGGATTTTCATGTTTATTATAAATATTACCATGGTTGCAAATTAATAAAAAAAATCTAAAGCATACCCAAGCTTTTGGCCAAGTTGCAGATGTCTTTCACTGTTCACTGATTTCAGGCATTGGTGAAAAGTCTAACTTCATCCATTTATTCTGCTAAATTGTTCATACCATGAATGAAATATTTATTTTAAAACCTAATCAGAATCAGAAAGATATTTATTGCCAAGTAAGTTTTACAAAAGGAATTCTTTTTGGACTATTTGTGCATCTCAATATTGTGCATAAATCAAAGAAATGTAAAGAATTGTCACCTTAAGTGAATAAAATAATTCTATATATTTTACATAGGCCTATCACTGAATCGCTTCAGAGTTTCAACGTAATTTAAATGTATTTTCCTAAACCTTATCATGGAATCAGACTGAGTCAAATCTGTTATAAACCCTAATGACTTTGGAGCAACAACAATAACAAAATTTGATATAATTCACATAATAATTATAATCGCTTTAAATGTGAAAGTTAAAATGCTGTCAGTTCCACTCATGCCAATGACATGGCTGGTCGATTTCAATTCGGCTTGCCGCCAGCCGGCCGCGGTTCATTTAGACGGCGGCAACCGCCAGAGAGAATGAAGTCGGCGGCCCGGCGGCTGTTCGCCGGCGGCATCTCGCAAGAAATGGGAGTGACGTATTCGGCGGCAAACGTTTCATCTCCGCCAGCGGGGCGCACCTATAGCCGACAGTTTGGGGCCGGCGGCAAAAAGAAGCCGTGCCGATATTTTTTGCTATCTGGGTAACCCACCCAAACAAGCAGTGGAGAGGCTTTGGCAGGTTCTCTCAGGTGAACAGAAAGGGAGACAGCGCTCCGCGAGTGAATGACAGGCGCTCTATGGATAGTAACCATGGCAACGGCTTCTGTGCGCTACGCAGCTGTAGTCTTTTTAACTTAAATTAAAATTATACATAACTTTACCTGATAGGCCTGCGTTTAGTTTAGCGGGGATGCTCTGCCATGTGAATTCCCTCCTGTTGATGTCCTGATAACTATTTAGATTCTGGAAACTCACAAACAGCGAGCCGAGGATCAGTCTCTCTTCCAATGATTTGTGCTGCGCGTCGTGTACAAAAAGTTAGACAATTCAACTTCGGCAACGCGCGGGCGCGTGCGTGAGGCGAGCATGACCGCAATAGTTTCACAGGAACGCAACCGCTTGTCGCTGCACCTGTGCTCGACCACCTCACCTCACTCTAGGCTGATTTATACTTCTGCGTCGGACCTACACCGGAGCCTCTACGCTATAGACCACGCGTTGGTTTTAATTTATATATCTGCGTCGTTGTCCCCGTTGACGCGCAATTACACATGCAGAGGGAGAGTGTGAAACCCGGGGAGCGGTTCTAGCCATCACAGCGCTTGCGGTACGCGTAGAATTGAAGTTACATTTTTGGAGAGATGCACGTCAGGGTACGCGCGCTACACAGCTACGGCGTGAGTTCGACGCAGAAGTATAAATTGGGCTTTACCTCTGTTTAATGTAATCTTACGTGGGAAACCATGGCATGCCATGACCAAACCTAAGCTGCTATCAGAGAAGTAACGTTGGTCGACTTATATCTGTAGTGATCATGACCCTTTGACTACATAGACTGTTTCTGCTGCTCCCTGATACAAGATACCTGTTCAGAAAAAAAAGAAAAAAGAAAACTGGACTCGTTTTAACTAGCTAGATAAAAGGTAATGCCCTGGCAGTGGCAAATAGCTTTGTTTAAATATTTGATTTGATTACGTTAATGTTTAAGTTGAGATTTACAAGAAATATTTTATTGCTACAGTGTAAAGGGAATACTGCTGGTATAAAGCACCTTATTTGTTTAAAGTTTTTGCAAACCACATGTTATTGCACTTTTGTAGCAGTACATTTAAATCAAAAGTGCGCAATACACTACTTTAGAATTCATTATTCAATTTTACGCGTAACAATGCGATTAATCGCGATTAATCGCAAGAAAATCATGCGATTAATCGCGATTAAATTTTTTAATCGTTGCCCAGCACTAATATATATATATATATATATATATATATATATATATATATATATATATATATATATATATATATATATATATAAATACAATATTATAAATGGCTTTACTGTCACTTTTAATCATTTTAATATAGCCTATTCCTGCTGGAAAAAGTATTCATTTATATATACACTCACCTAAAGGATTATTAGGAACACCTGTTCAATTTCTTATTAATGCAATTATCTAATCAACCAATCACACGGCAGTTGCTTCAATGCATTTAGGGGTGTGGTCCTGGTCAAGACAATCTCCTGAACTCCAAACTGAATGTCAGAATGGGAAAGAAAGGTGATTTAAGCTATTTCGAGCGTGGCATGGTTGTTGGTGCCAGACGGGCCGGTCTGAGTATTTCACAATCTGCTCAGTTACTGGGATTTTCACGCACAAGCATTTCTAGGGTTTACAAAGAATGGTGTGAAAAGGGAAAAACATCCAGTATGCGGCAGTCCTGTGGGCGAAAATGGCTTGTTGATGCTAGAGGTCAGAGGAGAATGGGCCGACTGATTCAAGCTGATAGAAGAGCAACTTTGACTGAAATAACCACTCGTTACAACCGAGGTATGCAGCAAAGCATTTGTGAAGCCACAACACGCACAACCTTGAGGCGGATGGGCTACAACAGCAGAAGACTCCACCGGGTACCACTCATCTCCACTACAAATAGAAAAAAAGAGGCTACAATTTGCAAGAGCTCACCAAAATTGGACAGTTGAAGACTGGAAATATGTTGCCTGGTCTGATGAGTCTCGATTTCTGTTGAGACATTCAGATGGTAGAGTCAGAATTTGGCGTAAACAGAATGAGAACATGGATCCATCATGCCTTGTTACCACTGTGCAGGCTGGTGGTGGTGGTGTAATGGTGTGGGGGATGTTTTCTTGGCACACTTTAGGCCCCTTAGTGCCAATTGGGCATCGTTTAAATGCCACGGCCTACCTGAGCATTGTTTCTGACCATGTCCATCCCTTTATGGCCACCATGTACCCATCCTCTGATGGCTACTTCCAGCAGGATAATGCACCATGTCACAAAGCTCGAATCATTTCAAATTGGTTTCTTGAACATGACAATGAGTTCACTGTACTAAAATGGCCCCCACAGTCACCAGATCTTAACCCAATAGAGCATCTTTGGGATGTGGTGGAACGGGAGCTTCGTGCCCTGGATGTGCATCCCACAAATCTCCATCAACTGCAAGATGCTATCCTATCAATATGGGCCAACATTTCTAAAGAATGCTTTCAGCACCTTGTTGAATCAATGCCACGTAGAATTAAGGCAGTTCTGAAGGCGAAAGGGGGTCAACCATAGTATGAGGATGGTGTTCCTAATAATCCTTTAGGTGAGTGTATATATATATATTTTAAAAAACTTACTGACCACAAACTTTTGACTGGTATATATAAAGGATTGCATTGGGATTTGCATAGTCTTGTTCCATCATATCATGATAGGCGGTAAAAATAATTGTGCTTAGAGCTAAAAATAAGTGTGTCCCAGGTTTGAGCAGGTGTTAGTGAGTATGATTGTATAACTGAGCTGGTGTGCTGTTTTCAGGTGCTGTGGTTCTGCAGATCAGCTGTTTCTCAGAGGCAGAGAGGATTTACATGCTGGCCAAAGACATCAGCATCAGCGGCAAACAGCTCTACTCGCTTGTCATACCTGAGATCATGGTACAACATCTTTTTACAAAGCCATAAATCTAATAGTGACACTCAGTAGGTGCAACAGACTCATTTTTGTGAATATGAAACGTGTTCTTATGCTCTTTCTTTAAAACAAATGCCACATGGTTTGATATTTTATTGTATAATGCAGTGTGATTTATACATGGACATTGCAAGTGAGGCTCAAAGGGATAGTTCACTCAATAATGAAACTTCTGTCATTATTTACATACCACCATGTCATTCCAAACTTCTATGACTTATTTCTTGACTTATGACACAAATGTTTTGGGGGGAAAAAAACGCTAACATTTGCGAGAGAATGCAAAAGCATTGGAAATATACATTTTCTTGCATCTCATATATTTTCCATCACCATGTCATAGTAGGCTTGAAATGACATGAGGGTGAGTATATGACAGATTTTGTATTTTGTGTCCAAATATCAGATATATGGAACCCACAGCTGATTCAAAATAATCACCTGTTTTGACTTCATTGTGATCAGTTGGTCACATGCTGTTCATTAAAGTTCATAATGCTGGCCCAAGCTTTAGATGCATCTGCCCTCTAGTGGCCCAGTGAGAAACTACAGTACAATTCAACAACAAGTGTAACAAAATGTTCTTTTCTCTCCCAACAGCAAAGCAAGCTGGCCAAAGGAAGCTGCCCCCTGCTGGTCTTTGTCAACCCTAAAAGTGGTGGGCTAAAGGGCAGAGAGATCTTATACAGTTTCCGGAAACTTCTAAACCCTCACCAAGTGTTTGAGCTGACCAGCGGAGGACCACTTCCTGGGTTAGACCTCCTCTCCTTTTGAATGATGGTCAAACTGATATCAATGTCTTGATACTAGGAATATGTATGGATGAATGCTGTAGGTTCCCTGCTCACTTGTATGTGTTTTGTACAGGCTGCACGCGTTCAGGGACGTCCCTCACTTCCGTATCCTGGTGTGTGGAGGAGACGGCACAGTGGGATGGGTGCTGGGGGTTCTGGAGTCCATCCGACATAAGATTGTCTGTCCTGAGCCAGCGATCAGCATCATACCGCTGGGCACAGGTGCGTGATGGAGGAAAAAAGTGTATCATTTAATTCTAGTTTACTGTAGGTTTAACTATTTGCAACCATTGTGGTTTGTGTTCAGGGAACGATCTGGCTCGGGTGTTGCGATGGGGGGCGGGATACAGCGGCGAGGACCCCTTCAACATCCTGGTGTCTGTGGACGAGGCAGAGCTAGTGCAAATGGACCGCTGGACAATTCTTCTGGACGCGCAGCATATGGCAGAGGACGGCAAAGAGAACGGCGTCCTAGAGCCGCCCAAGGTACGCAATCAAACCCTGAGACTTCAAATTACAATAAATATGATTTCTGCATAAATGCACCTATAGTACGTTTTTATTGTTATTTAAAAAAATAAAATATATATATTTTTTTAACATGTTTTTTTTTATATAATTAATGCAATTATTATAATATGTAGCTACATTAATTTTAAATAATTTCATATTATAAATCATATAATCATATTTTTTATTTTAATAATAAAATCTATAATACAAATATTATTTTAATTAATGATATTTTATCATTTATTATGGTTTAAAATAAAGTATATTTTTAAATTTAACATTTAACATAATTGAACAATTATTCATATAATGAATGTAATTGTAATATGTACATATACACTCACCTAAAGGATTATTAGGAACACCTGTTTAATTTCTCATTAATGCAATTATCTAATCAACCAATCACATGGCAGTTGCTTCAATGCATTTAGGGGTGTGGTCCTGGTCAAGACAATCTCCTGAACTCCAAACTGAATGTCAGAATGGGAAAGAAAGGTGATTTAAGCAATTTTGAGCGTGGCATGGTTGTTGGTGCCAGACGGGCCGGTCTGAGTATTTCACAATCTGCTCAGTTACTGGGATTTTCACGCACAAGCATTTCTAGGGTTTACAAAGAATGGTGTGAAAAGGGAAAAACATCCAGTATGCGGCAGTCCTGTGGGCGAAAATGCCTTGTTGATGCTAGAGGTCAGAGGAGAATGGGCCGACTGATTCAAGCTGATAGAAGAGCAACTTTGACTGAAATAACCACTCGTTACAACCAAAGTATGCAGCAAAGCATTTGTGAAGCCACAACACGCACAACCTTGAGGCGGATGGGCTACAACAGCAGAAGACCCCACCGGGTACCACTCATCTCCACTACAACTAGAAAAAAGAGGCTACAATTTGCAAGAGCTCACCAAAATTGGACAGTTGAAGACTGGAAAAATGTTGCCTGGTCTGATGAGTCTTGATTTCTGTTGAGACATTCAGATGGTAGAGTCAGAATTTGGCGTAAACAGAATGAGAACATGGATTCATCATGCCTTGTTACCACTGTGCAGGCTGGTGGTGGTGGTGTAATGGTGTGGGGGATGTTTTCTTGGCACACTTTAGGCCCCTTAGTGCCTTTTGGGCATCGTTTAAATGCCACGGCCTACCTGAGCATTGTTTCTGACCATGTCCATCCCTTTATGGCCACCATGTACCCATCCTCTGATGGCTACTTCCAGCAGGATAATGCACCATGTCACAAAGCTCGAATCATTTCAAATTGGTTTCTTGAACATGACAATGAGTTCACTGTACCAAAATGGCCCCCACAGTCACCAGATCTCAACCCAATAGAGCATCTTTGGGATGTGGTGGAGCGGGAGCTTCGTGCCCTGGATGTGCATCCCACAAATCTCCATCAACTGCAAGATGCTATCCTATCAATATGGGCCAACATTTCTAAAGAATGCTTTCAGCACCTTGTTGAATCAATGCCACGTAGATTTAAGGCAGTTCTGAAGGCGAAAGGGGGTCAAACACAGTATAAGTATGGTGTTCCTAATAATCCTTTAGGTGAGTGTATATGTACATTAATTTATATTATATATATGTATATATATAATTACATAATAATGAAGTATAATTAATGCATATAATAATAACAATAAAATGAATTATTACAATAACAATACTATAATAAATAATTATACTATTTATTCATTCAACTTTAATTTTTAATAATTTAACTATTCATTTTTTATGCTTCTAGCTCCGCTAAGGAATTAGTCACTGCACACATTTTGTAAGTTACTAGCGTAAAGCAGTCAAACATACATAACAGGGTTGTACCTGTCTGTGTTATAGATTGTGCAGATGAATAATTATTTTGGGCTGGGAATTGATGCTGAACTGAGTCTGGACTTTCATCACGCACGTGAGGAGTATCCAGACAAGTTTAATAGCAGGAAAGTATTGTTCTTTACTCTAAAGGTTGGCCATGTTGCTCAGAGTTAAGGTGAGGGAGGTCTGTGTGCATTGCTATTTTGACTTTGTCATTGTTCTTGCAGGTTCCACAATAAAGGTATGTACGTGAAGGTGGGCCTGCAGAAGTTGAGTCACACACGAAACCTTCATAAAGACATCAGACTGCAAGTGGACAGACATGATGTGGAACTGCCCAGTATAGAAGGATTAATATTCCTCAACATTCCCAGGTAAACACACGTCAGTCTCACACAATGAAAGTAAAGACAATTCCACACACGGGAGTTTGTTATAGAAGATTAAAGCTGCTGTGTGTGTGTGTGTAGCTGGGGTTCTGGTGCTGACCTGTGGGGCTCAGACAATGACTCTCGGTTTAGGCGGCCCAGGATAGATGATGGGATGCTGGAGGTTGTGGGAGTGACTGGTGTGGTGCACATGGTGAGTTCCTCTTTCTAAGAAAATGTTCTCCTTTAAGTACATACACTACTGTTCAAAAGTATTGGGCCGGCAAGATTGGTCCCTTATGCTCACCAAAGTTGCATTTATTTGATTAAAAAATACAGTAAAAACAGAAATATTGTAAAATATTATTACATTGAAAAATAACTAATTTCATATATTTTAAAATGTAATTGATTCCTGTGATGGAAAAGCTGAATTTTCAGCATCAGTCTTCAGTGTCACATGATCCTTTAGCAGTCATTCTAAATGTTGATTTGGTTATTATCATCAATGTTGAAAACAGTTGCTGCTTAACATTTTTGTGGAAACCGTGATACTTTTTTCAGTTCAAAAGCATTTATTTAAAGGTGCATTGCGCAACATTTCATGTTAAAAATACCCGTTTTTCTAACCCATACATGCTTAAACCATTGCCTGATGGGCTGAATGAGCCCTTCTCTGATCCCTGCGATTGCCTCTATAATCCTGTACAGTAAAATAAATAAGAGGGATTCGGGACGGAATTTGAGACTGGGCGTGACGTCGCCGCCATTCTCCGTATCAGCGAAGACAACTCGAGCGACAAAACTTTAGTCAACTTTCGACAAAAGTAGAAGATGGATTCTAAGAGACCGGCTTGTAGTTCATTCCAAACCCCAACGCAAACTCCAAAAGAAAACGTTTGTCTAGTGCCACCAAAAGGGCCAAATTGGAGTCAGACAGGCGTCGGAATAAGACGAGAGTCAACATCGGGAAGGCTTTCAACAAATGGAGAGATCTCCGGTCTGCTCTAGGATTCAAACGGGATCCTCAGTTGGCTTTTACAAAATAATAACTTATATTGTTCATGAACGTGTTTCCATAATAATACAATCATAAGTGGATACAGTAAACACATAAAACAGTTCAACATGGAGATAGATGGAAACAAAAACCAAAGTTTTCTACTACCCCTGTTTTGCCCTCACACATGTGTGTAATTTACTCAAATGCCTTTTCTTTCATATATTTAAAATGACTTGCAGATTTCTAACTTTATTACCTCTGAAGACATTATGACTGTAAACAAAAGATTTGTGCGGCTGATGCTCCTTTGGTTATGAACAGCTCGTGCTCGCTAGTGCAAGCGTGCATATGCGTGTGGTCCATGAGCGTGCACACCTCTGGTTGCAGTTTCGCTTGTCGCCAGAGGGGGCGTAGTTCTGCAAAAACTCAGAGACTTGCGCAATGCACCTTTAAAATAGAAATCTTTTGTAACATTATACATGTCTTTAACATCACTTTTAATCAATTTAATGCATCCTTGCTGAATAAAATTATAAATGTCTTTAAAAGAAAAACCTTACTGGCCCCAGACTTTTGATTGGTAGTGTTTGCCAAATTGTCTGTTTTATAATTTTTTTTTACTGTATATTGTTTATTAAACATAATTTGATAATTTTTCTCTAAATATAGTATATATTTGTTTTATGTTCCAATCTATTTTACTTTGTTTAATACATTTTTTTAATTGCTTTTTTTTTTCAGGGTCAGGTTCAGAGTGGGCTGCGCTCTGGGATTCGTATCGCTCAGGGGAGCTATATTCGCATCACTGTGACCAAACCCATTCCAGTGCAGGTGGACGGAGAACCCTGGATACAATCACCTGGACAGATCATCATCTCAGCCGCAGGACCAAAGGTACTTCTACATTTATTTTAACACAGTCATATTCCCTAAATTACTTGCCCAACTCCATGAACTCCAGATCTGCTGTGTAAAGACGACACAACATTAATGACGTGGGATTCCCAGATGTGAATTTAAAAGATGTGACTTTTTTTCGGCCTTTTATGTTAGATGATTTGACAGCACTAATATATATATATATAAATGATGTTGTCACTGAATACTCATGAAAGGTCACTAAGTAAGCCTTGATCTCATTAATATTCAATATAAGAGGTAGGCCCCTTCAAAAAGTATGATTCGTAATTTCCTTCCTGGCCTCTATTTGTCTTGCACAATTAATTTAACGAGTGCAAAAATGTTTGCGCATGGGTGGAAGAATGCAGACACTCCAGAACCGTTAATGGAACCAAAGGTCATTCCGTTCAAGTATTTCATTTTCTCACCATCTGTTAGCCTTCAGTTCTAATATCAAGTTCTGTGCATTTAAAACGGCTTTGTTTTCTGTTCTAGGTGTGCATGCTACGAAAGTCCAAAACCAAGCAGAAGAAACAAACGGGCAGTTTGAAGGAAGGCCGTTCCGACAGTCCAGCTCCCAGTGATGGTGGGCAGTGACAAACCTCACAAACACTTCATTGACAGCCCTTTACTGTTGCCTTGACAACTTTTCTTTGAGTCTTTGCTCTGTTCTTTGTTTCACTTTGAGTGGGTATCAACATTGACTTTAGCTGAACTAGAATGTATGACTCAGACAGACATCTCTAACATCTCATAGTCTGTTGTGTTCAAACGCCCCATCAGATGATAGCACTGCAGTCTGTTTCTCAGGACTTTAGCTGCCCTCGGCCTGTTTTTGCCTTAGATTCATGCTGGTGTAGATCATTGTGTCGCTTTTATTTCGATTGCCAATCTGCATCTTCTTTTAAGAGGCAATATTGTCTTAAAGTAGTCCATCACTGAAATGCTATGGCACATATGAGTAAGCAACCAGTATTTAATCCCATTGTGCACATCACAAATGCCAAAAACTACCGTTTCGTGAACACCGCCAAGTTAAGACTATCACTTAATACTCGCATCTTGCCTTTTTGGTTTATGGTAAAAACTGACTTTCATCTGGCCATTTTCATCTTTATGCTGATTATCATTAATGTCTTACTTGAAGTTAATTTGCAAAAGCAGCCCCTTGTAGCTTTCTACAAGTATCTAAACCAAAACAATGCAGTATATATGTACAAACAACTCTAGTTCTTGTTCAATAAGAGCACATTTGAATGTGTAAGTGTGGAGAGATAATCGTCTTTGTATTCAATTTTGTAGCTTTCTTAGCTGTGAGACTGTAGGCACAATCATGCCTCAGCAGAACGCGAGTAAACAAGCTGGTGTCATCACAGCCGTTTTGTTATAAAAAGCTTTTCGAACAGGAGCGGTACCGAAAAATACTGTGACTAAAGAGTCGTGGATTTTACAAAGGATGAATGTTTGTGGACATATGCACCACTTTTGGTGTTAAAGGTACAATATGTAGGATTTTTGCAGTAAAATATCCAAAAACCACTAGGCCAATGTTATATATTTTGTTTAGTTGATTACTTACAATATCCCAAATGTTTCAAACTATTTGTAAATCGTGAGAAAATTGCGATTTTAACCAAGGAAACGGGGCGTGTGAGCAGGGGTGAGGAGTCGCCAGTCAATGACGTCATATCCGCGTTACCCTCGGTTTCCGCCAGGTTTGACCAAGGGGGTAATCCACCAGCCGGAAACTGAAGTCTCCCCGGGCGCCGCCATTGGCTAACAAGCCTTCTCCTGCTGTTAGCATTCCATTGACTCCCATTCATTTTTGCGTCACTTTGACAGCGAATAACTTTACATCTGAGGCGTTTAAAGACTCCATTTGTCCATTATTTATTTCTAAAGAAACACGACAATGTATAAAATGCTCCATTACCTTGTATCTTATGTTGTGACCCCGTAGAAGCAGTTTTTGTAAAAATAGGCTAACGATTGCGTCATAACACGCGACTCTCTGTCGCATAGAAGAGAAATGACCGTAAAGACAGATGTAGAAGCTCACTCGCAATCGGGGGGACGTGGAGGCATAAAGTCAAGGGAGAAGCCCATAGAGAGTTGTAAAGTTGCTCCTGCTGCGAGCTCATGGACAGCTAATACTCACCATCTCCGGCTCTGCAAGATTCAGAAGGGAATGATTCAGATTCCTCTTGGCGCCGCTACTAGAAGACGTACAACTGTCAGTCAGGTTGCTCACGTCACAACTACGCCTTCAAGCTCAGTTTGAGCATGCGCAGTGCGCTTGGCAATCAGGAAGTGAGTGCTTCTATTTGACTTCACTTTTCTCCGGTGAAGTCAATGGGGTCGCTGTGTCCATTTCTTTTACTGTCTATGGGTTTGACCAGAGCCATAGAGAGAAAGAGTTGCGACACGCTTTGATGTCGCCGCGACGGCTGTCACGTGGTTCATGTAAGCCCCAATAGTTCCACAACATACGCGGGCTGTCATGTTCTTCTATGGACAGACAGCAGCGATTGCATTATTAAACGGTAAATATAAAATAAAACACACACCCAAGTACTTTTTCAGCTGTTATTGCATTTAGTTAATGTCAGTTTTGCATTTGGAGAGGCAGGGTGACAACTTAGATAAGTTTATAGGCTATATTTTTGGAGGGAAACGCTAGTGTTCATGTTCGCATGGGTAGTACCACTGGCTTTAGCGGCTCTAACTTAACTTTTCCATGTCATTCATTTGATGATGGACGTCTCATGATATTTATTTTAGCACAACTGGGCTGTATTAGGCTATTGATTCCCGTGATCTTGCTTATACATTCCGCTTCGTGATCACGCAAAGAGGTCTGCGGTCCGTTCACAATTCCAACCAACATAAAATATAAATAATTACGCTGTGCATGTACAAATGAATAATTTAGGAGGGAAATAGACTGCTCCCATAACGTAGAAAGCACTATATACAGCACTATATACAGACTATATACAGCAATGTTCGGTAAATATTCAACCGAAAAATATTCTTCATAAAATGAAACCGGAGAAATAGTTAATGAGTGAATTAACTATGTTCCTAAATACATATAAGCACATAAATGCATAACCCTAACCCATTTAAATAAATGAATTGTGTGTGTGTATGTATATATAATGTTATATATAGGCTATATATATATACATACATATAAAATGTTATTAAAAATATTATATATTATATACATCAGTTACCGTAAGTTAGCTAACGTTAGTGAAGTGTTGGTCACGTAAGCTATAGCTGCAATTAACCTATTATCTTCCAATAAACATTTACTAAAACTGGCTAAATAAAATATAACTACAGACTAGATTCACGAGAGGTCGGCTAATGTGTGTAAAAGTAACAAAATACAGTAATTTCATTAATTTACCAGCGAACACTTCTGAAGCACTGAAAATGAATGGGGTTCAATGGAGAAACTATCAGTGTTTGGAACTATTGGCCGCTCCACGACACGCGTTACTTCCGCATTCCAAAGTTCCTATGGCGGTCTATGGGAGTGTCGCAACTCTTTCTCTCTATGGCTCTGGGTTTGACCTCTTACTGCCATAGTAACCATGGCGACAGATGTTGACAACTGGGTTATGCCGGTTATGCCTAGCAGGACGCTCACGCTGTTGTTGTTTTGTTCATACATTATGGAGCATGACAAGCAGACTTTGAGGCAAAAAGAGGACTAAAACGAAGATCAACATCTTTCGAGATGCCGAGAGCTCCACGTCCGCGACTAACTTCGACTTGACAGAGACGCGAGTGTTGCATGCACTTTATTAGAACGGTGAGCAAATGTACATAAAACTAATCAATGTTATTTAGTTCAACATGATGAAACGTTAGAATATGATCTGTATGTTATTCTAATGTTGATCTAGCTTACTTAGTCTCATACAGCCAACACACAACCTAACTAACAACATCCAACACACTCAAATGCCATTTAGTGTGATAGTGTAACTGTTAGAGCAAGTGAAACAGCGCTGTGTTACCTAAGTTTCATTCGTCTAATAAACTGACTTGTGTGAGTATTAATTCAGCACTTGCGTGTAGTTCGGGTAGAATGAAATGTCCTTATTCTTCTATATCCGCAGGACTCGCGTTGCGTGTGGCACTGGTATAAGTTACGTCTAGCAATCGCCGCCCTGCTTCATACCACAGTCATGTTAAAAACATCACTGTATTCACTCATCCATAAAAGATCCATCAGCTTGACGACAAGATCCATAATTCCGCTTAATGTGGAATATACGTCATCAATATACGCCTTTGTTATTGTAAGAGGTTAGCGACCCCTGGTGGGGAAAAATCCTGCATATTGTACCTTTAATAGTAATATAACGCTGTACGATACTTGATAAAACATTCCGCGCAAGATCACGTAGCAAGTTCTGTATTTATAGTTGAACTGGTCATATGAACCTTTAAGCCAAGCGTAGCTTCATCATGTTCTGGTGAAAGCATTGATTTGTAAGTAAATAAATATGTTACTGTTATCTGACAGAGTAGACAGTCGTGTAAAGCTAAAGCTAGAGGCGAGCGCAGTGCTGTAATATATATTTGCTAGTAAATGGCGTGTATATGTTGTTTCTGTACAGTGACTGGTCAGCCCTGCTCCAGCTGTATGGATTCATGAGGCTGGCCTTAGATTTTGTATGTATGATCAGTTAGACGCTCCACTTCCCATCAGGCATGCATTAAAGCCTCGGCCACCTAAGGGGATTGTCTGACCTCATCTACCTCACCGGCACACATCACTCCGAGAATCAAGTTCGGCCAAGCTCTTCCAAAGACTTGCGCCTGCTTTTCTTCCTGCACTTCATGGATCATGTCTGGGAATATTCGGAATGATGACAGATATGAAAAGCTGACCAAGTGCATTCAATTATATATATAGATATATATAGTATAACCAATGATTTAGGTCTCATTGTCATTTTTCTTCAGATGCAATCTGATCTCGCTGATTCGCCCTCTCTTGTGTCGTTGATTTGCCTGCAGTGTGTACAGTGGTGATTTCTGCATTAGTTGTGCCTCTTGCCATGACAAGCCCTCGGGTTAACGTGCTGTTCTGTGGTGTGGTTTGGCCCGTATAGTGCCTCATAAAAGTGCTTCGAGAACTTCTGCAGTATTGCCGAACGTGTGCGTTCAACTCCATGCCGTTCTGTTTCTGTTTGTTCTGCTGATTCAGTGACTATGAAGTAGAACCGTGCTGTTCTGGGTCCTTTAGAGCTGATGTGCCTCCTAATAGAGTAAATCTCACGAAAATCAGTCTCATTTTACTCCTAAAATCAAAAGAAAAAATATATTACATTCAGTTCCGTCAAAAAATGGATTAATCGCATCTTACATAAATGTTTTTGTTTACATATGTGTGTGTATATATATTATTATATTTACATGTATTATATATATATATATATATATATGTGTGTGTGTGTGTGTGTGTGTGTGTGTGTGTGTGTGTGTGTGTGTGTGTGTGTGTCTGTGTATATACAATACATATACAGAAATATTTATAAGTATAAATATATATGTGTGTGTAGTGTATACAGTATATACACACAGAGACATATATATATATATATACACACATATTATGTAATCAAAAACTTTTATGTTAGATGTGGTTAATCAATTTGACAGCACTAATTATAAATTTTGGACCAACATATTTTTACCCCAATTCTCTCTTTTTTTTTTTTTTTTTTTAATTCCCACCGATTATTGTTGTTAGATTCTCATTAGTGTACTGTAGATAGTGCAGTGCATTGTTGTTTTTATTTATGATTTTTAAAAACTTACATTTAGTACAACAGTACAACAATGACTACAATTCGGTGTAAATACTTGACCGTGTGATGAAAATAAGATCAAAATATCTTTAAGTATTTATTTTGATTTTGGGATGAAATATGACCCGGACATGTTCATGACTAGTTTCCGTGAGATATGCCCAATAATAGCTTTGTTCAAAACTGTTTAAAGTTATTTTACCTCCTTGCTATGGTTTTAGGTTTTATTCTTACTACTTGTAAAGTGGGTTAGAATTAATGTTCTGAGATCTATATAGATGTATATTTTTGAAGAGAATATGTTTTTAATTTGGTCTGTAAAGATATTGCACTGATTGTATGGTTTTAAAGATGTTTTTAAGTGTACATTGTGTTAAATGAATATTAAATAACTAAATGTATAGATATATCAATCAGCTGTATAACAGATGGATGTGTCCAATGAGAAAAAAAGACATAAATTTGGACTTTTTAATACAGTTCTGTTCTGTTTTTATTTTGCATGATATTAGAAGTTCCTATTGTACAAAGTAACAAACTTGTTCATTCAGTTAGCACCAAATGGACCAAAAATTAATCTTTTCTACAAAACATGATTAGTAGGTCAGTACAGTTTATTTACAGCAGTATACAATGGTTAGACTTGTACATTTTGAGAATAATCAGCTTATACAAATCAAATTACTTTACACCTAATGATTTCAAGTTTCCTCAGTACAAATGATTTTAAAAATAGTATAAAGTAGTTTTTTCTCAAATAAATAGCTTAAATGAGAGTATCATCTGGAATGGGAAGTGCACAGAATGAAACGGACATTAGCCCAGGCTAATATTCCCACAAAACATTGTGATGAGAAGAATCAAGGTAAATCCTGTCAGTATTCCAGCATTCTGGATTGCGAAAAAAACGATATCGTCCTTCGTGCTCCGCACTTGTTCACTGGCAATCATGTTCATTTCAGGCAACTAGGTGAGAGGGAGAAAGAGGATTCAGTATTTGCGCCGCTAAAACAGATTTATGTTCCGTTTAGTGATCGGAAGTGGAGCCAAAGTCATTTTGTTCCCTCAAAAAGATTTTACCCCATAATAAATGAATACTTCTAGGTTTAAAATCATCTAAGCTCACATACGATGAAGTCATTTGACTAGCCTAATAAAAGCTGTTTTATTTTACTTGGAGCGGGTCACATCATGGGGGTGGCCATTTTGGAGACATGGCCAATCTGACACGGCACACTTTTATCTTTTTAACACCACTATTATCGGTCACTGAATGTATTATCTGTGGCACACTATGAACAGTGCGTTTCTCTTATGCATCTGTAAACCAAAAACTACTTTCAATGCTGCCTCCACACCTCTAGGTGTCAGTATAAGTCCAAAAATTATTTGTAAAATAGTAACATATTGTTGCTTATTTAACTCAAAACATGCACCAAAATCTATTTGCTAAGTAAAAATGTTAGCATTGAAATACTCTACTGGTCAAAAGTTTAAGACAGACTTTTTTTAAATGTTTTTTTTTTTTTTTTTTTTTTTTTTGAAGTCTCTTATGCTCTCCAAGGCAGCACTTATTTGATCAGAACTACAGTATAAACTGTAAGATTATAAAATATTATTGGCATAGCTGAATTTTCAGCATCATTACTCCAGTCTTTAGTCTCACATGATCCTTCAGAAATCATTCTAATATGCTGATTTGATGCTCAAGAAACATGTCATATTATTATCAATGTTGAAAACAATTGTGCTGCTTAGTAATTTTGTTTAAAGTTACAATTTTCTATTTTATAAACAGAATTTCAAAGAAATAGCATTTGTTTTACTGTCAAAAAAATTCTTAGAATTTTTGTTTTGTTTTCCAGTACACATATCTAAAAAAATAAATAAATCAAAATCATTTACTTTACTATTAAGTCTTGTTTTCTGACCAAAATTAAGTGAGTTTTGCTTAAAACAAGAAATGATATCTGCCAATGAGGGAAAAAAAGGAAAAAGTTTTTCCTTTTTTTTTTCCAAGCAAAAACTCTTCATTTTGATTTTTCTTTTTTTTTCTGCAGAAAACAAGACTTGTCTTTTCTGTGGCTTGATTTAATAAAAAGTATTTTCTTAAAAATAAAAAAAATTCATACTGACCCCAAACTTTTGAACAGTAGTGTATGTTTTTTAATGCGCCAAGAAGACAATCCAAAAATGAAATGTGGTGAAATATTATGCACTGTATTTACTAACCCACACTGCTCTTACCATATCAGCCAAGGATATGTAAAGGAACATGCCACCAGCGAAGGCAAAGATGATGTTGGGGGCAAAAGCGTTTCCCAACAAGATTCCCAGGACCAGGCCCACGTAGCAGGACATCGCAGACAGCAGGTTGAAGAACACGGCCTGTGGAATGCTCAACCCTGCGTTCAGCAGGATAATGAAG
The DNA here is from genome assembly GCF_029890125.1 of Rhinichthys klamathensis goyatoka. Taxonomy (NCBI): domain Eukaryota; kingdom Metazoa; phylum Chordata; class Actinopteri; order Cypriniformes; family Leuciscidae; genus Rhinichthys; species Rhinichthys klamathensis. The sequence goes on from NW_026606718.1 coordinate 256,909, forward strand.
TCGCCTACAGGGGGAGACAGAGCGCAAATGTGCCTCGCATGTTTTTCCCATAAACCTTTAGCGAAGGTCAACGTTCAAAGGGCAGTAGTTGACAACTGAATCAGAGCACTCACAACTGAAAGTTTTTCCAGGTGGAAAAATTGTTGTTGAATCCCTGTATTACTCTTACCCAGCTCGTGAGGGAATTCCTCACAGACGATAGCGATAGAGGTGCTAAAGCCATTGAGAACAGACACCGTGAACGAGGCGCCGATGGCCAGTCCGTCAATGAAGTTGTGTAGAGCATCGCTCAGGGAAATCATCCATGCCACCGTCTTCACGCTGGACAGCCGTCTTCCTCTGAGCCATCTGCAAGACCCCTGCAAACACATTCACATCTGAATTAAAACCTCATTCTCTTCTCTAACAACATTACTGTACCCTCTTGAGCTTGGGTTCATATTTCAAATACTATTTACTTTTAGCCCCGAGGTCTAACTTTTTGTATTGTTACAGGGTCGAGATGACGATCCCAATTACATGGTGCTCGTGATTTAGGGTCAAAGGTCAGAAGACAATCTTGTTTCTGCTGGCAGCTGTGACAGATGAAAGTAAACACAGCTGTGTGTGTCTCTACGGCTGGACTGTAAGTTGCACTGACCTGTACACTATGTACTACTTAATTTTGTACCAAAAAACTGCATTTTAAAACTCAAAACCCTCGAAAAAAAGGGTTGAACCCTTGCAGGGTTGAGGATTTTTTTTTTTTGTGTGTGTGTGTTACATGTTACATACATGATTGAAAGCATTCAAAGAACTGTACTGGATCCCGCTGAAGGACAACTGTTATCACATGACCCAGGAATCTGGTTTAACCATTGACTACAGTCTGATGTTACACTTAAAGGGATAGTTCACTCAAAAATTAAAATTAGCCCATGATTTACTCACCCTCAAGTCATCCTAGGTGTATATGACATTCTTCTTTCGGACGAATATAATCGGAGTTATATTAAAAAAATGTCCTGGCTCTTCCAAGCTTTATGATGGCTGTGTCTGTTTTAAAGTCCATAAAAGTGCATCCATCCATCATAAAAGAACTCAACACGGCTCCGGGGGTTAACAAAGGCCTTCTGAAGCAAAGCGATGAGTTTGTGTAAGAAAAATATCCATATTTAAAACTTTATAAAGTAAAATAACTAACTTCCGGCAAAACGAACATACGGATTCCACTAGTCTAAACGCAACTTATGCGAGTAATGTGACGTACTGCTGATATTTACGCTAGCCATGACGCACTACGCTACTTCCGACGTCACAAGTTGCGCTTTAGCCGCAAGTAGACTGCGTATGGCCGGAAGCTAGAATTTTATTTTGTAACATGTTAAATATGATTATTTTTCTTACACAAACGCATCACTTCCCTTTAGAAGTCCTTTATTAACCCCCGGAGCCGTGTGGAGCACTTTTATAATGGATGGATGCACTTTTATGGACTTCAAAACAGAAACACCCATCCACTGCCATTATAAAGCTTGGAAGAGCCAGGACATTTTTTAATATAACTCCGATTGTATTCGTTTGAAAGAAAAAGTCCTATACACTTAGGATGACTTGAGGGTGAGATTTGATTTGGGTGAGCTATCCCTTTAATAATGTAATAGCCTGGTTGTTATGACAAATAATTAGCATTTATCTTTATTTGATAATTGCAGACACCTTCATGTAATCATAAATTGGTTACCGCTGCGATAATCAAACAGTCTTTTTTGTAGATGAAATGTACAGTAATTAGAGGTGTTTGTTTGCTAAGCCAATCAGTATTTAACTTTAAGGCATAAGTAACTTGTCCTGCACTGTTTGTGCTGCAGACATGAATGTTACCTCAAATCATACGGCTTGTTGAGGAGACTGTTGCACAAAAGTGGGCACAAAACCCTACAGACTTACACTGAAGGAGGTTCCTGAGCCATTTATACAGCAGTTGGGCTCTATTAGAGTATGCAACGAATAGCAATGTGCTAACAACTACTCTGAACACCTTAGCAACTGCAAAGATACACATTGGCATCCTGTTTTTGCATGGACAAGCATCACAGAAAATTCACTAGTTTTAGTTTCCTTTCACATAGGAATGGCTGACCTATTTATATCATATTTATGATATTTTATATTTCTGTCATACACTACCATTCAAAAGCTTGGGGTTGGTATGATTTTTTTAAATGTTTTTTAAAGAAGTCTCTTATGCTCTCCATGGCTGCATTTATTTGATCAAAAATAAAAACAGTAATTGTCACGACACACGGGACAGAAGATCCAATTGCAGCAGTTTATTAATATAAGGGTAATCCCAATCGTAGTCTTCCAGGCAGGGGTCAAAATCCAAATAATCAAACCAAACATGAAAACAAAACACAAACCAACAAGAAAACCGACCAAGGAAGTGGTGACATCTAACAGACAGAATGCTGGGAAATGAAGTCAATAGTGAAGGACACCGTGATAACAAGGACCTCTAGTGACGAACAAGGGAACACAACCAGACACTGTGACATAACCCCCCCCTCTACGGAGCGGCTACCAGACGCTCCACGACAACACTAAAACACGACACAAGAGTTCAGGAGGGAGGTGGAACGGTGGAGGATCAGGGGGAGGGATGGTGGGCCAGGTCCATGAAGGGAGACAGGAACAAGGGGTGAGGGCTTAACCGGGGACCAGGGCAAAACAGAGAGTCTATCGGGCATCCAGGGCGAAACACAGAGTCCCTCGGGCGGCCAGGGCGGTGAAGACCCCTCGGGCGGCCAGGGCGGAGCAGACCCCTCGGGCGGCCAGGGCGGTGATGCCCTCTCGGGACCAGACACCGGCTCGGGACCAGACACCGGCTCGGGACCAGACACCGGCTTGGGACCAGACACCGGCTCAGTATCAGACACCGGCGACACCGGCTCAGGATCAGACACCGGCTCAGGATCAGACACCAGCGACACCGGCTCAGGATCAGACACCGGCGACACCGGCTCAGGATCAGACACCGGCTCAGGATCAGACACCGGCTCAGGATCAGACACCGGCGACACCGGCTCAGGATCAGACACCAGCGACACCGGCTCAGGATCAGACACCGGCTCAGGATCAGACACCGGCGACACCGGCTCAGGATCAGACACCGGCTCAGGATCAGACACTGGCGACACCGGCTCAGGATCAGACACCGGCGACACCGGCTCGGGATCAGACACCGGCTCAGGATCAGACACCGGCTCAGGATCAGACACCGGCTCAGGATCAGACACTGGCGACACCGGCTCAGGATCAGACACCGGCGACACCGGCTCAGGATCAGACACCGGCTCAGGATCAGACACCGGCTCAGGATCAGACACCGGCTCAGGATCAGACACCGGCTCAGGATCAGACACCAGCTCAGGATCAGATACCGGCTCTGGAACAGACACCGGCTCTGGAACAGACACCGGCTCTGGAACAGACACCGGCTCAGGATCAGACACCGGCTCAGGAACAGACACCGGCTCAGGAACAGACAGGCTCAGGAACAGACACTGGCTCTGCCTCCGGCTCTGGAACAGGCACTGGCTCTGGAAAAGCGGACACAGGCATGTCCAGGTTCCGAGCCGCTCCAGATAGTCCAGGTCCATGAAGGCAGACGGGACGTGAACAGTCTCTGGCTGGGCAGACGGGACGTGAACAGTCTCTGGCTGGGCAGACGGGAAGTGAACAGTCTCTGGCTGGGCAGACGGGACGTGAACAGTCTCTGGCTGGGCAGACGGGAAGTGAACAGTCTCTGGCTGGGCAGACGGGAAGTGAACAGTCTCTGGCTGGGCAGACGGGACGTGAACAGTCTCTGGCTGGGCAGACGGGACGTGAACAGTCTCTGGCTGGGCAGACGGGAAGTGAACAGTCTCTGGCTGGGCAGACGGGAAGTGAACAGTCTCTGGCTGGGCAGACGGGACGTGAACAGTCTCTGGCTGGGCAGACGGGACGTGAACCGTCTCTGGCTGGGCAGACGGGACGTGAACCGTCTCTGGCTGGGCAGACGGGACGTGAACAATCTCTGACTGGGCAGACGTGACGTGAACAGTCTCTGACTGGGCAGACGGGACGTGAACAGTCTCTGACTGGGCAGACGGGACGTGAACAGTCTCTGACTGGGCCGACGGGCTGTGTCTCTTCCTTCTCCTTCTCCGGACCCCCGGAACCGGGATCATCTCCCGACTACATCCTCCTCTGTGACCTCCACGGGTCCCGCGAAACTTGACCAACCGGGTCCCCTTAAAAAATTCCCTTCTCTCCCGCTCGGTGGCTGGGGAAGAGATATTAAAAAACATACCGCTGGATCAGAGTTGACGGAGTCGTTCTGTCACGACACACACGGGACAGAAGATCCAATTGCAGCAGTTTATTAATATAAGGGTAATCCAAATCGTAGTCTTCCAGGCAGGGGTCAAAATCCAAATAATCAATCCAAACATGAAAACAAAACACAAACCAACAAGAAAACCGACCAAGGAAGTGGTGACATCTAACAGACAGAATGCTGGGAAATGAAGTCAATAGTGAAGGACACCGTGATAACGAGGACCTCTAGTGACGAACAAGGGAACACAACCAGACACTGTGACAGTAATATTGTGAAATATTACTACAATTTCAAAGAACAGGTTTCAATCTTAATATATTTTTTAAAAATTATTCATTTCTGCGATGGCAAAGCTGAGTTTCCAGCATCAGTCTTCATTGTCACATGATCCTTAAGAAATCAATAAAATAAGAAATCAGTGCTATTGAAACAGTTACATTTGATAATTTCTTTTCAAGCCATTTTATTTCGAATTCTTAGATGAATAAAAAAAAAGTTCAAAGAACAGATCATTTGTAACATTATGACTGTCTTTACAGTCACTTTTAATCAATTGAATGCATTCTCACTGAACAAAAGTATTATTTTTCTTTCAAAATAAAAAAGGTAACTTTATTTTGATGGTCACCTACAGACATTCTGCAGTGTTGAGTATAATTTATGTTGCACCTACCTGTCAACTAACTGTCAGTAGAGTATTAGTCGTCTGCTTAATATCTGATAACACTTTATATGCTCCACTAACAGACATTCTACTGACTATAAGTAACTTTGCAACTACATACTAACCATAATCCTACCCTTAATAGTCTACTAATACTTGACTAATACTCTAAGAGTTGACATGTTAGGTAAACAGAATGTCTTAAAGGGAGCATCAGAATAAAGTGTAACCAAAAATGTTTTACTGACCCCAAACTTTTGAATGGTAGTGTACATATTATATCCTTTTTATATTATAGCTATTATTTAGTTGACTCAGTAAGCAACCATCTAGAACACCCTAGTAACCACAAAGCAACGTCCTGGCATCCTGTTAGCGTGTTTTACAAGCGCCACTTGCAAAATATAAAAATGTAGTTTTGTTTTACTATAGTACATTCACATTTACTTCATTTCATGTGCGAATGAATCAGAATTGTCGTTTCCCCCCCCTCCAAACCATTAGCTGTTTTATAACGTTTATGCAACTTGCAGATATATTTAGGTAAATCGCATATCTCTTAGAACTGTTTGTGTTTTTTGTGAGATGTGACCAGTTGTACCTGTTCCACTGGGGGGTCAGTGGTTATGCTGGCTTTGTCGCCGCTGGCAAAGCTGAAATCAGAGTCGGCCGCAATGATGACGCCGTTCTGTTGGACACTCTCTGAGGGGAGGAAGTGACTGTGTCCGTGTCCGTGCTGAGGTACCGAAGCAGATAGGATTAAATTAATCGTATGATTACCGTATACAATTTTAAAGAACATACATGCTTTTATACAACATTGAGCGCTGCCACTTTTCTTGCAGATTACATGCATATTAATGAGATAATATAGTCAACAGGTCATAATGACAAAATAAACTTTATATCACCCTGAAGTTGATTCAGCGATAATGGCCAGCTGACTGTACCTTGTCCTGCTCACTATGCAACTACTGTATTCGTAGAATATGATATACTGATTTGAGTTTAATTATTTTATTACATAAGAAAAAATTTGACAACAGAATGCTGTGGGTATGTGACTGACTAATCAGAAACAAGTATTCCAGAGAGACTTGTAATAATGTTTTACTGCTTTTATTTATTAGTTTGAATTATACAAGGAATGAAAAGAACCAATTGAGTTCTGTTGAGTCCTCATTATGCTGAGATGAACCTACCTACCTCATGTCCTGGTTTGAGGAGCATCCTCAGGATTTTTTCAGTGAAGTACAGCGCATAGAATCCACCAAAGATCCCAACAGCTTGGAGGACGTAACCGTCTGCTTTTGGGTCAAACCCAAAGGCCTGTTCAATCAGGAATCAATCATGTAATCATGAGTCTTTAAACAAGTTAAGCCAGATATCCAGCTTTCCCCATGTGAACATGCATGTTATTAGTTCAAAGTTAAAACGTAAACCCAAAATAAATATTACAACATCTAATCAGTGCAAAACAAATATCACGTCATGCAACGATCATGCCATCACATATCAAGAAACATCTGCACTCTTCAGGAAAATACAAATGTCTGGAATGAATGAGTCCAGTTCAAAGAGCATTTTATTATGAAATCACTTTAAATAATCTGCATCAGCATCATTGTGCTGATAATTAAAGATGTGAACTAGTGTTGGTTCACACTCATACAATACCACCAATTTGACCTTCAACAACCTCCTAGAGGACTGACCTAAATGACATGAAGAAAGCTTCTGATGTAAATGAAATAAACTGAAAAATGAAAAAAGCATTTCACCTCGGGTATAAGTTGGAGAGCAGCATTGGAGAAGAGTGTGCCAACAGCCAGACCAATGAAGTAGGTGAGCACCTTGGGGAAGTAGGGCTTTTTAGTGACAGGAACAAGAGCCAGACCCAGCAGTGAGGCCAGATTAATGATGGTAACAGCCAAGAAGCCATATCCCCATACTATATGCAGAAGGAAAGGTGAGAGCTCTCACAGTTCAAGTTATACAGAAAGGTACATCATTTTTCATTCTAGTCTCTAAAAAAGAGAAAGAAAATGCTTTGTGTAAAGAAAGATTTTTGCTTTGTGACATTATTTTGAAGACAATTAAAAAATGTTCTGTAATTGCCATTATTCTCAATTGTGATTTTCATAACTGTAATACAGTGCATTTTTAGTGTATTACAGTATAAATGTGTGTAAGGCTCCAATAAAATGAAGAGATGAGTATTCCCTCACAAATACAGTCTATCTCTCAATGAGTAAAATTACTCTGTCTATTATAGACTACACAACATTATAATTATTTTCAAATTATATAAAAACAATCTAAAGAATTTATTAATCTAAATTGAAATTAATTTCAACATTTACTAATATATTATTGAAATCAAAAGTTGTATGTTCATATTGAATAGACGGGACTAACATGAACTAACAATGAAGAGGATTTTTTATTTACTAACATTAACAAAGAATAATAAATACTGTAACAAATGTGTTGCTCATTGTTAGTTAATGCATAAAATAATGGGACCTTATTGTAAAGTGTTAGCCATTATTTTTTATCTTTTATCTATGAGACTAGATTACATAAAGAAAATTGTGTTTTCTTTAATTTTTAAGACAATTAAACAGTTGTATGTAATTGACATTGGATTTTCATTACTGTTATAAGGTGCATTTTTTATTTTATAATAAAAATTATTGTTATACAGTGCTATTTTTATTTTTAAACTAAATGTATTTATTTCATTTTTATGTTTGTGAGAATTTTTATTTTTCATAAAGAAAGATTTGTAACATTATATGTAAGACAATTAAACACAATTGTCTGAAATTGCCATTGTTCTCAATGGTGATTTTCATGACTGTAATACAGTACATTTTAATCAATTATTGTACAAACTATTGTCATGCATCGTTCTTTTAAAGTCAGTACAAAAATAGTACTTTTAAAAATACTAGTTTAAATACCGGTAATATATCATTTTTATGTCTAAGTTAATTAGAAGTTGTGTTTTGCATAAGGAAAGATTTTTGCTTTGTGACAAAGTAATTGCCATGAAATTGCCATTATTCTCAACTCTGATTTTCATACAGAAAATGTTTAATGTTTTATTGTAAAACCTATGCAGTGTTTTATTCAAATAGCATGATAAAAAAATAGTCCTAATACAAATTAGAAAATATTTTAAATGTATACTTTTTCCCCAAGATTGTTTTGCATTACGTTAATGAGAATTGAGAGGGGAAAACTACTTTAATTGACATGATTATAATTTAAGATAAAAAGTGTAGGGCCTACAACTTTATTTCATGTGGCACATCCATCCCATCATTCTCTGCTTTCAGGATTCAAAATCTACAATAAGCTGGTTTACATCAGGAGAAAGGTCTTTGATAGCGCTGCACCATCATATGGAATTCACCCTCTGTCATGTGTGTGTGTGTGTGTGTGTGTACTGTGTACTGATCCAGGTTCTTCAGCACATGTAAGAAGACTCACCGTGAAGTTCTGTGGGATCAGTGAGGACGGGAGGTTCTGTTGAACAGGGTGGCAGCACTGCTTGGTTGAGCAGAGCCGGGCACACAGTGACCAGATGCTCCTCTGTTAGATGAGAGAGGTTCTGAAGCCCATAATGCACCAGAATATCTTCTCCGGACACACACTAATAAACAGGGTCACAAGTCAATGAAATAAGGCCATAATAAAGAACGACGAGACTAATCCTATTAAACAGTGTGAATATCTATGTTTCACTTGTTTTTCTGTATTCGTGCTCTCAAAATGTGTGGTATAATCAAATGCCAGAAAATAAAATGTCAAATGTTCTTTAAAAGTTTAGTAAATAGTGTTTGGTAGGCCTAACTCAAGTTAAAGTGACCATATTACCTGAGCATGCGGAGGAATGTTCGGATCCAAGGGCTTGTCTTGCACAATTGTCTTCAATAAACTGTTAATGCCATTGAGATCCAGTGAACCGTTTTTTCCGTAAACAGCCACGATATCCTTTATGAAAATCTGCTGCAGAGAGTTGGCTCCTAATCCTGAGATTACAGTTATTAGAAAGCCTAACACATGAGTAAAAGCTTTGGGAATGCCTGCCATGCTTACAGAACACACGTTTCCACTCTGAAGCGACCCGAATGAAGCAAAAGCAGCGAGAGTTTTAAATGTCCCCTCTGGAGATTATCCCGGGAGCGGCGCGCGACTCCAGAGGACTAACGTTATCGTATACGAAGAAAGTTGCATCTTAAGAATAAAGATAAGAACTATTAAAAGAGTTAATTATTTCTTCCCCAATAGTATCCTCGGTGACCTGACTAATATGTCGCGCCTCCATTTGGCACTCAGCCCACCATGATAAATGCTGGTTTCACCCACAAATAAAGTTCTCAAACTAGTAGCTGCTAACGTTAATTTAGCCAACTGTGGTCGAAACATCTCGACTGTTATTCTAGCAGAAGTGGATCCATCAAAACAATCCAGTGAGCCCTACACTTAGGCTAATTCACTTTTGCAAGTTAGATTACAAAATCGAGTTAATACAAAGAAATAAAATGCGAAAGAATACGTCGTGCTAAATACATCACAGTGATGAATTTAGTGCTAACAAACATTTTGCATAATTTATTGTGTATGGGCGGAGCCTCGATGCGCATTTATTTAATTCAATTTCAATGACAATAATCGAAAATTTTAAAATACTTATGGATCCACATGTTACAGACAGTCAGTGCAGATATATTTACATTATTAAATACCGATAGAGGTAATCTTGGGAAAAATTGAAGTGGCAAACTCTGCTTATTAAAGTGATGCTCAAGATCAAATGATCAGTTCCAAATTGTAATATGCCTACAAAATGGTGAAGTAAATGTACTATTCCTAATACAAATGGCTTTATATTGTAAATATAAGTTGTTGTTTTTTTTAGCTTATATATATGAGATGGTGTAGGAAACTGCATCTGGCACAATCTGGCACAATAGGCGTTTTAAATTAGTGAAGTTTTTTTTTTTTTTTATGTCCAACAATGATATGTAGGAATAATAATGCTGGAATTTGTGTACATTTAGTTTATGTTGGAATCCTATAAGAATATGATATAGAGTTAGTATATAATTTTAGTATAGTAAAATTACTATATTTAAATTACACTAGATTTTCTGCTTGTAGAGCTCGACTGTAAAATGTACCTGTACAACACTCCCATCTAACGGGGCAACTGAGTACACCACTGCCGATCATGAGCGTAGAAGAAGAGTTACTACTTCCGGCAGTGAGTTGAACGCTGGGATGGCGCTGCACCATCAAATGGAATTCGCCCTCTGTCATGTGCACTGATCCAGTTTCTTCAGAGAAACACACATCTCCGTCCTTTTAGCACGAGGTATATACTTATTTATTTACGTCCATTGATCCGCACTTTGATCCTCAAGTATTTGTGGGCTTGAAGAGACAAGCAGTTAGTAACTTTGTATACAACTTACTCTACTGCAGCTTCATCACTGACAGCTGATTAGACTTACAACAGACAGTCAGTGTGGGATGTTCAAACACTGGTCATCTTTTAGGGGCAATGTGAGAAACCCGATAAGCATTTTAATGTTCTAGATTTCACACAAACCTATTGAAGTGTCACTGTCCAGTTATCAGTGATTACTGAATAGTCATGCATTATGAATGAGAGGTTATGACATGTCCAGTGTCTAACTTATGTTCTGTTTCAGAAACTGAGTAAAATCCTTTTCTAATAGTCAAAAACATCCTCTAAAGTTTAATAACCAGTGATAGATAATTTGTATTGTATATGGGTTTTTTAAACTGGGGTCCGGGGCTCCATAAGAGTGACAGGGGGTCCGGTCGGGTGGGGGTGTGGGGTGATTAAAATAAGTAAACAACAAATCAAACAAATCAATACAAATGTGATTCAAATAAAAAAAATTATTCATCTTTGAAATAGATTATATTAAAATAAACAGACATTTTGATTCATGTAAATAAATAAAAAATTGATTAAAATTGAATAAATAAATAATACATTAAACAGTACATTACTATAGTGAGTAGAAAAAATAATATAATAATGTAACTTAATAGAAACTAATACTACACTTATAATATAAAATTTTCAGTGTATAAATTGGGTGTTTATAAAAGATAGATGCCTTTTAAATTTTAGGATGGGGTCCCTGACACGGGGATGATCATATTTGGGGGTCTGTGGCATCTAAATGATTGAAAAGCCCTGGTCTAGCCGGTGTTCTGTTAAGTGTGTGTTGTGCTGCTCAGTTCTTATATATTGGAATGTGTAAAGCCTAAAGCTGACTGACGGATTATGTTGATTAAGTGTATTTTGTTCTCTGCAGAAGAATGTTTTTTTGTCAATGGGTGTGAGTCGGCTTGATGTTCTGTACAGAAGGCTTCTCCTCACCAAACTCTTCATCCAAGGATGGGGGAAGCCAGAGGACCTGAAAAGGTAAACTAGAAACAATAAAAACAAATAGCATCACATGACTTCACTTATGATAGTGGGGTGAAGCTTATACAGAAGCTTATACTTATAAAATATTGATGCTAGAATAATAATTAGCAGTGATATAAACATTATAGTTGTTGATGTATGGCTTATAGAATGTGCAAAGATGCACTCAGTTATTTTTTGTTGTAAAAAAATGTGTGTAGGGCCAAAAATGCACACTTAAAAATTACTTTGTTTGAATAAGATTTCGAGCATGTAGTCTTTTGTACAGGCAGTAAAATAGTACATGATCAGTCACATCATGGTAATGAATAGTAGTGAATAAAACACCTAAATTGTGTATATAAAAATTGACAACCAGTTTGACAATGAACAAAAAAAAAAAACCACTGAGTGCACCTTTAATGATATTAACTTGTTTAATTTAAATTGCTTTATGGATATTACAGAATATTTGAGTTCCGGAAGATTATTGGCAACAGGGAGAGGTGCAAAGATCTGGTACAGAGGGACTACCCAATATTTATTGACAAAGTAAGAGACATTATTGTTAGTAATAGTAACTATAGTTTATGCATATACTGTATATTATTCAGCACAATTGAAAATTGTATAATGACCTATTAACTGTGTGTTACCGCTGTGCCCAAAGGTAGAAGATCAATCAGATTGCAAAATTCACAACGGTCATTTCATATCGCCACTGGAGCACTTTGTCCCGGGCATCTTGCCAGCCGAGTCCGTCAAAGCCCGGTAGCCAAAACAAATCACCCACAAACATTGAATGCAAATGCGAAGGATTAATGTGACTTATTGTGTGGCTTTTATTCAAAGTTCTTTCAAATGAAGACATTTTGTTTCAACTTTACCACCAGATTCCAGTTCATTGTACCTAAGAAATGGAAGAGGCACAGACCAGTCTGTATTCACCTGGCTGGAACAGGAGACCATGTGAGTGTGCAAAAACTGCCATTGTTTGGCTGTGCTTCTGTTCAATCTCAGCATTATGAAGTTTTTCTTTGGGATAAACGATATACACTAAACTTCAAAAGTTAGGGGTGTTCATCTTTTAAAAAAAAATGTTATTTTATGTTTATTTAAAATGTTTTAAAACTATTAAATAGTATTTAGTATTTAATATTATTTTGTATTAGCTAGAGTTTTATTTGAATTTGATGCATCTCTGTTTTTTTCTTTCATTTTTTTTCAGTTTTTCTGGAGAAGGCGAACACTAATGGCCAGGCCGATGGTTAAAGAATCAGGGATGGCATCTCTTCTGTTGGAGAATCCTTATTATATCCTTAAAAATTCTAAACTATAGACATATTAGTTTGCCATGTTGACTCTTAGTATCAAAATCTCATCTGACACCTCCTTGACTCTGAGCTGTACATGGATACAGGAAACCTAAAGACCAACTGTGAGTTTGATTACTGGCAGCAGCTGTGGTGGAAGCTATTGTTGTCCATGTCTTTTTTATATGGAGCGTTAGTATGAACAATTCATGTTTACTATTACAATGTATATGATGTGCGTTTATTGCAGTCGCTCCAGTCTGAAGAACGTATCAGACCTGTTTGTGATGGGTGGAGCACTGATCCTGGAGTCCGCTGTGCTGTTACACTGGCTGGAGCGAGAGGGTTTCTGGCCGCTGGGCATGACTGGCATTTCTATGGGCGGACATGTAGGTTCTGCATTCCTCATTTACATTATCGGACTTTATTACTTCATGTTGTTTTCAATCCACTGTGTTTAGAAGAACCTGTTCCATATCCTATATAACATATCACAAATCTACTGTTGGTTTGTTGACTCATTTCTTCCTAGATGGCATCATTAGCTGTAACCAACTGGCCCAAACCAATTCCGCTCATACCTTGTTTATCCTGGACGACTGCTTCAAGTGTTTTTACCACAGTAAGAATAAAACTATGTTTTAGCATCATATTGTGGCGTATTAATGTTGCCTACAAGTCATTTTGGATTGGTTGTATTTCTAAGATGCCACAATATCATAATTTCCGGTGAGAAACTTAAACTTGATTTAGTTTGGATTTATCAAGTCAGTTGTCTACTTTTTAGTTTTGAATGCAATTTGTGATCTTTTAATCATCAATAACTATAAATCCTCCCAGAAATAACTGCTTATTAAGCAAGTTTATGAAATGTACGGCTCTGCGGCAGCACAAGAATGTAAGTGATGATAAAACGCATAGATAAAGCATCAATGGCATTAGTGCTGAAAAGCTCCTGCATTTTAGCTTATATTTGTCAGAAAATGAAAAAAGAAAGTGAAAGTATGCAGCAGTGTTCCAGTAACACTGGAAATTGTTATTAGTTTTTAAAAATACTATTTTTTGTTTTATATAAGGGGCCATTTTCTCAACTTTTAATGCGTTTTGGCAGTAAAAGTGTCATCGTGCCAGACCTGCCAACATGTACGCATTTTGCGTAGCGGGCACGCATTTTGACCTCAAAGTTTGCTGGTACGATTTGTCACTCTAAACTACGCAAAAACCTGGTGACGCCTCTTTGCACGCGCAGTCCTCAAATCAAGCAACACCAAAAGAAGAAGAGTTCGACCAATCATAGCGCTGGGTTCGCCAAATTGCAAGCGGAGATGATTGACAGATGCGTAAGTCCTATGATTAAAGGGGTCATATAATGCCATTTTTGTACAAGCTAATATGATTCTTTAGAGTCTAAATTAAAACTTTGTAATATACTTTAATTAAAAATTCTCATTAGTATTGTAAGAAAACACTTATTTTACCTGGTCAAAAACAGCTCTGTTTTCAGCACGCCGTTTCAGTGCATATGACTTTAAATGATAATGAGCTTTGCTCACCCCGCCTCTCTGTGCTGTGCGTACACCGTTTGTAACACAATAACCATAACGCGTTGTTCATTATAGACGTGGGATTATCAATTATATTGAGAACGTCGTACATAGAAAACATGCCGTAATGTACCCTGAGTGTAAACCTTAGACACATTCATTGTGAAGCGTGCATCTAGCGATTTGCAAAGATTAATATAAATATTAAAGGTTAATAAAACGTTACACTCACTTCAGTTATTTTGGAGGTTCAGCAGGAACACGAATAGTTGGTACCGGTCCAGGAGCAGCTTCTTAGCAAAACCAGCTTTATACTGACCCTCCTCGTTTATAAAGCAGTCTGGTGTGTGAAATGATTGGCGCAAACATGAGAGCATTGACGTTGCTCGTGGGGAATATTCCCTTCGAAAACAAACTCAGCCACTGCGTCTTCAGCGTTTCGGATTTAGGAACATTAAAATGACTGCTGTGTTCGTTATTACACCCAAGAACAGAACACCACAATCGCTTAGACGCCATTCTGCTCATAGACAGTGCTCCAGCATATCAACAATGACCGCGCCGGTCCGCGCAGACTATGATTGACAGCTCCCTCATGAGCGAGGGCGGGTCTGTGTTGAAACGCCGCTGTCATTCAACAATCGTGGGAGGGGCTTCCGAGCGTGTGACGTCACAGGCTCGAACGGCTCGATTTGAGGCAGTGGAAAACATATAAGGAGATTAAAACAAAAACACTGGATGGATTTTTATCATTTTATGATGTTTGTGTACAGGCACTGCCAACACACATTTCAGTACAATCAACTTGTAAAAGTGGATGTACCATTATATGACCCCTTTAAAAAGAGACTGAAAATCGACACCAATAAAGAATCCCGCTCGATCCACCCTCCACTCGCCCGCGCCCGCCGTCTGACTGATTTAAGCGAGGACAGTCGGCCTACAGTAGTCACGGTACTTCTGACTCCTGAAGGTAAACGGGCTGGGGTGGATGTGGAAAGTTGAAATATTGTATTTGAGTTCATTTAAAATGGATTGGTTATCACACGGGGACGGGAGTGATCGCATGGATTATTTAAAAAATACTCCGTAATACGTGCATGCATGCGTATTATGTGTTCAGTCTATAGGCGCGTGGTGTTTCTTTACAAATTGACTTCGCCAACTACTGGCCTGGCAGCAGAATACAGCGTTTTTAATCGTTTTCGCCGGTCCGTGTGAACGGGGTTCATTTTGACAACGTTGTCGTCTGTACGCAAAAAACGCAAAGGAAAAACTTTTCCGTTCTTAGTACATCGTTGTCATGTAAATGTACCCTAAGATTCAAGTTTCACGCATATTTTAAATTAGTTTTTATTTTTATATTTCCTTTTTTATTAGTCTATATTGATTTTATTCACTTTTTATTTCAGTTTTAAAGGGATAGTTCAATCCTTTCTTCTGTTGAACACAAAAATAAGATCATTTAAACAATGTTGGTAACCAGACAATTGACGATAGCCATTGACTTCCAAATAGGACAAAAATATTATGGAAGTCAACAGTCTGGTTACGTCAAAAGATCTTCTTTTGTGTTCAGCAGAATAAAAGAAACTCATACAGGTTTGGAACAACTTGAATTTTCATTTTTGCAGGAACTATGTTTACGTTATTTTAATACATCAAATAAAAATAAAAATGAGTGATGTTGCCTTTGCAATTATCTGAATTAAGTTTTCTTATATTATTTTATCTCAATTAGGGTTTATTTAGCATGTAACACATTTTTTTTTAAATGGTTTTAGTTTAACTATAATAACCCTGGTATGTAGGGACTTCCCAGGACATAAAGACAGTATTAGTCACTTACCTATTGAACTTTGTAGCTTTGAATAACTTTACGTCTTCATTCCGGTGTCAGTGAATTGATAGCATCAGAACATGATTCTATAGATGTCACCATGTGTTACTCATTCATTCATTCATGAATAACTAAGTTGGGTGTCTTTCTTAACATCACATTTATTCATTTGATCTTCTGCAGGGTGTTTTAAGTCGAGCCGTGAACTGGAGAGAACTGGAAAAGCAGTATGCAGCTCACACAGTCTATGAGCAAGAAATCATCAGTATGCTGGAGTATTGTGGGGTAAGTATGTTATTCTGTGGCAGAGTTTTGCTGTAATTTAGCTTGTGGACACCACAAAAGATCACAGAGGAAGATATGATTTGTTCCTTGCATTATGTATCACATGACTGATGTTGAATGTGCAACATTTTTGACTAATCACTCACTGGCACACCCCTGATTTTCAGACAGACTCTTTCCGTATGGGCCAGGAATTCGTAAAAAATGCCCCAGGCAGCTTTGACAGTCTCTCTGACCTGGATCTTGGCCATGACCTTCTTGACCTCCACTCGCCAGAGAGGGACCAGCAGATGGGGCAGCGCTCCTCGTGTTCTCAGCCCGGGACTGGAGGTCACGCGGCAGACTCAGCCCTGCTGATGGGGCGAAGAGAGAGAGATGGACTAGATCAGATGCTATCCGCTGTGAGCAGCAGCGGGCCTCATTTGGACATGCTACATGCTAAGAACATCACCTACGGGACCGGCCAGCGGCAGTCGCTGCAGCGGGAGTCTTTCTGCTTCATGAAGGGAGTGATGGACGAATGCACACACATCGCCAATTTTTCAGGTACTACATCTGTTTTGTTTTGCACATGGTTTGGCTTGTGTTCCTGGGTTTGATCCTCTTTCTTTTTTGCATGCTTTTTCTCCAGTGCCTGTGGATCCCAGTCTGATCATTATAGTCCAGGCAAAGGAAGACGCTTATATTCCCCGCACTGGAGTACGCAGCTTACAGGAGATCTGGCCTGGCTGTGAGGTTCGCTACCTCAAAGGAGGTCACATCAGCGCCTACCTTTTCAAACAAAGGCTGTTTCGGTAAGCAAGCACAGTCAACTTTTAGAAAAGGGAAATATCCATGGAGTTTAAATAGATATTTTACCCAAAACCTGTATGACTTTTTGGTAACACTTTACGATAAGGTTCATTAGTTCACGTTAATTAATGTATTTGCTAACATGAACTTACAATGAGCAATGCATTTGTTTCAGTATTTAATAATCTTTGTTAATGTTAGTTAATAAAAATGCAGCTGTTCATTGTCAAGTTAGTTCACAATGTACTAATATTTACTAATATTATTTAGTCAGTGAACGAAACATTTAGAATGTTTTTATAAACTACATCAATTCATTGAAAAAGTCCAATTCAAAGGAATGATTCGTTCACAAATCCCAGCTTCTCTTATGAACGTAGTTAGTGTGGAAGTCAAGATTATTAGTGAATAACAACAGGTTTCTCACAAGCAATGACTTCAGAAAACTTGAATATACACATGCACTACATTCATCATGATTCTTTATGGTGTTTTGCATCCTTTTTTAAGTTTTTGTTATGTTTTGTTCATCCTGAATTTTTTTTATTATGGTTTTCTCAAAAATATTAAGCAGCACAACTGTTTTCAAAATTGATTATAATAACAAAGGTTGTAATAATGCTGCTATGGTGAGCATCAAACATTTGAACACTGGGGTATATGCTGCGGTGTATTTTTTTTTTCAGTTAATTATTCCTTTAATAGTGATCAATGTTAATTATGTGGTTAAACTGTAGCATATTGCTTATAATCATGTGAATTAACCATATGTCCAATAATTTTAAATACATGCATTAACTTTTGAATTTCATGCTTGATTGTTGACTTCCAGGCAAGCGATTTACGACGCCTACGACCGGTTTCTTCACAAGTATTCCAGCTTATAGCCATGGATTTTTTGGGACTCAGCACTGACAAGAATTTTGAAAGTATGTGGAGATGGAGAACACTGAATGTGATGTGTGATTTTTACAGAAGACTGTGTAAATGTAACCAAAGGGAGGCAGTGTGCAGCGGTTGTAGTGACAGAACTGTGTTACTCTGTGTGGTACACCTCAAAACTCACAGTGACCTAAAGCTAACTTACATGTGCTCAACCCATACAAAACCTTGTCTTCCTGACCTCACTGCCTTTAATCATATATATAATCATGACTGAAACATAATTCACCAAACTAGACAAAGATGTGCCTCCAAACCATAATTCACTCACACATCAAGGTGTCTTTAAATCTCTTAATGAAGAAGATCTCTGAAAATATAGTATTTTGAATTGTAAGGAAAATAAATGAACTTTTGGCACTCTATATTTTTGTTTCACCAACATAGAATATCCTGATTTGCAGAGCAAATGTTTGCCTGTTTTTAGAAAATAATACATCAGGAAAATGGCCTTGACATGGGCAGACCATTGTTTTAATCTCAGATATGAAGAAAAAAAAGTTTAACAAATTCAGATGAGGATTCAAAATATATATATATATATATATTTTTTTGTGAACTGCATTCTTAAAAATCAGTGCTGCGTGTATTTCAAACTCTTAAATCCTAATCACTGCCAATACTACAGTAACAACTAACAATTGTAGTTTCAATAAATGTAAATGTTTTATATATCACTACTGTCACTTGATCTAATCTGCCATGTGTTCACTATTCTCTGTATTCATCATGAGCCATTTGTTTAATTTCATTTGTTCCTCTCTATAATAAAAAGGAAATCCTAAATATTGAAGTGTCATTTTTTTCCCCTTCAAAATGAAACTTACAAACTAACTGCTAAAATAACAGTGAAATATTATAATGACAATATTTGAGTCGGAGACCAAACAAATACACTGTAAGATATTGAAGACAATATTTTGCCAAGTAGTATGGATTCTCAGACTTTTTTTTCTTCAGCATACAACACTGGTAAACAAAATGGAGAAATTAAGTTTAATTTTTTTTAAACAACTTTACATTTGCAGAACTACAGGAGATTTAATGTTTGACAAAGGGAGATGAAATGTGTGAACATATCTTTATAAACAGACAATGTATATATTAATACTTTTTATAAATAAAGTGTATGCAAAACAATGTTTAATCTATGATCATACAACTACCCATAATTAACAACTAGAGAAATAAGAAATGGAAGCTGAAATTAAGTAAAAGTATGGTTATCTGAGTGATTTAGATGTATGACAGGGTAAAGAAGTATCCATGTACTGTGCAGTTTTTGTGAGTTTAATTTTTTTTTAAAATACAGATAAAGTTTTGTATGATACAATGTAAAAAGTTGCTGCCTTAAATTTTTAAGTACAATAAATTTGGATGTTTAAGTCATTTCAACTTAAATATTATTAAACTGATTTAAGAGTTGAATAACTTATGTTGTATAACTTACCGGTATACAATTTTTGAAAATTGATCAGTTAAAGCAATGTGAAAACATATGTTGTAATACCTTATTGACTATTTATTTACAGTGTATAGATGGATTTTTAAAATCACGTAAAAATATATATATATATAATAAATTATTAAACTTCATATAATGTTCTAAACACAACATAAGCGCATAAAAATAGATATTTTATTTTAATGTATAATTTTACTGGCGTTACTCACATCAAAGAACATATTTGCATGTACGTATTAAAGCTGCACGTGATTACTATGTTGATATTTCTCCTTCTCTCCTGCACTACTGTAGTTTGATACTCTGTCATCTGGAAGTCTTGCCCTCATTAAACATGGAGTCCTCGGGTTTCCCCTTCCTTACTGAAGCCGTTTGCCATCAGTACGTGTGACCCCTGAACCTGCTCGAGTGTGTGTGTGTGTGTGTGTGTGTGTGTGTGTGTGTGTGTGTGTGTGTGTGTGTGTGTGTGCGCGCGCGTGCCAGTCCTCCGCCATATTCACTGTTGTCTTGCCTTGAGAAAGAACAGGGAGCATTCGAGACTGCCCACAAGAACCGAAACTGTGTTTATACACCGAGCCTGGAGACCAGCCGACGGGCATAATACGGACTAAAGCGATGGCGAGGAAAAAAAGCAAGCAGCAGGGCGTCGGGGCCAAGGATTTAGTGTCGGGACAGCAGCAGCAGCAGCAGCAGAGCCTGTCGAAGAAGCCCGGCGATGCGGGAGCAGCAGCAGCAGAAGCGGCGGCGACAGCAGGCGGAGGCGCTGGTGCTGGAGGAGATGCAGGAGCGAGCAGGACCAATCAGGTAACTGTTAGCTAATGCTAACACGTCCATCCAACAGCACACCTCCTCGAGCCGGTTCTCGCTGTTAGAGACTTGGTTTTGTAAACTATTTTAACGGGCGCTTTATTTAGGGTTCTATTGCACGTGCAGTTATTTGTGTTTTCGCGCTTATTTTGCGTTTTGTAGCGCCTGATTAGCGATGTCCGATTCATGAACGACTTGTTCTTTGGAGTCGGATCTTTTGTGATTTGATCGAACCGATTCGCAAAATTGGTCTGAACGATTCGTTCAGGAATCGGACGGAATCTGTCAGAATAGTTCTCGGATCAAAGTATCTGACTGACAGCCGTTTTCAGAAACGTACGCGTTGTATGGAGCTGAAGCCGATAAGTAATGTGTTAGTAAGAGCATTTTGAGTGATGTGGTGAAAAAGTATATTATTTTAATAGCCCATAACAGAAATGTTATAAAATTGTAATGACAATGTTTATGATTTGATTAAATGGCAGTCTCAAAACAGTTTCTTTTAATAAAAAGCGTTTTATTAAAAAATAACATTTTAAATAGACAATGCAATGTAAATCTTATTATTGTTTGATGTAAATGTAAATTATATTTAAACGTTGTTATAAAATGGATTTGTTTTAATGAGCCGAATCATGTCTAAAACAAACTGAGCTTGGAGCCGGATACCTGAATTACACTTTTATAAAATGTAAAATAAAACAGAAAATAGAACCTAATAAACAGTAGGCTAATATATGTGCAGTTTGCATATAATATGCCACGCCAGGATGGACCACATATGTGGATATGTCTTTGAGGGACCATGTGATGGCGCGATTACTTCCCGACGTAAAATAATACCTGAATCTGTTTTGGAACCGGTTCTTCGAAACGAACTGTTCGAAAGAATCGTTTCTCGGAAATGAGTCGGATTTCCCATCACTACGCTTGCTCTCGCGCTGAACGGGCGGAGCAGCACTAGCTCGCTCGCAACCTATGCAACGATATAAATAAATAAATGTGTTGCCTTCACAGCGTTTTGATAGCCCCAAGCAGTGCAGTACTTTACATCTGAATGTTTTATACGACACTGGTTGTTTAGATATAACGTTAGCTGGTTCAAGAAAGCTAAACGAAAGTCCGTGAAGCACAAAGCTAACTGTGTTGCTGTCGTCTATTGCTGTGGCTGGCTACTAAATTATTTCTGTAGAGCTCAAGGTAAAGCGGCGCTACTAACCCAGCCACAATCTCACTTTATGCGGTGACACAATTAACGTTACTTTGTGTTTGTGCATTAAAAGACTTAAGAGGCGTATTTGTGTCAATGGTTACCATATTGCCATACGATTACATTTTGGCTGCCTTTCAGGTTTACCAACCTGCTAATATCTGCAACACTATAAAATGTTACACTTTCAATTCACAAACACGTCAATAACGGAAAAATGTTTGAGCTTATGCATTTAGCAATGGGCTTGTCGTGATAAGAGTGTGTACAGTGGATTCTCAATGTGTGGTATTTGTTTTGGTGGGTTACAGTAGTCTTGCTGAACCCTTTCAATTTTCTGCAATAGTTGAAACAGTAAAAAAAAATTAAAAAAAACCCTGATATTTATAATGTAATTTATGTGCACAGGTCTGTTTTACAATTTAACAACTTATTTGCAAAGAATCATGCTTTAATTATTGAGTTCCTGCTATAAAAAGCTTTTCTACTGATCTACTGACCAGTCAGTCATTGAATTGACAGACAGCGTTTTTGTCTGAATATTTTTAATGAACTGTGCTTTCTTCCAAAACACTATAACATTATCTCTAATGATCTAGAACAAATTAAAATGAGCTTTAGACATAACCAAGCAAATATTTAATGTCTGCAGACAGTGCTTATTTCCTTGTAGAAAATGAATCGTAATAATTTTACGGGGGCAGGGGGGGGGGGGGGCTTTTATGAACCCATTTATGAACCCATTTAACTTGATTTTACTCCATTGGATCCCTTTTTTAATTTTTCTACCGACTACTGAACAACTTGCACAAGATTGTGGGATATCTACGGTTCCCACGGTCATGAAATACCTGGACAAATCAGGGAATTTTTGATTTTCAGGCATGAAAAAATAATAGATATTTTAGTGAATATAATTTCTTGGTTTCAGATGCAGTTCATTACAATTTTTCCATCTGTTTTTGTCAACTTATTTGCTCTGATCACACAGTCCATGCATACATGCTGCTTGCTGTGCCATCGGGAGTTTAAAGACTGGGGGGCAGGCCAGGTGAATGGGCTTCCCAGTCACGGGTCCAAACTGGCGGAGGCTGTGCCTGCGCTGTCCCAGGCCCTGCTTAGGGAGGTTCCGGGCCGCAAGCTGGCAGACGCCGTGCCTTCGCTCTCTCAGTCGCTGTTGGGTGAGGTGCCGCTGTGGATCTGCCAGAGCTGCAGGAAGAGTGTGGAAGAGGAGGAGAGGAGAACGGTTCAGGAGCAAACTACGCAGGTTATTGAGACAGAATATATTACATATACATACATATATATATATATATATTTATATAGGCTATGGGTTAATTCATAGAAATTAGTGTGTATAGATACAACTTGCTCAACTTTAGAATGTGTTGAATCTGATCTGCACATATTTATCTTAACCATAAGCATGTCAACATTTTTGTAAGAAGCAATAATTTGTACTTCCTAATATAGAATAATAATAAAAAAAATTGGACACTGTAGACATCATTGCATTAAATACAAAACATCAAACCAAGTGGTAAACAAATCATGCTAAAGCCTTTTTGAAAACTAACTTCACTGTTCTAAACCATTCTTGTTCATTTTAATTAACCACCAGTATAGTAGTTAGTAGCTGTATGAAGTCCGTTCCCTTTAAGTTCACACACGTTTAACAAATATTTGACATCCAGAAAGTGTCCAAATACTTTGTCTTCATTCTTTCGTCATTTCATACCTAACAAACTTTTTTGTAAAAGTTTTTTTGTGCTATCTTCCTTAAAAGGAAATGCATTTAAAATGCAATTACATCAATAAATGTAAAAACAGTAACACGAAAAAACACTTTAATATTTTATTATCTAATGCAGTGGCATTCACATAGTACATGTGTTAAGTGTTCAAATGCTTTTTTGGTAAGTTGATTGTGCACTGCAGTGTTCATAAAGATTTGAGGATGCTAAGTTTGCATCTATCCTTTGATTGCATGAAGAACAGTAGTTATGTTTTAATGCATTTAACTTAAATTCACCAAATTGGAATATCGGCTAAAACATTAGAAAATTAAGCAGCATTTTCATCGCATGTGTTCAAGAGAACAAAATCATCACTTCCTGGGAAATTGTCACAAAATATCTGTAATAAAAATGGAGGTTGCTGCAATGGGGGAAGCCACTGTGGCTCTTTTTTCCTACATCATAAATGACTTGCGTCTCAGAACGCGCAGACGAAACACAATTAATGCTGTCATGCTATCTTGCGTTCGGATGCCTGGTGTTAGGGAACGCAATCATGCGAGACACTTCTGGGGGGTCATTATACCAAAGCATTCTGATGACAGACTTTTGCTCAGGCATTTCAGAATGATAAATTTGAGATGCAGTGCCTGTGCGATGAAATTGATCGGCTAGTTAGTCCATTTATCTAATCTCATCCACTGTTGACGCAAAGTCACGCAAGTTTTTTTTGTTGCGCATCGGGAGATTTATTGGTTAAATGTGTTTCCGTCATAGTTTATGTGCATGTCTTCTTATAGGATGCCTCTGTCCCACAATGTATCTGCCTCAATTGAGCAAATACGTTTTTTTTATGTGCATTTTAAGAATTTAAGCTTCCACCCAGCGTTTTTTTTTTCTATGTAACATCCCAAAATGCGGATAAAAATAGGTGGATGGAAACATACCTAGTGTGTCACACGTGTGACCAAAACCGTTCCTTCTTTAGACAGGAAAGCTCAGCAGGTCATTGAGGACAATCCTGTGTACATAATACAGGCAAAAAAAGTCTGATAGCGCTCGCATGTCTGGTGAAACATAATTTCCCATGCACCCTAAAGATCCCTAAAAGATTTTGCAGACTCACATTTTTCTTCCTGTCACTTGTCTAAAAGATGGATGTGTTGTTATCCAGGTGCCGCTGTCCCACTCGTCCTCATGTAAGTCTCAGAGCTGTGGGAATGGTTATCCGGAGCATAGCTCGGTGGATTGGGACCCCAGCTCCTTCCTCTCCGCGCGCAAACTGTCTGGCCTGTGGAATTCGGCTCATTCTAATGGAGGGTCTCACTGCAACCACAGCACACCTACACTTTCACAGGGTACGTCTTCCTGCTCTTTTACTTCATTACATGGCACTTTTGAACACTTGATTCTGATTGGTCAAATGTAGTATTGTGTGTTCTGATTTTTTTTTTTGTATAATCCCCACTGAATTGGCCGTCTCAGGCAGCCTTTTTTCTACATAACTGCAAGTTTCAGGTTTCATATCACTCCATAATTTCATCTTTATTCTCAGACGATAAACTCAAATCAATGTCATGCTCATTAATTGATTTATTTGGTACTTAGCTGTGTAACAAGCAGGATAATGTACAGTCAGATAGGCATAGTGACAAAATAAACCGCTTAAGGGTTGATTTAAGACCTGATCAAACTTTGTGTAGTCTGCGGAGTGGTTTTCTTAAAGGTGTTCTATGATGCTTTTTCACTTTGTCAACTTTAGTTAGTGTCATGTTGCCGTTTTAGCATAAAAAAGGATCTGCAAGGTTACAAAAGCTCCAAGGTTACAAAGTCCACTCCAAATGGAGATATTTTATTTGACAGAATTCCCTTTTCAAGAACTAAAACGAACGGCTCATTTGGACTACAACGCGTTTTTTCCGGGTTTGTGAAGTCATAATGTCACTCATAATATAATCCCTGCCAACGGAATACACAAAAAAGCAGACGAGGCCTGGCTGAGCTGCTGCTATGTAGCCTGCATTGTACTCTCTTAGTTTCTGGAAGCTGTTCTCCGTAAAATGTGCAGCACACAGATAAACATTGGGATTATAAGGTTCATGAACAGTGTTTAAGATCTAAGTTCGTCAACCTTAGGAAGGTCAAACAAATGCGTTGAGGAAAAAACAGTGTCTCTTTAACAACACACAAAAGCTTCTTCTGAAATTGAGCAGTTCCCTCTTTGTTGGGACAATCTGTTGTTTGTGGAACATAACTTGTAAGAATGTCTTGTTATTTGTAGTTGTTTTCCCTTTTAGTCGGTCACGTTTGACGTTACGTCGATGTCACCGACGTATTGGGATCTTGCCTGAGAGCCCAATCACCTTTGAGTGTAAACTAAACAAGCCAATGAGATTTGGCGTGCGAGCACAGCAATTGTGGCAATGAGACGTAACGTCTCTGTTCCCTCCTCCTACAAACGTAACCGAGACGTTTTCTATTAACAGTTCCAATTATAAGTTTTATGTTGTTGCTACGCTCGCCTGCTAGCCAACATTAGTGTTGATATAGTGTTTACTATAGTTTTTGTAAGGCTGTTCACCCCGCCTTAGGAAAATTAACCATGGTTTTGTGATCGATTACTGTTTGTATTACCATAATGTATAAGAAAATTATAACAAAAAAAAAAACTTACCACTCTGAAACGTCCTGTAAAATCCGGGCTTGCAAAGTCCGTGCATGAAATCCGTTCTGGTCTGGACGATCCTCTTGTTTGTTAACATTCTTAAGTCTGAATTAGATTTGAATTGGTTTGAAATTGAGTAGAGCTCGCGTTTATGATGGGGCGTGACATTTCCCGAACACACGCTAAGTGGTGCCAATCACAACACACTGGGCCAGCTAACCAATCACAGGACAATTTGTATTTCTGAAGGAGGGGCTTCATCGAAACCAGAGCTAAACGACGCGTTCGGGCAAGACTGGGGAGAGTGGAGCTGTAATAATGAAAAACAAATATGTGAAAAATAATTGGAACAATCAAGCATGAAAGCATATTCTAGTACACCACAAAAACAAAATAAAATCTTCGTAAAAGGCCATATTAAGACCCCTTTAAGTATTAAATAGAATTTGGCTGTAGAAATAAGACAGACTAATTGTGTTATTTCTTGTCGTAGTAGGCGGGACGTTGGTACCAGCTTGCCATGAGAAGAGATCTTCTCATGATGCTCCCGGGAAGGCTGCCAAAACATTCGGGACTAAAGTCTGTCCCTACAGTCATCCCTCATCCCAGAATTCCAATGCAGCTTCTCCTGGGACACTGTCCGCCTCCACTGATCTATGTAAGACCAACCCCAAGCACTTCAAGACAATGTGTCGACGACCAACTCCTCCAGGTGAGAACACAATATGATTTTATTAGTTATTGCACTGGGTATCATTAACTGACAACATTTATACATTTATACTTCTAGGTTAATATTCATTTATAAATATGCTATTGTTAATTCATGTGCATTCATAATACATTAACTAATGTTAATTTACTTGTAATGGTAAAAATGTATCTTTCCAAAAGTTGGGGTCGGTAAGAGTTTTTAATATATTTGAAAGAATTATCTTATGCTCACAAAGGCTGCATTTATTTGATCAATAATACTGTAATATTGAGAAATATTTTTACAATTTAAAATAACTGAGAATGTAATTTATTCCTGTCATGACACAGCTGAATTTTCAGCATCATTACTCCAGTCTTCAGTGTCACATGATCCTTCAGAAATCATTCTAATATGCTGATTTTAAGAAATATTTTTGTGAAAACCAGTAATACTTTTCAGGATTCTTTGATGAATACAAAGTTCATTTTAAAATAGAAATCTTTTGTAACATTGTAAATGGCTTTACTGTCACTTTTGAGCAATTCAGTATGTCCTTGCTGAATAAAATAATTAATTTCTTTAAAAAAAAAAACTTACTGACCCTAAACATTTGAATGGTATCGTATGTAGAATTTAACATTAGCCATGATCAATAAAGGCTGTAAAAGTATTGTTAACTGTTAATTCATTATACCTAATTATCAAATTAAAGTGTTACTAGAATGTAATTTACCACTTTGTTTAGGCGTATTAACATATGGAATCTGGTAATATCCGATTTTTTTTTTTATCCCAATGGTTCTATTGACGTTGTGTTTAGGGATAGAAGATAATAGATTGCAGGTCGAATTGCTTGTTCTAATTTTAGCGCAGTGTTGCAGTAGAAAGACTAAAAAGGATTGTGTGGGAGAGTATGTATGCATGGACTTCAGGTTTAATGTACACAATAACAGTTAATATTTGAATACATTTTAATTTATATTCTTTCACCATTTGCTTTTTCAGCTGTTCATATTGCACCGCATTATGTAATGGGTGCGAGCCGCAAAGCTTTCAAATTTACACCATTTCCTAACCATA
Organism: Rhinichthys klamathensis goyatoka; assembly: GCF_029890125.1. Taxonomy (NCBI): domain Eukaryota; kingdom Metazoa; phylum Chordata; class Actinopteri; order Cypriniformes; family Leuciscidae; genus Rhinichthys; species Rhinichthys klamathensis. The sequence goes on from NW_026606718.1 coordinate 284,772, forward strand.
CTCAACGTGACAAGAAAGTGTCAGACATCACTGCAAAGGAAATATTGCTGCAAAGTGTCACAATCACATCCAATCAGAACATTTCGATATTTAATAAACTGTTATGTAAGGTGGGATTATGAACCAATGAAGTTTCACTGGGCATAGAAACCAAGCAACCGATAAACTGTCCCGTTGCTTGTTGCTGTCACTCTAATTAACATGGAAGAGTTGATTTATCACTTGCATCTGGATGCAAACTAATTTTACTTCCCCTAAAGACAACTAAATATCCAAAGTATTAAAATATGTGTTTCTCTCCAGGTGAAGCGTTCCACCCAAACGATCACCACCAAGCTGCAGACCTGTCAGTGCCGCCCAACAGTCCAACGGGTCTCTCATCCCAGCATTCCTCGCTGCTGCCTCCCAAACAAAACTCCAGTCAGCATGTTCACGTCAACTCCGCTAGTCCGGGGCTGCCTTCGCATGCTCCTTTCTCTCCGCTGGTACCAAACATTCACTCTCCCGCAGCCAAGCACTCGAGTGGGGCGGACAGTCCGGTGGCCCTGCACAAGCCCAGCGCCTGCAAGAATTCCCACATTCCCGCTGTTAACACGCAACACGGCAAACTCGGCAACTCACTCATAGGCTGCAGTCACCCCTGCAACGGACACAGTAACGGCAGCCCTGTAGCCTCTTCCAATGCTGGCCATCTGACGTCTGGGGCATGCAGGTGAGCATCGGTGGACGTGCACTGGTCATCGGTTGTTTTTATTACTTAACATCTCTGTATGTTAACTGGTAGGGCTTTGTTGAAAATATCGATTTATTGATTCTCATTCGCTTTAATCGATTCTATTCTTAAAGGGGTCATATAATGCCATTTTTGTACAAGCTAATATGATTCTTTAGGGTCTAAATTAAAAGTTTGTAATATACTTTAATTAAAAATTCTCATTAGTATTGTAAGAAAACACTTATTTTACCTGGTCAAAAACAGCTCTGTTTTCAGCACGCCGTTTCAGTGCATATAACTTTAAATCATAATGAGCTTTGCTCACCCCGCCTCTCTGTGCTGTGCGTACACCGTTTGTAACACAATAACCATAACACGTTGTTCAGTATAAACGTGGGATTATATTGAGAACGTCATACATAGAAAACATGCCGTAATGTAACCTGAGTGTAAACCTTAGACGCATTCATTGTGAAGCGTGCAGCTAGCGATTTACAAAGATTAATATAAATATTAATATAAAGTTTAATAAAACGTTACACTCACTTCAGTTCTTCTAGAGGTTCAGCAGGAACACGAATAGCTGGTACCGATCCTTTCTTCAGGAGCAGCTTCTTAGCAAAACCAGCTTTATACTGATCCTCGTTTTTAAAGCAGTCTGGTGTGTGAAATGATTCGCGCAAACATGAAAGCATTGACGTTGCTCAGCCACTGCGTCTTCAGCGGTTCGGATTTAGGAACATTAAAATGACTGCTGTGTTCGTTATTACACCCAAGAACAGAACACCACAATCGCCTAGACACCATTCTGCTCATAGACAGTGCTCCAGCATATCAACAATGACCGCGCCGGTCCGCGCGGACTATGATTGACAGCTCTCACGAGCGAGGGCGGGTCTGTGTTGAAACGCTGCTGTCAATCAACAACCGTGGGAGGGGCTTCCGAGCGTGTGACCGTGTACAGGCACTGCCAACACACATTTCAGTACAATCAACTTGTAAAAGTGCATGTACCATTATATGACCCCTTTAAATCCCAGGAATCGATATTTTAGTCTATGCTTTTTTTTTTATTGATGCATAAACAAAACTTTACTTAACATTATTTGTAGCGCGCCTTCCATCCAATAAATCGCAATAAACTTCGTGCTTTGTTATGATATGAAACAAAGCCTCAGCATTAGAGTCCGTCAATGTTGTTTTGAAATTCAAATAATAAATGCCGTTTTGGCACGACGGATCGCTGTATAGTCGCCTTACTGATCATCTCTTCCTCTTAACTATTAGTTATATCATGAAATAAACATGAATGAACATCAGAAGGTACTGTATGTTGAAAGATACAGTACAACACAATCAGTGTTTCAACCACAGAAAGACGTTGATGAAATAGCTTGCAAACGTCACATTTACCTCAGAAAAGCCATTCAGTGTCTACAGCTCGATTGTTAGCTTGAAAAATGAACCCTAGAGAGGAGCATTTTGATAAATATATGCACCATATTACATATTCATTGAATTTTACTTAACCTGTTCTTCAATATATAATGTATGTTTGAATAAATCAATCATTAAAACTACTTTTTAAGACGGCACAGTTTATATTTATTCAAGAAACATAATTATCTCTTTAAAAAGTTTTTATTATAAATTTGTTATTATAGAAAACTGCCTCGTGTGCAAATTTAAATGTTTGTATCCTTAATCAGTTGTTAGTTCGAATCCTTAATATTACAGTTAATGCACCACTGACAGGGTTCCCTGTATAGTTTACAGCTTTATTTGAGGTATTTTTGTTTTCCTTGATCCATTCCAGATGAATCTATATCAAATCAAATGAAACCGAATCACAAGCTTGTGAATTGAAATTGAATCACGAAAATTTGTGTCTAAAGTTGTGTTGTTCTGTTTGAGCAGGGACCAGGCATGTAAAGGGCACAAGTTGCCCAATGGGTCGTTGTGTCACGCTCCGCCCTGTGAGCTTGAAGAAGGAGATGATGAGGACAGCAGCTCGGAGCGCAGCTCCTGTGCTTCCTCTTCCAACAATCAGAAGGACGGGAAATACTGTGACTGTTGCTACTGCGAGTTCTTCGGCCACAACGCGGTACTGTTTACCTAATGCTCCATCTTTAATGTTTAGACATTGCTCTAATACATTATGTTTGTGTGCTCTGTCTACCATAAATAAAAGTATTCGTCATCTTCCCCTCTACAGCCTCCGGCTGCCCCCACCAGTCGGAACTATGCTGAGATCAGGGAGAAGCTTCGGTCCAGACTGACCCGCCGTAAAGAGGAAGTTCCTCAGAGGCAGGATCTAGACCCGGCAGCACCGAGTGCCATAGACCATCGAGATGTGGATGAACTCCTGGACTTCATCAACAGCACAGAGCCTAAACCCATCAACAGTGCCAAGGCTGCTAAACGGGCACGGCACAAACAGAAGAAAAAGGTACAGTGTTTTCTGTTTGACTGTGTGCAATATAGACACTTTAAACTGCAGTAATAGTAATAGTTGTACAGGTGAAATTCGAAAAATTAGAATATCGTGCAAAAGTTAATTTATTTCTGTAATTCAACTTAAAAGGTGAAACTAATATATTATATTGACTCATTACATGCAAAGTGAGATATTTCAAGCCTTGATTTGTTATAATTTTAATGATTATGGCATACAACTTATGAAAACCCCCAAATTCAAAATCAGAATATTGTGAAAAGGTTTTCAAATAAATGAACTTTTGCACGATATTCAAATTTTTCGAGTTTCACCTGTATGTTGATATGCTATTCCAAACATTCCTAAATATGCTACATGAATATAACTAATTGTAAATAAATACACCTTTTTCTGTTGACAATTCAGATTTCCCATCACAGAAATAAATTGCATTTTAATATATAAAAGTATAACAATTATATCTCTATTTTTATTGTTTGAACAGTGTGTGCGTGTGTGTGCACGTGCATGCTTGGATAATATGCTTAAAAATATTATTATTTTGAATTTTATTACTGATAAGCCACTGATTTCTAACAGGCTTCTGTTTCCAGATTGTACCTTTGAAGCTTTGGCTTTTTTGATTTCCAGAAATAGTTTTTTTGAAGACAACTTGCCAGTTGTTGTCTTTATGCAAATGCAGCATTTACTCTTCCAACATTCTTTTAAAAGATACAATTGTGAATGATTTTATCAACAATTTTGAACAGGAGAAGGAGAGGGCTCTTCAGGGCAGCGTTGAGGCAGCCAGCGGTGAACCCCGCTCGGCATCTCCCCCTGATCCCGTAGAAGATTCGACTCAAGATGGGGAGGCAAGCAGACTGTTGGAGTGGCCTCAGCTGGAGCTGGAGCGAGTTAACAGTTTCCTCACCAGTCGTCTGGAGGAGATCAAAAACACCATAAAAGACTCCATCCGTGCCTCCTTCAGCATGTACGACCTCAACCTGGACGTCAACGACTTCCCGAAGAAGGCTGCGACACTGGAAGGAAACCATCTGCTGTCTCACCTCAATGGATCTTCTGATCTGCAGCAGATAGACTTGGATCTGGCACCGCTCTCGTTGAGGAACTTCAAGAGGGACCTAGACATAGTGAACGGTTGGGAGGACACCACCACTGCAGCCAAAGACATCCAGAGGCTCCACTCCACACCCAGTCTTTCCAAGCTCATCCGTGTTCAGTCACCAGAACGAAGCCCAGCCACGGGGTCAGAGTCCATCCAGCCTGGCACCGTGTCTGCTGCCAAACCCAACGATGCAGTTCCTGAAACCAAGACCTCAACTGCAGCCGGATCCAAGACAAAGAAGGCTAAGAAACCTCAGAATCACCGGCAGCAGGACCAGGCGACTCAAGAGCAGGCGATCAATACGAAAGCAGCAAAAACTGAGATGCACAAAGCACAGGAAACAAGGGCAGCTGATTCAGATAAGAACACCAAAGGTGGATCCAAACAGAACCACCAGACTCAGCAGCACACAGACTCCCAGAAAACAGGAAATAAGAGAGCAGAAGAGGTCAAAGCTTGGAAGCAGTCATCCAACGGAGCTTCAAACGGTCACCATAATACAGGGTCTAACACGCAGAGGGGGAAGAACGAACTCTCGGACACACGGGACGTGGACTCTAAAAACACCTCCAACACTCACAGTTCACAGCAGCAAGCACAGCAACCGAAGGGAAAGACTAAAAATAAGAACAAAAACAAGACGGAAAAGTCAAATGCAATCGGTAAGTGGCATTTGGGAAATAGCAAGTTGGTCTGATCTTGTGGGTCTGTTTAATCATATTTTCTTGACAATTTTCAGCTCTTCATTACTTTTCACCCCATTTATCCCTGATAGATGATGTGTTCCTTCCCAAAGATGTTGACCCTACGGAAATGGATGAGATCGATCGTGAGGTTGAATATTTCAAGAGGTAAAACCCAGTCATTACCAAAGACAAACTGCTCTGTTTTTTAGCTGTGTTTCTTTAGACAAGCATCACGTTTATTATTATTGCTTAAATTTAGGATGCAATACAGAAGTTTAGTTTAGTTACATTTTATATTCATATTTTTATAAATATAAATCTGCTCTAATATGGTGATCACAGACTACTGTAAGGTACACTATAGTCCAAAAGCATTTTTTAAAGAAATTAATACTTTTATTCAGCAAGGATGCATTAAATTGATTAAAAGTGACAGTAAAGAAAAAGTTAAACAAAAGATTTAAATTTCAAATAAATGCTGTTCTTTTAAACTTCCTATTCATCAAAGGATCCTGGAAAAAATGCATTAGTAAATAAAAATATCAAGCACAGGAATAAATTACACTTAAAAAAAAAAAAACATTAACAGAGAAAACAGTTATTTTAAATTGTAATAATATTTCACAATATTACTGTTTTATGCCAATTAGAACATATCTGATGCTTAATATACAGTTATGCAAAATGGGATTTTGCAATTTGACTGTCGCTGGGGCTACCAAGTGCAGACATAGTGACTAAAATCTAGATAGGGTAACCAAAACTTCCTGGTGCTCATTGTTAGGATATCAACTAGATTTACATGGAAAAGATATCGCTTGTCTCTTTATCGCCTCACAGGTCATTCTCGCAACCAGAATTGTATACAGATGTAAAAGTCTCACTTGTTGCTTAACATTCTTTTAATTTCCCCTTTTTTTTTCTCTTAGGTTTTGCCTTGACTCTGCTAAACAAACCCGACAGAAGGTGGCCGTGAACTGGTCCAACTTCAGCCTCAAAAAGATGCCCTCAAATGCAGCTCAGTAACAGATGGGTGATGGTAAACAGACCCCCCTCCCCTCCCAGCAAGACTGTACTAAAAACCAGTTTGGCCTTTGGTTACTGTACTTAACACTCGATCGGCCTAAGGTTGCTCCCTCTCACAGCCCTTTCTGCCTCTATGCCACGGGACCTTGATTTTTGACCACCAGTCATCAAACATGTTTTCGTTATACCTGTTGTTCGTGGGGAATCACACTGCACCCTGACCTCAGTCCGAAAACCTGCATCTTGTTATTGCATAAGTCGCTAAAACACATTCGGGTACTGATCCAGTTCATCTATATGCTTTATATGTCGTATGTACACAGTTATTTTACAATAAAAATGTTTTAAAATTTGCAACAATGGCACGGTTTGACCCATCAAGCCTTTTTCAGCTGTTCATTTTAAAAGGTACTTCTCCACTTGCAAATCACCATCATGAATTTTTGCAGACGCCACTCACCCTGCAAATATACTGTAGTCTTAGAATAGATTTTTTGATAATACAAAATTCAAATTGCTGTATCATGTCTGATTGTCATAATGGAGGTAAAAAGGCAGCAAAAGACTGTTGTGTTCACTGATGTTTTAGTTTGTCCATGTGAAATACAAAGATCTGGATAGACTATACCACACCTATGTCATTTGATTTCACAGTCGACTTTGTATAGCCAAGACCGTTAATTTGCGCACAAAGTGAACCGTGCACATTGACTTGGTTGTCCTATAGAACAACGACGAGAACATCAGTGCATATGCTTACAATGTATGACGTGTGAAACCTTTTTTATTACTTTGGACATTTTCAAGAAAAGAAAAAGGAATCAACACTAAAAAGAAATTGATTTTAAAGACCTGTATCCGTTGACTGTCACTTTTATACACAAACTTGAAGGTTGGGCAGACGAGCTACGTTTCCTTTGCATGATGAGTAAAACTGACAAGTGTAGGCTACTACAAACCTCTCCCATTTCCTTTAACACTGTATGGAATGCTGTTCAAAACTGACTTTTGGCAAAAATCCCTGATTCCCAGAGCAATATCTTTTGGTAGTGTCCCTGCTGATCCTCCCTTGTGGTGGTTTGGATATAGTTCTGTGCTGTGACCACGTTCTTGTTGTGAGTGTCAGTTTGTAGTTGGTTCTCCAGCAGTGCACCCTTGTTTTGGCTGCATGACCTCATTTTGTTCATCCCAGACACTCTGCTCATGTAGTTTCAGTCCACTAGTGCGTGACAAGTTCAGACCTGTTTTCACTTACATTTGCAATCAAGGACTTTTCATGATGATTTAAGACCCTCCACCGTGGTACGGCACTTGTAACATCTGGTTGCCCTTTCCATAGCTTTGTATGTCTGCATTGTATTTTTTACTGAGCCCCTTCTGGTAAAAATCCCAACTACAGATATGACATCATGTTGAATATTAGGGTATCTGGGTTTATGATCATCTGAATCTCCTTTGAAGGATTGAGATCTCTTGAGAAATGGTTTGAGTTTTTGTTTTCATATTTTTCCGACATCTTTGACTCTATCCAGGTTATATTCAACTAGAAAACATTATCTTAAACATTTGGAATGTAGATTTATACTATACCATTAATGGCCAAGTGTATGTTGGCTTTCTGTTTTATTTTGTTGTTTTTTATTATTATAATTATTATTATTATTCACTTTTGATACTGTGAAAATCTTTCATGCCGAAAGATTAAAACATGACAGTTTTGAGAGAAAAAAATGTGTCGTGTTTGCTTTCTAAACTACCATGCAAATCTGTTAATATAAGAAAATTGATAAATATAATAAATGAGAATAATTTGGAAAATTGTAGTTCCAAATTAACGTTATTCACCTTGAAGTTGTTTTCAATGTAAAGTTTATGCTAAAACAAACAAAAAAATCTGTTGTCATTAATTCACTCTCGTTTTTTAAAAAACCGGAGACCTTTTAAGGAGATTTTAGGCAGAATATTTGGGATTGGAATGATTAATTGTGACCGAGACTGTCATTCTGCCTAATATGTCCTTTATGTTCCTACATAATGTTTTTGGAAAAATGGACGATCCGAGATACTTTCGTTTCGTTTGGTCAAGTCCCTTTTGGGCCACCGTAGTGTACGTAACATGTACGTCACGTATCTGCTGCGGAGTAGCAGCGTAGCATGCTAGCGAGTAAAAACAATACTTGATGGGATATAATGTAACATTTATCTGACATTTTTACACTTAAATATCATCGCTAAATTGTAATACTAAAGCTAGTAACGTCGAGCATCATGGAAACAGAAAACCGACCCAAAAAGGTGAGTTACGGTATTATGTAAATAAATGGGTCTTAAAGGACTCACCCACATTCACAATATTATTAAACGTGTGATTAATTGTAACGTTACATCGATTAGATTTTTCCCTACTGGTTACTGTATTTATCTATTATAAAATTACGTTTTAGCAGTTTAAATAACGAGTTCAATGTGTCAAAATTAAGCAAACGAGTGTGTGCTTGTTTGTGTTTTGATATCATAAAACTGATTAAATATGGTAAAGCTTAACGTTATCCTGCTTTAGTGTAAATAAACACTTATGCGAACTTGCGAAGAGAATGTGTGCTCCTGAACTACTTTCTAACGTTATGGGATGCTGTTTGATTTGTAATGTAATATGCAGTTTGTAATACATGTAATGCTGTGTGACTTGTGTAATTGTCAGAGAAACTACTCGGAGAAGTCTGGATCAGAGGGCTCAGAGGATGATGACTATGTGCCGTATGTTCCTGTTAAGATTAGAAAACAGCAGATGGTAAGCAATCTCTATTACAGCATGGTTATTGATTGTCATGAGAAATGTGTTTTTGTTTGTCAGCTCTGTTGGATATTTGCTATGGTTCTTGAAAAACTCTGTCTCATTCTTTTGCTGTGACCCTCAGCTCCATAAGGTGATGCGTCTGCGTGGGAAAGGGCTCACGGAAGAGGAACAGAAAGACAGCGGTGAAGAGCAGAAAGATGAGGATGAGGGTCTGGGCCCCCGATCCAATGTCAGTCTGCTGGACCAGCACCAACACCTCAAGGAGAAAGCTGAAGGTCTTTACACCCTCCCCTGTGCTTCATTATTTGTTTACAGTCAACCTTTTTTACTCAGGGCCTCCCACTGTCTTAACAATATTTGAAGGCCTGAAGAAGACTCTATCTATCTATCTATCTATCTATCTATCTATCTATCTATCTATCTATCTATCTATCTATCTATCTATCTATCTATCTATCTATAATTACTGACCCCAATCTTTTGAACGGTAGTATATATTGTTACAAAAGATTTCTATTTTAAATAAATGCTGTTCTTTTTTAAAATTTGTATTCATTAAAGAATCCTGAAAAAAGTATCACAGGTTATAAAAAATATAAACAACTCTTTCCAATATTGATGGTAAATCACCATATTATAATGGTTTCTGAAAAATCACGTGACACTGAAGACTGGAGTAATGGCTAATGAAAATTCAGCTTTGCATCACAGAAATAAATGATATTTTTAAGTATATTAAAATTTAAAACCATTATTTTAAATTGTAGTAAAATTTCACAATATTACAGTTTTTCTGTATTTTTGGTCAAATAAATGCAGGCTTGATGAGCATAAGAGACTTCTTTCAAAAACATAAAAAATGGTGTTTGCAAACTTTTGACCGGTACTATGTATGTTCGTACGGAAACAACTTTGATTGTCTTTGGTGCATCAGTCATTTCAAACTTTCAGTTGAGGTATTTAGTTTTTGGGGTTTTAATTAAGTTTTTTAGTGAATTACTTTCATAAATGTTTTTTTTTTATCACAATTTTTAGCTTGTTTAACCTGTGTGTAAAATATAATTTAAACCTGGAAATAAAAAAAGATCTAAGATTTTAGTTTTGAAAATTAAAATAAAATTTATGATGGAAATGTATAAATATGACAGATTATTTTTAATTTATTTTTTAAAATGTTTTCACTTAAATTATACTTGTAGTACGGTATAGTTTCAAAAGGAAAAACATATATAGGCCTATATTAATCTTCTTGAGTGTTCTCTGTTTCTTCCATAATGTTTGTTTATTCTCAATTATTACATTAATAATTCTAGCTCGAAAGGAGTCTGCAAAGGAGAAGCAGTTGAAAGAGGAAGAAAAAATTCTGGAAAGTGTGGCTGAAGGCAGAGGTAAGCTAAAACAGAATAATTTGCCAGGTTCTTAAATGTATTGGTAAAAAGTATTTATTATCATAAACCTGCTCAATATCTTTATCAGCTCTAATGTCCGTGAAGGAAATGGCCAAAGGAATCACATACGATGACCCAATAAAAACAAGGTGAGCTGACTTTCACTCCAATAATTTGTCAAGTCATGTGTGTTTGCATTAAAGACAACACCAAATAATTTCTGATATTCCCTTCAGCTGGAATGCGCCACGTTACATTCTCGGCATGCCGCCAGCACGGCACGAACGTGTACGGAAGAAGTACCATATTCTTGTTGAAGGTGAAGGCATTCCACCACCCATTAAGAGCTTTAGAGAGATGAAGCTTCCTCAGGGTAAGATCCATCTCACCTATTTTACATGCTGCCCCTCACTCACAGCTTCACGCTAATGGCCCGCTCTTAACTCTAATGGTCTTTGCAGCCATCCTGAAAGGACTGAAGAAGAAAGGAATCGTTCACCCAACACCCATTCAGATTCAGGGAATACCAACCATGTGAGTTCCATGTGGGGCTGTTTTGCTTGGGGCGATTTTCAATCATTATCTTACAGTGTCAGGGGGCTTTAGATGGTTTTAGCTTGGTGTTCATTTAAAAAAGTACATATAGACATTTAGCTTGAATTTTAATAAAAAATATTTTAATATTCTCATTTTAAAGTGTGTGAACGTGTGTGTATATATATATATATATATATATGTATGTGTGCATATATATATATATACAGTATATGATTATTATATACAGTATATATATATACATACACACACACACACACACATACATACTGTACATATGGCATATACACATTTCAAAATATTAACATTGTTTTATAAACTTGTGTTTTTGTTTGTTTGTTTAGTCTCTATGGCAGGGACATGATTGGCATTGCCTTCACCGGCTCAGGAAAAACCCTGGTTTTCACGCTGCCCATCACTATGTTTTGTCTGGAGCAAGAGAAACGGCTACCCTTCTGTAAGAGAGAGGGACCCTACGGCCTCATCATTTGCCCTTCTGTAAGCCCACTCTGTCTCTCACACATCCTGTGTCATCTGCTAGAAATATGACAGTAAAAATTAAAGCAGATTACCTATATGTAACAATATTTCACAAAATTACTTCATATAAATCGCAAGTCAAGAGTCAGATGGCAGCAGTATGGTAATTTATATTGCACGTCTTTCTCTTCGTCTGTAGAGGGAGCTCGCGAGGCAGACACATAGTATCATTGAATACTACTGTAAACTCCTAGAGGATGAAGGGGCTCCACAGTTGCGCTGTGCGCTGTGTATTGGGGGCATGTCCGTCAAAGACCAGATGGAGGTTGTAAAGCAGTAAGTCAAATTATTTAAATTTACACCATGACATTTAAAAAAAGAAAAGGTCATAAAATACCAGGGCGTCATACTGGGTCTTTATTTGGATGCTGATTTAGTTGAAAATCCCTTATAAACTTATGAATGATGATGTGATTGTAGTGGGGTGCACATGATGGTGGCCACTCCTGGCAGACTGATGGACCTGCTGAACAAGAAGATGGTGAGTCTGGATATCTGCCGCTATCTGGCTCTGGATGAGGCTGACAGGATGATTGACATGGGTTTTGAGGAGGACATTAGGACCATCTTCTCTTACTTTAAGGTACTTTTCTGCACATCTCATGATTAGGCAACCCGATTATAGAACATTTAGTCAGTAAATATAATGAAATGTCACTGCCCTTTTCAATGTTTTCCTGAATATGTAGTGGTTTGATCATCAAGGGTAATTCATCAGGATAAGAGTTTTTTTTGCCCAATATGTCTCTGCTTTAGGGTCAGAGACAAACGCTGCTCTTTAGTGCCACTATGCCCAAGAAGATCCAGAACTTTGCCAAAAGTGCTTTAGTGAAACCCATCACTATTAACGTGGGCAGAGCTGGAGCTGCAAGCTTGGACGTCATCCAGGTAAGACATTAAAATGAAGGCCCAGCATTATTCTTTCCTCACGTTCCATTCAATCCTTTTACTTGTTTTGTGAAATTCTATCATCATTTACTCAGCCTCACGTCGATCCAAACCTCTATGACTTTATTTCTTTTGTGGAACATGAAAGAAGATATTTTGAAGAATCTTGGTTACCAAACAGTTTCAGCTCCCAAATGACCGCCAGAAGTCAATGGGAACTGAAACGGTTTGGTTACCAACATTCTTCAAAGTATCTTCCTTGATGTTCTGCAAAAGAAAGAAATGCATACAGATTTGGAATGACAAGAGGGTGAGTAAATTATGACTGTGTATAATACACTACCGTTCAAAAGGGGGTTGTTTTTGGAAGAAATTAATTATTTTATTCAGCAAAGATGCATTAAATTGATCAATGTGGTAATAAAGGCATTTAAGATGTTACAAAAGATTTCTATTTCAAATAAATGTCTGTTCTTTTGATATTTCTATTCATCAAATATCCTGAAAAAAAAAGAATTACGCTTTACACAAAATATCAAGCAACTCTTTTTGACATTTATAATAATATGAAATGTTTCTTGAGCAGCAAATCAGCATATTAGGATTTCTCTAGGATCATGTGACACTGAAGACTGAAATGCTGAAAGTTCAGCTTTGCCATCACAGTAATAAATAAAAAAAATGAATATATTGAAATGGAAAACAGATATTTTGAATTGTAGTGATGTTTAATGATTTTAACATTTTTATTTTTGATCATAAGAGAACATTAAAAAAAATCTTGCCAACCCCAAACTTTTGAACATTAGCGTATGCTAATGAATCTGAACCGAAAGCTTTTCTTAAAGACGTCCTCACTTTAATTTGTGTGTTTTAGGAAGTAGAATATGTCAAAGAGGAGGCCAAAATGGTTTATCTCCTGGAGTGTCTTCAAAAGACCCCACCTCCGGTACGTAGCCTCTCGTTCTTTTTAAACCACATCTGAGAACCCTACATTATCTCTTCTAAAGGTCATACTTCGTACATTGTGTCTTAGGTATTAATCTTTGCGGAGAAGAAAGCAGATGTAGATGCCATACACGAGTATCTTCTGCTGAAAGGTGTGGAGGCAGTGGCTATTCACGGAGGAAAAGGTACCACATCATCCATCTCAATCTGCTTGTAAAGCACACACCATCAATCAGCAGTATGCACGCTGGCTCCTGCAGCTACAGACGCTCTCCACCGGGTGTCAGTTTCTGCTGCAGTGTGGCTCCTATCATAGTGCTAAACCAGTGTTCAAACTATGTCAGAACTTTTGATCTCACTTGACCTCAAAGGAGCGATGAGTTTCTGTGGCTTCACTTGACACTGATCATATGCACTAGCTAATGCTGTTCACGTTACCTACAATATCTAATAGTCTGTTATGAATGTGACTGTTCAGTACAAAAGTAAACAGATCATACAGTTCAGCAACACACTCCTCAATTGTGCTTTTTAGACCAAGAAGAGAGAACGAAAGCCATTGAAGCATTCAAAGAGGGAAAGAAAGACGTCTTAGTGGCTACTGATGTTGCTTCGAAGGGTCTGGATTTCCCAGCTATCCAGCATGTAGTCAATTATGACATGCCAGAGGAGATTGAGAACTATGGTAGGTGTTCAGACGATTGTTTATTTAAAGTTTTGATTTTGTTTTCAGCCTTGTTGAGCATTTAATATGGTTCATGCAGTTCAAAATTTATTTAGAAGCCACACATGTAGGAATGTGTTTTAATTAATAAAATCTCAAAACAAGTGGCATTTATTTTAAATAACGGTAGTATAAGCACTCCTTTCACATTTGACAAAAGTTTATGAAACTAGCTTATTAAATAACTATATGCCACTTTTTTTTTTGTATGTTTACATTAAATTGTGACATTTATTCCACAGTCCACCGAATAGGCAGAACAGGTCGGTCTGGAAAGACAGGAATAGCAACAACATTTATCAACAAAGGATGTGGTAAGTTTTTTATTTTATAGATTGATCTTTAAATTCTCTCTTTCCTTTTTCCTTTTTATTTATTGCATCATTGCTTCTTCCGAAATAAAATGAGCACAAACAATAACTAATTATTTCCAAAAATATACTGTATAGATGTTATTGTGCATGTAAACTCTTGTTTTATTTCATAGATGAGTCTGTGCTGATGGATCTGAAAGCTCTTTTGGTTGAAGCCAAACAGAAGGTTCCTCCTGTACTGCAGGTCCTCCAAACGGGAGACGAGACGATGCTGGATATTGGAGGTACAAATTACATACTTATTGCTGAAACAAGCTTATATAGCCTTATATAGCTTACATGCACAACATTGTTGCAACATTTGCTTGATTGTGTAAAGAGGTTCAAAAGTACAAGATAAAGGCATTTTTGACTTCTGCTTTTCATTTCTAGGGGAGAGAGGATGTACATTTTGTGGCGGTTTGGGCCACAGGATCACAGATTGTCCCAAGTTGGAGGCCATGCAGACAAAACAGGTCACCAACATCGGCCGCAAAGACTACTTGGCCAACAGCTCCATGGATTTTTAATGCCGTCTACTCCTTCGATGTTAAATTCTTCATTGAGAGAGGCTTCAGTGTTATGTTTTATCTCATTTTGTACAAAATGTATTATTCATGGAACTGTACATTGTTTCATTAATTTCAGTGAACCTTTTGTTGCAAAATACAGCTTTGTATAAGTAAAAAATATATTAAAGTTAGTTAGTTCATGGAGTTTTCAGCAGGTTTTGCTCTATATTGATGTTCATGTAATTATGTAACAGCTGAACTGTTAAAGTATTTATCTGAAATCCACTCAGGCATGTTTTTGACAGTTAATTGTTTATTTGCTACACATCCAGTGTAAATATATGAACGTCAATTCATGCTCTTCGTTTTATGATGCAAACTGCAAATAAAATTCTTCTTTGAGATTACTTTGAGGATCTGATTACATATCTTTGCAACGTCCTGTTTATGACCAAGCTTGGCTGATTGTTAATAGAGAAGCACGTCAATGTAGTTCTCAGCGTTAGTAGGAAACCAGTGTGAGCCATTTTTAGGCATCTTCTCTCTCTCTCTCTCTCTCTCTCTCTCTCTCTCTCTCTCTCTCTCTCTCTCTCTCTCTCTCTCTCTCTCTCTCATCTCTCTCTCTCTCTCTCTCTCTCCTCTCTCTCTCTCTCTCTCTCTCTCTCTCTCTCTCTCTCTCTCCTCTCTCTCTCTCTCTCTCTCTCTCTCTCTGTTTTGTCACCTTCTGTAGAAAATACAGGAACTGGACAGGAGCACTTAGAGGCAAACTAGCACAATGGACGTAATCTCTAAAGAGGGGCCGCTCTTTTTGCAGGGGGTCAAGTTTGGGAAGGTAAGGTTGTTCATTGAAAATTATAATTAACACTTACACAAGGTGGAAATTGTGTGGCTTTAATTTTATTGATTCATTTTTTTAATTCTAGTATTAGTAGTACTATCATATTTGATGTGCTAGTTTTTATGCAACTTATGTTAATAGTATATTTTATAGTTTATTGCTTGAGTGTGAAGTTAGCCAGGCCGAGGTCATGGGTTAAACTTGCATGGGAGAACACATACTGATAAAATGTGATCATGTCAGACAAACGCATAAATATCAACAGATTTAAAGGAGATTAAAGTCAACCAAGTGATGAAAATCATTTTTTAATCATCATTTACTCTTGCCCTCATTTCATTCCAAAACTGCATAGCTTTCTTTCTTCTGCAGAGTATATATTTTTTTGTCCATACAATGTAAGTGAATGGACTCCAATGTTGTTTGGTTAACAACGTTCTTCAAAATATCATCTTGTGTGTTCTGAAGAAGAAAAGTCATACAGGTTTGGAACAACATGAGGGTGAGTAAATGATGACAGAATTCTTGTTTTCAGGTGAACTACTCCTTTAAAGTAATTACAATTTATTAGGTAGGAAGTAATGGAAAGGAAAAGGTAGGAAAATCATTGCTAATCAGTTATAACCGCATTTTTAATTATTTACAACTAGCCTTGGGAATTATAGGTGGTCAGAAATCTTCAACTGTACATTATTAATATAGAAGGGAAACGGCAGCTGGTTACCACCTGAGGTACTTCCATCTTCATGGTAGCGTTTAACAGCTATGAATCATGCATGGGAGATAAAACGAAGGAACTTTTCATAACTTCTGCTGCCGCCTCTGGCATGCCCTCCCAGATACTAACCAGTCCCAGTGGAGAGGAGTGCTGAACCAGGCAGTCTGATAAACCCTTCCGAGTTATGCCACAAAATAATTCATTTTCCTTGCTCTGTCTTTACCTCCATTAAAACATTCCCCTTGTTCCTGCAGAAGATATGGCGGAAATCCTGGCTGGTTCTGTTTGAGCCCAGCCCTGCAGGGATTGGTCGCATGGAGCTGTACGACATGCGTGATGGAGGGGGTCTGAAGGGGTTCGCCATGGGAAGGCCTGCGGGGCTCAGGAAGACGGACAAACGGGTGATTCGCCTGACAGACTGCCTGAGCATCACCCCGGCCCCAGGAGAGAGCTGTCCCACGGATTGCTCTGCCTTCTTTTTAAACACCACCTCATGCACCTACACCATCGCTGCTCCCACTCGAGAGGACTGGATCTCTGTTCTGTGCCAGCTGGCATTTCAGGTATGAGGATTTTGCAAAGTACAATATGTTCTTGGGTCAAACATTCCTGTCAAACAAACCCTATCCTTACCATAACTTTGACAATTACATTTCATTTACATATTTGGCTGATGCTTTTATTCAACGCTACTTATATTGCATTCAAGGTAGGCTATACATTGCATTAGTTCATGCATTCTCTGGGAATCGAACCCATGACCTTGGCATTGCTTACACTATTATGGAGTGTTTGAGCTACAAAAACTTGTACATCTCATTGCAACTTTTGAATGGAATATATTTGCCTGGGTGTTACTCTGGTTTTAAGAGGCAAACCATTTTCATGTCATGAAGTTATCTTTGAAAATCATGGATATGAAAGACAAGGATTGGAGCTGCTTGCCTTGCTAAATGCAAATCATTCTATAGTTGCCTTGACAAAAAAATTTAAGTTCAAAAGGTTACTTTACTAATTAGATGAGCAAAGGTTTTTAAGTTGGCTCAACCGGAGCGAATTATTTAAGTTAACCTAAAAAGTTGAGTGTGATAGTTTGGCTTGTTTTTTTTTTAATGATTTATTTATACATTTTTAGATAGTAAAACCAATTGTATATTGACCTTACAATAGAGAAGTAGTATCATCTAGGATGGTCATTGGTGGGCTTGGGGTCAGGGAATGGGGTCCTAAATCAAACACAGAGAGCAGGGTCAAGCTGGAGAGTTTGGATATGTTCACGAAGGGGTTGCCAAAGCTTGACACAAATAGAGCTAGGTCGGCGAAGAGAGTACCTAATTTTCTCTGATTTTTATGAAATAAAGAACATCTCTAACCCACCGAGAGTGAGATGGAGGGTGAGGGCTCTTCCAATTCAATAAAATTAAAAGTTAAAAAAGCTACAAAGTCTAAAAAATAAGAAGGCAAAGAATGGCCAGGCTGGAAAACACCAAATAAACCAATAATTGGACAAAGTGGTATTTCCACAGAGGTTATAGCTGACAATGAGACAAAAATTAGCCTCCAAAAGGAAGACAGTGCAGGGCAGGACCAGAACATATGAATTAAAGTGGCTGAACCAGAGTGACACCGGTCACACTCCACAATAGAGGGGTTTATGCGAGCTAACCTGGTTTTGGACCAGTGTGCTCTATGAACCACCTTGCACTGTATGAGTCTGTGACGTGCGCAAAGAGAGGAGGAGTAAACCCTGTTCAAGACTGCTTTCCATGTCTCCTCGTTGATGTCGGTCCTAATGTCTTGGGACCAGACAATGTGTAGGTTATCAGAGGAAAATTGCAACACTAATTTACAAATTGACCCTTTAGTACAAGGATCCACACTCAGAATGGTGTCCAAATCTGAAGGAGGAGGGGCATTTGGAAAGTTAACCATTTTTTAACGTACAAAGTCTCGAATTTGTAAATATCTGAAAAAAAAGGCTTTTGGGAATATTAAACTGGGAGGTCAACTGATCAAAAGAGGCAAAACACTATCAATATAAAGGTCTGCAATAGAAACCAATCCAAGGTCTCTCCAGGATGCATACGCACAATCCAAAATGGAGGGGTGAAACGAAGGGTTAGAATGTATTGGAGATAACAAGGGGGTATTATGAAGACCAAAATGCGGCAAAAATTGGGTCCAGATTTTAAGACAGTTTTTTTTAAGACCACCTGTAGCTCATTAGATAAATAAAAGTATTTTAGTTCAATTGGAGCGGATTAGATGCATTAAGTTGAAAAGTTGAGTGTGATATGTTGCCTTTTTTTGTTGTTGTTATGAGCCACTGCTAAAATCAAAGGGAAATTATTCAAATATATTATTGATAAATTGTTCAAGCAACTACGAACAAGGTTTTTGATCTAGGAACATATAATTGGATCCAGTCTCCTCTCAGAAGTTATCCGTTTTGACCCATTCATGTATCCAAAACCAGTTCAAGTTTTGTCTGACACCTAAAGCCCCCCATAAAGCAAGTCGTCATTAGATGGAAGTACATTTTACAAGTACTAAAGTGACTAAAGTCAACACATCCATTATGACAAACAGCTTCACACAACAGCTCGCCTGGCTGTCACAGAGGAAGTGTTGATAACCACACCTTTGAGTTTATGATTGCACAAAATAGGTCTTTCAAAGATTGATAGCATAAAAAGAGGAATTACTAATGTGCATTGCTATCAACTGCCTTGTTTTTTTTTTAGAAGACCCAAGGAACTGAAGATGCCAGGAAAGTCCAGAAAGATAAATACATGCCGCCGGCTGATAATCAACTGTACTCCACCTGGGGAGCAGGTGAGACTGGGGTCTGAAAATACACCTCGCTATAAGCAAAGCCTGATCCAGAACCACGATAACGACTAGCTACTGTTAAACTAGGTGTAACCAACTGTTTGTTGCAGTTAAGCAAGAGGATGTGTTTAATGATGCTGACGTACTTCTGTTTCCATTATGTGGTCCTGTATCTATATGTAGGTCTAAAATAATAAGAAAAGAGCACAGAAATAATCACTCTCACACATACTATTTGATAAACAGAGAGAATCATTGTCAAGCATTTAAAAAATGTAATTGAATTACATGATATGATGATTAATTATTAAAATTATTCACAAATAATGGCATAGATCAATTTTTGCTGAGAAAAATCCCTAAAATGAAGACCGTTCAAAGACATTATTGTGGTAGATAAATCAAAAAAAGTTATAAAAAAAGTGTCAAAATATTTTTTATCTCCTTATCTTTGAACATTTAGTCTAAAAGTGTTCAGGTTTCAGTCTAAGTTCTTGTCTTTTTATCCTTCCTATATTGTATTTTATTTTATTGTCGGTTTTGTGTACTCGTGCAGATGGCCATCTTTGGTGTTGCATCATATCTTGCTGTGCGTTTCAGCATCTTGAGATAGAAGTCTTATTTAGAAGTAGTCTGGTGAGAAGTTACAGGTCTTGTTTTTTTAACTTGTACATTTTATTTATTTAAAACATTTTGGGATCTACCTTCCTCTTTCTCATAAATAAATATTATGCAGCGCATTCCTAGTTTCCTAGCATTTTCTCAGTATTAAAATGCTCACCCAGAGATGCGTTAAATATAAATGATAAGAAGTCTAGTCTCAGAGAAACTGGTGGTCAGTCTCAAGATGACTTGCAACACTGATAATGCAAATGCTTTGAAACACGAAGTAACGGTTATCTGATATCTGTTTTTGAGCCACACAGATAAACTGCTGTTGGACAATAGATCTATGTGTGCATAAAAGGTGTTAGAAACTAAGGACCCTCAGTACATACCCTAGAGAAAAATAAATTATGCTAATTATACTACAAATAAAAGTACATATTTCCAGTATGTACTTAATATGAATACCCTGCAATCGTACCTTTAGCATACTAAATTGGTATACTTAAAGTGTGCTAAATTGGAAAAAACGAATTTAGTACTAAATGTTCTTTAGTTATCCAGAAATAGTGCTGAATTTGCATATTCATGTGTGTGTGTGTGTGTGTGTGTGTACAGGTCCTTCTCAAAAAATTAGCATATTGTGATAGTTAATTATTTTCCATAATGTAATGATAAAAATTAAACTTTCATATATTTTAGATTCATTGCACACCAACTGAAATATTTCAGGACTTTTATTGTTTTAATACTGATGATTTTGGCATACAGCTCATGAAAACCCAAAATTCCTGTCTCAAAATATTTGCATATTTCATCCGACCAATAAAAGAAGTGTTTTTAATACAAAAAAAAAGAGTCAACCTTCAAATAATTATGTTCAGTTATGCACTCAATAGTCAATACTTGGTCGGGAATCCTTTTGCAGAAATGACTGCTTCAATGCGGCGTGGCATGGAGGCAATCAGCCTGTGGCACTGCTGAGGTGTTATGGAGGCCCAGGATGCTTCGATAGCGGCCTTAAGCTCATCCAGAGTGTTGGGTCTTGCGTCTCTCAACTTTCTCTTCACAATATCCCACAGATTCTCTATGGGGTTCAGGTCAGGAGAGCTGGCAGGCCAATTGAGCACAGTAATACCATGGTCAGTAAACCATTTACCAGTGGTTTTGGCACTGTGAGCAGGTGCCAGGTCGTGCTGAAAAATGAAATCATCTCCATAAAGCTTTTCAGCAGATGGAAGCATGAAGTGCTCCAAAATCTCCTGGGGCCAGTTGCACCAACAGGGCTTACGCCTGGTCTTAAGGTAAGTAGGTCTTAACTCAGCATTCTAAATCCGACCTAATAGTTACGACTGTTGCACCATCCAGGCTTAAGTCCTCTTCTCGCTAAGACCGGGCGTAAATCTTACGCCTAGTCAGTAGCAGGCGTAAAGTCAAAATCTAGGCATATAATGGCGTTAATAGGCCTATCCGTTTTCCGACAGATAATGTTAAAGTGAAGTGATTTTGCACTAAAAGCAAGTGATCGTTCATTGAATCGTTAAAATGATTCGTTGAAAACGGTCAACAATCTTTGCTGTCTGTTGCATGGAGACTGCTATGGTTTCATTTTGAAATTCTCATCAGCGAAATAAAGGGGAAACAAACAATATTCACAATATTGTGTCTAAAAAGTAACTCACAATGTTAACTTATTTTTAATTTAACTGTTGTATAAAAATAAATATCACATTTGCAATTGTGCACATGAAAACGGCACTTTAATAACATAATATGATATAAATATAAGACAAAAAACTTATTTGGGGACATACCTATAACTGCAGTAACACATCACGCAGTGAAAACAAGCACGAGAAACAAATGTGCCTCGTCCATAGTTAAAACAATGATTACAATATCATCATAGACGATACACAGCACACACTCCTTAGCACATAAAGAATGAACTTACAATTGAACTGACATTTATTACCAACGTTCTTCTACCTCTCCTCTCGCGTGCAGGAGACAGACGTAATGCTGCCGCGAATGAAGCGAATTGTCACGTGCTGACTGTACAGCTCTATTAACTTTAAATTTCCTTTCCTTTTTCTTTGATCCTCCATTGAAACGGCTACAAGTTAACAAAACAGCAGAAGATTGTTTACAGCGTAACCCAGCAACACACGCTGCTAGGCAACCACTAGAGTTCCATGGCCATTCACATGAACACGCAACGCTAAGACCAGGCGTAGTTAAGCCTAGGCTTAAGTTTGGTTGGTGCAACCGACGTTAGGTCAACTCTAAAGACTGGTCTTAACTAAGACCTACTTAGCAGTTAGGACCAGGCTTAGTAAAGCCCTGTTGGTGCAACCGGCTCCTGATAGCTAGCTGCATTGACCCTGCCCTTGATAAAACACAGTGCACCAACACCAGCAGCTGACATGGCACCCCAGACCATCACTGACTGTGGGTACTTGACACTGGACTTCAGGCATTTTGGCATTTCCTTCTCCCCAGTCTTCCTCCAGACTCTGGCACCTTGATTTCCGAATGACATGCAAAACTGAGCAACAGTCCAGTGCTGCTTCTCTGTAGCCCAGGTCAGGCGCTTCTGCCGCTGTTTCTGGTTCAAAAGTGGCTTGACCTGGGGAATGCGGCACCTGTAGCCCATTTCCTGCACACGCCTGTGCACGGTGGCTCTGGATGTTTCTACTCCAGACTCAGTCCACTGCTTCCGCAGGTCCCCCAAGGTCTGGAATCGGTCCTTCTCCACAATCTTCCTCAGGGTCCGGTCACCTCTTCTTGTTGTGCAGCGTTTTTTGCCACACTTTTTCCTTCCCACAGACTTCCCACTGAGGTGCCTTGATACAGCACTCTGGGAACAGCCTATTTGTTCAGAAATTTATTTCTGTCTTACCCTCTTGCTTGAGGGTGTCAATGATGGCCTTCTGGACAGCAGTCAGGTCGGCAGTCTCACCCATGATTGCGGTTTTGAGTAATGAAACAGGCTGGGAGTTTTTAAAAGCCTCAGGAATCTTTTGCAGGTGTTTAGAATTAATTACTTGATTCAGATGATTAGGTTAATAGCTCGTTTAGAGACCCTTTTCATGAAATGCTAATTTTTTTAGATAGGAATTTTGGGTTTTCATGAGCTGTATGCCAAAATCATCAGTATTAAAACAATAAAAGACCTGAAATATTTCAGTTGGTGTGCAATGAATCTAAAATATATGAAAGTTTAATTTATATAATTACATTATGGAAAATAATGAACTTTATCACAATATGCTAATTTTTTTTTAGAAGGACCTGTATATATTAGCTCAAGATTTAAGTTTGATTTTAGACCAATTATTCATGTAATCAATTTCACTACTTCATAAGTCTTGGCCACCCCTGTAAAATATATTTTATTTTGTCTTTCATTCCAGAGGTCTGACATCACAGGGTTTGTCCAGAGAGACTTTGGTTTGATGTTTTTATGAATTCCACCCCACAGGCCAGTTCCAGGTGACAGTGCAGAGCACAGATGCGTCTCAGAGGTGCAGGATGTCTGGGTCATACCTGCTGTCTTCTGAGAAAGAGGCTATTTGCCTGCTGGACCTCAAGACCGGACAGTCCATCTACCGCTGGCCCTACAGACTGCTCCGGAGATTTGGCCAAGTCAAGGTGCTTCATGAGGAATAAAGAGATATGTAACCCTCTGACTCAACATTTTTGCTTGTATAAATTATATATATATTAAGTATATATATATATATATATATACACACACACATATGTCAAGTCAAGTCAAGTCAAATATATTTATATAGCGCTTTTCACAATACAGATTGTATCAAAGCTGCTTCACATTATCAATCAAAACAACTTAACAGTGTTTGTTTATTACTGGAAAAAGACATCCAAGTTTGGTAGAGCTGATCAGTGGTATGATGGGTCATTTAATTTGAATATCCCCAACTGAGCAAGCCAAAGGCAACAGTCGCAAGGAACCGAAAAACTCTATCAAGTGACCCGATGGTGTCCTAAAACTCCATCAGATGACCCAATGGAGAAAAAAAAAACCTTGGGAGAACCCAGGCTCAGTCGGGGCCAGTTCTCCTCTGGCGTTTATGAAGTAGATATATATATCCCTAAAGGACCATGATTGAAAACCACTGTCTTATGGCACGTTTACATGACGACGATGTACTAAAAACTGAAACGTTTTTCATGTGCATTTTTTTGCGTACAGATGACAACTTTGTCAAAACGATCCCCGTTCTCACGGATCCGCGAAAACGACTAAAACGTTGTATTCTGCTGTCAGGCCAGTAGTTGGCGATTTCACTTTGTAAAGAAACACTATGTGCCTATAGGGATAGGCAACGTCGATTCTGGGGTGCCACTGTCCTGCAGAGTTTAGCTCTAACCCTAATCGCACCTGAGCAAGCTAATCAATGTCTTCAGGATTACTAATGCTAAAGGCAGGCGAGTTTATATCAGGGTTGGAGCTAAACTCTGCAGGACAGTGGCACTCCAGGATCGACGTTGCCTATAACAGTAATACGCACATCACCGTTTTCAAATTTGCATTTTTTGTTGTTTTGGTGATAACGGTATAGTTTTCAAAAACGTACACTTTTGAAAAACCCGTTTTCAAAAGCTTGCGTTTTCAGTCTTTCAAAACGCAGTTGTCGTGTAAATGAACGGCCTAAACGCATAAAACATATTCCGTTTTGAATTAAAAATGGTTTCATATAAATGGCCCCTTATGCTCACAAAGGTTGCATTTAGTTGATAAAAAAAATACAGTAAAAAAAAGGTAATATTGTGAAATACTATTACAATATTAAAATAGATTGTTTTTTATATTTTATTATTTATTTCTGTGATGTCAAAGCTGAATTTTCAGCATCATTACTCCAGTCTTCAGTGTCAAATGATCCTTCAGACTTCATTCTAACATGCTAATTTGGTGCTCAAGAAACATTTCTTATAATTATAAATGTTGAAAACAATTGTGCTGCGTTCAATTTTTGTGGAAAGTTCTTCTGGATTCTTTGATGAATAGAAACGGAATGTATTGGCATTTTTTTGTAACATTATAAATGTAAATACTGTCACCTTTGAGATATATATATCAAGTATATCTAGTAAAATGATATTGAATCATGGTATTTGTTTTGTAAGGAGGGTCTTTAATGATTGAAAATATTGAATTGTTTTCTTGTTTCAGTTTTTTGAATATACGTGAATAGAAGTTGTTGCATTTGAACTATTTATGTCTTTTCAGGGGGGGATTATGATCGAGGCTGGTCGTCGCTGTCACACTGGGGAGGGTCAGTTCATTTTCTTGTCAAAACAGGGGTCACAAATACACAGGGCCATTGAGGAGGCCATCATGCACCAGAGTGTCCAAGAACTGCTGGCACAAGCTACTGCTCTTCCGCAAGAGTTTGCACCCCAGCCCCCCTCCCCTCAAAGCAAACCACAGGACAGGTCTACGATGAAAATGCTTCCTCCAATCAGCACGAACCAAGAGCGACCGCGCCCAGCATTAAAATGCAAATATGGACAGCCGATACACAAAGCCATTGAGGAGGTTCTCGTACACCAGAGTCTCCAAGAGCTGCTGCCACCATCCAAACCCCTTCCACTACCCATTTCACCAAAACCCAAAACTAAAGTCAATAAGTATTATCCAGTCAGCAAGAATCAGGAAAGACCTTGCTCACCTGCACTGCAGAAATATGGGCAGACGAAACACAGGGTCATGGAAGGAGCTCTCACACACCAAAATGTCCAAGAGCTACTGGCATCATACAACCCTCCTCAACAAGCTCCTCCACTGCCGCCACCCTTGCCTAAAACCAAACCACGGGACAGGCCTAATGTTAAAAAGCATCCTCCGGCTAACTTAAATCAAGAAAGACCATCTCCTGCACAATCACGCAAAAACATCTCCTTACCAGATCCACCTTCTAGCGCTGTGAATAGCCCAGATGATGTTTTGTATTCAATAATATTTCCACAACCAAAACCAAGAACAAAAATGAATCTCCCCGGAGTGTCAACACCTCCCAGTCTACCACAACACTTTGGATTTCACATGAATCCGGATACAGATGTAATTGTGGAGAAAGAGAAGGAATGGAAATCATCTCAAGAACCTTCTGAGAGCAGCGATGATGAGGCTCACTACACTAACTGGACTGCTAAGACTACTGCCGAACAGGATCAACCCGATATTGAGGATCTGTATAGCAAAGTGAATTTTGCCTCCAAGCTTAAGAACAGACAGACTGAGGACAATAATGGTCAAGAGCAGCCAAACGCTGGTCAACAAACTCCCGTGATCACTTCAAGCGAAATCTCTGTCGACTTTAAACAGACCCTTTCTAGCATTCTTTTTAGAGAGCTGTCTAAAATACCACCCGCATTTCCTTCCAGGTCACATGGGGGAAGTTGCGATCGGATAGACAATATAGATGAGGAGATGACTGATTAAGGGTTCTATGTCTATAGTTGAGGTCACTGCTAGCCTGATAAATGTAAGTGATATGTTTTATACTGTGCGGTAAGTTACCACATAGTTTTTCAATAATAATGTACAGAATATGTGAGAGAGGCTAATGGTTAAATCTAGAGAAAACTGTATGATATGAATACTAAAGTAAATGATTTTATTAGAAAAGTCTTTGTAAAAATGTGTATTACTAACCAATATATCAAAAATTGTCTAAAACAATTGGTCGCTGGCATGAAATAGTTGGGTGCGGTTGTTGCCTCTGTGTCTTTTAAAGGGAAAGGAACTATATAAGTTTCTTTCTTCTGTTGAAGAAAGTATTTTGAAGAATGTTGGTAACCAGACTGTTGATGGTAGCCATTGACTTAGTATTTTTTTTTTTCTACTATGGAAGTCGATGGCTACCATCAACTGTCTGGTTACCAACATTCTTCAAAATATCTTCTTTTGTGTTCAACAGAAGAAACTCATACAGGTTTGGGACAACTTGAGGAATAGTGAATGATGACACAATATTTATTTTTGGATAAACTATCACTTTAATGCAGCGTTTCCCAACCCTGTTCACAGATTTTGGACGTCTCCCTTATTACCTGACACATCTGCAGGTGAAACTCGAAAAATTAGAAAATATCGTGCAAAAGTTCATTTATTTCAGTAATTCAACTTAAAAGGTGAAACTAATATATTATATAGACTCATTACATGCAAAGTGAGATATTTCAAGCCTTTATTTGTTATAATTTTGATGATTATGCTTACAGCTTATGAAACCCCCAAATTCAAAATTAGAATATTGTGAAAAGGTTTTCATAGCTCTAAGCCTAAATCCCTCTAATCATCAAAATGATAACAAATAAAGGCTTGAAATACCTCACTTTGCAGTAATGAGTATAATATATTAGTTTCACCTTTTAAGTTGAATTGATTTAAGAAATTGGTTGCAATAATGCTGACTCAATTGAAATGGCATAAGGCCGGGTGGTACGGAAACTCGTTAGTGTCTTCATAATTTTAAGGTTGAACAAAGGTCATAGTTCCATACCTGATTTGTTGACATTGGGAACGCGTGTAACTTTTTTTTAACGATTAGCCTACTTGTTTCAGTCGTGAACAAATCTGTTGAATGAATGCTTTAAACGACTCACACAACACACTAAAATACACTTAGGCTACTTTGTCGCCAACTACTGGAGAAACTGTAACTAAAGAAAGAGCGATCGAATCTGAATGACTATTTTTGGTAAACGGTTTCAAAAGCTGAATATTATACCGGATGAAACGACCTGTGCTGATTATTATTATTATTATTATTTTATTTTTTAAATAGGCTAAGTGCAACGTTTTTCTGTCATTCAGATTGCTGTAACCAATGTATGACTAATCGAAGCAATCCAGATAAATATATGAAAAGAAAATCTTTATTAAACTTTTGAGGTAATAAAAAACCACAAAGAGACATAAATAACATTTTTGTCATTATTGATGAAGGTTTTGTACACGTGGAATGGAAAAATCCAAATGTAGGCAATCGTCTGTCTTAAAGTGCAATTAAAGGGCTTGTAGCCTATATTTTGTCCCCTTCCCTTTTTGTGAGTTTCAGAAATGTTGTCAATCAAGTATAGACTAATGAAGCATTGTCTAGAAGAACTAACCATTATCAACAGGGCCTATCTATTTGGTTCCTTCAGTGTCTACTAAAACACAGACAAATAAATTATGATTATTCAGAGTGCCACAGTCTCAAAGTCTATCCAGCAAAGCCATCAGCGTCCTCCAGTCTGTCCTTCTTCGATGTCGCTGAAATGGGACGATTCGCCATCACTCGCATTTAACGTGACATCATTTTTCTCCGGAGCAAAATTAGAAGGTGCGTCCATTGCGTAAGGGATGCTGGTCCTCAAAGCCTGAGCTGAACTCCTCTGACCATGGTTGCCAGATGCGCTGCATCCATCCCTCAGATCTCTGCACTCCGACTGCACAACACCTTCCAACAAATCGGACAGTTCTGTGATGTAAATCTGCGCCATCTGAAGGGTGTCATATTTAGAGAGTTTTTTCTCGTTCTCCAGGGACGGAATGACGCTCCTCAGTTTGTCAAACGCTCGGTTCAGTCCGTGCATCCTCCGCCTTTCTCTCGCGTTAGCGGCCACACGTCTGTGTCTTTGAGGTCCGGGGGGATTTGGCTTGGAACCCCCATGTGCTTTAGATCCTCCCAAATCAGATTCCGATGTCAAAGGACTGTTGTCTCCAGACATGTACTCGTCCATGGCGGCATCCACCGACGTGTGAGTGTAGTGGTCGCCTGCGGATGAGTACGCGGGGGTCGCGGAGGTCATCCAGGCCCGTGGGTCACTGCGGGTCAACCTCGGATGTTCAGAGAGAGAAAACTCGTCCGGTCGTCCCCGAAATTTTCCATCTGACCAGTGCAAAAGTTTGGTTTTTGCGGTCATGGCTGATATAATGTAGGCTACAAAAAAAATAAAAAAATAAAAAAATCAAGTATGGAGAATGCTGAACTCAATCTTGGTGCCTTGGGTGGGCCCTTTACCTTCAGACAGGATCCTTGTCGGCCTTATAGTGGCATCACCTCCCTCCCTCCTCCCCTGAATGCTCCTGTTGAGTGCTCACAGCCAATAGAAAATGCTCCTCAAACTTCCATAGAATAAAGAGTTGTTTTTTTCTTCCTCACATGTCCTGGGGTGATAGAAGATTTTCCAAAGAATGATCACAACACAGATTAGAATTTAATCAACTGGAATTTTAACATTTGCTTTAACCTAACTAATTTAGCCTACTTTGGATTTAAATAGCATATATAATATTTATGTCAAAAATATGTTTTGTTTTATTTACATCTACAGCAATCGTGACATATTTTGTGATGTGTTTTCTGTGTTGTTTTAATAAAAAATTATAATAATAAAACAGAGTCTTGTATTAGCCTATATATCTAAAAAGTTAAAATAGGCTAGTCAGAAGAACTCAAATCTCAAACCTCAGAGGACTTGATCTAACATCCTTATCCACTTTATTCAAGATAAGCAACGGAATTGGTATCCAATAAAATCTAGCAAGAAACTTGCATAGCAGCGTCATATTTCTTCTCAAATAAACTGTAAAATCCGCAGCAATAAAACGAGCAGCTGGAAAGCAGGACGTGAGTCGCACCTGTCACAGAAGTCCAGGAAAACTGATAAAGTGTCTTCAGTCTCGTCATAAATCATTTAGCAATGAAGCAAAACAATATTTGGACAAATCATAGGTGGAGACGCTCAGTAACAACACACGAAACGACCATGTTGTTTAGAGTTAAAGAAAATAATTTAATGCAATTAGCCTATTAATTCTTCTTCTTCTTCTTTTTTTTTATTAAGCCAGCAGTTAACTTAACTTAAGTCTTAATGATGTTTTAAACAAAACACCATTTTTTTCTTTTTAAATGTGCTTATAGTGTAAACAAAAAAAAATCTCGATATAGATGATAAATTGTGTAGGCGTGAGTCTGAACGGAAACTGCGTGTTACCTCCTCAGGCGAAGGGGACTTCTGTTCGCGAGCGTAGGCTATAGGCTATAACCAACTTGTGGTTAGTGAAAAACATTGAAAAACGCCGTTGAAAGGTAGCATAGCTAGCCTATGTATTTGCCTGTTTGTATTGTGTATTTTTTTTTACTTGTTTGTATGTGCATGCCATTAATTTTGGCCAATCAAATTAGGTAAATGCATAGAGAAGCAGACGCCTTAACTATGTCAACATTGTGTAAACGACATGCCTGTTTTGAACAGCAGGGGCTAGGGAGTCACTGATGTTTTCATAGGTCTATTTCTTGTTTATTTGTTTTTAAAATTTCTTTAACGTCCAAGTCAACGTCTTTTAACACGAGACTGTTTTGCAGAGAGAGAGAGAGAGAGAGAGAGAGAGAGAGAGAGAGAGAGAGAGAGAGAGAGAGAGAGAGAGAGAGAGAGAGAGAGAGAGAGAGAGAGAGAGAGAGAGAGAGAGAGAGAGAGAGAGAGAGAGAGAGAGTATGATGACAGTGGCCCCTCTGAGGCTGCTCTTCGTGAGAGTTGAATAGAGTAGCAAACTTCAGCCCAGTCATCTGTTGTCCCCTGGCACCCGTCTCACAGTCAGAGGCCGACACTAACGTCTCCCATATGCTGCGACGCGACCAACCAGGGATCGTTTAACTTTCACACTTTTTCCCCCTCGTCCATGACAGTGTTAATCACTGAGCACTGCAACATCATCATTTTAATTTACAGGGGCCAGCTCTCCTCGAGCCTCACGCGCAGTTCTTATAAAAAGTAGCCAATGAAAATAATAGTCAAAATTACATATGCTTCTTTAAAATCATAGTTAAGTAGGCTATTCTTCCTTTTCAAAAACTGCTCTGTATGTTTTTTGAAATATAAATATAATTATAATAAGCTAGACGTCATGGGCTGTGTTTGGACGGCTAGACGTCTTTTAAACGCAAAAATCCTTTCTAGGCTCATAGCATGCAGCATCTAAATTTAGCCCACGAGTTTAAGTTCAGTTTTAAAAATAAGCTAGGCTACATTTTGTTTAATTTATGTAATTTGTTGTTTAATATCGTTCTTTTTGGTGGCAGTGGCGGCAAATAACACAGTAATGATATATATTTTGACATATAACTGCAAGTAGCCTATGTGGTCAACTATTTGTAGGCTATACGACTTTTAAAAAAAATACATTTGGTATTTCTGCATTTGCTGAACATAGAAAAAAAAAACATCAAAACAGAGGCACAGAAGAATAGACATGATAAACTATAGGCCTACCCTGTTTTATCTGAATAGGCCAATTATTTTTCTGAAACTCCAAAGGGAAGGTCTGAAATTCCTCTCTGTTGGTGTGTGTGTGTGTGTGTGTTTGGAGACAGGCGGTAGATGTTAAATGTTGGTAAGGAAATCAGCGTGACCTGCTAGCCAGTCATCGGGTTAATGAGGCTTGCGCGAGCTGAATAAATGGGCACGCTCTCCGCGCAGGGGTTCTCCATTCATTTTTTACATGAATATTTAATTCTCGCTACCCTACTGCCAGCGCAACAGCCTGCAGCCCTGAGCAGACAGAGACACACTCCCCATCTGCTGTATAGGCCTTGAGACGGGGGTGGCGGACGGTGCAGGACCGCGGAAGGTGTTGGGAACATATCAAAGGTCAATTTATGAGCTCCCATGGCGTCATTATTGTTATTGATGCACAGTGTTTAGTGAGGTTTTGGCAGAAAAGCGTCAAAAGTGATGAGTGATTAATGAAAAAAAAAAAAAAAAAACAGACAATAGGCTACAGAAGTATGGATGCAATTAATATGATAGTTTTCGCTTATAAATTCTGAAAATTAATTGTTTCAATAAGAATTTGAATAATTGTTCATCCTGATTGACATTAATAAGACAACCCAAATGACCACACACCCTTTGTCAAATGTCAGCTTATTTTACTGATTTATATGCTTTATTTGTGATATTTACATATTTAATTAAGTAATAAATAAGCGCATTATAAATTTTGTCAAGTGCTCAAAGATTATAGATCTAGTTCACAACATCGTTGAGGGACGAGAGAGGCTGTGAGGTAGCTATAGAAAAAGAAGTTGCTGCCTTAAATTTTTAAGTTCAATCAACTTGGATGCTTAAGTCATTTCAACTTAAATAAAGGCCTACATTAAACTGACTTTAAAAAATGTGTAAAAAAAAAAAGTTCACTTATTATTTTGATGAGTTAAAGCGATGTAAAAACATATGTTGTCATTACTTATTGGTCATATATATTTTTTTCAATGTGTTTTTGGATTGGATTGTTCTGCTGACGAAAAACTGCAAATATATTTCCAGGACATTTAAGTAGACAAAAAATTCCAGATAACATGAGCTGAGGAAAAGTGTGTGTGTGCCATTGAAAACATCATCGCTTTCGTCATAGCGCTGCTCTGAATAAGGTCTATGGTTACATCCTCAGGCACGCGATTTTGTGAGCGCCTATTTTAGACCAGTTGCATACACTTAGCCTCTAACAAAGAGGTAATTATTCTTTCTTTTCCGATTTAAATTAGACTAATGACTTTTTATATTGGCTAACTGACTTAAAAAAGTCAGGACCAGTTTTGAAGAAAACAAAACAAGTGATTATAACTGCCAGAGAGGTCTAAGCAGGCAACCGGCCAGATGAAAATATGCGCCACGCCCACGACAAACATGAAAGGTTCAATAGAACATCTAGCTCGTGTTTATGTTAAAAGCTAATAGTAATAATACATCGATAAATTCAGCCTGAAACGATGGATTCTTTCTTCAGAGCTCAGTCAAGCGCGGGTGAATGATCCGCGTCTGACCCGGGGTGCGCGTGCATCGCCTGTTTTTCCTTTAGTTAATTAAAGACCTGCAGAGATCGAACGCTTCCACTTTTCACACAATAGACAATATCACAGAGAAACAGTGAAAATCGCTCGGCCTATCTCAACACCGCCCTTGATCTCAGCCCCATGTAATTATTCCAATTCAGCCCGAGGTACGGACGTGCTGCTTAGATACTGTCTTGTCACTCTGAGTCTAATTTAGGGGTTTACCCGCAAATTAAGCAAATTAGCGGCTCATTAATTTTAGGAAGGGAAGTAATATTCTGTTGAGCCTAAGGGCTCATTAAAATCCACATTATATTATGATGGATCAATGCCGTCAATACATAACCATTTGTTCAATGCAATTGTTCCATTGATCAGATCTTCGATGTTTAAGAATAGCGGCCAATCTTGCTCAGATGAGCTACCAAAAATATTAGTTATAATTAGCATATTTACCCAAATGCAAAACCTTTTTTTCAATGCTGTTTTTATTAGGTTGTCATAAACACTTTCACAATTAACACGCCTAACATATAGGCTAATGCACAAAACCACAGGGGACCATATGACAAAAAGTGAAAAAAGTGCAATACCACAAACCAACATTGGGTAAAGTCAAGTCAGGTCACCTTTAGGCTATTTAAATTACGCTTTTATTCAGAAGCAGTGATAAACAGGAAAATTATTCAATGACTAAACAGAGTTCATTTCATCTGTAGGCTACAGAAGCTCTACAAGAAAAAAGTTCAGCTGAATGCAATATGTACTTTGGGAGTGCAAGTTAGCGATAAAGTAGGCTAGGCTACAGTCAATATTAACCACAGATATGTGCAGTAAAGTAGTAGGCTATGGTTAACATAGTGCACATTAAAATAGCCTATATGTCCTATGCTTTTATTGTATTTTTTTACTGTGACATGGAGAGTTTTGAAACTTTGATATTTTCATAAAATAATATATTTTTTAATATATTCACTATAGGCTAGCCTATATCTCAGTAACTGGTTTTGAGTCAAAAGTCTGATTACGTAAATGTTAACTCTAGTGATTTAGTTAAAAACTCTTAATTAAAAATAATTTAATTTTTGTCAAGGAAGTTATACTCGTTCAAAAGTTTGCATAGCAAATGTGGAATTGTTGGCATTAGCATCTTCTGCCATGCTGGCTATTTACGTCATATATTTAGATATATTATATTTTGTATTTTTGTCATTTAAAAATTTGGGATCATACGTCTCTTGTGCTAACCAAGGCAATTTCAATATGATTAAAAATAGAGCAAAAATAGTTCTTAAATATTAGTAAAACCTGTGATATACTTTTTCAGGCTTTGATAAATACAATCTTCAAAAGAACAGAATTCATTTGAAATAGAACCTTTTTTAAACCATGTAAATGCCTTTATACTGTCACTTTTTTTTTTTAAACAATTTGAGGCATCTCTGCTCAATAAAAGTATTAATATAAAAAAAAAAAAAAAAAAAAAAAAAAAAAAAAAAAAAAAGAAGGTATATATGTTGACTGAGAAGATGGATTACTGAAAGTTATTATAAAGTGTTATGGTAATCTGAAAATCTATAATTCTGCATGATCATCAGTAAAACTCAACATGACGCGTCATGGTGCCATATGGAAACCGAGAGGCGCGTGGCTCATTCATAGGCAAACAATTTAGCAGTGACATCCATAAATAAATAACTCCAAATAACGTTGCTTTCACAACAGATTCTGAGACATGCGATTGCCAGAGAGGTCTGCATACAATCCACACCTGAAGAGTTGCAGGTAATTAATGAGTCCGTTTTAAATAAAGACGTGGCTGCAAACAACAGAGGGAGTAATGAGATGTCTTCTCTACTTATATACATTGATTGACTGCATACTGACGAATAATAATTAAGGCTAATAAGAATGACTTATAATAAACAGGTACACCACCATCCTAGACCAGCTTAAAAAAACTACTATGGAATGCTTCTAGAGGGATTTAAATGGTCGTGGCGTTTTCTCTATTCCGACAGATGGCAGTAATGTAGCATCTATAAACTTTACCAGAGAGAGGCGGAAATAGCGGAACTCCCGAAGTGTTTGGACGTGGTGAACTTTACATTGTAAACATATTTGATTTTTCCAAACACCTGGGCCATTAATAAATAAATAATATTCGAGCCCTACTGTAGGCTATCCAACAAATAGCTATTCCTGCTGAATCAACTGTTTTCTGCTTTCTTTATTAGGCTAATTTATTAGAACATATAAACACATTGTTCCTCAAAGTTGTTTATTAATAAACCCAACATAGCTATACCAAACAGAAGACACTCAAAACTAAGACAGACCCATTTATTCCGAGGATTATTATAAATTCTTGCCAAACAGCTGGTAGGCCTATTTCATTGAACTGTGCCTTCATTTCATCGGTGCCTTCAATGACATCATCTATTTGAGCAACACGCATGCGTAAAACAATCACCCCAAATAATCAATCGGACAAGTGTGTGTGTGCGTGCGCGCGACTGTTGAAGACTAGAGGCAGAACGAAAACCATTCGTGTTCTCGAACTCATAGGTTAGGCTTACGAGAAAGATCATGAAATCTACAATTTAATTTCTTCTTTAAAAAATCTGAATGACCTCCCGTTGTCTGGTAAACCGTGACTTGAGTAAGTAATCAATCACATCAATCAATTTACATTAGCCTATAGTGTATTTTAGCTATAGTTTGCTATATGGGTTACAGGAGTAAAATATACTGTAAACATTTTTGTGTTTACAGTATATTTTACTGTAAACAAAAGTGCAGTTTGCAGTTTATTTTATTGCCCTATTCAAAGAGTAAAATCCTGACAAATATGAGATCAAATGGCTTAATCTTTCAAATCAACAGAGGGCAGTAGTGCTCCACTTTGTAGTTGTTGTGTATCACGTTTCTTTCTTTCTTTCTCTCTCTCTCTCTCTCTCTCTCTCTCTCTCTCTCTCTCTCTCTCTCTCTCTCTCTGTCCTTTTCCTTTTTCCTATTGCCCTTAGTTACCCCAGTAATTAAATTCATGGTGGGAGAAATGTCATGGCGTCCTGGGTGTTTCAAACTTGGATTCCTGATCAGTGAAGATTCTCAAAAATGCCCTCATGTCATACCCTTTAGTGTTTCCAACTTGTCCCTGTCTGTTCAATTTTTCCAGAATTTGTCTTCATTTCTGTCTGCCATCGGTTTATTTAGTAACCTCATTACATGACCTGTTTTGCTGTGGAATTTTACAGGAGCTGCAATTATCTGTAATCCAATCTAATTCAATATCAAATGAAGCTTGATTCTATGTTTAGTTCGCTGACAGTGATTTGCTTAGAGAATATCTTTCATTTAAGTCATGCAACAATAGATACGTTTCTCATAATTGAGACATTATAAGAAGCGATTTAACAATCTAATCAGTAACACTATCAGAGGCGGTTTCAATTATTCGAGGCATTCTTTTAATTGTTTATTAACTAGCTGTTGTTGATTGTATATTAACCGTTGTCACCGCGCATGTCCTTTGGGAAATTTCTGTAATGAGAATGAAAGTGACATTCACAGTTTGCATCAAAGCTTCTCTCTCGGCACACTGTATTTGATTGAGAGGAAGGTGAGGCGTCTGCGAACTGCATGCCTTTCATTGCCATTTATCTGGCATTTTTGCTTATCGCGGTGACATCACCAATCAATAATTCCTGTTCTGAGAAAAAGTCAACAAAAAGCCTGCTGATTAAATCAGCGACGGGCTCCTTTCAAGGTCCTGATGGGATGAGAATACACACGAAGCTGGATGCACAACGTCCGTATATCCTTTCCTCGACATTCTGTAAACGTCAGAAGAGTTGGGCTGCATGGATCAACAGGAATGAACATCACAGGCGTTTTATCAATGTGAGGATATGGATGTTTCAGACTGTCTGTTGTTTTTTTATTTGTTTCAGTACCATGTTAACATCCTCCTTCAGTGTGGTCTTGTCCTGAGGTGTCATAGCTTGCTGCAGGCGGCCGGAGGGAGAGTAAGGAAGGAGAAAGATTCTGGTTCAAGAGAGATGATTCTGTGACCACGCTCTGATCATTGAGCCATTGCTTATGTGAGTTATGGCAAAATGGATCACAGGGACTCATAAAGGCTTTCATAAGCACTGACTCTATCTTTCTTTACTGTTTAGGTTCCCTCTTTAACGCTCTCCTTTGTCGTTTCTCTTGTTTTGGTGCTCCAGTTCCTCAAAAGGCCTTTTTATTTTTAACCAGATTCTTCCACTCCTCTTTTTTGCTTTCATGGATCATCCTCTTTATCTTTCTGATCTCTTGTTTCCATCTCTCTCTCTCTCTCTCTCTCTCTCTCTCTCCAGATGCTCCTGGCTGGGAGAGGGCTTCTGAAGGGCGAATGTAAAGCCCAGTGGGCTGCTGTCGGCCTTGCTGCAGGGGGAGATGTTGAAGAACGCCAGAGCAGAGACGTCCCACTCCTCGTCCCATTGTTCCTGTCACTCCGTTCCCGGTAATTAATATCCCCTGCTAATACAGACACTGTAAATCATAACATAGCCATTACATCCATGGGGAGCCTTCATGCATCATCTGTAGACTTCGACTCATGAGTCTTTGATCAGCTGACCCAGGTTAAGTACATATTTGATGAGTGTAAATAGAAGGCTGCATCCCTGGACTCACACAAATCTCTCCGTGACCTTGTACGGTCCTTGTGGCCTTGTGGGTGTTTCTAATGCTGCGATTAGAAAGTGTGATGAGACTGAACTCTATCTATCCATCCATCCATCCATCCATCCATCCATCCATCCTACATAATCATCTGCCAAATGCAGGAATGTAAATTTGGTTGCATTGCTAATTTGATTAACTTATTAACATTAAATTAAAATAATACAAGCCATCCCTTCAAAATGTGCTTGCCTCAAGTTTGGTGGTGAAATCACAGCATGGTACAAGGCCACTTTCAAAAACTTTAACACTCACCGTCACATGATGCAAAACACCCAACCTTCACCCGAGCTGCGAAAACTGTGAGCACTTGACTAACTAACAAGCCTATTTGCACTTTGCCTTTTTGCACTTTAAAAAGAAACTTGCATAAATAAATGAATGCACTTAGGCTGTAGTGTCGAACTACTGTAGTACAGACTTGTATTCTACCTTGTATTAATAATATCTTCTGTTTTCTATTACTTTTCATTTGTAAGTCATAATCATTTTTTTTTAAAAATCGAATTAAATAAATGTAAATGTAAATGCCCTCTGTTAAGTCACCAACGTCATGTCTTCTCTGATGACGTGCACTGGCGCGACCTCCAGCAACCTGTCACCCACATTATTGCAGCAATACCAAACGACAATGATCCAATCAATTATAGATCAACAAAATTAAAGGGTTAGTTCACCCAAAAATGAAAATTCTGTCAGTATTACTCTCCCTCATGTTGTTCCAACCCCGTAAGACTTTCGTTCATCTTCGGAACACAAATTAAGATATTTTTGATGAAATCTGAGAGCTGGCTCACTCCTCCATAGGCTGCAAGGTAATTTCATCTGCCGGCCCAGAAAAGTTAGTAAAGACATCGTTAAAATAGTCCAAGTGACTACAGTGGCTCAACCTTAAGTTTATCAAGCGACGAGAATACTTTTTGTGCGAAAAACAAACAAAAATAACGACTATTATTCAACTATTCATTTCCATCTGCGTGGGCCTCACGATCATTTGATGGGAAAGTGAGAAAGGTAAGCCATTCATTTTGCGGTATTGGTAAGGCACTTTTACGTTTTCTCGTTGGTTTCTCACGATTCAGACATCCAGGAAATGCACACTTTAGAACCATTTTAAACACTATATCGAGACCCATCTTTGTCATCTTCTCAGTTCTCGCGCATGCGTGGCGCTCTCGTGAACTCACTCGAGGCCCACACGGAAGAAAATGAATAGTTGAATAAAAGTTGTTATTTTTGTTTGTTTTTCGCACAAAAAGTATTCTCGTCGCTTGATAAACTTAAGGTTGAGCCACTGTAGTCACTTGGACTATTTTAACGATGTCTTTACTAACTTTTCTGGGCTGGCAGATGAAATTACCTTGCAGCCTATGAAGGAGTGAGACAGCTCTCAGATTTCATCAAAAATATCTCAATTTGTGTTCCGAAGATGAACAGAAGTCTTACGGGGTTGGAACAACATGAGGGAGAGTAATTACTGACAGAATTTTCATTTTTGGGTGATCTAATCCTTTAAGTCTCGCCTTTTCCTTGTTTTGTTTTAGTGCAAGAACGAGTGGTAGACATACAGAAATTGTACAAAATACATATCGACAAAACACAACAATATAAGGGGAGAAGAAAAAAAAACAAGAATAAAAACAGAACAAAGCAAAACAAAAAGGTAGAGAAAAGAAAAACCTTATAATTATAAATTCTACATGTCCTTTGGGGGTGTTGAGTGTTTTAGGGTATTCGGTTCTTAAAAATTCGGTTATTTTTTTCCTCTTTTCTTTCTTTCTCCCCTCTTTTCTCACTCTCCTCCCACTCCTTCAAACAATAACAACAATAATAAAGATATTAATAGGATTTCCTGATTGATATGGCTATCATTTTTCCTTGTTTGAAAATGTTTCACTCGGATGTACATCACAACAGGGAAGAAAAGACAATTGCAAATTTTGTTTCATGCCGGCTTTAAAGGAAACTTTTTAGTGGGCTTAGAGACAGCAGCAGTATAAACAGATACAGATGTACAGATAGCAGTGGAGGTGGGGCAGCAGGGAGAGAAGTATAGTTTAAGGTGCTGCTCGGTAGAAGTCACCCGCTAGGACAGTTCATTTCCAATGAAAGTTGGAGGCGGAACGGAGAGGGGGCTCAATCCCATAAAATTGCTGAGAATGAGCAACAGAAAAGTGGAGTGGGTGTCTTGCGCGGCTGCTAGGATCCAGCCCTGTGCACCATGGATGAGAATGCGAGGTCATACACCAGACTTAACCCTTAAATTCATTAATGTTTTGCCAATCATTATTACATATTCGGGTCTTTAGCGACCCGGATCTATATCTAACACGAATGGATCTCTACTTGTCACAATAATATAAAAATCTCCTGATATTAGAGTATCAATTACAGAAGAATAAAATAAAGCATATTTTGTTACCTTTTGGAGCTGGCAAGGGTTCAGTTTGAGCAGATGTTTAATACCATCATCACTGTCCTCATCAGAGCTCATTTCCCAGTACATTCTCAAAACTATCATTTTCAACATCTTCAAAATCAATATTTTGATCGCTGACAGCTTCTTCACCAGATCCACCATTAAATGACAGTGATTCTAATATTTTATAGCGTTCAATACTTGCTCTGCAGTAAATCGCTGAGCCACTTCAAGGTTTGGTGATGATACTTTCTATTCTTTTGTTTTCTGCCTGCGGTAACGTTACTTCAAACTTTTGTATCAGACATTATAATTTTATAAAAAAATTCTTGCTATATTGTTTATAATTAATTGATTGAGGAATACTAAGAAGATTGATGTCTAACTTTAAAAAATGAATGAGGACGTAGTGAATGGCGTCCCGGGTTACTAAAGACCCAAGGTATGCGATTAAGGGTTAAATCAATTTACAGGTTTTCCTCAATTGCTTTGGCTTTTTTTTAATCATTCTCTAAACTGTAAGTATATTGTCACAACTGTCCTATGGGACATCATCACGACTCTGCAAAATGTAATGACTCACCCAAAACTGTTATTTTATGCTTTAACCTAGTTATTGTGTCAGTAAATTGGCCAATGCCACTAAAATGTAAAGTTTTTCTGTCATTGTGTGAGCAGTGCTGATCAAAGTGTACTGTACCGTTTTTTTTTTTTTCCCAAGTCAACACTGAAAATGTTATGTACAAATTTCATTTTTGTTCTTCTTTTTTGCTGACATTGGCTGTTTACTGCCCTATACAATCATTTTGGTTCTGTCTCGCTGAATGCTATTGGTATCCCACTGAGCTTTTTAAGTAGGCTACTGATTTCAACATTATAAAGGTTTGTAGGGAAACATAAATACTGTAGTACACAGAAAATAATATGCACGGTAAACAGTACATTTATTTTAGTAGCAATGTGCTACATGTAAATATTTGCATGTCCATTTGACACATTTCTACATGTAAAGTCATAAAGGCAACATTTGCCAATTTAACATACACTCACCTAAAGGATTATTAGGAACACCATACTAATACTGTGTTTGAGCCCATTTCGCCTTCAGAACTGCCTTAATTCTACGTGGCATTGATTCAACAAGGTGCTGAAAGCATTCTTTAGAAATGTTGGCCCATATTGATGGAGATTTGTGGGATGCACATCCAGGGCACGAAGCTCCCGTTCCACCACATCCCAAAGATGCTCTATTGGGTTGAGATCTGGTGACTGTGGGGGCCATTTTAGTACAGTGAACTCATTGTCAGGTTCAAGAAACCAATTTGAAATGATTCGAGCTTTGTGACATGGTGCATTATCCTGCTGGAAGTAGCCATCAGATGATGGGTACATGGTGGCCATAAAGGGATGGACATGGTCAGAAACAATGCTCAGGTAGGCCGTGGCATTTAAACGATGCCCAATTGGCACTAAGGGGCCTAAAGTGTGCCAAGAAAACATCCCCCACACCATTACAGCACCACCACCTGCCTGCACAGTGGTAACAAGGCATGATGGATCCATGTTCTCATTCTGTTTACGCCAAATTCTGACTCTACCATCTGAATGTCTCAACAGAAATCGAGACTCATCAGACCAGGCAACATTTTTCCAGTCTTCAACTGTCCAATTTTGGTGAGCTCTTGCAATTTGTAGCCTCTTTTTTTCCTATTTGTAGTGGAGATGAGTGGTACCCGGTGGAGTCTTCTGCTGTTGTAGCCCATCCGCCTCAAGGTTGTGCGTGTTGTGGCTTCACAAATGCTTTGCTGCATACCTCGGTTGTAACGAGTGGTTATTTCAGTCAAAGTTGCTCTTCTATCAGCTTGAATCAGTCGGCCCATTCTCCTCTGACCTCTAGCATCAACAAGCCATTTTCGCCCACAGGACTGCCGCATACTGAATGTTTTTCCCTTTTCACACCATTCTTTGTAAACCCTAGAAATGGTTGTGCGTGAAAATCCCAGTAACTGAGCAGATTGTGAAATACTCAGACCGGCCCGCCTGGCACCAACAACCATGCCACGCTCAAAATTGCTTAAATCACCTTTCTTTCCCATTCTGACATTCAGTTTGGAGTTCAGGAGATTGTCTTGACCAGGACCACACCCCTAAATGCATTGAAGCAACTGCCATGTGATTGGTTGATTAGATAATTGCATTAATGAGAAATTGAACAGGTGTTCCTAATAATCCTTTAGGTGAGTGTATATCACAGACATTCCATGTCAAAGATATGTATGGAATACACATGGATGTCTGACAGATTTTGATTATTGAATGGCTCATTTTGCATGTGATCAAAGAATGTTTAGAAGTTGTGAAGAGCTGACAATTTCACTGAGAATCAACTCAACGGTTTTGATCAGCAAGCCATGTGCAAATTGACAATTTACTTATTATTTTGCACACATGAGCCAAAACATGTGCTATTTGCTTAATTTCATAAGAAATTCAAATTTGATGTGAACAAGACAAATATTTTTAGGAGATTTGAACAATGGTTTGAGAAAAATCTGGAATTGAGCCAAAGTAAATGAGAAAAACAGTAAAAAAGTATACTGACAACAACTGTGCCTGGTGAATCTCCAGCTCCATAAATTGCAGAAGAGTGTTAAGAAAGTGAGGCATTATAATTAAACACTCAGTAATATTTTTTAAAATGCAAGGGACACTTGAAACACATAAAATATATTATGTGAAATTATATCCACCTTATTTTTAAGGTAAGAGCAGGTGTGACCATTTATAATTTGGTCTTTTATGCTACTTGATATTGCATATTATTTTTGATTTATTATTACATTATTATAGATTAATTCTGTATTAGAATAAAATAAGGTGTATGTAGTCATGGGAATATTAATATAGGAAAATATA
The DNA here is from genome assembly GCF_029890125.1 of Rhinichthys klamathensis goyatoka. Lineage (NCBI taxonomy): Eukaryota > Metazoa > Chordata > Actinopteri > Cypriniformes > Leuciscidae > Rhinichthys > Rhinichthys klamathensis. The sequence goes on from NW_026606718.1 coordinate 327,387, forward strand.
CTTTCTTTTTTTATGTTTTTAACTCCCAGGCTTTAGTTCATATAACTGTACCCATTTACAGAAGGCTCCAAGGCAGTTGGTGTTTGAGTGAGTGTGTTCAACATATAATGATTTGCTACTTTGTCACAACCAGTAAATAAAGACAACTGACTATGTTCACTAAATGCGTTAAATGGCAGTACATCTAGGCTAACCTAGTTTTAGGGCACTGACAACAGTGGTGAATAGCTATCACAAGCATGTTTAGTCCTTTTAGCTTCTTGTTTGTTTACTGTAAATCTCCTTGTGCTCATTTTCCTGCATTCTGTTTTCCTAGCTAGTTTCTTAGTTCGTGGGGATGAAAGAAAGCCCCGCACACACTCCCGCTATTGAGGGTGAACTACAGCTGGCCTCTGCAAATTTTAGGATTTAGTTTTAGATTAGTTTACTTCAGAGGTGTTCAGCGCATGCGTGCCCTATTGATGAGGCTCCAGTGGCCGTGACAGATTGCGCACAACAATATATATATATTTATATCGATATATAAAGAGCTATTAAAACAAGGTAATGTTAATTTTATTATAATATATAGGCCTAGCTGTATAATTCTCATCTCACACATTGTTGATCTGCATTCAGACGTTTTATTTTTCATTTTTCTATGCTATAATGTATTTCTATAATAAAATACATGATATGATATATCTTACCTTTCAAGCAACGTGGAAGCAAAATGAATAAACAAAAAATAAAACGTATACAGCCATGTTATCTTTGCAAGCACAGACTGTATTTAGTTTAATTAGTCTTTCTTTTTATAGTATAATTAGCATCAAACAAACAATATAGTTCTTATTCACAGTGATTAAAACCAAATAGGTGTCTATATGCACTTATGTAAATCAGCATTTAACAAAAGAAGAGGAAAGAAGTATGGCAAGCTTTTTCTTCGTCGCTCTGTTGAGAATGTCTGTTGTGTTAATCATGAACATACCCTTGAGTTTTTGGAACCAGCATACCTCGAGTAAGCAAAGTTTGGTTTAATCAACCGAGAGTTCAGGGTATGTTTGATGGTTAGATAACCTTGCTTTCTGGAATACACATCTGGGGTGCATCACGCATGAGCTGCTCCGAAGCAGGTTATGTTCAGGTTGTACACTGAAAGTTACCTCCGTTTTTGGAACTGAAAGTTGAGTTTATCCGCTTACTTACGCTTAAACATACCTGGGTATGTCACATAACCTGCTTTCTGGAATACCCCCCTGTTTAGTCTTTTGTGTTTTGTGCTCATTTCCCTGTGTTCTGTTTTCCTAGTTAGTTTCCTTGGTTGTTAATTAATCCCGCATCTGTTTCTGTTCTGGTTAATTATCTCCCCCCGTGAATTTAAGCGCTTAGTTTCCTCAGTTCTTGGTTCAGTCTCATTTGAGTTTATGTGTAAATGGTGTTGAGTTATTTCCTGGTGATTCTCCTGCGTGTTCTCTTGGATTTTGTTTATTAAAAGATTATTGTGAATTCTCCATCGCCGTGTGCATTATTGCAACCACACACCCCTGACAATTCCCAGCTCCATTTGTGCACACGAGTGTTTATAACATGTGATCCTGCATTACAATGAAGGTCTAAGTAATATTTGTGAGACACAAGAAACACCTTTGATTCATAAATAAGTGAGGACCTATTCTAAAACCCTTCTTAAAAATGAATAGATGATGAGAAGATGTGCATCTCATTTTTTAAATAATATTTTTGCATGAGGATTTATGCTGAGAAAACTCATCTTCAAGTGTCTTGCTCCTGATCATCTTCTGTATTGTGTAACACGCGTAACCTTTTGGCAGCCGCAGAGAAGTCGATAACAATAAGTGTACAGTTACAGTCCTCTAGCGGTCCAAAACCGCTTCCAACCGAGTCTTAATTACTCATAACACTTCTGCAAGGCCAGAGACAGCTCAGTGCAGCTGTAGTCTCTAAGCGCTCCTTCCGTCTTATTTAACAAGCCTGAGTGATTGGAAATTTAATTTAAACTCAGTTGTTAGCTTTAGGTTCCCTATAGTTGTCGTGAAATTACCCAAGGTGTGGTTGTGATTACACTGTGTGAGAGTTCTTGTGAACACTTACCTTGCGATGGCATGTTGAAGAATTATTTACTCACTCCCACGTCATTTTATCATCTATCTATCTATCTATCTATCTATCTATCTATCTATCTATCTATCTATCTATCTATCTATCTATCTATCTATCTATCTATCTATCTATCTATCATCTTTGTTGTGCTGTGCTATAGTTTTATCCATCCATCCATCGTTCTATAGTTTTATCCATCCATCCATCCATTATCTATCATTCTATCGTGCTATAATTGTATCCATCCATCCATCTATTGTTCTAACTATCGTTCTATCGTGCTATAGTTTTATCCATCCATCCATTTCTATCTATCGCTCTATCGTGCTATAGTTTTATCCATCCATCCATCTATTGTTCTAACTATCGTTCTATCGTGCTATAGTTTTATCCATCCATCCATTTCTATCTATCGCTCTATCATGCTATAGTTTTATCCATCCATCCATCCATCGTTCTATAGTTTTATCCATCCATCCATCCATCCATCCATCCATCCATCCATCCATCCATCCATTTCTATCTATCATTCTATCGTGCTATAATTTTATCCATCCATCCATCCATCCATCCATCCATCCATCTATTGTTCTAACTATCGTTCTATCGTGCTATAGTTTTATCCATCCATCCATCCATTTCTATCTATCATTCTATCGTGCTATAATTTTATCCATCCATCCATCTATTGTTCTAACTATCGTTCTATCGTGCTATAGTTTTATCCATCCATCCATCCATCTATTGTTCTAACTATCGTTCTATCGTGCTATAGTTTTATCCATCCATCCATCGTTCTATAGTTTTATCCATCCATTTCTATCTATCATTCTATCGTGCTATAATTTTATCCATCCATCCATCTATTGTTCTAACTATCGTTCTATCGTGCTATAGTTTTATCCATCCATGCATTTCTATCTATCGCTCTATCGTGCTATAGTTTTATCCATCCATCCATCATTCTATCTATTGTTCTATCATGCTATAGTTTTATCCATCCATCCATCCATCGTTCTATAGTTTTATCCATCCATCCATCCATCCATCCATCCATCCATCCATCCATTTCTATCTATCATTCTATCGTGCTATAATTTTATCCATCCATCCATCCATCCATCCATCCATCCATCCATCCATCCATCCATCCATCCATCCATCTATTGTTCTAACTATCGTTCTATCGTGCTATAGTTTTATCCATCCATCCATCCATCCATTTCTATCTATCATTCTATCGTGCTATAATTTTATCCATCCATCCATCTATTGTTCTAACTATCGTTCTATCGTGCTATAGTTTTATCCATCCATCCATCCATCGTTCTATAGTTTTATCCATCCATCCATTTCTATCTATCATTCTATCGTGCTATAATTTTATCCATCCATCCATCCATCCATCCATCGTTCTATAGTTTTATCCATGCATCCATTTCTATCTATCATTCTATCTTGCTATAATTTTATCCATCCATCCATCTATTGTTCTAACTATCGTTCTATCGTGCTATAGGTTTATCCATCCATCCATTTCTATCTATCGCTCTATCGTGCTGTAATTTTATCCATCCATCCATCTATTGTTCTAACTATCGTTCTATCGTGCTATAGTTTTATCCATCCATCCATCTATTGTTCTAACTATCGTTCTATAGGTTTATCCATCCATTTCTATCTATCGCTCTATCGTGCTATAATTCCATCCATCCATCCATCCATCATTCTATCTATCTTTCTATCATGCTATAGTTTTATCCATCCATCCATCATTCTATCTATTGTTCTATCATGCTATAGTTTTATCCATCCATCCATCCATCGTTCTATAGTTTTATCCATCCATCCATCCATCCATCCATCCATCCATCCATCCATCCATCCATCCATTTCTATCTATCATTCTATCGTGCTATAATTTTTATCCATCCATCCATCCATCTATTGTTCTAACTATCGTTCTATCGTGCTATAGTTTTATCCATCCATCCATCATTCTATCTATTGTTCTATCATGCTATAGTTTTATCCATCCATTCATCGTTCTATAGTTTTATCCATCCATCCATCCATTTCTATCTATCATTCTATCGTGCTATAATTTTATCCATCCATCCATCTATTGTTCTAACTATCGTTCTATCGTGCTATAGTTTTATCCATCCATCCATTTCTATCTATCGCTCTATCATGCTATAATTCCATCCATCCATCATTCTATCTATCGTTCTATCGTGCTATAGTTTTATCCATCCATCCATCGTTCTATAGTTTTATTCATCCATCCATCCATCCATCCATCCATCCATTTCTATCTATCATTCTATCGTGCTATAGTTTTATCCATCCATCCATCTATTGTTCTAACTATCGTTCTATCGTGCTATAGTTTTATCCATCCATCCATCATTCTATCTATTGTTCTATCATGCTATAGTTTAATCCATCCATTCATCGTTCTATAGTTTTATCCATCCATCCATCCATTTCTATCTATCATTCTATCGTGCTATAATTTTATCCATCCATCCATCTATTGTTCTAACTATCGTTTTATCGTGCTATAGGTTTATCCATCCATCCATTTCTATCTATCGCTCTATAATTCCATCCATTCATCCATCCATCCATGGTCAGTTAATCTCTTTGTAAGGCCTATTAAAACTTCAAATTGAGATTTAAAAAAAAAAGTCATATAAAGCATTGTCACGCTAACATTAAAATGTTTGCTCTGACAAACTTCCCTTTTCCAATTAAAAAGATGTTTGAATTTCTTCGAATGTCAGTTGAGTTGAGGAAGTGCAGTTTTTCCTCAGACATGGCTGCAATTGCATGAGTCTAAGCAGTGAGGGGACAGGCACTGGCACTGGCGTGGCACCATGAGGGGAGACATGGACAGGACAGGACCGGAGCCAGGAGGCAAAGAGACGAGAAGGAGCACATCTCCACCATCACCTTTAAAATGCATGAGAGCTTCCCCCAGTGACTGCCGTTCTGTGCCACTCCGCATGACTAATACTGCCTGGAAGTCACTATGTCTCCTCATCCGCTCTCCAAAAGCTGAATTAATTGGCTGTCTCAAGCACACATGCACGCAGACTAGATCCCCAAAAAACATCTCTCCTTAAAGTCGGGGGCTTTAAATAGAATAATTAAACCAGGGGGAGCATTAGTTAACTAGTATCATTTGAGAGAGTGGCTGTTGTGGACATTTCAGGTCGACCACACATTCAGTTACGGGTCCTTTATGTAAAACATAATTTTACGGATGAGCAGGTCTGTATTAGAGGGAGTGAGACATAGCCTCTAGTTTCAGTGGTAATGGAGTTATAGAATAAAGTCTGTGTGTATCAGTGGTGTCAGGGGTGAGGAGTGTAAGTGAGACAGTGAGTGCAGGAGTCTAGTCTGTTTTTGAATGGTGCCGTTAAATTCTTAAATAGGATACATACATATTTAAGGCTTTGCAGGAGTCAAGGGGTCTTTGCTATCAGTTTGAAGTTCTTTCAGATTTCAGCATGGAAATAAGAAGTTTGAGCATCTGCACTGGAACTTTGTTCTATTTTATATTACTCTTTGTTCCATTTTATATCGACCTCACTGTGTGTCTCATTCAACTTTTAAGCATTGCATCAGTGCATGCATAAATATGTTTCCTGCTGAATGCAGCATTGTTTTCCAACACGATTTCATACTACACAGCACTGTTGAGTCACTCCTTTTGAAATTCGATGGTGCTGAAAGCTTTTTGCTGAATGTAGAGAGCAGGTAAACGTAGATCGTGCTCTGTGGTAAATTCAGCGAAACCACTTTGAAGATATTTTGTCTGGCCTTTGCATAGGGGCGCAGTTATCACCGCAGGGAGAGAAGTATTCAAATTGGAAAACCTCAGATAAAGACCCCTGTGCATGTGCTATAAGACATATGTAAAACCCTTCCGCACAGTCGTGATTGTGGGATGCTACTGTTAAAATCTGATATCAGTGTAAGCAGTGCCGTGTGGTGGTGTTCTGAAATGTTCATTGTCATATGGCCAAACGGTCAGTAATAATGGTGTCGCAAAGCTTTCTTCATTTCTATCCGGGCAGACATCAGTTCAGTGATATGTTGATTCTTAACAGCTTTGGAATGCGTTTCTTAAAAGTTTCGTAAGCATAAATAGAGTCTGGACAAACTTGCACCAATTGTTTCGATGATCTACTTAGGCTTACAGTGCTTTTGAGAAACCAAACCGGTTCAGCAAAGGATTTGTCAAACTGATTCAAATTGGAAAGTGTTTTTTATTTATTTTATTTTTTGGTAACGCTTTAGATAACAGCCCGAAAAGTACTACGTATTTAAAGCGATTTTACAGTGTAACTTTTGGTAATTATAGTGTACCTATAACATGTATAAGGGAACAATATGTAAAGTTTGGGGAATAAAGGGGTAACAGCCAGGAGAATAAAACAAAATATTTATACTGTAAGTATTATAGAACTAAGGGGCACTTATTCTATTTTTATGATACAACAATCTTGAGAGCAATTTAGCAAGAACATACCTTTTTGCAATAATGGTGAACCAATACTGTATAGGGTTTTTAAAAATGACAGGGTACATATCTATCCATCCATCCATCCATCCATCATTCTATCTATTGTTCTATCACGCTATAGTTTTATCCATCCATCCATCGTTCTATAGTTTTATCCATCCATCCATCGTTCTATAGTTTTATCCATCCATCCATCCATTTCTATCTATCATTCTATCGTGCTATAATTTTATCCATCCATCCATCTATTGTTCTAACTATCGTTCTATCGTGCTATAGTTTTATCCATCCATCCATCTATTGTTCTAACTATCGTTCTATCGTGCTATAGTTTTATCCATCCATCCATCTATTGTTCTAACTATCGTTCTATCGTGCTATAGTTTTATCCATCCATCCATCGTTCTATAGTTTTATCCATCCATCCATTTCTATCTATCATTCTATCGTGCTATAATTTTATCCATCCATCCATCTATTGTTCTAACTATCGTTCTATCGTGCTATAGTTTTATCCATCCATCCATTTCTATCTATTGTTCTATCACGCTATAGTTTTATCCATCCATCCATCGTTCTATAGTTTTATCCATCCATCCATCCATTTCTATCTATCATTCTATCGTGCTATAATTTTATCCATCCATCCATCTATTGTTCTAACTATCGTTCTATCGTGCTATAGTTTTATCCATCCATCCATCTATTGTTCTAACTATCGTTCTATCATGCTATAGTTTTATCCATCCATCCATCCACCCATCGTTCTATAGTTTTATCCATCCATCCATTTCTATCTATCATTCTATCGTGCTATAATTTTATCCATCCATCCATCTATTGTTCTAACTATCGTTCTATCGTGCTATAGTTTTATCCATCCATCCATTTCTATCTATCGCTCTATCATGCTATAGTTTTATCCATCCATCCATTTCTATCTATCGTTCTATCGTGCTATAGTTTTATCCATCCATCCATCATTCTATCTATTGTTCTATCATGCTATAGTTTTATCCATTCATCCAACCAATACATACTGTATAGGGTTTTTAAAAATGACAGGGTACATATCTATGCATTTATACAGTAATCTTTTTAACAAAAGTGCACTGAAAACTAAACCTATTGCAACTTTTGCTTAAATATGGGGAAAGATACTCTTGTTTCATGTAGTGGTGCTTGTTACCCTTTTGTTCCAAGTAGTTACACGGTAAGTACAATAATAATACACACAATCTTATATCACTGACTCGGAAACTTTTATTTGAAAAACAACTTATTACAGTTGGTCTGAAGCAATTTAAAAAGTTTAAAATACGTATGTGGCGAGCAGTACGAGGCCGAGAGACGTGAGAGAACGGCGTGAGTGATAATGATGAATGATACCTGTGAGACGCACCGGTCTCTCGATCTGCACTGTCGTCGCTCCTCCTTTATGCTTCTTCCGCTCCTCCGTGAGAGATGCGAGACCGGTGCGTCTCACAGGTGTCATTCATTATCACTCACGCCGTTCTCTCACGTCCCTCGGCCTCGTACTGCTCGCCACATAAATATTTTAAACTTTTTAAACTGTAGACTATTGCTTCAGACCAACTGTAATAAGTTGTTTTTCAAATAAAGGTTTCCGAGTCAGTGATATTAGATTGTGTGTATGTATTTTTATTGTACTTACGTTGTAAGAAGAGGGTAACAAGCACCACTTTAATTTACGGCCCGTAATGTCACACTTACCCTGTAACTACATGAAACAAGAGGGTAACAAGCACCACGTACATGGAACAAGAGTATATTTCCCAGTATTAAAAAAAAAATTCAATCATTTTAGCTTTACTTGCCTTGAAACATGAAAAAAAGTAAGATTGTTGTATCATAATAATAGAATAAGTACCCCTTAGTTCTATAATACTTACAGTATAAATCATTTTTTAATTCTCCTGGTGTAATGCCAAACCAGCAGAGGGAGCCCTCACCCGAGTACTGACTGTGTTCCACTCCCTCTGCTTCTTCTGCACTCATTTCCTGTTTGACTGCTATTTAACCAGAGACCATTCTTTTACTCATTGCGAAGTATTGCCAGTTTACCTGCCTTACCGAGCGTTATTTCCTGTTGATCCTGCTTGTCGACTGTGTATGATTCTGCCTGGTTACCTGTTTTTCGATTTTCTGGATTATCCCCTTTGTTTTGGTTGCCTGATCGGACTGATGTTTTTGCTTGGACCTTTTGCCTGCCTACTCACTCTTGCCTTTTGGAATTCCCCTTTGTATGTTGAAAGATCTGACTGCTACCTTGGTTTTGACCCTCTGCCTGCCTTATCGTATTTGTTTGTGGAAACTGTCTTTAATAAACTTCCGCACATGGATTCTCACTCAGCCTCAGCGTCCTCGTTACACCTGGTTGTTTTCCCTTTATTCCCCAAACTTTACATATTGTTCCCTTATACTTCTGTAAGTACTTTATAGGTACACTATAATTACCGAAAGTTACGTTGTAAATTCATCATGACGCAGTACTTTCCGGGCTGTAATCTAAAGCGTTACCTATTTTTTAAATATTTGTTAAAAATACTTTGTATCATAAATAAATGGTATATTTTTGATTCACTAAAAGAACCGGTTCATAAGAGTCATTTAGCGTGAATTGGACTAAGCTGGTAGGCGGGCATTATCACACTGACAACATAATTAGCCAATCACAATGATGTGGAGGCGCTGCCTGTCACCAGACATTTTGCTGGTATTTTGTCATCTCCTTTATTCACTGTTGTCCCTGTACATGATTTCTAAGATAATCATATTTCATATTTCTCATTTTATTTGTGTACTAATTTTTTTATAAGCACTTCCAACTTACCTTCCGAGTCTAAATGCACGCTGAGCCTCCAGAGCAACTTAAATCAAATCCCTTCAACCATAGTGTAATACATTTTGTGAATGTGAGAATAAGATTGAGAGAGAGAGAGAGAGAGAGAGAGAGAGAGAGAGAGAGAGAGAGAGAGAGAGAGAGAGGGAGAGAGAGAGAGGGAGAGAGAGAGAGGGAGAGAGAGAGAGAGAGAGAGAGAGAGAGAGAGAGAGAGAGAGAGAGAGAGAGAGAGAGAGAGAGAGAGAGAGAGAGAGAGAGAGAGAGAGAGAGAGAGAGAGAGAGAGAGAGAGAGAGAGACACCTCTGAGGAATAAGAAAGCCTTCCCTTTTTCCTCATACCAGAAAACTAGTCTAAATATAAGCCTCTGCTTTCCTTTACTGCTTTCATCCATGTCCAGTTAGCAGACTGGCTAGAGGTGCTCCAAAAACATGAGAGAGAATAGCTAAGGGGAATGTGTTGTTTTGGCATATGCTGAGAGCTAAGGCTAATGCAGGGCCCATTATTCAGCCTGGCCTGACATTGTCCACCTCTATGGTCCCCAGCGTGACTGGCTGTCTGAACCGCGCTTGCGACATCAACACACAGGGCTCGGCGGTTGTGCAGAAATCATTGTGGAAGCCTTTAACTCATAGGCGGTCTAGACATTGAAGGAAACACATCCCATAATGCACCTCCTCGCTGTGAGCACTTGAAGGAATGGAGTCCGAGCACCAGCAGCTGAACGCAGTTGCCATAGCTGCACCATTACTTATTAGGATTGGCACTTTGTTTTCCACACGGGAGGTAACAGCACTGCTGCTCTATATGGCTCTGTTGATTACTGTTGCTTCCCCACAGGGACAGAATGGGGAAACGCACTGAATACAATGAAATGATTCATGAGGAAGTCACTTATAGATTAAAGGTGTTTATAAATCATGTATCTTTTCTTTTTTTGCCAACAGGTCTGTTTTTACAGAGGATCTCGGGTGGCAGATTTTGTTTGAAACAGACAGCTGTGCTATTTTAAGGCCCTTGTAATGATTTTATTGAACAATAGATGCACATCTATAGAACACTCATGACACTTTATTTTTGCTTTTAAAACATGACTTCAACATGCATGGTGCTGCTTATCATGGAATGATATTCCTCTCAAAAAGTCGTAATTATTCCAAACTTTTGAACAGCAATATGTCGCTTATTTGAACTTTTATGTGTAGTTTTGATTTGCTTTATTTCCGGTGTCTATTTTTTGTAGTCCATTTGTAGTCCTTTTGGTTCCCCTCGTTGCTCCCTGATTGTTTGCACCTGAGTTATGTTATCTTGTTGTATCTGTGTATATCAGCTGCCTACTTCCATACTATATAGTAGGCGAAAAACAGTGTGAGCCGAGTAGTATGTCCAAAATTCAGGCGAGAAGTACACGAATGACTTACTACTTCCGGTGGGATTCTCATTTGATGGACACTTTACTATCCCATGAGGCCATGGGAGAGGATTTGTGAATGGAAGTGAAGCGACACAACTGATGCCGTAGGTCACATGTCAATGATAACATGGCGGATGTAGTAGGCTACACCTGAATTTCATTACTACACACATTCATACTATATAGAACATGCTATTTCAATGATCGCAAACTAAGTTTCAAACCAAATGTACCTACTGTATAGTGTGTGATTTCGGATGCAGCTCTAGTGTTTGCTGTGTTATCTTTCCTGTTTTTCTGTCAGTTGTTTTTCTTATGTTGGCATTCTTGTGTTTTTTTTTGTCACATTCTGGTTTCCTGTCTTCTTGTTCTCCCCTTTGTGTTCCTTGGTTCCCGTTTTGATTTTTGTTTGATTTTTCTTTCTCAGTGTTTCTCAGCTTAACATCACGTGAAGTGTCCCAGTGTTATGGATTAACTATTAATATCTGAGGCTGGTTAATGACATAACTGGGCTAAATACCTTAGATCTATAACTATTACAATTATTTGGTCATAATCAGCAATAATGTGATGCTTGGCCTCTAAAAGTTTAAGGATAATGATACATCCAGCAGACTTTTATGTCACCATAAGGTTAGTCACATTACTTTGGGCTGTCAATTTGGCATGTTAATTTAGAAAATAACGTGAAAATAATGCATTTAATTATGCCCCTGACCCCTATTAAAAATAGTGCAGACAGAATAAAAGACAAACTGACAATCTTGACTGCAGAATTGATTGCTGTGTGACAGATAAAACGAACTATTGACTTTTATAGCCGTAGCTGTAATGTTCAATATTCTGTTTTGCCACACTAGTGTACATGTCTTTGAGTAACTTTTATTTAGGGGATTTGCTCTCCAACATAGATATTTGCAATTATTGTAATTAATTATATTCATTATTTGACATAGTGTGTGTTTTTAATTGATTGACAGGTCTAATTTTGATTTAATCATACCAAGAGCTGAATGACAAGTGCTCTTGCTTATCCAAGACAGGATAGAAGTCATGCTAGGACCTAATGAATACTTTATTCCATAATCAATTAATAATGTCTTGGCAGTTTTCTACAAAATCTACTCATTATTTTTTTAGGATGACTGCAGTTATGAAAAATAAACAATTGCCTCCAGACCTACGGAATTATTTCCATTTATAAATACCAGATCCATGTATCACCTGGATGTGTTCAGTAGCTGTTTCTATCATTTCTTTCTATACATATTCTAGATGAATATTATTGCCACACACATAATAGCCACTGTGCACGCTGTGCTGATTGGCTGTTTGTTTTCTGTTGAATGCCGTTTAATTGACAGAACTGTCTTCAGAACTGATGTCACCGTGGCAACGTGGAGGTGATTAACAGTGCCCGGACAGAGATTGTTTGCGAAGGGTTGCTGGAATGAGTTTCGGAAAAAAAACAAGCTCTAGTTTGTTATAGCAGGATTCTATCGACTGCGTCCCAACCTAATGGGCTTTATAATTAACAGCAGTAATTTTCAGCAAATAGAGGCCCTTCTGTTTATAGTACAGTGGGCTGGAGGGAGACGGGAGATTGACATTTCTCAAAATGCATTTGATTGATCTTCACCTCCCCACTGTGGGCTGTAGATGAAAAGAGCTAAGTAGATATTTCTCCTCTTTAAAGAGACCCCGTCCTTGTGCTTTTCCATTCAAGGTGGGCTTTAGCGCAGTGAATATCTCACGCTTGGCACTTGAATGGCACTTGCTTTCATGCAGTGGCATAATCCGTGATCTCAACCTTGTTGGATGGTATGAGCTTGTAAATTTTCTCTTTATTTATTTATTTGCAATACCCAGTTCACACACGAAGGATAACCCAAAATTGAAACTCATTATTTACTCACCCCCATGTTGCTCTTTTCAGTATAATAAAGTGAAAGAGAACTGGGGCTGTCATGCTCCAAAAAAAAAAAAAAAAAAAAAGCACCATATTGAAGTAGTCCGTATGATCTGTACACCACATCCCAAACCATACAATAGCTTTGTATGAGGATCAGACTTGTTATTCAGTAAAAATCCTGACATCTGCCTTACCGCTCATTGGTTTGCTCATGATAGAAGTGATAATGTCTGGATGTGAATGAATCTTTCTTTTGAGTCAGACCTTTTCAGAAAATGAGTTCATCCAGTTCATGAACCAAGTTTCAAGTTAATTTAATTGATATTGCACATTTAAAAACAGCAAGCAAGGCTGAGCAAAGTGCTCAACAATATCATGTATACCGTCTGAATGACTTGCTCCTGAATAAAACCAGGTTCAACTCACCGCTTCGATCCCCATTAAAAGTAACTGCTTTGAAAAATTCAACTGGCACATTTTTTTGTGTGTTCCACAGACGCCACGCAGGTTTGGAACATCATGAAGGTAAGTAATGACAGAATTTTCATATTCGTGTGAACTTTTCTTTTACAAGGAGACTTTAGAGAGGAGATGAGATTTAAAAAAAAAAGAGTTGAATATGTCATTTGCACCGCTACTGGATGCCAGATAACATGAACAAGAAAAAATTGTCATATACATTACATTATCACATTCACATATATATACGTATAAGAAAAAAAGCATTGGTAACAATAACATGTTTTTTTAGCAACCACCCAATTTGTTAATGAACGAGACGTTTGTCACATACCCTGCTGAAATGAAATAAAGTGAGACAGGCTCATTAATGGTGATGTTTAAGGTGACAAGATTATCTCATGCTCTCCTCGAATAATTAAGAGACTTCTAATCCACTGTTATTATTCGTGACAGTAGTATGTGTCAATCCACAGAAATTGGTGAAGCTCTGGTAAACCTTACCATTTCCTTTTCTCATAGCCTCTCATTTTTATTTTCTGGACCATGTTGGATTCAATTTCACTATTTATTGTTATATGGAAAAATGTGCTTGACATTTTGTGTTGCTGTGCTGTGAAATTAAATTCCGTTTTGATGGCTTTGTTAATCGTTTTAACAGTGCTGTCTAACTGTCTAATCATTTGAGATAAATCTATTATATCAGGGAATAAATAGGCATGATTATACAAAAAGCAGACTTCCCTAAATAAAATGTTCTTTACTGCACCCATATCCATATTCTGCATTCTGTGCCAAAAGTCATCAAAATTCCCTGCCATCTCTTGAGGGACTGTTCCTAGCTCTCAGATCTGAATTTCTAGCCTTGAGCTGCATAAGATTGGTCCATTAGCAACTCAAATAAACATATACAGACAAACTGATCCTCTTCTCTGTGGTTCATTAAAATGGAAAGTAATAAAGACTGCTAATAAGGTGAGTAGGCCAGTACAGAAAATACCCTCCTTCTCAGTAACAAGCCCCAAATACCAAAGCTTGCCCTGCAGTTTCCTGGCACAGACTGACGAATCAGATCGAGGACATCGGCACTTGAACTTCAACTGTGTTTAACCCACTGATGAAACTAATGCTTGAAGGTGTGGCTGTAGAAAGCGCACACCGAAGGAGATGGTGATAGATACAATGTCTTTAATTAGCAAACTCAAGAAGAACATTCACATCACATTAACACAAACAATAACCGACAAGGACTGAACAGAACAGGGAGTATACACAGTAAATGAGGACACTAAACGGGACAAGACTTAACTAATTAGAAACCATAGTGACTAACGAGAACTAATACAGACAAGACAGAAACTGAACTAAACTGAACATACATGCGACAGTGACATGTCCCTGAATGATAAATTCATGTGTTTTTTTCAAACAGTTAAGTAAGGGATAATGTAAAATTAATTTTTCAATTTGTGATTATTCCAAGGCTCCTCACCAAACAAATCAATACGTGAACATTAAATATTGTTTAAATTATTGTATTATTTACCTTCTTATGACTTTTTCTTAGTGAAAGCTCAATAATGTACAAAAAAATCAGCATTTCAACAAGACAGACACTGTAACAGATGTATTACAGCAGTCTTTTTGAGGTCATTTCACTCAGTAGCTCAATACAATTTGTCTGTATGAAACAAGAGTGCAATGGTGTGATACGAGACATGAAAGTAGCATCCATTTTATTTACCCTTGTGATGATCTTCATAGATTATATAAGTGACTCTGCAACTATAGCCCTATTCGGACCGCCCAGAAAGTTAGTAAAGACAATGTTTAAAATAGTCCAAGTGAGTACAGTGGCTCAACCATAAGTTTATCAAGCGACGAGAATACTTTTTATGCGCAAAAATAACGACTTTAGTCAACTGTGTAACAGGGCAGCGCTTCTGGGTTGTACGTCAGAACGTAGGCTCACTATTGGCCGACGCTGGTCATGTGTGTGATGCGTGTGATGCTGGCCAATAGTAAGCCTACGTTCTGACGTACAACCCAGAAGCGCTGCGCTGTTACACTAACGTGAACTCACCTCAGAGGCCCACACAGAAGAAAATGAATAGTTGAATAAAGTTGTTATTTTAGTTGTTTTTTTTGCGCACAAAAAGTATTCTCGTCGCTTGACAAACTTATGGTTGAGCCACTGTAGTCACTTGGACTATTTTAAACATTGTCTTTACTAACTTTCTGGGCCGGCAAGTTTCAATTAGAGAGAAGCCTATGGAGGAGTGAGACAGCTCTCAGATTTAATAAAAAATATCTTAATTTGTGTTCCGAAGATGAACGAAAGTCTTACGGGGTTGGAACAACGTGAGGGTGAGTAATTACTGACAGAATTTTTATTTTTGGGTGAACTAATCCTTTAAAAGCTCTTACTTTTGATTTCAGCCTTGCTTTGTCAAATCTGAGCACATTTGAGACGTTGAGATCACTTCTGAAACTCTACACGTGACGAATCTACAATTACTAAGGTCCTTTTCTTAGGAAAAACACTTGAGAAGGGTGATATTTAAGGTAAAGTTCATTTTAATATTTTGCTGTCTAGAAGAAATAATTAAGATTTTGAAGTGGTCACATTTATGAGGTTTTTTTTCTTACAGGTCCCTGCGTCAAAAGCCCCCAGTCCCATTACAGTAGAGAACCTTGTCTCACATGGCAGGTGTTTTCTTGAGGGTCGGAGCAAGGGAATGCCAGCAGAACGAGTTCTTGTCATGCAGCGCACAGAGCTTTGTCCTCACCATGAATATCAGACGTTATAATCACCTGCCTTCAGTGAACTGCCATTGAAAGGTTGTAATCTAACAATGTCTGCACACCAATTATCCTCTAAATGAAGTTTTACAAAGCCTCTCCGTCAGCTCCAGGACTGGCTCCTCAAGATATTTCTGTGAAGTTGTCATATTTGTGACTAATGTTACGTGAAGGAAGATGATCGCTTACAGTTAAATTACATTTTTGCACAGAGAAATTCTCACAGGGAAAATGCCAATAGTATGACAAGCGAGATTTTAAAATAATTGCACCGTTCACTGAAATATAAACAAGCATTTCTCCAAAAGACGTCATGGACAGGTAGTTATCCAAGATGCTGAATGAGGAACCTTTATAAAAAGAGTTTAAAGACAAAAAATTATTTTTCTTTAAAAGACATTTCTGCTCTTATTGAAATTAATAATTGCTTGTTTTTCTGAAGAAAGCAAATGCTTGTCTTCGCAATCTTTTGCCAAAATGTAATATAAATTGCTTCGCCTCTGAAATGACTTTCCATTTTGGTTGATGTCACCAAACTCTCTATTTTTCAACCATGTGTGTGTGCATTATGTAAGGAATAATTGACGACAGGCCGTTGAATTATTAAAAAAATAATGCACACCCGAGGTGGTAATGCGGTCACGACGCGAAGCGGAGTATTTCAAGACGTTTGTCAAGTTTTTGTCATTAAAACGCTCTTGTATAATTTCTTCGTTGCTTCGTTGCTAGCAACCTCCGTTGCTAATTCCAATTAACGTAATTTTAGAGTTAACGGAGGTTTGAGCCACTGATAGCAGACTAATGCTGGGGACACACTTAACGACTAGCTGAAACATTCAAAGACTGACTGTTTCCATCGACTGCAGCAGATTTTAAACACCGACTGTGAACACAGACTGAGCGTGCTGAACACTCGTTTGGGCATGATCAGTCATAAGTATCAAATTACATTCATAACCGGCCTTACAGTAGGCCTAAATGTGTCTCCGGCTTTATGCAATTATTAATGCAGTTATTAGAGAGAGAGAGAGAGAGAGAGAGAGAGAGGGGGGTGAGAGGGAAAAGGTAAAATTTGTTTTTTTCAAAGGAATGGAATGTAAACAGAATGCATTAAAGGCACAGATGTAAGATTTTGGATTAAAATATCCAAAAACCATTAGAACAATGTTATATATTTTGTTGACAATGTTTCCAACAATGTTTAAATCCAGAGAACTCAGCTATTTTAACCAGTGTAACGGCCCGTGTCAATGTGTCGCCTGTCAATAACGTCATATCCGCGTTACCATAAATTTCTGGTTTTACTTTCTTATAATATATTATGTTTTATTTGACAGGCGAGCAACTGTTTGAATACCTTTATCGACAGAAAACGAATCATTGTTATATAGCTCAGTACGGTTAGTCGTACTGTTTGAATCTCTTGTTTCTTGGTTTACCACTAGTAACATGTTTGTACCATTTAGGCAAGTGGCTATAGCCACAGTAACAGTAATACAGCATTTTATCCATCATATAATATATTTTAAAATGAAAGGTTCTCTAAGCGATGTCGGGTGACGTCACTTCTTGTTGACGTTTAAAGTATTGTCAAACCCTCCCTCCTCCTCATCCGCGCACTAATCCCCCAAACCCCGCCCCCAAGTCCTTCTTGTCAGTGATTGGCTGGAACTGTTTGTCACGTTTCATGGAGCAGGTTAGCCCAGTTTGTTTTTGTTGCTGTTTGTGGAGCCTGAGCTGTCTACAGAGATCGTGTTTCTTTACAGTGTGTTCAGGGGACAGGCAGCCAGCGGTTAGTGAGGAGATGTTTGCTGTATGTGACAAAAAATGTTTTGGCCTAAAAACGCGTGACATCGCTTAGAGCACCTTTAATTTTAATGCCATTTAGCAACACAAGTCATCCAGCTTTTATTAATATGACATTCTAATATTGATCTAGCTTACCAGATATTGATCTAGCTGATACCAGACATAAAGCGAACACGTAAACAACTTTCAACACACTCAAATGTATTTAAGTAGGATTGTTTTGACCAAGTAAAACAGCGCTATTACCCCACAATTTTAATTCGTCAAGTAAAGTGACCTATAGGTGACCTGTATGAGTGGTAATTCAGCACTTGCGTCTATTTCATTAGAATGAAATTAAATAATCTTAATTTGCATTATCAAATGTTAATTGTAACAAAGTTAAAGTTCATGGAAGAAGGAGGCAGACATGAAACATAACTTTAATCATAAAATAAACAAGCAACAAAACAAAAGGAGCAGCAGCGGCCGACTGTGACATATAAGCAAAAAAAAAAAAAAAAAAACACAGCAAGTTAAAATGCCACAGGCTCTCAGGCTGAGCCCTGCTTCATACCACATTAACATCAATAAAACTTTAATACATTAACTCACCGGTAATCATGATTTCTGCCCGAGTCCCGTCAGATTGCTTTCCATTGGCTGTGGAGGTGAAGACGACAACTCTCATGATTACCCGCTCATTCACGGCGTCATGCCTTTGTTTTGAATAAATGACATCTAGTGGCAAAAAATACATACTATGCCTTTAAGAATGTTATTGAATAGGCTTTATGCACAGCTTCACTACTTCCTGAACTTCAGCCAGCTCCTTTGTTTCCTGTCTGCCATTATTGGACAAACTGATTAATCCAGGTGTGCCTGGCCTCAGTAACAATAATCAGGCACACCTGGATTAATCAGTTTGTCCAATAATGGCAGACAGGAAACAAAGGAGCTGGCTGAAGTTCAGGAAGTAGTGAAGCTGTGCATAAAGCCAATTGGAAGACACAAAGTAGAGAAAAGAGAATATCCCATTTTTTTGCAGAAGTAAAAATGGGTTGTGAACTGTGTTTCATGTTGACTTCAAGGTGATAAACTCAAAAATGCATCACTGTTGCAGACAGTGTGAATCGCTGTGGAAAAAAGTGAAGTGAGAGAAGATGCTTAACATGACAGATGTAGTGGGTGTGTTGACAGAAAACAAAAGAGCTATGTGGAAAGAGATTTGAGCCAGGTTTAGTTTAAGGCAAGAACTATACAGTGCCATACTGCCTGACTATTATCTCAAGACCAGCAGGAAAACTTCAGCAGTGCGAGCCTCTCATGCAGAAAGAGCAATTATAAAGCACAACAAATCTAGCTAATCTCCACTTTTCTCTCTTTTATTTGCTGTGCTCAAGCTTTCTGATGAAAACAAACAACAAATTAATCTAAGCCTCAAGCATATGAGAAATACATAATCAAGGTGAAAATCGATCATTTTGAACAGAAAGGGTTCATACAAAAGCCAAAGTCATATGAATGGTCTTTAAAAAGACATTTCAGGGTTGCAGAGTGGCAGAACATGAAACATTCTTGTGTTTTTTTTACACACGCCGATCATGAGAATTAACAGCCCTTTAGATCAACCTCAGGCAGCATGTTGGTGATTTTCTAAAAATATCATTTCAATCCACTGATTTTTCCATCTTTGTTGCCTTGACAACACGTCTAAACAAGGAATGGTTACCC
Organism: Rhinichthys klamathensis goyatoka; assembly: GCF_029890125.1. Taxonomy (NCBI): domain Eukaryota; kingdom Metazoa; phylum Chordata; class Actinopteri; order Cypriniformes; family Leuciscidae; genus Rhinichthys; species Rhinichthys klamathensis. Next base: position 346,999 of record NW_026606718.1, read on the forward strand.
GGACAACAAGCCCAAAAGACAATCATTAAAGCCATCAGTGAAAAGACATGCTTGTTTTGCTCTGTGACTGAGGGCTAGAGCACTTGGGCAGGAGCTCTCGCTGAACCCAAATTAAACAATAAACAAGCCATCAGTGAGAAAGCGACATCAGGGCATCCCATGCAATATAATTCTGGAACTTCACCTATTTGATCTAATGAGCGCAAATGCGAATAGCATATGTTTCTGATCACACCGACGGAATGCGATGAACTGATGGGATTTGTGAAATCAAAGAGATTGATGAGATTTCTAAAATGCCATTTCAAGTTGCCACAGTCTATCATGAGTTATAGGTGCGTCTGCACCCTTTACCGTGTCTCGGGGGTTGTTTACCTTCCCGCTGCATAGACGCATGTTAAATTGGCCCAATCAGAGCCCGCAATTGGTCCTGCATTGGCCCCGCTAACCCCACAGGTGATCCGGACCCCTTTCTCCTCCACTGACCATCCCAAACTGCACGAGCTTGTTGACTTACTGAGGGTTTGTTTTCCCTGCCCGCATCTCCATCAATGCCTGCTCATTGTATTGTAACAGTAGCTATCAGAGGAGAATTGTCACGGTGGCTGACTCACAGGAAATGGCCATTTCCTTGCTGATTGTGTCTGTTGTTTGCAATTTAGATGCCACCCCCGAACTGGAACGCTCCTGTGCTGCCGAGATTGTTCCTGAGTGGAGACGAGGTCTCTCTACACAATCAGAAGGCTTTAAGAGCAATCTGAATCACAGTCTATTTCACCAGTGACGCTTTTTTTTTCTACCTCTTCTCATTCTAGATGGTTTCCAGTGATTGTGGATCTTCAGTCATGGACGGTAAACAAATGAGTCACGGAAAGAGGTTCCATTCAGCTGTTTGGAAAATGAATCAAATTAGCTTTTTAGGTTAGTAGTCTGCTACACTGTAAACCCTAACGCTCAAAATACTTAATTGGTTTGAGTAGGAAAAACTTAAATTAAACTAATTAGTTCAATCAAATTAACTTTTATGAGTATTTAGCACTTTCTTTTTCTTTCAAGTTCACAGAATGGATATATTTTAAGTAAACTGAACTGTTTCATTGTTTTGAGTTTTATGAAATTATTTCTTTTAATTTAGACGAACTTAAGTTTAACTGAAACGGCTGGGATGTATATTTCCCAGCATGCTTTGCCGATGGCACTCGAAAGGGAGAGTAAATGCTAAAATTAAGTGTAATACAATGTTTTTTTGTGCAAGATTAATGTTAAGCGGGTGATTTAGTAATGATTAATGTTTCGTTATGCTAATTTAGAAGAATTTCTGTTAATGTTGGTTTTAGGATAGTTACCATCATGGTGACAAGTGGTGCATGAGCTTGATTTGAGAGCAAATAAAAGCTTTGTATTGCTGCAAGTGTTACTGTATAGCATACTATTGTTAAGAAGTTAACAAAATAGTATGTTAGCAAACTAGCTTGTTAAAGCTAGCTAAGTTTATACTAATAAAAGTGTTCACATTGAGATTACATGAAATTTTAAGTTAAATGTATGAATTAGTGTACTCAAACATTTCAAGTTAAGAACAATTCAAATGTACAAATACAAAATAAAAATATGTCAGTTCTGCTTACTTAAACTTTGAATTTCTTAACTTAAAAAATTTGAGGCAATTTATTGCCTTAAATTTTTTGAGTTGTGCCAACTTATTCGGGTTTACAGTGTAGGGCTCAGCCGTTGTTGCATTGCAATTTCCCTTATGTTGTTGCAAACCTAATAAATGCGGTTCTTTATAACCTTGGCCCAGGACGGCAGCTTCCTGACCTGTTTGTTCTGCACAGAACAAAGAGTTTTGTAAAAACTTAGTTTTTTAGGTATCATTATTCAGCGGCGCTTCGTAAAACAGCGGTACCTATGCTCTGCCTCCATCTGCGAGAATGGCGTATTACTTTTTGGGGGGAATTAATTAATTCAGCAAAGACTAATATTTAATATTAATGACAGGAGAATGAATAAACTCAAAGAAAAACACAACATTAAAAGGGTTAGACTAATTCAAGGATACTGTAGCTACTGCTATGATTTTTTTTGTTGTAGATTTTGGTGTGGTGTTGCAAATCGCTATAATGAATTAAGCAGCACAAAAAAAGTGCAGAAAAGGGAAAACTTTTCAAACCAAAACACTGTCTCCCAAGACAAGCAAAGAGCAAGTGAAGCCATGCATTACAAAGCTAAGGGAGCTTGTTTTAATATGACTTGCATATTCAATGCGGCCCAAGGCATGTTTGTATAGATATGAGAATTTGGAGAGAACGCCTGTTGGAACCTGCCGAGACCTCTGTTGGCACTTGTGCATACATAAATCATGAAAGGAAATAGTACATTTATCATCATAGTATACATTATCATATCAACATTAATGCTTAGTTGTATGGGTGAACAAAGAGCCCTATCAAAGAATTCGACAAAGAACCTAAATAATCTATATTCAGAATAGTATACTAAATATAGGCCAGTGTGTAGCCTACAATGAATTGTTAGTCACATTTTGTTTTGTTTTTAAGATACAAAGTGGATTACAAATGCAAAATAACCAGTTTTATTTACAGGTTGCATTGGCTGTTTATATTCTGAATTACACATTCTATTCGATGAGGTCATAGGACAACAATGCAGCTTAAAATATTTATTTTTAATACTACTTCACTTACTATTTTTAAAGTTGGGATGAAAGTAAAACAGCTTCTTGAATGAGAAAAAATATAGGGCAGGACTTCATTTTGTCTATTAAAGATTTGAAGGGCTGATGAATTATTAAAAAATAATGATGTCCATGGATAAATCATTTATAGTAAACACTGCAAAATTCCATATAAAAATAAATGGTGCATTTTTTTTGGTGACTATGGAGTTTGCAGTGTATACTATAAGTAGAATTCAATAAGTAGAAAGAGTAGTAGCTTAAAAATTGGACCCTTTTCAAATCATGAGTTCTATTTAAAATATTTCTTTGGTAGGGAATGGTAGCTTTAAAAACAAGTCATGAGAACCCCCCTGAAATAACTCAAAGCTGAGAAGACTTGGGAGCACATGCATTGAGCATGTGAAGGAGGCAGTCTCTCAACTGAATTCTACCTTGTAAAAACTTTGGCGATAACAATTTTAGTGGGTACCGGATATGCGAAACAGGTGCACGAGGTGAAATTAGCGGAGTTCGGTAAGTTCGCGGTTATTTTTTGTGCACGTTTATTGCTGACGTGCTGTTAGATAAACAAAACATGCATTTATTCTGATCGTTTCACTTCGTTCTGATCAATATGGCGTGTCTACGCCTAGGCCTATATCATGTTATCGTAAACAAAAGCAGAAATGTATTTGAAATGTTTTGTTGAAATAATTGAGAATTTCTTGGCAAGTAGTTGGTTGGCTTGTATATCGCGCTTTGTGTTTAATTGTGGGTGTGGATGTTGTTTTATAAGGTATAAGGTATTTTAGTCTTACATCATTAAGTTAAAAACCTAAATGCTCAAATGACAGTATTTATGCATTGTCTCAAAACAAATGACAAGACAATTAGTCAGTCAGATTATATTTTTTTTCTATAGGCCTACAGCAGCAGCACATAATGTTTAACATATTGCTTCCAGATAACATAATTTAAATCAAAATTTGAATTAGCTTATATATCCCCGTTTGATAACATTTCATGGGTTTTCTTTTCATACTGAAAACATGCTTCTTCTTCTCTGTTCTTCTTTGTTAAATTCAAATTCCAATTATGCATCCTATTTTCTTCAGTCGAAATTTAATTCACTGATTCTCAATTCAATTCTGAATAGAACATGCTGTACAAATTATATGTAAATTATTAATACATTAGGCTATAAGTCATTTGATTAGAGATCTGAGTAGGCCTAGTTGTGACTCATAGGGCCTCATTATGCAGCATTAATGAAAACTAAATGCCACAGAATAGAAAAACACTGCCAATGAACATCTTACTTTGAGGAGTGAAACTCATAAATCAGACGCTGAAATTAAAAGGCATTTGATAATGACAAATGGCTCCTCTCTACCCTCCTCACCGAGGATGGACTGATCTGATGTGTTGCCGCTTATTCCCACAGCATGATGGGATAGCATCAGTCTTCTGATGCTGGCCATCGCTGATGGCTTGGCACAGTGGGAGCTTCAGAGCTCCAGGATAGCTCGGACGACACAGTCTGCTGATAGCCAGGCTGGTTATACCTCACTAAGGAGCTCTGTATGTCTCGAAGAAAGCCTAAAATGAGAATAAATGGTAGGTGTCAATCCCAGAGGGGAGGGCCGGTCATCTGGAGAAGGAAAGATGTATGAACACATAAGGATGGGTAATTCCATCTCTCCACCAGGAGAGGAGACAAAATGACTTCAACAACATCTGTGGCCTGTAGTGAGACATTTCTAGTTGTTTCTCTTTCTGGGTAAAAACTCTTTGCAGTCTTTCTTTATATGTGTAATGCTATCAATTTAAATAAGAAAGGCTAAGCAGTTGCAAAAGTATATAATTAAATATATAAATATATAACGTCAGTTGACGTAATACTTTGTACAGCATGTGGGCTATTGTTCTATTCAAAATTTAATTGAGAATCGGTGTATTTTTTTAAAGGAATTTAGATATAGGGTGTAGAATTGTAGTTCAAATTTGAAATTAAAATGAGTAATTAGTAGTGAAATTAGTAGAATGAATGTATGTTTTCTTTTTTCTTTTTTTTAGATTAAGGGGGAAAATAACAAACTGAGTAGATGGATTTGACCACAATAGGGTGATTGTGTACACACACTGCAGACACATTAAATATGTTCAAAAACAAAAGTGAATTTTGCATAATAGGTCCCCTTTAAGGATTAAAATGTCAGCTATCGCGTGTTTTAGGAATATTCACATTACAATGAGTTGTATGGACTGTTTTTATTGTGTTTTATTGTATTCCATTGAGGGAAAAAAATACATCATATCGTTTTTTGACCAATCAGAATTCTGTAACAGAATCAGTTTTATAACACAATATAGAACAGAATACTGAATGAACACTGTTTTTTAACGCATTTCAGTACCTTTGGGACGAAGCTTTAGGATGACCGAAGACAGAATTAGAACTGCAATAAACAATACATGAGTAAATTGAATTTAATGTCATTGATTTGAGGGCATTCTTCTTGAATAAAATAGTTGAATGAAAGGCCTGTTGAACAGATCCTCACTGTGGCAAAGCATAAAAATCATTTGTGTTTTATCCCTGTCTGGTGGGTTTGTGGTGAGGACAGAGTATAATCAATCAATGAAAGACAAGAGGAACGGAAATGCCGGCTGCAAGGTTAAGAAAAAAACACTGACATTGTGAGGGACTGTATTGTCTCTTGTATGCATGATTTGGAAAGGGTTTAAATAGCACTCAACGGCAATTTACAAAACTACAATGAAACGCTTTGTTCATACTGTCCATTGCACAAATTAAACTTCAACTTCAAAAGTTTAGAAGAAATAAAACAGAGCTAGCTTTATTACCAACAAGGTCATCTTGCATTTTCTATCCTTGTGTTAGAGCTAATTTTTGCACATCACATGCAAGTTTGACAAATTTAGCTAATGAGGCTTTTGTCTTTGGACTTTCTTTGGAAACTCAACAGCATTTCAGAGGAAAGGGGTCCTTTCGAATACAAATTTAGGACGACTTGGGGGAGGAACTCCAGTGCAGAAGCCCACACATATTCCCGTGTGAGACTGTACACATAGAAAAACAAATGAGAAAGGAGATTTGTAAAATTAGTTTCAATGTTGATTTAAAACACTCATTCTCAGCGACGCTTTGGGTGTTATATGAATCACAAGGCTTGTTGATAAATGGAAAATGAAATAACTAATGACTGATTACAAAAGTGAACAGGGAGTTTCCTTGGAGAAAGTAATTCAAAGCTTTCAGATATTCTGCGTACAATGGCATGTTAAGAATTGATCTGCATGGCTTGCAACCATATTTAACAAATTCAACATGAATAAACCATGCAATACTGCAGAGTTGCTTGCAGGCCAAGCATGCGGTCGACAAAGATAAACCGATATTAATTACAAAATATTGTAGAAAAGAAAGATGAAACATGTTTGAACAAAGCAGTATATATCACCAGTGGAAAGCTGTAAATAATGCCCATTCATTTTTTTGAATACATTTCGTTTTATTGCTCCATAAATCCTGGTCAACGCTTTGCTAAAGTACAGCCCCCGAAAAAGAAGTATAGACATGCGGAAGGAAATATGTGTGATTAGGCCAAAAGAATGGTCTTGCCCTTTTTCACCTTGTGTAATGGTTCAACCACCACAGTCAAGAGCTTCGTAGTGGGTTAATGAAATCTCCAAATTCCCCCTTCGAGAAAAGAATGTATTGATTGGAGACTGCCGGAGGAATCCAATATCTCCATGGTGATCAGATTAATCATTTCTGTTTGCACTTTAAATATTGTGTGGATGCGGTCAAGAATATCATATCTTTGATACATGAAACACCCGATTTTCTGTCACCTTAACCGTCGTAAACAAGACCATAATGCTTCAATGTCACAACAAACGCAGGCATGGCGAGTAATGAATATTATGAGGGTTTTGTCAGCTTGTGGAAAGTGTGTATATGAATGGAGGGTATTATTAGTCAAGATTGCACCTTCTTTTATGTCCTCCTCTATATCGATATCTGTTTAATCAATAAAAGCACTTCGTCTTTAGCCACGCCGGTCAATGCAGGGCATGAGTTGTGATTCTCAACCCAAACCAAAGAAAATTCATTTCTAGCGCTGCCATGTTGCGATTGTTGTTAATAGTGTGAGGAGAATCTTTGAGGAGCCCCTCAAGGACGCTTACTCAAGCATGCGAACGTGGTGTAGTTATGGCCTCGTCGTCACAAGAGAAATTCAAATTTTTTTCAATTGATCGAACAGGTCCAAACCAAATGAATCAGATCAAGGGTAATGGTAGGCCTCATCGGGCAGGCTTTTCTCCCCGATGTGGAATTGGGAGGGATAAAAATGAGGCGTACACGCTGAAACAAACGGGAGCTGATCACTCTTTTGTTCAGTGTCGCAATCAGACGGAAGCCCCCAGGACTTAGTGTGAGGCAAATCTGGTCAATAAATCTACAGGTTCCCAGAACAGACTAATGAAAACTAATGGACAGCTTGTGAATAGACTCATCCATCCTGCTTGTTTTCCCTGTCCGGCACCATGTAAGATGTAACTGCCGTACCTCGTTCCGCTTTTAGGGCTCTTTAGATGCAGGCTGTTCTCGGAGCAGAACGCAGGCCTCTTGAACAGACTACAGTGATTCTTTGAGTTTATGCTGACGCACGTGCACGCAACCAAACAAGCTTGGCAGAATAGACATCACGGTGGGCCTGGAAACCACGGATTAATCCTGAGAATAGACATTTTGTGTGAAATTCCATTTCCAGCCTGTAAGGGGAATGTTTCGAGTGTATAGCACCAATCAATTCTGAAGCCAGGAATTCAATGATCGCCGGTGATTACTGTCGTAAATTGCTTTTCATCTTTGATTTGATACGGGCTAGATCTGTTGTGAATTATTAGTGTGTTGTTGATGATGTGAGTGGGCAGGCGCTCAGGCCTTTGGAAGCACACACACACACACACACACATCCAGATGTGCTCAGACTGATCTCAGACCAGGCAGCCGCACAGACCAAATAGAATGTGACTTTGATTTTTCACCTCATTTCATTCGCAACTGTCAAATTCGTTTCCATTCCGATGACATCTCCTTTACCGTGCCACAGCCGTTATGGTTTTGCTTTCTAAAAAAAGCGATGGAGAGAAGATAAGGCAGCTGTTGCCCGGCACTCGTTCTCATAGAGTGTCTGTCCTAACGCTTCCCCCTGTGCCATTCAAATGACTCACGGTGGAAAACAATGAAGTCATGCAAATGCCCTCTCTGGAGTGCCTCCCTTCCCGTGGACAAATAGTGTTGACAGGCCAACCTTGAATCCGTGCATGACCACAGCTTCTGATTTCTGCTAGATATTGTTGTCACTTGAGAATGTGAAATCGTGTCCGGCAACATAGGCATTGCTGAATATCAATTTGTGCACCTGGAGGAAAGACACATTGTGCGTCCCAATGTGGTAGGGTGGGTTCATTATTATTCTTAATGAAAAACACAACAACAAAACAGTATAATGACCAACTCGCTTGAAAAGGCACTTTTACATTTAGCTTTGAAACCAAATCTTCCTCCGTCGTCTTGTCAGTCAAGAGTGAGGCGAAATGAGCGAAGTGAGGTGAAATCTATCTCCTGCTGCGACTCTTTGTTTGGTTCACGCTGAATTGAGCAGACACTTTTTTCAGTTCGTAATTATAGTAAGTAAAGTAAGTAAAGTTTATTTGTATAGCACCTTTCACAGATAAAAATCACAAAGTTCTTCACAGTAGAATGTAATACAATAAAACAAATAAAACAAAAGTACAATACATGAGAAAGTTTAAAACCAAATAGAAAACATAAAACAAAATCATAACAACCCCACGTCTAACTAAAAGCCTGCTTAAATAGCAGCGTCTTTAGTTGCTTTTTAAAAGCTTCGACAGAATTCACAGAACGTAGAGAAGGAGGTAAAGCATTCCACAGCCTAGGTGCCACTGCTTGGAATGAACGATCCCCTCTGGTTTTAAAATGAGTGTGGGGAACCACTAACAACCTCTGACCTGATGATCTCAAACTACGGGTCGGAGTATGGAGCTGTAGAGATGTAGTGAGGAACTAGATCCTGCAGGGCTCTGAAAGTAAGGACCAGGAATTAAAATTGAATTCTATACTGGACAGGTAACCAGTGAAGTGCTGCTAATACAGGTGAGATATGAGCTCTTTTATTTGTGTGAGTTAAAAGCCTTGCGGCAGAGTTCTGAACGGCCTGGAGACGGTGAAGCTCCTTCTTGTTCAAACAGGTAAAAAGACTGTTGCAGTAATCTAAGCGAGAGGAAATAAAAGCATGATTAATCATTTCTAACTCACCCTTTGACACCAGTATTCTTAATTTGGAAATATTCCTTAGTTGAAAGAAACAGTTTCTGACCAATTGTTTAGAGTGACACCCCAGGGACATCGCAGAATCAAAAACACCTAAGCTCCTAAGGCTCGGATGAACAGACGAGTCTAAGTCATCAATATGCTGTTTAATCTGAGGAATTTTACTTTCAGGGGCAATAATCAGTGTTTGTTTTCTCTGAGTTTAGGAGAAGGAAATTGTCACAGAACCACTGTTTAATACTAGTCAAGCAGTTTGTTAAAGAAGACAATTTATGGAGCTCAGTTTCCTTTAACAAGCAATACAGTTGAATATCATCTGCATACAGATGGTAAGATATGTCACTGAACTGACTAATTATCTGTCCTAGAGGAAATATATACAAAAGGAACAAGATGGGTCCCAAGACAGAACCCTGAGGTACCCCACACGACAACCCTGCAGTTTCAGACATGAATGGATTTACAAAAAACACTAAAACTTCTAAACTTCTAAAACTTCTAGAGAACAAAACTATAGTGTCTGTTCTCTAACTGAACTAAATGATTTTTATTACTATAAAAAAATCTAAACGACATTAGGGGCGGTGCCGCGGTGGGCAAGTGATGTAACCGGTGTTGCGGCTGAACATTGGTAACACCGGCTATCGTAGAAATTCTATTATGGAAGTACTAGTAACACTTTGTCGAGGCACTGTACAGATAATTTTCACATAGCTGGATTCATCTGTAACACGCTAGTTTTGGGATAGCGCTGGAATGGTTGTCTGGTCTGGTACATCCCTGGGGTACACAATAAAAAAAAAAAAACAATGGTGGCAAATAGATGTTTCTAGACGACCTCAAGTCCCAGGTGGGATCTGACCACATGAATAAGATATGGAGGCCGTAACTACATCCTGTCATCGGCATCTTGCCGTCTCGATTCCCTTTGGGCCGTGCGATGAAAAGCCCTGAGACGATAACCCGGTCTTTGCTGGACTGACCAGTGCTTGGATAAACTAGCTCATCTTGCAGCGTTGTCTTGATGCAGAGATTTATTAGCCATTGGGGACTGTTCAAACCCTGCCTCTGTATTGTGCAGCTATCTGAACCGTCTCACGGTAAGAGACACTGCCGGTCTGCCCTTGTGAGGATTTATTTAGGGGAAAGTGATAGACTGTATATCAACCCTTGTTCTCTTTTTTCCCTCCCTTTCTCTCTCTCTCTCCTTTGTCGCACGCTTAATTTTCCAGCTCCTCCTGAAGTATGTTTGGCTGTAGCCGGGTCTCTGTGACAGCTCTGCATTCTCCTGTTGTCATGACGGCCGTCATGAGTGATGTTGCCAGGGCTCGGGCCCTGGGTAATCCTAATGAGGCACAGCATTAGGGCCTGCTCTCAAATGCTTTGTCAACAGGCTTCAAGCTATCTTCCATTAGGACTGAGCTGCTGCAGTATTAGCGGCTGCTGCATCTCCTGGTTTCGATGAGGGATTCGATGGTCTAAAGGTTAGGTGGCTTCAAAGTGCCGGGAGTGATGGCTGGCATCCATATAATCAAACTCACAGGTGCTATTGTTATTCAAATGAATGTCAATTACATGCTCCGCTCAGTATGTTAAGAGGTGTAAACACCTGGGCTGATGAACTCCGCCTGGGGGGTGAGAAGCCGGTGTCATTAGCATGCCTGTTAATTTATTTGTCATGTTGATGGAATGGCTTGTTTTCTGCTGCGTGTGTGTTAATTTTTTTTCAAATTATTTTATTTATTGTTTGTTAGGGTGTCCTCACACTTGTAGTTTGTTGCTCTTGATTCTTTTGGTCCGGGCCAAAAAAGAAAATGATACATTTAGTAGTCCTGGTTCGCTTGGCTTATAGTTATTTTTAACACAGAAAGATATGAAACAAAAGGCATAATGATAATATTACAGCCTGATTAGACAGTGTTTAGGACGTATATTTTGCAAACTTATCGAATAGGCGTCCTGCGGTAGTCTGTGTTACCGGTGTTACATGATTACATTACTTGCCCACCACGGCACCGCCTCAGTTGGTTAACGGACGCTAGTACACGCTGCAATTATAAACTGAAAGCATCTGCTTTGCTCCATACAGCAGGGTTCAGATTTCACTTATTACGTGACAAGTGTAAGGAGAGATAAGATGACTGACAGGACGATGGCATAGTATTTGGTGTGCAACAGATTCTGAGTGTCAGTGACAAATATCTCATCTTGTAAAAATATCATTGTGCACTCAGTACTGCTGTTCCCTATACACAGAGTACTCATGATCGCAAATTCAAAAGTGAAAAGCGAGGATACATTCAAAAGCGGTCTCAAACCCCCGCATATAGATAGCTGCTCCCAGATGTCCGCAAGTTATAGGGCTATAGACAGAGTACGTGTGATCGTGATTTCAAAGGCGAAAGTGAAAGGCAAACATGCATTCATAAGCACTGAAGCAGACCGAGACCTCCTGCTCTCTAAAAAATAATGCGTTGGCTCAACATAAAAGAATGAAATCAATTTCTTGAAGTTATGACAACTGAAAATATTGAATTGAAAATATTTTCAACCAACAAGCTATATTGAGTTAGAGGAACCTAATAATCTGTAACATAAACATAGTTTTAAGTCGCTCCAACTACTTGAGTTGTAGCCCAGGAACTAAATTAATCTTATTAATCTTATCTATATAAAATCCACAGCTACCATAACACATGCTAAATGTAACTTATTTAACATGTACAGGTAAGATATTACTTGTCACTGGCATTAGCGCCTTAATAACACTTAATTTCAAAATGTACTCTCCCTATACAGTCCTATGCAAAGCATGCTGGGAACTAGAAATCCACTAACCATTTTTCAATGTTATCAAGACAAAAAAAAATTGAGTTTGAATTACACACAATATTAAGTTAATGTAATGATCAACATTATTATGTCAACTGAACTCAACAAAATAATAGGGCTGTGTATCGCCAAGAATCTGGCGTCATGATACGTTTGCAACTTAAAGGGTTAGTTTAACAAAAAATATTTAATTAATTATCTCATGTTGTTCCAAACCTCCAAGACTTTCGTTCATCTTCGGAACACAAATGAAGGGCTTTTTAATGATATCTGAGAGGTTTCTGTCCTTCCATTGACAGCCTACGCAACTACTTTCAAGCCCCAAAAAAGGTATACGTAATTAAAATAATCCATGTGACTCCCGTGGTTTAACCCCAATGTTATAATGCAACACTAGTTGTTTGTGACCAACTGGGTGTAGGATTTGGCATGATGCTGGAAAAAAGCCTGCACATGCTGCCCCAAAACACAAACACCTGACACCACACAGCTGCAGTTTGGCTACAGAATGACAAGTGAGGTGAGCAGTTCAACAAACACTCTAATGGAAACTCGGATGTTCGACATCATCAACCCAGTAACTAAGGATTATGTGCTGAGTTTGAACACTGTAGTACTTAGTTCTCTCAGAATTTCATCACCTTTCAGTATATTGAGATCATTTAGCAGCTGGCAACTCGGTAAACTCCTGAATGACATTGCCAAACAGAAAATGTGATGGAGAGAGAGGGGAAACTCATAAAATCCCTGTTCAATAATTCAGCGGGTAAATGTGATCTGGCTGTCCTATGTTTATAAATCTTCTGCCACCCACAAATGCATACAACGCCTCTGGGGTGCCAGGTTTTGTGAAGATCCCACAATAACAAAACTCAGAATGAGGCAATATTACAGGCGGAGAGAGGACAGGAAGTTCACTCTGTCTTCTCCAATATATGTGTAAATTTAGGCACTTTTAAGCAGCTGGCTGATGAATAATGGAACTGATCTGCCCTTGATATTCATTGAGTAACCAAAGCCACTCAAACTAGAGGAGCCAGGGTCGCGACCCCTCCCTCTGCTTGCTTCCCCCCGACTATTTGCTGGGCAGGAAGTTATAAGTGAGATGCAAAAACGGGCCGTGGACTGATTCTGTGGGTTGTCTTTGAATGCTAGTCACACCCTTTCTGTTGTCACTCTTCATACACGAAGAAAAATGCACAGCCTTTGCGCTGGACTTCTGGAAATTAGGAGGCAAAGTTATCCTCTTGGTTACTCTTTTCTACCAAAATGGTGCTGGTTGTTGTGCCGGAGCTGGTGCTTGGCCACAGAAGCAGCAAATCTCTCTCTCTCTCTCACTCTCTCTCTCTCTCTCTCATCTCTCTCTCTCTCTCTCTCTCCTCTCTCTCTCTCTCTCTCTCTCTCTCTCTCTCTCTCCTCTCTCTCTCTCTCTCTCTCTCTCTCTCTTCTCTCTCTCTCTCTCTCTCTCTCTCTCTCTCTCTTTAAGTCTAGCCCTGTGTGTTCACCATCTTCAGAACTGAATTATCATCTCATTAGGGAAGCATTACAATATATATCGGTCATTAGCTTTTAAAAATGTATTGGCTATTTTCAATTTATTGTTATGCGGCTGATATTGGATATTTAATTGTGCATGTTGGATATTTAATTTAATAATTAACATTTAGATGAACTTTGCTGTCATGCTCACTTAAAGTTAATCTTTAACACTTTAACAATGTTATTGTTTTTAAATGACTAAATTAGTAAAGTCACAGTGAAGCGGTGTAGCGACAGCTCTTGTTCTTCCAAATTGTGACGTACATCTGAGTGGAAAACGGATTATCAAAAAAACGATTCTAGGGCAGGCACTTAGTTCAATCCACTGGTTGTTGATTGGATGGAGGCAGATCTGAATATGGGCTTGCAGTTAATTGTAAGAAAGGGGTGGGGTTTAAGCGGACCAAATAATTGGAGAACTCCAGCATGTCACCAATCCACAAATTGTCCCAAAAAATCAATGCAGAAGTTGTAGCTATAAAGGCACGTTCACACCAAAAACATTGACATCAAATCCAAGTCTGACATTTCACCAGAAGATTGAGTAATGAGATTTTGATTAAAAATGACAAGGTCAAAACATGCATACATTAATCATTCACAATGTTCACAATTTTGAGTAATTGCTCAAAAAGATTAATAACATGCAATTAGAAAATATTTTCATTTTGAATTTGAATTTCATGCCGACTTTCCATGTAATTTTTAGCAAATCATTTTTAATTTTCTACATTGTACATGTGGTGATGCCTAAATTCATTTGTAGCATTTCAAATGATTGATTTAGACTTTTTACATCATCATTTTAGACAAAATAAAAATGCCTTTCATCAGTCATTGAGCATAACATAAAAATAATCACCTGCTTATTAATATCAGCCAGAATGTTAAATTTCATGTATCCCTAGACGTAAATGACGACATTACTAAGATGTAAATAGTGCACCGCAGTCTTTGTTTACAAGTCTTATGAATCTTAAATTCTCTGGTGTCATTGTTAAACAGTGTTACTTTAGAGTGTTTTGATCTCATACTTTTTGTTTTAAATATGTACTGCCAATTATTTTCTCATCCGAATTTTTGGAGGAGGCCCTGCCTCCCTCTGATCCTCTGCAAAAACGCGTAGAGCTGCAGTTTAAGGGCCATAGAGAAAGGACAGGGTGAAATAAATTTCGGCACCCTGCTGGGATGACTTTGTTTGCCTCCTCTAGGGAGAGATGCACACGCTTCAGCGTGCTGCAACACGAAAAGCCGTTCTTGTGTTTCCATTAAAAATGAATGAAAATAAATGAAGTGGATCAGCATATAGCTGGCATGAATGATGGGTGGAATCGTGTCCCATGTGTAAGTCTTTTGTTGTAAATAGATACGTTCTGTAAAACCCTGTTTAGATATTTACTGTCATTGTAATGTATTTTCATGCGGCTTGCATTCTAAATCTTGAGTGGAAGATATAAAGCATCGTGTACTCCGTGCAACTGCAACATAATATTATTCGATATGAAATGGGATGGGAATTGCCTCATCGTGAATCTTGGATAGAGAGCATTTTCTCTCTTCACACAGCACTGCACCTTTGATGGAGTTAAACTCACTGCAAGTCATGATAGCAAAAACATAAGACGATATTTCCCATTACCTCTGACACGTTTCAAATCTAGCACTGAGCACGGCAGCCTGCACTGATGCATCATGCTGATAGCTGGCTAACTAACCCTCCTATCGAACTCGCTGGGTCCATACATTACAACGCCAAAGCGCTAATGAACGCCTCCAGTTTATTTATGGCCCTTTTGTAGTATGAGAAATTTTACATAATCATCTCTCATGATTTAATCCAGCCATAAATACTCAGTAATACTTTCGGAATTGCTGGCATAGCTCTTTTTAACCATTAACTTTTGAGATGTTCTAATGTGCTAGAGTTTTACCTAAATAATGCTTTTGCAGTCCGTTGAAAATTTTCTCAATTGCTTATGCAATAAAATTGGCCAAACTAAAAGAACGAGTCATTTATCAAAACTAAAGAACATTATTTATCTGTTTCACACATTGCAAATCTGTTTAACCTTATTTTCAAACTATGCAGCATTTGCTCGTGTAGAAAGCACTAGCATTCAAAAACCATCACAACCTAAGTACACTTAACTAGCCTTCTCACCATGCGAATGCTAGTAAGTGAATGTGTACAGGCAGAACTCCAGGATGTATAAAAAGAGCTACAGATGACTGAATTCATTGGCTTTGAATCCAAACAATGCAGAAATGGCTCAAATTAGAAGAGGATGCAGGAGAGGAAGCTCAAGGATAACATTTGTCTGTGATGAGATCTTTTAGTGTAGTTGATCTTCTTTATGGAATGCTGGAAAGTATGTGATAGAAATCTGCATATTGAGCAGTAAAATCTTTTGCAGGCAGTGGAGGTGGCTTGTGAGAACATTACCTTAGTCTTGCCTGAAGTTCATGAGGCAAACGGGAGCTTTTTCCTCCCGCTGTCTGGCCTGAGCTGCAATGCAATATTGTCCGTGATGTAGATGAGATTTCGCTGGCCTGACCCTGAAGATGCTGATTCACATTCTCTATAGAAGCTGTTTCTATTTTAAAGGAATAGTTCTGCCAGAAATGAAAATGCTGTCATTTGCTCAATCTCGCTTTCTTCTGTGGAGCCCAAAAGGTGATTTTGTTTTTTTTTGTTTTGTTTTGAAGAATATCCTGGTCACTCCTTTCAATATAATACAAAAATGAATGAGGACTGAGGCTGTTAAGGGTCAAAAAGGACATAAAGGCATCATAAAAGTGCTCCATACCACTCCATATGATAAGTCTGTTAACTACTGAGACTCTCGAACTGTGCGAGGAACAGATCAAAATCCATAAAAAACCAGCTAATGTGTCTCTTTAGGAGACTTAATGTAGAATGTATTACATCTGTTAGCAATTAGAAGGGATTGTATGTAATTTTACGTAGCATTCAAAGCAGAAATTATGCTAGTTCTATCAATTTATTTGTCTGCCTGTGTAAAGTAGTAGTTTGCACATTTCTACTGCCATTTGATTATGGTTGGGTATCATTTGAATTTTAACGATTACGAATCTGCTTATCGATTACGATTCTTATCGTTTTCTAATTTCGATTCAAAAAAAAAAAAAAAAAACCTGTATCATTCACATTTATTCCAAGTCTTATTTTTAAATAATTTAATTATTGGTGAATACCATGAATAAAAAAACCAACAGTCTAAAGAACACTTACACAAGGAACTATGGTTTAAAAATACTATAGCAAATACAACTAGCCTAACAAATATACATTTCAAGCATTATAAAAGACAATTAAACGCTCAGTAATTAAAAATTAAAAAATTACTATAAAAAGATTTTCAGGTATTCAGGAATCAAATGTAAAATAAAACTGCACTTTATAAATAAAATATATTCAGTCAAGAACAGCTAGTGAATTTTATATTCGTCTTTTGTTGTTTAATTAACGTTATTATAGAGACGGCAGCAGGGATATTAGGCTGCTGTCACTTTAAGAGCTGCACGGATCTAATATACTGTTACACATGTGTTTTCTATGTCAAATGTTTACGGTCACTTAAGACATAAACGACTGTGTTTACGAGGATATTTTGACATTATTGTGTGCAAAAAGAGAACTCATTTCAGTATTGCCCTCTATACAATATGAGAGGCAGCTTTCTGTGTGCACACTTTGGATTTTCGATTTCCTACTCTACATATTATGGAGAGCAAAATATGCACATTGTGTGTGCAAATTGTTTTTCTTTTTGAGTAGGCCAATTTTATCTTGTGCAAAATGTGCTTCTGCCATAATTGAAATGATATTAAATTAACTAATTAATTAACTCATTTCTATTGCATCATTACAGGGCCCAAGTCAAAAAAGCTCATTCACAAAATGTTCTTGAATTCTTGTTTCAGGCATTTTATTGACTGCCAGGGGAATTATTTTAAGACAATAGATTGCATATGAAAAATAATAGCACATCTCTCCTAAACAAACTGCATTATTTGAGGTATTTTAATGTCTGTAGTACAATGGGGCAGCGAGTTCTAATAACAATAACAACTTAAATATTGATATGCACACAAAGTTATTGTATCACTTCAAAATACTTACGCTATTTGTTTGCCAATGGAAGGGAGATTACAGTAATATCAATATAGTTTTAAAGTTGAGTTACAATTAAGTTTTACTTTTGCTTTCATGTTCATAAATTTGAAAAGTTTACTATTGGTTTCAGAAAATCTGTTTAAGCAACTGGCAAAAATTTTATTATGGCTGAAGTCCCACAGTAAATGCTGTATTTCTTTGAGGGGCAGATTAAACATTAATATCCAATATTTCACATTTGTAGTCAATTTTTATGTTGCAACTAAAACATAAATATGCTAGTTAACAAACAATTTGTCTGCCTGTCTAAAGAAGTAAATTTCTAGTGTACTATGCCAGAGAAGTGGAGTCATAAATATTTTGTGTGCTTTGTGTAAAGCTGAGAGCATATTTGTGGTTCAGAAGAAGGTGTAAAAGACCGGAAGGTATGGACTGAAGTGTGAAGTTTGTGACAAAGTAGACAGTTTTTTGAAAACATCAGAACAGCAATTTTGAGATTAAAACAGGCGCACCACACTATTGTGTCCTGCGGGGGGGGGTGCAGGGGGGGGGTCTCAGCTTTGATGTGCTCAAAAGGAACCATTGTTGGCAGGGAACGCACCTTTTTTTGAGTGACAAATCAATCTTGATGATGTGAACCAATTCATGTTCTGCTGCCTTCAGCTTTTTAAAGGCTTTTCATTCCTTTTTTAATTGAGAATGATGTTCAGTGAGGGGAACTGAAGCGCTTTCAAAAGAGAGTGAGGGAGGTCATGGACAATTTCACTCAAATTTCTTGCGAAGAAAATGATCATGCATATAGCTAATGAGAAAATCTATAGGAAGCAGAGATACTGTACCACAAAATGGCATATACGTAAACATTCATAAAACGAGTCTTAACTTGTTTTAGATGAACAATGTGGTTAAGCTGGTTATTGTTGCAGGTATGGTGCTTCAAGACGTTTAGTCAGGTTTGACGTCAGTGATGGCTTTAAAACGTTTTTATTTCACTGAAGAATGAAAGCCATAGATGTTTTGACATGAGGGGACAGTAAATAAACATTTTTGGGTGAACTATCCCTTTAACTGGCAAGACATTTTATTTTTTCAGCAAGTAAAAAGTAAACAACCAATTTCAACAGATGCTCAAACATGCTAAAATATTAATGTATTCATTATTAAGGCTTACTTTGCATGTGTATGTTCTTGAATGTTGTTTGTTGGCTGTGGTAAATGTGTTTGTATTCGATTGATGGTTAGTTGTGAGGGATTAGCTGACGGTTTGATCGGTGCTTGGAGGGAAGATCTGGCTCACCGGACACCAATTTTATTCTTCTGAGCTAAAACTGCGCCCTCAGCGCCAGCCTCCATTTTCTCATCCACTCCATCATCTCTCACACTGTTCCCAGGTGTGCACACATACACACTACACACATACATTTTCATGCCTCTCAAACCTTTCTCCCCATCCCCACCCCCCCTTTTTCTCTCTCTCACACTATTTCAGTACAACATATTTCAATAGTTTATTGTAGCACATGGAACTAGGATAATTTCTAGGGAGCAACAAACTATATGCGTCTTTATTCTGTAAATTTAAATAAACTATATAATTGTCTATCGATTCATTGCTTTCAGTGTTGTTGGTGGCTCCTTGTGCTGTGTTCCTCGTGAAGTTCCATCTTATGATTTAACATGAAGTCAACTTTTTTACCACTTACGACATAAAAAAAATATATACGGTGTGAATTTTTTTTCTTGGTGTATTTTATCTCGTCCTGTCACAGAGAATTATGGGAAATGTAGTTTGCTTACACCTCTATCTGCTCATAAATTAGTACCAGTTGTAGCGATTATACGCACGTATAAATATAATTAATTATTATTCATAACGGATTATGATCAATAATTAATAATTGAATTATTTTCAGAATTTACTGTAGCAAAATCAATAGTATGATCAGTTTATCAGTTCATCCAATGAACGGAAAGCATAAACAATTATTAATTCTAGGAAATATAATATCTTCTTGGCCAAGAAAGACTAATTCCCAGCTTACAGCTAAATTAAGAAATAAATCAAGGGTCAAAGCATAGGTAACTTAGATCGAAGTTCAAGACAATAAATCTGTAAGCACATAACACAAGTAATGCTTCTTTTTTCAAATACAAATAATACTTTATTGATTATAAGCCTATGACTAACACACATAAAAATAATATAACACAAACACACGCATTCATACAAGTTGAAGAAAGACAGAGAGTGAGGAAGAATGAGTTTTAGGAGTCAGATGGTGAGATCCCAAGTTTCTATATGCACTTAAAAGACATGACCTGAACGAACCATCAATAATTAATTTCACCCTTGTATCGTTTCTTAGGCGGGTAATTCAATTTGATATTAAAATGCACCTGCAGTTTCAGCTAAAAGTCTGGAGGTACTTGCTTGTCCTTGCTTTGGGGTTCCCTTTTGTTGTGAAGGGGGTTCCCGGGTCCGTGGTTTGGCTGGCGGTCTCCTCGTGCTTGATAGATCTTGGGCAGCCAGTCACGTGGTGTGTTGGCGGATGGATGAAAGTCTTTGAAGTTGGAAGCGTGTTGCAGTCGAAACGTTTTAAACGAAACTTTGCAGCAAAACTTAACTTAGAACCGAGACTTTTAACGGAAAAGAAACAAACTAAGAAAAGAAAGAAAAGTGTGACGAGATGGCTTGAATTAAATCTGTTTTAACCCATATCTTGATTTGGGTCATTTCTCTCTGCGTCTACATGGTTACTATAACCATCGTCGGCTCCACCCGGCTTGTTCTGCCGAAAGAGAGCATCACAAGAGAGCAGAGGGCAAGAGCATCACAAGAGAGCGGATCACAAGAGCCGGATTCTGTGTTCGGGTCCAAGATTTTAAACTCAAAATGTTTGTCCCGCCTCCTGGAGGAATTTGGAATTCGGACAATAAGATACTATATGGTTATTTGAGAAGGGGGTCTTTTCTATCCCCCCCCCTTTCTCTCATCGTGAATCATGTGCTATCTGTGGTCTGCTTAGTCATCAGCTTGAACATAGGATTCAGTTTAGACATAATTTCCATTTTAAGAACATAAACATTTTTACACAGATTTCAATCAAGCCATCTTTTGAATTAAACACATACGAGCATAATGATAGGAAACACGACACTTTCATTCCAGTATCTCTAATATTTAAAACAATTACATGACTTAGATGTGATCTAAGCAGAATAGACACATACAGGGGTTGTAAACACAATATATAATTGTTATGTTACATGATTTTGATTCTGGGTCAGTCAAGAATTGTTCTGGGATGAGTTTTATTGGTATTGGAGAATTGGAGGAAAGTCCTTATGTGTGTGTGTGTGTATCCTTATGGTCAGCATTTGTCTCATCCGTGGTGTGTACCACGTGAGGGTTTAGTTTGCAAATGGTTGTCTTCAAGACAAAGGGTATTTTGTATGCAAGTCCACTTTTTCAGCCTTAAGGAGATATAATAATTGATGAGGGGAAAACTAGCTCGGGACCCTGAATGGTTCAGTCTGTTTAGTCGCAGGGGTCAGGTGACTTCTTGTTAGGGCCTCTTGTTTCACCATTTCTGAACAGATCTGTTCTTGCCAAATTATAAAACATTGACAACGTCCTTCCTTTAGTTAAACAACAAAAGGTCTTCTTGGCTCATAGCCTCGGGTGATCTGGAATATGCAGCCCCTTGTGTTTGATTATGTACGAACGCTTCACTCGTGTGGGTTGCATTCTCGTTGTCGCTACACAGTTTAGTTAGTTTCTTTCAGTTTAGTTAGTTTTCCTTCCTTCCTTCCTTCCTTCCTTCCTTCCTTCCTTCCTTCCTTCCTTCCTTCCTTCCTTCCTTCCTTCCTTCCTTCCTTCCTTCCTTCCTTCCTTCCTGCCTGCCTGCCTGCCTGCCTACCTCCCTCACTCTATCCATCCATCCATCCATCCATCCATCCATCCATCCTTCCTTCCTTCCTTCCATCCATCCATCCATCCATCCATCCATCCATCCATCCATCCATCCTCCCACCCATCCATCCATCCTTCCTTCCTTCCTTCCATCCATCCATCCATCCATCCATCCATCCATCCATCCATCCATCCATCCATCCATCCATCCATCCATCCATCCATCCATCCATCCATCCATCCATCCATCCATCCATCCATCCATCCATCCATCCATCCATCACAGGATTTTTTGAGTTAAGGCCTGTAATGAAGTATTGTTAATGTCTGTAGCACAGTGGAGCAGTGAGTTATGTTCCAAATCATAACACTTGGGGTTAAAATCCTTAATTCCAAGAGTGAGCATAAGCAAGCACCACTAATAAGGAGCACTAATAAGAGAGTTAACTGGTTTGAACTAGAGCAGGATGTGTGTGGCAGCTCTTAGAAACACAGTAAAAACCGCTGTGCTGAGAACAGACAAGGAGCTGGTTTTAAAAGGACATAAGGGAAGGAAATACTGCTGGTCAGCAAAGACAGACAGTTGTGTTTTTGTGTTGCAGTTCCTGACAGTCTTGCACCAGACGTGTACTTATCTTCGACTGGGACTGCTGCTGAGTTACAATATTGGATCGACTTGTTTGGCCTCTTTCTTCCTGAGCTAGACCCACAGAGACTCAGTCTGCAGTGCTATCAGTAACTTATATAGTCGTGCTATCATCTCGAAAGTGACTGCCACAAATATCAGGCGATCCGGATGAAACAGTTTATCACATTTCATTGCTTTTCAGATGTATTTTAAGACAAGGACAATGCGATTTATTATTTATGTTTGCATGGCCATCCTATACCTCTCTTCCAACAGGCTAAAAATACACTATTTATTTAGGATCCGAAACACTAATGATGGTTCGCATGCGGTGAAACAACACATTAGTGTGAAATAAATTGGCTTTGAAGATTGTTTTCATTGATGCACGGCCAAGCTCATGGGAAATGCAGCATGCTTTTGGTTCCCTCTCCCAACCCGACTGTTTGTCTAGACACCTCATTTGTTCAAACTGCCATTATAAGGCTGAATGAGGAATATCTGCTCTGGGAAATCCTCTTATGTAATCACAGAGGGAGGAAGTTGCACCAAATCGTCTTTTGTGAAAAAGGTTAATCAGAGATTTGTGTGTCAGCTACATTAGCCAAGACTTCAAACGTCAAATGACACATCAAACATCAGGGATGTGAGATAAAACTCTTTCTTGATGGCTTAAAATAGCGATCATTCTTTATTGGGCTTCTCAAACTTGAAATTGTCAGTCGAGGGCCATTGCACAGTGGGTTATCTTGTTTCACGTTTTATACTTAGACTGTTCCTGGGATAGTGGTTGGTCTGGTTTCAAGATTTTACACTATACATTTGTAAACCCTAGGTTAATGTTCTTATTAGCATATTTATGAGGTCAAGGTAATGAAAACCGCTTTTGACAATGGCTGGGTAAATTTCAGAATTGAAAGAACTGGTTCTCTCTTATCTGTCTATATATTATTTTTATATTATGGTATTTAGTAATATTTTAAATTAGCTTTTGGTTTTATATTTTCATTTTAGTTTGTCATTTTTTGCTTTTGTCATTATTATTAGTTTTTTAAATAAAAAATATATTGCTTGATTTTTTTTTTTCAGTTTTAGTAATTTTAGTGCTTCAACTAATTTAACTTATTTCAGTTATTTGCCAAGACAAAAGAGGGCAACATTTCTTCGCTTGATTTTTACATTCAAAAACATCAAAATTAATAAGTAATAGGCTATTTTCTACCCTAGTTTTGAGCCTAGCTAAAAAACGCTCGGTTTTTATGGGCGTCTCGCATTGAAGACTTGGAAGTAAACGCCCACTGCTGTGAGTGGATAACAGTTTTGCATATTATAATGAGTTTCGTGTAATGCGCGGATCGGTGGGCGGGGCTAAACCGGCCGTGTTGAAGTAGGCGTTGATCTTCTTCTGCGGGGGTGGTGTTTTATCCTCTTTGTCACATAGACAGTAAAAGAAATGGACAGAGCGATCCCATTGATTTTAACGGAGAAGACTGAAGCCCGATTATTACACTTCCTGTCTGATGTCTGAGTGACTGCGCAGGCTCAAACTGAGCGTGACGACAGTCTGGCAGTTGAAAATCTTCTAGTAGCTGTGCCAAGCCAAATCTGAATCACCTAATTCCTCAAAAACGTTGTTGAAATATTTTGTCCCATTGCTTTTATAGACTCTCTATTTATGGGCTTCTACCTTGACTTTGTGCCTCCATGTCCCCCCGATTGCCTCATAGACAGTTAAAGATTGCCAGCGAGCTTCTCCTCCTGTCTATACTGTAATGTCTCTATTGTGCGACAGAAAGTCCCGTGGTTATGACGCAATCTTTAGCCTATTTTTAAAAAAACGGCTTCTACGGGGCCGTAACGTAAGATACAAAGTAATGGAACATTTTATACATTGTCGTGTTTCTTTAGAAATAAATAATGGACAAATGAAGTCTTTGGATGCCTCAGATGTAAAGTTATTCGCTGTCAAAGTGACGCCAAAATGAATGGGAGTCAATGGGATGCTAACAGCAGGTGATGGTCTGCTACAATGGCGGCTCCCGCGAGGCTTCAACTTCCGGCTGGGTGATTCTCACGAAAGCTTGGTTTTAAAAATTTCAAACATGAAAATGAAAAAATGCTTGAATTAACAAAAAAAAAATCACACATTAGAAACAAAGTCTGGAGAATTTGTGAACATTAATTTAAAAACATTTACTTACAATTTAAGACCTTTTTGAGCATAATTTCCAAAACAAGTCCTAAAAAATCTAATTACCGAAACAGTCTGAAAACATCAACACTGTTAGAAAATAAAATAAATTTTCACATTTTTAAAAATGGATTATTAACAGTCATGCACAGTTACTTTGAAATTTGAAATAATATTTATTTTTATATTAACATTATTTAATTTTTTTGTTTAATTTCTCTCATTACCGCAACACCTTCCACAATTTACAACCTTTTTTTATATATATTTTAATGAAACCTGACACATTTTCAAAATGATGTGACAAACCTGAAAGAACATAATGTGTAGATACTGTACATGCATTTAAAAGCAAACTACAAATTTTATATTAATTAAATTAACATTTAATGATCATCTGTTGCGGTAATGAAACATAGGTTTTGGAAATGAGGTTGATTATTTCGGTAATGATAATAAGTCTACTATGTCTAGATTTAATGTAGAAAAATGTATAATATATGCAAAATCATGGATTCAATTTCAAATCTGTTTTATTTTGTAGTGCTACAACAACAAAAAATACAAAAATAAATTATTTTAATATTCGTAAAACAATAATTTATAACTTTAATATTTGTCAAAGTGTTTCAGAGAGGGAAAAAACCTCTTCATTCTTCAACCTCTTCATAACTAGGTAAATGCCTACTGTTGAAATCATTTGTCAATGTATACACCTGGCTGCACAGAATAGATGATTAGGAGATGAATGAGAGGAAAATATTGCCAAAAAAGTAGAGGAGAAAGTATATACAACATAAAAAGTTAGGTTTTACTGAATCTTTCTTTTAACGAATGTAGAGGGAATAGTATAGCTGTTCTTAAATATGGAGAAACATGAAATAACATACAAACATCCACTACATTACATGAGCTTGGCATTTACAATCACTTATTTTGGTTTGGTAGGCTAATTGGATAAATGGTCTAATTCTTAGGATAAGGAGAATAAGAAAAGCAAAATCATTGCACAAATGTAATTGTGCCATGTGTTGCACTGTAAAACCTAACAGTAATATGCACTAAATAGAATTGAGTTCACTGCACTCAAAATTACTGAAACTTGAATGACTGACACAGAACTCAAACTGAATGAGCTATAGAGCATTTCTAGATACCAGAATGATAATTGAATAATAATTGTATAATTAAGTGATAATTGAGCATTAGTGATGAACACCTGCTGTTAACAAGCAGAATCACTGAAGAAAAGAGAAAAACGAGAACTACAACTGACTTTCAGCCACAGCCTTAGATGAAATCAACTGAAGATAAATAATGTTAAATCTCTGAAGATCTCAGCAGAGGAGGATTAAACAACTCCACAGACAGCATTACCAGCTTCACTTATTATTAACCAGTTTGACTTTATTACTGCCATTCGTCTACAGAAGTTCTTATTAGAAATAACAGAGGTTTAGAAGTTGATGATTTGATGATTTGAGTTTCGTTTAAGGTCACCATGATGGAGATCAGCGTTTGCTTTAGTTGTGCTCTTGTCCCTTGACTTTTGCATACAAGTTTTTCTTTGGCTGCTGTAACTGAGTGTATATAAAACAAATATGTTATGGCACAAAAGTCAAGGAAAAGTATGAATGGGTGTTGATTGTTAAAGATTCATGATGACAATGATCATTTAGTGACTTGATTCACTGATCTCATTCAGAGACTAATCTCTGATTAAAAGGGCAACATTACATTTGTTTTATTCAAAACTGCGATTCTACAAGTAAGTGTCAGCACTGTTGTGACCATCAGATATTATGAAAGACTTTACAAACAGTTTGTGCAAAAAAAGTTTCACAGAAAATGTATTGAAATATCAAGACTCACACAGACATCAAGAATCAGCATATGAATCTCAACAATGGTGACCATTAAAAAAACGACTCATGCTGCAATGCATGCTGGGTACTAGCATTATACAAAACTTATCCATGGCTCCCAGCATGACATTTTTTTAATGGTCACCATTTTTGAGATTCATATGATGATTCTTGATGTCTGTGTAAGTCAGCATGATACCATAGAGATTTTTAAAATCTGATTGTCACAACAATGGACCTTACAGTAAAATCACAGTTCTATTATAATGTACAATACAAGTAATACATCACCTGTTTATTCAGAGATTTGGCTCTAAAAAAAGATCAGGGAATCAAGTCACTAATTGATGATTTCCATCATCAAAACACAACCATCAACACATGATCATATTTTCTTTTGGCTTTTGTGCTATAACAAATTTGTTTTATAAACACTCAGTTTCAGCAGCCAGAGAAAATCTGGTGTTATAAAGTCAAGGATCAAGAGCCCAACTAAAGCAAACACTGACCACTATCATGGCGTCTTTAAATGAAACAATACATCATCATCATCTAAGCCTCTGTTCATTCTCAATAAGCTGGTAATGCTGTTTGTGGAGTTGTTTAATCCTCCTCTGCTGAGATCTTCAGAGATTTAATGTCGTCTTTTATCTTCATTTGATTTCAACTAAGACTGTAGCTTTGTTTCCATCCACACGTTTTTATCCGAATTAAGTGATATCGAATGAAAAATGCCTTATGGAAACAGTAAAATTCGATTGAATTTCATGAATATCGACTCAAATGAAATACGTTCGGTCTCATCGGATTTTATCTTGATCGATATACGGCTTATGCGATAAACGCTGATGGAAACGTTATTTGCCGAATAAATAATGAATTGCGATTAAGTTTTAGGTCATTTTATGGTTGCAACACGCCACAAAACATAGAAGAAGTTTTAGTTAATTTCTGCCCAGTATTTCCGCTCTGTTTGCGCACACATGCCGGGTGTCAACAAAGACAGATGTAAGTGGACAAAGCAAAAAAATGCTTCAACCAAAGGGTTTCCGTGAGGTGTCTCTGAACCACGATCTCCCAGAAGGTTGTTTGGAGCACTGTCGTTCCCACACCACAGGCCGCCTCCGTTGTCGTCGGGCATTTACGTCCATCTGCATCATCATAGCAATGTGTTGATAGCGTCTTTGTTTTCTTATTATAGCTTGTTATTACATGGCTTGGTTGAATTCTAATGTAGAATGCGGTCTGTTATTTCTTGATAACAGACGCTGCTAAGTATAACACACCGTTGCCATGAACAACAGAGCGTTGCCATGGACGCAGTTCAGAGACGGAACGGACTATTTTCTTTAGCGGAAGCAACACAATCATTTTTAAATCAATAAACTCCTTTTTAAATCAATATTTTGTCAAATTATCGATTTTTTTGGTAGGTAGCCATGTAATAAGCGGGATAATGTATAGCAAGGCGGTTGTTATAGCGAATACAACCCCTTCAGGCTAACTAACGCCTCGCTATACATTATCCCTTACATATCGCTATCAGCTGGCACATAAGCACTATTAGGCTACAACTTGTGCAATATTGATAATTTGTTGGTAGATGGCGCGATCCATTTTGTCTAGCAAAACTTTGTTCGCAAATGTTTGCTTGAATGTTGTGTGAAAATGAATGGAAACACCTTAAAATGTCTCAAATCAATTCTATATACCAATTTGATCGCAAAACAGCATGTGACGTCATTACGCACAGGTTTTTATTCGCTTTAAAGCCGTTGGATGGAAACACACTTTCATCTTTATTCGCATGAGATTTTTTACCGAACTTCAGATAATTCAATTGACAAGTGGATGGAAACTTGGCTACTGTCTGAAGACAGTTGTAGTTCTTGTGTTTCTCTTTCCTTCTGTGATTCTGCTTGTTAACAGCAGGTGTTCATCACTAATGCTCAATAATCACTTAATTCTTGACTGCAATGTATCTACTTTTAGTGAACTCAACTGAAATAATTTCAGAGTACTCATAACTATTGTTTTTATCAACTTAATTGTTAGCTTAACTTATTGTATTTTACTTTATGTGTGATATTGTGAGCTAGCAGTAACTGCAAGTTCATTTAAAGTTTGTCATTTCACTGTTTTTACTCAATATAGTGAAGTTTCAGCTATATAAAGTATTTAAATGCAGTGTAAAGTTTAATTGTGTATTAAGAAATATCATTGTTTTAGTGGACTCAATTAAAATAAGTTCAGAGTACTCATAACTATTGCTTTTATAAACTTAATTGAATTGAGGCAATCGGTTTCCAAATGAGGTAACTTAACTTGTTGGGTTTTACAGTGAAGAGAAGCACAAATAAATACAATACAATGAAGATACAACTAAAATAAAGAGTGCTTTCAGGAACAGAAATACTTTAACTATAATTATTACAATATTATTACACAATTATTAATTAAAACTATTGAAGTTTTTTTAAGTGTTTTATTAATATTAATGACAGACTGCTGCAGATGTATTTATTTATATAGCCCTGTTATAGTAGTGGCAAAAAGGCTGTGTGTGTGTGTGTGTGTGTGTGTGTGTGTGTGTGTGTGTGTGTGTGTGTGTGTGTGTGGCCTGGTAAACCCTACGTTATGGGGACAAAATGTCCCCACAAGGATGGCAATATCCGAAATCCTTGTTCGTGTGGGGACATTTTTTGGTCCCCATGAGGAAATCAGCTTATAAATCACACTAAGTGATGTTGTTTGAAAATGTAAAAATGCAGAATGTCTCCTGTGATGGGTAGGTTTAGGGATAGGGTTAGTGTAGGGGGACAGAATATATAGTCTGTACAGTATAAAAATCATTATGTCTATGGAAAGTCCCCATAAAACATGAAAACACAACATATGTGTGTGTGTGTGTGTGTGTGTGTGTGTGTGTGTGTGTGTGTGTGTGTGTGTGTGTGTGTGTGTGTGTACGCTCATGTACATTTCCTAACACTGTAGAGTGTTTATTGCTGATTACACCAGCAACATCTCCAAACCTAACCTCTCTCTCTCCTTCCTTACTCCTCGAGCAGTTCTGGGTTGCTGTATAATTTTTCCCTGAACTTTGTCAACCTGGCCTTTGCTAAAACTTTTTTTTCTCACTTGCTGACTGCCTAAAATGAAACAAAACATGAAGCAAAATATCAACAGTTCAACAAATATTTAAATTCATATTCCATAAGGTATATTTAAAAGTAGTACACAATGATTATATTCTCATTTCCGAAACAGAAGTTCTCTCTACCGCAACTGGACTTAAATGGTTGCAGTATATGAGAATGGTGTTTCGGAGGATGAGGTGCCTTGGTATGTTTTGCTAACAATAGAGAATCCATGATGACTTTGCTAATCTTTTACTTAGTGCATATAATTAGACATTAATGAAGTACAATTTTATAAAAAATTGTAAATCTAACAAATTTTCTAAATGTAGAAAACGACTTGTTTCGGTAATGATAATCAATATGTCGTGTACACATTCTGACAAGTGAATATTTTACATTAATTGGAGAAATATAAAAAGATCTTCTGACCTGGTAGCCATCTTGAAGGAACTGGCCCATGTGCTTCTTCATTCAAACTCAAACTTTATTTAAATTCTGAAATGTGCGTTTTAACAATCCTCAAAAAATGTTGCGGAGGATGAGAACCGCAGTCATGGACACATAATTTTCCTACTTTTTTACATTATTATTATACATGAATATTCAGTAAATTATTTTTCTGTCATCTGAAATAATCTAGTAGAACATCCATTTAATTTTTTTCTGATTTTTTTTTTATTTTAATTTGTTTAAATTACAACATAACATACATTCAGTTAAGTTGGACGCATTACGGTAATGAGAATTTTTGCAGAAAATACAGTAAAATAGAAAATAAAATTATTCCCATGTTGAAATTACACATTGTGCAAGGTAGAGATCAGTATTGTCTTTATTGTGATGCTTTTTTATATTACTAAATAACATGTTTAATATTTAAAATCATTAGTGCCGTGGTGTTTTAATGGTTTCGTGCGAATCACCCGGCTAATGGATTACCCCCTTGCTTTGTCATCATAGTTCCCCACTTTGAAAAACGAGTCGTTTGCTGAGCCTGGTGTCAATAAAAGCTTTTATTGGACTAACAAGGACGTTTTCAGTTCTGAAACTTACAGGATATTCTTATAATTTGATGACCTCTTAGATGTCAAAAGCTCAAGGAAAATTTGATTTCTCAGTTCATCACCCCTTTAAGTAAAAATAATAACACTCTTTGAATTTCAATTAACTTTAATTCTACTTTCTTAAATTTGTGAAATTTAGCATCCTGTTTGCTACTTTAGTTCAAATTGAGGAATTGAAAAGGAATTTGAAAATCATCCACAATTCAGCTCTGTACATGTGACCCTTTCTGAACTGCTTTTCTATTATTAAAAATAGAATGCCATCAAAGTCTACTCTGGCTGTTTGAAGTGTAATTAATATTCTACTTATGTATGTCTTTGCTGCTAACTCATTCAGAATTGCTAGTTTGAATGTTACTTTGCCCAGGGTTAAAAGTGGACTTATTATGGGATTTAAAAAGACCCAGGGTTAAGCACAGTTTGAAGTTAAAGATCTATAAAAGCTAAAGCTAGTTTTTGTATTGTCATGTAACTATCGTCTTTTCGTGGGGAACTGTGATTTATTTTCTGTACCTCTCATTTGGAAGCACAGCGGCTCTCAGAAGCCCGTAATAGCCTGGGTTACCGGACAAGGTTACCTTGCCAAGCTGCTTATCATGGAGAAAGTGGCCTGCTAGGACAAAGCATTTCAGAATTTTATTATCATTCAAATTAGAACATATAGAGGGCTTCTCTCCGATTGGTAAAATAATGGTGGTCATTTATCTAGCTAACACCGACCTTTCATTTTCCATTCATGTCTTATTAGGGGGGCATACATCATCATCTTGGCATAATTAAAAAAAAAACCCAATTGATTCATAGTAGAAATGAGGAAAGGTGGTGCTGTGCTCGGCAGGTGCTGCTGGCTGTCATTAGTTTCAGAGTCTGGCCTTTTGCTGTTGACTTTTCCCATCGTTGCCGTTAGCGGTGGGAAAACATGTGCCCAGGGCGACATGTATCCTTATCAGCCTGCCGAGTCGTTTATAACCCGCAGGTTAAAACATAACCAACCCATGCCACAATGCATTAATGTGATTTTTATGTCTTGTGTGTTTATCAGTTTTTATGATAGATTTGTAGTAGATTTTGTCTCCCTGTGCTCATAAAATGTCTTATAAACCCAGTAAAGGTGTACTGTTAGACTGGTGGGATTTTACATTGCTATATTACGTATTTAGAAATATTGAGTGCATTACTGCCCGCCCAATTTTTCAGTTGCGTTGTTTCCTTGGTTCATTAATTTTTCCCATAGGGATTTCTAAAAAGTCTTTATTAAAGTGTTACAAGCCATGCACCGAACCAACCAGCTACAAGTTGAATCACAACATTGCACACTGTCTTTTGAAGCAAAAAAGTATTTAAAATGGGACAAAAAGACAAAGATACAAGACTGTGTATTTAACGGCTTTAATGAGGGAAAGAGCAATAATCCAATCAAGCATCGCAAACAACATAATCATATTAAAAATATGGAGAAATCTAAAATGAGGCCCTATTAATTTAAAGTTGTTGATTATATCTAAAAACAATATATTTTACTTTTATTGCGAAATATGCATATTGTCACAGTCATCGTCTGCACCATCCTGTCTTCGTCTTCACTACACTTCCCAGGATCCCTCGTGTCTCCACACCTGAACTCACTCCCTCATTACCCACCTGTCCATCGTCATCGTCATCTGTCACCTGTCCTCACCTCGTTAGTGTTCTTTTGTATCTGTATTTAGTTTCCTTCTGTTCAGTTAGTCTTTGTCGGTTCTCGTCTATGTCATGTAGCGTTTATGTAAGGTGTCTATGTTACGAGTTGTTATCACCAGAGTGTTTATCTTCTGCCTATCTGCCTGTTTGTACGCTGTGAGTTTATTATTGTAAGTAAAGTTTATTGTTATTGGAAATTCGACTTCTCGTCTTCCTCTGCATATACTTCCCGTGACAGAAGAACCGACCGCCCTTAGATGGACGATGGGGTAAAAATTATCGCCTTGGCTGAGAAAAGCCAACACTTCCTCTCGTTCGTCAAGGGGTTTGTCCGCATTGCCATCCACAGCACCCTTGACGACGAGAGGTTGTGTACCTTGTTCCAGCTCGGGGCCACCTTTCGCCATCGGATCGACCTTCCAGACACCACCAGACTCAGCTGGAGGGAGACCGTTATCCGGTGTCTGGAGAGCGTCGATCCCCGATCTGGAATACATCCTGCCAGACCTGCAGTGCCCATCCTGCCAGATTCTCGTCCCACCGAGACCGCCTGTCCAGTGTCTCCTGTTCCTTTCCTCATCCAGAAACCGATATGACTCAATTTACTTTTTTTCTGAGCCTGTGTCCCGTCCAGCCCAGAGCCTTCACCGCTCGCTGGTCCCGTCCAGCCCAGAGCCTTCACCGCTCGCTGGTCCCGTCCAGCCCAGAGCCTTCACCGCTCGCTGGTCCCATCCAGCCCAGAGCCTTCACCGCTCGCTGGTCCCGTCCAGCCCAGAGCCTTCACCGCTCGCTGGTCCTGTCCAGCCCAGAGCCTTCACCGCTCGCTGGTCCCGTCCAGCCCAGAGCCTTCACCGCTGGTCCCGTCCAGCCCAGAGCCTTCACCGCTCGCTGGTCCCGTCCAGCCCAGAGCCTTCACCGCTGGTCCCGTCCAGCCCAGAGCCTTCACCCCGTCCAGCACAGAGCCTTCACCGCTGGTCCCGTCCAGCACAGAGCCTTCACCGCTGGTCCCGTCCAGCCCAGAGCCCTCGCTCCACGTCAGCCCCGCCGAGCCCGCGTTGCACGTCAGCCACGCCGAGCCCGCATGTCCCGTCTGCCCAGCCAGAGTCTATTCACGTCCCGTCTGCCCAGCCAGAGACTGTTCACGTCCCGTCTGCCCAGCCAGAGACTGTTCACGTCCCTTCTGCCCAGCCAGAGCCTGTTCACGTCCCGTCTGCCCAGCCAGAGACTGTTCATGTTCCGTCTGCCCAGCCAGAGACTGTTCATGTTCCGTCTGCCCAGCCAGAGACTGTTCACGTCCCGTCTGCCCAGCCAGAGACTGTTCACGTCCCGTCTGCCCAGCCTGTCCCCGTCTCAGTCCCAGTCCCTGTCCCAGAGCCTGTTCCAAAGCCTGTCCCTGAGGCTTTTTCTGACTCTGTCATTTCACCCAAGTATTTTTTTTGGGGGGGATATAGGTCCTTGCCATGGCTGCCCAAAGGGTCCTCTCCGCCACGGCCACCCGAAGGGTCCTCTCCGCCACTGCCACCCAAAGGGTCCTTTCCGCCTTGGTCACCCGAAGGGTCTTCACCGCCATGGCCAACCGAAGGGTCTGCACCGCCATGGCCACCCGACGGGGTCTCTCCATCATGGCCACCCGAAGGGTGCCTGCTCATCCTGATCCGCCATGGCCTGCTGCTCATTCTGCTCCGCCCTGGAGGCTTCCTGCCCCTGTTAAGCCATGCCCTGGTCAGCCTTCAGGGCGCCCACCCCCCCACCCCTGTTGATGTTCTACGACGCGAGGTCGCGCCTTTTTGAAGGCGGGCGTTATGTCACATTATGAACATTACCCACCGGTTCATCGTCATCTGTGTCACCTGTCCTCACCTCGTTAGTGTTCATTTGTATCTGTATTTAGTTTCCTTCTGTTCAGTTAGTCTTTGTCGGTTCTCGTCTATGTCATGTAGCGTTTATGTAAGGTGTCTATGAGTGTTTATCTTCTGCCCGTCTGCCTGTTTGTACGCTGTGAGTTTATTATTGTAAGTAAAGTTTATTGTTATTGGAAATTCGACTTCTCGTCTTCCTCTGCATACACCTCCCGTGACCCATATACACAAATTTAAGTATTTTGAGAGTGTAGGGAGACAACATTTACAATTATAGAGATTACAATGATGCAATTTGCAGTGCTTTATGGGAGTGGGCGTTCCCTGCAAGCTCTTATGGTGCAATTTGACTTTACTTTGACTTTAATTGGTCGAATTTTCTGTACAGCTACAGCATTGTAGTATTGTATGGTAGTTTTTCATCTTGTATTCAGCTGTTAAACACAATTTTAAAAACAAGTTAAAATAATGGGGGCTGATGGCTTCAACAGAAGCAAATATGTTCAATTGATAACCTTGTTGCTCACAATAGGGCTGTCTTTAATGGTGTGAAAGTTGAGTAATGTATTGTTAAAGATCAACTTCCCTTTTTGGTAGCAAAATCTATTTGGATTTGAACCTGCATTGTCCATATGAGTACCATGGCTTAACACTTTCAGGACATTTCTGCTCTTTACTGACAGGTATTAAAGTGACCTGTGGAGGGAGACCTCCTTCATTAAGTCTGAAGATAATGCACACCTGGGTGGGCTGATGGGTGGCGAATGCGATGAATGAGAATTCCCCCTAAAGCTTTCCCAAATGAGAATACTGCACGAAACCAGTTCTTTTCATGTGGACTGATGGAAGGAAGCCATTCTCCCCATAGCCCTTTTAAAGACTAATTGAATAGTAAAGCATTGCCTGGGGCGTTTTGTTGTCAGCTCATTTGGCTCCCCATTCATCTCAATCCGTCATAGTGTTTTCATTTTTTCTTGGCAAAATTCTCAAGGAACAGCCCACTGAATGTGACTCTAATCTGATGATGTTGAAATAACATAAATGCCTAAGCACCTTCCCCAACCCAACCCAAACACGTCTCACTTTAACCGTTTCTAATCAATGACATGGACGTGTGTCCCATGAGTTGTGGTGCCGTTAGGCCCAGATCGAGATTTTCTCTTTCGTTTGACATTACTCAAGTGGAGCAAATGGATTCCCTGAAAAGATAACTAAGTCTTATCTCACTGGCGCACTAATAAAAATGATGGATAATGCGGGCCAGAAACAATTGAATTTCATGTAGCTACGTCTCAGTCCTTCAGACGGTCTGTGAGAATAGACAGGTTTCTTTTTAGCAGTCGAAATAATCATATTATTATTATATCGAAGGGTGTTTCTTCAACTACGGGTAGGTTTATGCCCCATTTTATCATAACTAACAGATTTAAACTTTTTTCACTTTGTTATGTGAAGATTGCATTAAAGATTGCACACCCCTGTGGTGAAAATCACATTTTTAATGTTGTTTATATATGTCTATGTGGTGTTTTTAATATGCTTTAAGACAAACCATGTGCAAATTCATAAGTGAACACCATTGCTGAGTATTTTCTCCTTAAAACTGCAGTGAGCCAAAGACAAAAAAGTGTTTTTAAATCGCTGGTATTCCTTATGTCAATAACTACATTGTAACTAATCATGTCAACGTGCGGGGCGGGCTTTAGCAAATCATTAACTATGCTCTAGCAAGGGAAGGGAATTTTACGAGAAGCCATATTGTATATTTTTCTGTTGATATGAAAAATTTAGCAATATAGCAAGTGTATTATGTATATGATGTATGTTATGATGAACTATCTTCCTTATATTCCTTTTAAGATGAACAACCTTCTAAGTTGTTCAAAGCATTTCCAAGTATACTGATTGTTAGAAGGCAGACTGAGATGGCGAACGGGAACATGGTTTGTGTAACATTAGCAACACATTACTAGCTGTTTGATAACGTAGTCAAGCAAAAGGCTAATCATATTAATTACGTCATCCGATGTTGTAAAGTGTGATGCATAAAGTGTGTCTATTTTAAGACATGAAGAATTTTTTTGTCACAGGGAAAAACGTTTAAATATTTCATGTCAACGTCAAAGAACTAGCGGAAAATAAAGCTGACTGTGTGTTGTCGGCTGCGTCTCTGCCAAAAAGCTGCGCTTGAACACACCAAAAGGACTAAAGGTGACTGTCAGCTAGCACGTGTGTTCTGCGCCGGCATGCAAGTAAATATCTGTCTATATCAGCAGGTATCAATAGTCTATTTTCGTTATTCCAAAAGGGAAACCGAAACTGCAGATATACAAACCGTAAAAGAATCAGCGCTTGCTTACCATTTTGAATATCAATCACGCCGATCACTTTCTTTATTCAACATGCTCAATCAGCCCAAAAAACCCAGGCGGTGTCCGACAAGAGCCAACTGCGGAACACACAGAAAAAACAAAGCCGACTGATGCTCAAAAACGGCTTGACATTGTCCATGGCCGACAGTCGGCTTGGTGTGTCCAGGCGTAATATTTACAGCCTCTCAGTCATCAAAAGATGATTGTAAGAGTAGTTCTACCAACATCTGATGTCGAGAGTGCAGTAGAGCGTTTCTGTTGCAAAAAGCAGTTGTTTGACCTTTAATAATCTTGACATTCTCGACATCCTCATTACAGTAATGCATTGCCAAAGGCAGTAATGTGGTATCTTTAAACTTTGCACTAGCTGCCTATGTGTGTAATTAACCCTGTATCCTCATCAGGATTCATATACTACATTTCCAGGGGCATCATGCACCTATTTTTCTTCAGGGGGCACCAGTGGCATTTCTGGCTCACTTGGTGCCCTTGGTTTAATCTTTTAATGTACAAGGGGACCCAAAATAGCAGTTTTGACATTACACTAGGGCTGAAAATAACGAGTATTTGTTTCAATCGATTAATTTATTAGATTAAAGGGTAATTTATTGATTACCTGAAAAATGAGAATCTGAAGGATCTGGAGAGATTCTGTATGGAAGAATGGTCTCTGATCTTATGTCAGATGTTCTCCAAACTCATCAGGCATTATAGGAGAAGACTCCGAGCTGTTATCTTGAAAAAGGAGGTTGCAAAAAGTATTTAATAAAAGGGGGCAAATAATTGTGTTTTGTAGAAACATATTTATTTCATAATGTGATTTTTTCCCCCCCACTTTCAATTCTTTTACTTCAATAAAAGGTTCGATTTTATCAAAAGGATAAACAATGCAGATTTATCTTTTACAGCCATCTTTGATCATATTTCCCAAGGGGGCAAATAATTCTGACCAGCACTGTATTTCAAACCAGCAACAAAATCTGACAAGAACTGTCCCATAAATGTTGTTTCATATGCTCAAATAGCATTACAATTTTTTTTTCAGGTCAGGCAGTGCACATGTGCAGTCAACACCGTCAACACTGTCTACACCGGATGCAACCGTTGACGCGTCACATTGCGTTGCACCGCAACAGCTAGAATCTGTCTACACTGAACCTGGCAAAGCAACCGTTGCAAATACATTTGTCCTTCATATATGAGAAGTATCGCGAGTGCTTGGAATACATCATAAATAGAACAAGGAATCAGTTTACTTTTGGCTAATTGTCGTGTCGCGTCACACCGTGCCACATCCAGTGTAGACAACATCACTGATTATAATGGGTTCGATTGCCTTTTGTGGCGTTGCATTGCACCCGCTTCTGCCCAGTGTAGCGGCAAGGACTTTACCTATCAGTGATTGGCTCTTTTATTTAGAAGACAGGATGTATTCCACCATATTGCACATAGCAGTTTCTACCATTCATAAGTAATAGGAGTGCACCGTCTTAATAAATCTATAGCCTTTGGCTACACAAGGGATTTTCAGTTTAAAGTGATCTGCGGAAGGTGTGCCTCCACACTCCGATATCTGAATGGTAATTTCTACCGCAATGATTTAGACAAGTTTTTTTAACCTACAATAATGGTTCAGTTTAATTGTGAAAGTAGAAACAAATTTTTTTTTTTTGGAAATTGCATAGAAAAGGGGGGCATGTGCATGACGCGTTTTTATGTTTCATATACTGTTGTTCTCATAAGTTTACACACTGTACACATTGCAGAACCTGTAAGACATTTACAATTAAAAAATAGGTGCAATCAGGAAAAAAATTAAGTCATTATTTGTTTAATATATATATATATATATATATATACACTACTGTTCAAAGGTTTGGGGTCAGTAAGATTTTTTTTAAAATGTTTTTAAAAGAAGTCTCTTATGCTCAGTCTGCATTTATTTGATAAAAAATATCGTACATCACTAATATTGTGAAATTCTATTTTATTTTTAACTAATTATCTAATGATCCTGGATCCTTGCTAAAGTTGTTTGCTAAGATCTAGCCTCTAAAATAAATCAAGTATCTCGCTGTAGCAAGAATAAAAATATGGATAAACACCCTGCGGTACTGACAATATGAAATGCACAAAATTTAAGATGTGTAATTATTGTAAAATCCCAAGCAATAGTAAAGCCGATTTGATCAGAGCTACAGGCCAAAGTTTGTCACTCATAAGCTCAAACTCTTATGCTCACAGTAATAGTGTTTTGCTCAAATACCAAAATAAACAGCAAACATTCAGCAGTTATTAATTTTCATTTATATGATCCAACTCTTCTTCTGGATCGGTGCAACGTTTGATGTCAGATTTAGCTGTGTGATATGGCTCTGAATTCAAGATTAGGAAATACAAATGTGTGATACCCTTTGATTTTTGCATTTGTTTTCTTAATTTTTGAGATACCGGCTCTGTTCAGTGACCTTACCTGGGGATTGAATTTATCTGAGATGCAATGGAGTTTGACTGCTGTCTTTTTGGCCAGTGGTGATTTCCTTATCATGTCTAATTAAATAAACAAGATCTGTTTTTCCAAGTGATTCACTGGAAGGTCAAGGGAATGGGTGATCGAGCTGATTTCGTCCAATCTAACGTTCTCCTGTCTGCCTCTCGCTGGCACGCGATAGGTCTGGAGCAGCTGCGAGTGAGTGGACGTGTGTGTAATGTGGATGACTTTGTAAACATTAGTCCCATAGGCACAAACCAAAAAAAAAAAAAAAAAAGCCCTGTCAGTTTGCAGTGTTCAATATGTCGCCATAGGCCACACTTTTCACGGTTAATACGATAGCAGGATGTGGCACAAAATAGCTAGTGCAGACTTGACATACGTATAGATCAGAGGACATCAAAGAGGCACTTCCCACCTCGTTACAAAGAGAGACAATAATTATAACAGCCTTATGTCTTAATCTGCGCATGACTGTTTGCTGGCTGGCATTATCAACCATCCACAGGAAGGCGTGTGGAAGCTGTGTTAGGGAAAAGCATCTCTGTATCTGCAAACTTCTCTGATATTCCTTCAGCATGAACCCACTAAGGAGACAGTGGATGCCAGACCCCCCCTTAATCTTCATATGTCACTGTCACTCCTCTGCAAAAGCAGTATATCTGCCGCTTGCAGAGCTATTTGGCTGGAGATGGAGTCGCAGGCCTGCCTAAACGGGTTGGATTAACGGCACTTTCAGTCCCTGTCTGTCTCGCACCTTTGCAGCACTGTGACCGAGTAAATAGCCTCCTTTCAGACGACTGGAAGGAAGTTCCCCAGGGAGAGATGCACATTCAATCATATATCATCCCTCGCCCTTGGCCTGCACTCAGGCCTGATTCTGCCCACATCACCCATGTGTTTCTCTAAACCGCGTGCCAACAAGACACAGTAACAGAACGCGTGCAGTGGCAGTGACCAGCTACTTTTTTTTAAGTCACCTTGGCTCTGCAAGTAATTTACATTTTCGTTCAATTTCTTAAGTTTATTTATTAGGTATCATTAACTAATAAAAAACACTTGGGTAAATTAGTATTAAAATGTTTTTTTTATTAATCTAAGTTAATGTTAATTATTTTTAGAGTCATTGTTAATTCGTGTGTTCATTCATAATACAATAAGGTTCATTTATACAAATCAATTAAGTCTTAATGTATTCGTTTTAGAAATGTATATTAACCAATAATAAATGTAATAAAAAATCATTTTTAGATAATAAAATCCATCTCTGTAAGATACTACTTAAAGATTATTGCAAAATAATCTTCCTATATATTATATTATATTATGTTATATTAATAGCAGACGGGGGGTGCTTGTCTGAAGTATAAAATCAAGCCAATCACATAACGTCTGGTTATGACGTGTGTTATTTGCCAGCTCAGCCGCATCGAACTTCCACTGTAAACACATGTAGCCTATGATGCGAAAACGAAACCATCGAGCGAAATACCGGAGTGAACATGGCTGACCGAGTTTTGGTGCCTCCTTAACCTGATCCTCCATGAGTGCAACCAATCACAATCACAAGTATCGCCTTGCCGGACTTTGGCCTCCCCAGTTTCTCGCTGACGATCGGTAATAGTTGATAAATTAAACTTTTCCTAAAACCTGTCGGGAGTAAGGCCACAACATCACCTCCATTCAAAATGTTTAAAGGGGTCATATAATGGTACATGCACTTTTACAAGTTGATTGTACTGAAATGTGTGTTGGCAGTGTCTGTACACAACCATCATATAATGATAAAAATCCATCCAGTGTTTTTGTTTTAATCTCCTTATATGTTTTCCCCTGCCTCTCAAATCGAGCCGTTCGAGCCTGTGACATCACAAGCTCACACGCCCCTCCCACGATTGTTGAATGACAGCCGGGTTTAAACACAGACCCGCCCTCGCTCGTGAGAGCTGTCAATCATAGTCTGCGCGGACCGGCGCGGTCATTGTTGATATGCTGGAGCACTGTCTATGAGCAGAATGGCGTCTAGGCGATTGTGGTGTTCTGTTCTTGGGTGTAATAACGAACACAGCAGTCATTTTAATGTTCCTAAATCCAAACCGCCGAAGACGCAGTGGCTGTGTTTGTTTTCGAAGGGAATATTCCCCACGAGCAACGTCAATGCTCTCATGTGCGAATCATTTCACACACCAGACTGCTTTATAAATGAGGGTCAGTATAAAGCTGGATTTGCTAAGAAGCTGCTCCTGAAAAAGGATCGGTACCAGATATTCGTGTTC
Source organism: Rhinichthys klamathensis goyatoka (assembly GCF_029890125.1). Lineage (NCBI taxonomy): Eukaryota > Metazoa > Chordata > Actinopteri > Cypriniformes > Leuciscidae > Rhinichthys > Rhinichthys klamathensis. The sequence goes on from NW_026606718.1 coordinate 388,055, forward strand.
CTGCTGAACCTCTAGAAGAACTGAAGTGAGTGTAAGGTTTTATTAAACTTTATATTAATATTTATATTAATCCTTGTAAATCGCTAGCTGCACGCTTCACAATGAATGCGTCTAAGTTTACACTCAGGGTACATTACGGCATGTTTTCTATGTATGACGTTCTCAATATAATGCATAATCCCACGTTTATACTGAACAACGTGTTATGGTTATTGTGTTACAAACGGTGTACGCCAGAGCCGGCTCTGGTGTACACAGAACAGAGGGGCGGGGTGAGCAAAGCTCATGATCATTTAAAGTCATATACACTGAAACGGCGTGCTGAAAACAGATCTGTTTTTTACCAGGTAAAAAAATAAGTGTTTTCATACAATACTAATGAGAACTTTTAATTAAAGTATATTACAAACTTTTAATTTAGACCCTAAAGAATCATACTAGCTTGTACAAAAATGGCATTATATGACCCCTTTAACAAACACTCTTCTTGTTCGGGCTTCAGTTTGCAAATGCCGGGAATATTCTCCACAACAGAGCGAATTGCATCCCGTGTCTCCATATCCGCGGTCATTTTCGATTTCCCTAACCTAAAATACAATCTTAAACTCGGCGCTTAGCGTCTACGTCACGGCTCTCAGCCCGCCCTCTGTTCGTTGATTGGTCGGCTGTTTTCAGGCCGGAGGAAAACTGAGAGACATGTCGATGTCTCAGACTGAGTACAGAAGCGAACTGATATTGAGCGGAAGTACGAAGTCTGACGTTGTCAGGCTAAAATTCCTGTGCAAATATTAAATCATATCTTACAGAGATGGAAACTTGGAGGCTCTGAGCACACGGTAGGTCTATCTCAAAAGTTGTATGCATATTATTGCTAAAAATCTATTTCTTTCTAAGCAGAAAAAGAATGGTATTTTTACTTCTGGAACCCTGCTGTGCTTTATTACAGTGGCACTGTTTAGATGACACCATTATTGCATTGTGGTCTGCTCCGTTGTGATGAACTTCTATTGAAGCTGCAAGGACTGATTATGGTCCTGCGAGGCCCCAGGGCACCAGGTTCTCTGGAGACTCCTCTTGTTGCAATTAATGTCCAAATAACAAGAAATAACATTGAACCCACCATGGGAGTAATACTGCAAAAGAGGTGACAATGTATCATGACTAGTATACAGCATTATTCGATTTTTTCTTTGTTGATTTTACGTTGTGGCTCTGGCTGTTTGTCTATATATCAATTTTAAACATGCAGTGGCTTGTTCCCAGGTGTCAGTCTTCCGCTAGCCTCTCCGTTAAAGGCTGATTGTCCATTGGCCGGCTCCATAGTTCCTCCTTGATCTTCAAATGCAGTGCATCAAAATTTCTGCACATTTCAAATAGTGAAGTATCTTTATGACCACACACCAGGTAATATGAATATGGACAATATTATTGCTAAAAAATTAGAAAGAGAGAGCACTGTAGATCACGTTGAGGTGGCAGCAAGAAATTGTTCTTCTCTAACCCCTCATAAAGTTTAATGGAGTGGGTTATTATGGGCTCACAACAGCATAACTCATGAGAATCAAAGCGAGGTGCGTTCGCCGCGTCTTCGCCTGTTTCACACCCTCGTACACGCCTTGATCACATCTGGAGAAGGAATGAGTCACACCATTGACACTGTTAATTCATAGTTATCTCGAGTGGTTTCGAGACTCTGACTTTATTGCAGTCCAAAAATGAACATCAAATCTTTATAAAACAGTTCAGAAACTGTCAAAAAAATCATTGTGCACACTTTTTATTATCAGAACGAGTTGCACACACTTTAGTCGGACAGATGTAATTATTTCTTTTACGTCACATTTATGGAGAGATCTGATAGCGCGTGAATGACTTTCACGCAAGTTGTAGAAGGACTTGCTGAAGTGTTTTAGAGCCTGCAGAATTTGGGGTCAAGCCATTACCCTCCCTAATGTGCTGTGAGATTGCATGCTAATTGATGCTGCATGCTAATTGATATTAGCTCTCGCCATATCTGTTTTACACATTTGCGCACAATGCAAAGGTGTCTTTTACAGCCAAGTTTTGGGATGAATCTCTCGCTCACATCTTGGAATAATCTGCCGTATCTGTGCTACATTACCTGCTAGCGGGCGGCTTGCTAGAAGAGGAAAATTCAGCTGGAATGGCACAAAACAAAAGGAGCAGGTAACTAGCAGGGGAGCTTTCCAGTCAGAGGTGTTGTTGTGTGATGAAGTGAAGGTTGGTGCGGTGCCCTCTCTTCTCCCCGAGTCCCCTGTAGCGTAGCGCCCCGCGTCCTGGGGGAAATCTCGGCAGGCTGTCTCCAATAAGAACGTGCTGAGGGAGAACTCCGATAAACAATCCAGATCCTCCCTTGCTCTGTGTTTTTGCTGCACTTTGGGCGCCAGGTAACCTTCTGCCAGGAGCTGAGTGGCAGGTAGAGATGTTTCTCTCTATTTTAAGCAGCGTCTAACAAGCCTCGTCAGACAGACTGCAGGGGCCTTATACTCACTGCTGGCATAACTCAAACAGAGAAGCCAGCAGACTCACTCTCAGCCAAGCACCACCTGCCACCCAGCACCGCAGCAGAGCTCTGCAGAAACCTGCACATATGTACACACACACACACACACGCACCCACCCCTCGAGAGTCCGCTGATCGATATGAACCCCCCAGACAGAGTGCGGCTCCTCGAGGAGGATGCGTTCTGAGATGAGAAGGTTAATTTGGGGCCGGCGGCCTCAATCACTGCGAACTCCAAGTAAATATGCTCCTCAGATGAATAATGCAGATTCGACCGCAGCTGAATTTGTGATGTGCTCGGGGATGTAAGATTTGGTGGTCGATGAAGGGGAGATGAGTCTGCGGTTCGAGTTGCGCGTCGTTTTTGTCACGCCGCGACTCTGTCTGTGCTCGAGAGGATAACTCCGTAAATGAAGACACTGCTTGTGGTTGTGAGGGTTCCTGGAAAAGATCTGAGAATTCTCTGAAAACATTTGAGTGCATGACGAAAGAAGATACCAGATATACGTTTTCGGGTGAAATTAGCACTATATGCAGCCTTTTTTTTCTGGTAGTAAACAAAATGTACACGTCGTCTTGAGTTAAGTAGAGACTATTTCTTCAGAAAACATTATTAAATGTATTTTTTCGGGAGAGTTCCTGCAGTAGGTGGCGGTGTGGGCACTTGTTGAAAATGACAGCTGTACCTTTAAGAGGAGCTCAGGGGGCAAAGGGAGGGCCGGGTTGTCAAGATGATGACTGCTGGAGACAATCCGAACTATGCCAGGCTTGTTATAAGAGTACAACGCACAGGTACGAGCACAGAGCATCATGATAGAGATGTGTTGGAGGAGGAAAACCAGGGTAATAAATATGTTCAGATCTGTTACCTGCCAGTACAGCTGTGGAGGTGTACTTTAATTAGCAACTGATTCGTGTGATGTTTGCGGTTCAGCAAACACTGAGCTATCTGTGATAAGTTGTAGACATGCTCTGGTTTATGGTATAATCATCCTTAGATACTTAGAAAGGCTTGATCCTTAAGCTCAGGGATCAAAGAAGCTCGCTTAGCTAGCGCACTCTCTGAATCGATCTCTGCTTGTTTAATACCATGTTACTTGTGGTAAGTTATGCTGAAATTGATTTAAAAAAAGGCAAGAAATAAAAACAGGCCATATGCTGTAGGCAACTGTCCAAAAAATTACAATAATAACAGCTTCTCTTTTTGTCGAGTAGCTTATGTAGGATTTGACTGCGCTAATACTCCAAATCTAGGTTGCGTTTTTTACTGGCAGAGGTTGGAGCGAGTTCACATACGCAACGGGGAGCGTCAGAGGACAGGGAGCGAATGTTGCACTCTCGCATGACGCCAGGCAGCCGGGGCACCAGGGGCCGGAGAATTGTCAGTCGGTGTCTGGGAGGTGTGACACGTGTGATATTCACGTCCTCCGCAATTATCACTGCTATGATGTGTGAGCATTAATGATGTATGAACGTTCAGCGGGGGGTTGGGGGGAGGCAAGGAGTCTGGAATCTCAAGACCTTGTTATCTAAGGAAACTAATAGAGGTGTAAACCTAGCCAGCTTTGTTGTATTTTAGGATGCAACATGTTTAGGAAGTTTAAAGTTAACGTGAAATCAAAATGATTACTTAATACACATGTCTGACCCTAATGTTATTCCAAAGTAAATCTCTTTGTAATCCTTAAATATAACAATTTGCTTTACCTCTGAATTAGGGATGGGTGATATAACTTATTTTCATTTCGATCTGATACCAATTATTATCAAAGGTAATATTGCTGAAACTAATGCAAATAATTAATGTAATTTCTGAGGATAAAATGGGTAATTATAGCCATTTAACATTTTAAAAAAAACAATAACAACAACTTTTTTAAACGTTAAATAGCGCGCACTTGCTAATTATCAGACCTTTTTTATTAACAACAATTATGATCAATCATTGAGCAGCTTCTATGGTTACTTCTATTATTAACTATAATAGCCATAATGAACATAACAATTAGCTTGGTTATTTACAGAATTAAATATTTAAATATTACACTGCTCTCTGTGACTGTGTTCAGCATTTCTGTTTGAGTTCAGATGAGCAGAAGTAGAAATACCTCATCCTTTTGATAACAAAGTTCTTTCTTTACTTCAAAACTAATGTATTATTCAAAACCATTAGTAAATGCTTTAAAAAAATGCATCAATATTTTTATGTGAGGATCAATCCTCCCAATATAGCATCAGTATCGGAAAATCCAATATTTCAAGATTGATCTGCTCATCCATACTCTGGAACGATGTCCAGATGGATCTCTTGTCAGATGATGTCTCCGAGGTAGTGCAGATTACGTGAGGATGCTAAGGGCAAGTTCACTCACCCTCTTGTGATTCAAAGCATTTCTTTCTTTTGTGAAACCCATACACTTTTCAAAAATATTTTCTTTTGTGTTCCATAGAAGAAAGTAAGTCATGCAACAACAGGAGGGTAAGTAAATGATGACAACATTTGTATTTTTGGGTGAACTATCCTTTTAACTGATATTCAAATGGTTTTAGTTTTAGTGGTAGAAACAAAAAAATCCATTATCATATTTATATCCTAGTATATTATTATATTATTATATTTATATTTAGTTTCACAAACATTGCAATCTTTGGAAAGAAATTAATCACACACTACAAGATATTCTTAAGATTATCATGCCAGATATAGCTCCTCACGAGATCTCACGGGGAAGAGGATGAAAACAAAATGGATATTTCCACCAGCCGTTCCTCCATTCTGTTGTTCAACAAACTCTCACAGCGGTTTGTTTTTTTCGTGGTCGCCATTTCAAAAGTTCCGTCATTTCCCTCTTCTTGTAGACTTGTCTCTCATTGGCTATTTACACGTCGTCAACAGACAAAAGTCATAACATTACTTAAAAAAATACAAAAAAAGTAAAGGCTGCTGGTCCTGATGCCATCTGTGGGCGTACACTGCACTATTGCGCCGAGCAGCTTAGTGAGGTTTTCACAGTTATCTTTCAAAAATGTGCTGACAGTGGGGATATACCTGACATATGGAAAACATCAACAGTAATACCTATCCCTAAAACAAAATCTCCTAAAGACCTCAATGAATTTTGGCCAATTGCACTGACTTCCCTGGTTATGAAATGCTTTGAAAAAATCGTGAAGGACATAATCATCCTCCTAACTGTAGATAAATTAGATCCACTACAATTCGCATATCAAGCGGGCAAGGGGGTAGAGGATGCAAAGCTTTTCATTCTTGACAGGGTGTATAAACATCTTGAGAAACCTGCCTCACACGTAAGAATTTTATTTGCTGACTTTAGTTCAGCTTTTAACAAAATGCAGCCCCACATTCTAGTCGAACGATTAGCCTCACATTTTAAGTTACCCGAGCAGATCTTATTATTAGTTTGAAATTTTTTAACAAATAGAAGGCAGCAGGTCTATGTAAATGGTAATATGTCATCTGTCATCGTATCAAACACAGATTCTCCTCAGGGCTGTGTACTCTCACCCTTGCTTTTTATATTATACACTGACAACTGTATAGGTCATCTTGGGAGAACAGCCATTTGGTGAAGTTTTCAGACGACTCAGCCCTGTTGTCCCTATTACAGGGCAACCAATCTGACCACAATAGTGCCCTTGCGGAATTTGTCGGATGGTGTGATGACAGCTTCCTTGACTTAAATGTGTCAAAAACTAAAGAAGTAATCATAGATTTTAGGAAGCATAGTGATGAACCTAAACCAAGTGTAGTACATAATGAAAATGTTCAAATAGTTCAAACATATAAGTACTTAGGCACAGTGTTTGACTCACAACTGAAATTCAGTGAGAACATTGATAGCATTATTAAGCGAGCAAACCAAAGAATATACTTACTGAGGAAACTCTTTTGGGGTCTGTAAAAGAATTTTATGCACATTCTATCAGGCCTTCATTGAGAGCCTATTAACTTTTTCTTTCTTGTGTTGGTTTAATGGACTAGCCGTGAAAGATAAAAAAAAGTTTGAGCGACATTGTTAAGGTATGCTCAAAAATCACTGGTACCCAATTAAATGATCTCTGTTCTCTCTGGGAAACACATGCTGTCCAAAAGGCAGACAGAATAATGTGCCAACCAGATCATGTACACAGTATAGAATTTGTTATTATGCAGTCAGGTCGGCGGTATTATGTGCCAATACGGAAAACTAATCGCTATGCTAACTCATTCATTCCTTCTGCTATAAGACTGCTAAACGAAAATACATAACTACATGGTACTGGCTCTTGCTTTCCACTGCTCTGTTTAGTTAGTGGCAGGTGTGTGTGTGTGTGTGTGTGTGTGTGTGTGATACTAGTATGTGTGGATGTGGTTATTTATTTCTTCTTTTCTCTTTTATACATTGTGTGTTAATGCATTTAACTATTATGGATGGGTTGGCTGTAAAACTGAATTGCCCCTTGGGGACTAATAAGGGAATCTGAATCTGAATCTGAATCTATTTTGGAAGTACTGATGTAATCATAGTCATAATCATCCTGATTTAAAATCCTAAATATCAAACATGTTTGATATTGTCGGGGCGGCCCATTGTGTCCTCGAGCAGATCGGAAGGGTTAAGATTTGATCTGAAAACGCCTCACATTACCAGATTATCTAGGCCGAACATCAGAACCAACCAATGCCCTGGACACGATTTTTATTTTATTTTTATTTTTTCTCAGAATGTCGGGAAGGGTAAATCTTCCACAAATCGTCCTGAAACTCCTGTAGTCTGAGCCCGGCCTAAATGGGTCATATAATGCCATTTTTGTACAAGCTAATATGATTCTTTAGGGTCTAAATTAAAAGTTTGTAATGTACTTTAATTAAAATTTCTCATTAGTATTGTAAGAAAAAACGTATTTTACCTGGTCCAAAACATCTCTGTTTTCAGCACGCCGTTTCAGTGCATATGACTTTAAATGATAATGAGCTTTGCTCACCCCGCCTCTCTGTTCTGTGCGTACACCATTTGTAACTCAATAACACAATAATAATAATTCATTACATTTATATAGCGCTTTTCTAGGCACTCAAAGCGCTTCACATGGAAGGGGGAATCTCCTCAACCACCACCAATGTGCAGCATCCACTTGGATGATGCGACGGCAGCCATATTGCGCCAGAACGCCCACCACACACCACTAAATTCTGCAAAGTTTTGAATGAATAACGCATCAGCACCACATCTTGTTCAACTGGATAGGCAAATGAAAACATCAAAACAGAACACCCCCCCCCCCCCCCCCCCCCCCCCTCCGTCGCTAGCGTGCCTCTAGAGGACAGGGAAGTGAGGCTTTTTTATTCGCACAGCTCTTACTAGCTGGCCTCCGTTACTTTGTTTCAGCTGGAAATGTCATGTTACAGAACTAAAATGGCTTGCGAATGCCAATGAATGTTGACTTTGAAGTGTGCTCTGAAAATGAATAGTTTAAACAGGGAATACCTTGCAAAGAATTGTTAAAGTAGCTGAGGTGTTTGTCTTTGTTTATGCTGGCTTTACAAGAACACAACATTATCCAATGGTAAAATATTCACACTCTTTTCCAGAAAAAAGATCAAATGAATCGCAATTAAGCCGTTTGAATAGAAACTTGACCTAACAAGCCTGGATTGCAGCCTCTTTACCCAAACAGACAAGATGTCTGATTATCACTAATTAAAAATGATTAAGCACCTACTTACCTGCGTCAATAACCATTGATTGAGAGGAATGCTGATGCGGGGAAGGTTCTGGAAGAATTCCAAAACACTTTAAAATTTTTATGCTCAAACCAGAGAGGATGCTCATTGACCCAAACAACCAATCATTAAAGTCCTTTGCTTCATTCTCTCCTTCAGAAAGCTCACGGATCCATTTGCTTTCTCGGCCGCTCACAGGTTGCATGCCATTAATTGAAAGCAGAGGGAAGTGTGACCGTAGCCTATTTTAGTCTTGCAGCATGCTGAAAAAGTAATTTGTCATATTATATAATGCACTGAGAGCAATACTGCAGCCCTTTGCATAAAATTCAAGAGATGTCTGGTTTATAACTTGGAAAGTTTCTGTTTAAGGCTGAATAGAAGCACTTCATCTATATGCTGGGTGTGGGCTCTGAATTCAAGCTCAGCTCATGATGACTTTATTTTCCCACCACGATAACAGACACCGCATTGCAAATTGTTGAAGAGATAGTTTACCCAGAAGTGAAAATTCTTTTCTCATTTACTCACTCTCAGGTTGATCCAAAATTGTATACTGAAAGTGAACAACTGAAACTCGTTTCACAAAAGGGGACATTTTGAGTAATGTTTTTTTAACCTATTCATAATAATCTTTCACTCTAGTTTGCTCTTAACTTCTCTGACCAGACCGGAGTCAGTGACTACGTTTACATGCAGCCAATTTTCGGGTTATGGTCGGGTTAAGGTCACTATTCGGGTTTCTGAAACATTAGGGATAACCCGTTTACATGCGTGAGTAGAGAGAGTTACTGCTGTATACATGGAATTGCAATATCCCGATGTAAACGCGATGCGCGGTTAGCGTCTGGACGTACGGACAACCTTAAGACGCAATATGCGTCATTTCCGATTCTTCTTCCTGTATCCAAAGACAACAACAACAGCAGCACGCGGATAATGAATAGTTCGGGGCAGATAGCGATCGCCTTTGTTTGCGCTTTGGTGCTGGTAACGTTACTGACCTCGCTCCAAAAGTATGCTGTGCTGCGTCTCGCCATGTTTACTTCCGGTATACTGCACGCGGGTTTTTGTATGCGCCGAGAAGTTTCTCTACTCAAAAGACCAAGATTCCTTGCGAATAGAACATGCGCAGAACACACATCACTATGGGGATATGCCGATACGCGTTTACATGACCAAAAATTCGGGTTAGAAAAGGGGTACCCCAGGTATAATATCCCGGTTTTTAAAATCCGGGATATGAGCATATTCGGGTTTTTGCCGGTGTTTACATGGCCGTTCGCGACCGGGTTATTGCTAATATCCCGGTTTTGAACGGGTTATTGGCTGCATGTAAACGTAGTCAGTGAGATGAACTTGAGCACTGGATTAGTGAATGAATCATTCATACCCCTTTCTGAAATCAACTGATAAATAAAAAAATAAGTCTCAAAGAACCTTCTCTGATTGGATTGATGTCAGCAAATTGAACTTGAGCACTGGATTAGTGAATTAATCATTCAGACCCTTTTCTGAATCATATGATTAATTAAAAAAACACGACTCGCGGACCTTCTCCAACCGGACCGAAGTCAATGAGTTGAATTTGAGCACTTGATTAGTGAATGAATCATTCAGACCCCTTTGTGATTCAACTGATTAATCAAACAATATGACACAAAATAATGATTCGTTCACCACTCATACATGACTACGACTATCATTAACTCATCAAGGAGAGCAAAGGTGGATGTCAAGATGTTCGGTGAGTAATGACAGCTCACACAAAGCTGTCATATAAATTCAGAGGACTTGCACTACTCCTTTAAACGAATCACATAAAACAAATGAAACAGTCAGTAACTAAAAACAGTTCAATACAAATGAAACATGATTGTAGGCGCTAGTTAGTTACTCCATTCTGAGAGTTCTTATATCTTATATCTTCACCTCTGACACAGATGTTTGAAATATGAGAAAATGAATATTTTATAGATTTGCTTTCTAACTTGCGCACTTCTGTGTATTTGCTCTATAAAGTGAATACAAGGCTGTAACAGAAGCTTCTGTCTAACGGCAACTTCTGCGCTGGAGGGAATTGTTGTTTTTTTTGCATTGGGTTAAGAGTCCTTTCAACAACTGTTTCCTCCAGAACTCATATCCATAATTAATAAGTTTGGAGGTAAAAGAGCGTTAGCACAGTGGGAGAGTCTTGGCTCAAGCATCAAATATTTGATCATTGCTTCTGATTAATAACGGCCCTGATACATTTCTGCTTGGCACACATGTATTAATTATGATGTGATGAAAACAGCTCCCTCATGGAAATGTGCAAGGAATGTACTTGTGTCAATTAATTGGTCTTGTCAAAATAAGATTCTTCTCTGGAGGATGTGTTTATGAAAAACCACAGTGGAAATAGTCTGGGTAGACTAAAAGCTACATTTAGCTGATCTACAGTATGAGTATACAACCAATGTTTTTGTGATGTGTTCAAGCAGGTGCAGTAACCATGGTAACAGAAACTGGATGATGTGTACAGTGCATTAGAGATGATAGCTCAAGGTGCTGTGATTGTACGACTTACGTCCACACACACATCTGTCATCTACTGTATCTATCATTCGATCATTCTATCTATTGTTCTGATTGTATTTATTGTATTGTATTGTATTGTATTTAGATTTAGCTCCTGTTTACACTTAATATTGGATGCGTTGTGGTTGATCGGATCACAAGTGGGCGACGCTAAATACAGGTGTAAATGGGGTCTAAAATATTTTGAGCTTGTCCACTTTTGACCACTTCCAGAAGTAGTTGACAACATCCGACCGGATTGCTTGTAGACGCTCATGTGGTCAAATGTGTTCGAACAGCCATAACAGACGCCTACTCTCCGCCTACTGACTTAAGCCGCGTTTCCACCGCAGGAACTTTCCCCAGGAACTAGGAACTTTGGGGTGGTACTCCGTGTGTTTACACCGCAGGAACCAGGGTCTAAATGAAGTTCCGGGTAAAAATCCCCCCCCCCCCAGAAAGTCCCTGCTGGCGAGGTAGTACTTTTTCAGAGTTCAGGAACTTTCGGGGTGGGACTTGTGCGCTGAACATGCTGATTGGTTCTTTTACCTTGTTCTCTCTGCCGGATGGCGCGCGTTCGTCCCATCCATCTCACGGTCATGTCCGCTATAGCTGATAACAAACGTTGTCTATCTAGCATTACGAGCTTTCTGAAATGAATACGCTTTGGTATTAGTGTTCGTCTCTTTTCTGCCGTTTTGTTAATTACCTCGTTAGTAAACCAATAGATCGCACACAAAAACAGCACAGCTTGAATCTCCTCAATACTTAAAACTCAAAACAAGTACGCGCAGACTGGGAGGAGCAGTCGCACGCAGTTCAACGTCAACAGACTAATCTTCCCGGTACTTTAGTCCACGGTGTAAACACAGTGAGCAACCGTTCTGGGGCAAAAAAAAAGTTCCTATGAAAAAAGTTCCTGGGACAAATAGTTCCTGGTAATTGCGGTGGAAACCCGGCTTTAATGTGTAAATATTATTGGAAGCGATCTAGCCAGACGGGATTTAAACTTTGACGGCTAAAGACCCAAATTTGGTTTGAAGATGAAATGCGTACCAAGCACAATGTTCTCTCATCATTCCTGATTTCTCACTGTGTTCGAGGTGGTCTTCCGTCAATCACAGCAGAAACAAATATAGCTGCTGCTCTTCGTATGTTTTTATGTCATCCTTCGTCTTCAGTCACGCGTTCATATGTAAATTCCACAAGCTTATTTTGTCCATTAGATCGAAAGATCTGAAAAAGCCCATACATTTACCCGCCCATAGACCCTCCCTCAAAGAAATCAGGACAGAAGTGGTCGAAAGTGGAAAAAAAAGAGACTCATTAAAGCACCAGGTGTAAATGGGTATATGTTTCCCTCGTCTTGTGATCTGATTGACCAAAACGCATCTTAATACCAAGTGCCTTAGATCTATTGTCCTGTCTATCTGTCTGTCTAACATTCTAAATCTACACTCACCTAAAGGATTATTAGGAACACCTGTTCAATTTCTCATTAATGCAATTACCTAATCAACCAATCACATGGCAGTTGCTTCAATGCATTTAGGGGTGTGGTCCTGGTCAAGACAATCTCCTGAACTCCAAACTGAATGTCAGAATGGGGAAAGAAAGGTGATTTAAGCAATTTTGAGCGTGGCATGGTTGTTGGTGCCAGAGCCGGTCTGAGTATTTGACAATCGGCTCAGTTACTGGGATTTTCACACACAACCATTTCTAGGGTTTACAAAGAATGGTGTGAAAAGGGAAAAACATTTAGTATGCGGCAGTCCTGTGGGCGAAAATGCCTTGTTGATGCTAGAGGTCAGAGGAGAATTGGCCGACTGATTCAAGCTGATAGAAGAGCAACTTTGACTGAAATAACCACTCGTTACAACCGAGGTATGCAGCAAAGCATTTGTGAAGCCACAACACGCACAACCTTGAGGCGGATAGGCTACAACAGCAGAAGACCCCACCGGGTACCACTCATCTCCACTACAAATAGTAAAAAAGAGGCTACAATTTGCAAGAGCTCACCAAAATTGGACAGTTAAAGCCTGGAAAAATGTTGCCTGGTCTGATGAGTCTCGATTTCTGTTGAGACATTCAGATGGTAGAGTCAGAATTTGGCGTAAACAGAATGAGAACATGGATCCATCATGCCTTGTTACCACTGTGCAGGCTGGTGGTGGTGGTGTAATGGTGTGGGGGATGTTTTCTTGGCACACTTTAGGCCCCTTAGTGCCAATTGGGCATCGTTTAAATGCCACGGCCTACCTGAGCATTGTTTCTGACCATGTCCATCCCTTTATGGCCACCATGTACCCATCCTCTGATGGCTACTTCCAGCAGGATAATGCATCATGTCACAAAGGTCGAATCATTTCAAATTGGTTTCTTGAACATAACAATGAGTTCACTGTACTAAAATGGCCCCCACAGTCACCAGATCTCAACCCAATAGAGCATCTTTGGGATGTGGTGGAACGGGAGCTTCGTGCCCTGGATGTGCATCCCACAAATCTCCATCAATATGGGCCAACATTTCTAAAGAATGCTTTCAGCACCTTGTTGAATCAATGCCACGTAGAATTAAGGCAGTTCTGAAGGCGAAAGGGGGTCAAACACAGTATTAGTATGGTGTTCCTAATAATCCTTTAGGTTAGTGTATATTGCTCTATGGTTTTATCTATCATTCTCTATATCAATTTATCATTCTATCTCTCTACAGTTCTATATATTGTTCTATCCATCATTCTGTCTGTTGTTCAATATATTGTTCTTTTGCTCTCTGTCTATCAGTCTGTATATCATTTCTATCTATATCTATTCATCTATATTCTATGCAACGACCTATATTGTGCTATCGTTTTGTTGTTTATCTGTCGGTCTATATCTAATCATTCTTCTGAGGTATTTTTGTTTTCTAATATTTCTACAGTAATTGCAAATATTTGTTACAAAATATTTTCAAGTAGCCAATTTGTATATTGCAAAATAATTTTCTTGAAGTTTTGGAGATCAAATGCCTTCAAATACACTGCGTACTACGAATGTAGAATTGAAGAAGTTAAATTATGTATTTAATTTGTGCAGCAAAATGCAGTTACTACACCAACACTGAAAGAGAAACATGCATTTAAAGTATTTTGATTGATTTGGTTGATCGGTTTCTTTCTACACCTTTTCTCTGAATCTGAGCATGATGGAGGCAGACTTACCTGTCAGGTAGAATTTTTTACATTGTCATGTTTTTACAAAAACAAAAATGTATATAAATTTGATGAGGAGCCTGTGCTGTACTAATGAAAGACCAGAAACGCCTCTTCATATAATTGCACAACAGAAAACAGTTTGCTATCAAAGAACTGCTTTTTCAGAGCTCTGTTTGTGAAGTGAAAATGTAGAGCCACTACATTCTAACTTTTGACATTATGGTAAATTCAGTTATGATTATTGTATTCAACATGTTTTAAGAGGATTACCAAAGTCTCTGTGTGTTTGTGTTCGCTTAAGCTTTCTTTGTGCACCTCAGAGTCGAAAGCAGAGGAACGAGCCGAGTCTCTCTAATGCAAAGCGTAATTACTACAGTGATCCTCTTGCTTACAGCTTGAGGAAAATGGAGGAATGGATAGACAAATGGTGTAATTAGAGGATTAGGAGGTCTTGGGTAATAGGGCAATAGCAGTACCCACAGCTAATTATCCTGTTTCCAATTTCCTGTTTTATTAGTCCTGGTGTGTATGTGTGTACACACACTACACTATTTTTAGGACAAACAAAGCAAGTATAACACATCCCAGTGCATGAGGTCTGGTTGTTTACTGTAATAAACACCCTATCAGAGGAAAATAATGCTTTCATTTTTGCCGTTGGCATGATGTGCATGGCTGGTAGCATTGCACGGAGAAACACTCATTACTATATAATGTCACAACAATTTGTTTGTACTGTCAGTGTTTTCATATGTCAACCGCTAAAATACAAGGAACTAATAACTTAGACCTGAGAGAGAAGAGAGAACCTACATTAAGTTGACAGCTGATTTTAAAGCAAACATTTTGTCGTCATCTTTTATTTTCTCTGTGTAATTTTCCCTCTCTATAGGACGTATGAAAAAAAAAAATATATATATACAGCCAGCTCAATATTGAGCATTGCCCCCAAATCACAGTCCTCTCACCTTTTAATTTTTTCCAGTTAACTTTCTCACCTGGAGACAATCCCTCGGAGAGAGAAACCTCATTCTGTCTGTCATATTTACTCTTCTTTTTCTTGTAAGATGAGCTTCACACCGCCGTGGCTCAACTCTGCTGAACCGCGAGCAGCACTGATGTAGCTTTCCATCACCCGTCACAGCCCGTATATAAAAAAATAGAGTGAGAGAGAGAGGAAAATTAATTAAATTGTGCGGGGACAAAGGCCCAGGACATAAAGGTCTGCTGTTAGCATTTTTCTAGCCCATTGATTCCTTGTTACAACTGCACATTATGGCTCCCAGAATCCTCATAAATCAATTTGCACACCATTGTCCTTTTGAGAGAGCTCTCCCTAACACAGCACACTGCACTGCGGAGGTGACCACCATAATCTATTGTTTGAGTTTAAGAACTCTCAGCCGACATAAGACCCCCGAGACTTCAGAGGCTGGCTACATGAATCGCCGGGCCTGGAGATTTTTCTACGTTTGGTCAGCTTGCTTTGACACGTGGGAAGACAACAGTGGATCTCCAGGAATCCAAACATATGTGAGCTGTATATTCCGCTCTATCTACCTTGACCCACATTTCAGCGAGTGCATTGTCCGTGTTTGTTTATCGGATGCTTTGTTCTGCGCCAGATGTGCCCGCTGCGTAACTGGGGAAAATAATTCAAAATTAGAGTGTGAGTGTGAATATTTAGGTAACTAAATGTGTGCTATTATGAGTGAGATCTAAGGAATAAAGTAACTTTAGCTCTGTTCCCAAACATGCACTGCCCGGCCAAAAAAAAGTTGCTGTTTGGATTTAAAAAGGGAAATGTTTAAGAGTCTATGATTTGATCATTATTGCAGTGATTATTATGTTTGTAGCATGTTATATGTTTGGCAACAGTTCTTCTTCTAACTTTAATAGCTGGGTTTCAGTCACCTGATTATGATGATGCGCGAAATTCAGATGGAGGGCAGGGAGTGAAGAGCGCAATGGACGAGATGGAGGAAAGTCCGTACTGTACTTTACAAGCTATTACAAGAGAAAGATATAAACAAAAAATCAAACATATGTTGGACGTGATCCTTACGTTATGAAGAGGAGCGATTTTTCAACTGAATTGAAAGATTTTCCTGCCATCGAGGCGGTAGATATCAGCAACTACCTCGTCTTACAGACATACTTTGACTTTACAAAGTTCGTAAACGTTACACGTTACACAAACATAGCCACTTAAGTTGTATTAACTCACCCTTGACGAAGTGATCACTGCACAAACGGGCATTTTCCCATTCGGCTCCTCCCGACCGCAGACGTAGGTTTGCAAGCCGTTTTTCCGGAGTTTTTCGGTCAATTTCTTGGATTTCCCCCCTTATGGACAACAACTTTTGGTACACGATAAAAACTCCTCGTGGTTTGATCGATTTAAGTAACCATAAACGACGCAAAACATAGGCATTTTGAGTTTGTTATAGTGCTTTCTAAATACAGCAAATCACTTCCTGCCCTCCATTTGCATTTCGCGCCATGGCAACGCAGTGGCGTGACGTCATATGAAAACAAGCTATTGATTGATTGGTAGCTTTCCATTTCTTAAACAACCGTGTAGGATAGGAAGACACATCATGGACATGGAAGACTGGAAAAAACTGGTAGAAGAGATAGACCTGGCCACTGGTCTATGAGACGAAGGACCTTGGCAAATTAACATTTGAACTCCCACACACACACACACACTTCTTCCCCGCATCCCCCACTCTTGCAGAGATCACCCAAACTCACGTAAGAATCTATATGGTTTTAATTTGAACAACTGGGGGGGGGCAGACATGTCCACTGTGAACTCATGTTTACATATGAAATGAGGTCTGGCTATATAATGAAATGCAGCGGAAGGATCAGGGCCCCTTTTCTGTATCTCAGATCAGCCCGTGAATGCTGAGTCGCCGAGATGATGATGAAATTGTAATAATACATTTACATGACATAATAAATTGTTATATTTGATTATTCTAACAGACTTTGACTTTATCTTCATTAGAGTTAAAAGGAATAGTCAAACATTCACGTATATTTAATGATGCACAGATATCATTGAAAAACCTTTTCATTTATGGAGTCAGATGAAATAACGAGTTAATGCATAAGATAAAATGTATTGCATTTAATTAAAAATCCCTTTGCCATGAGAAAAGACGGAACACGCGTGAGACCTCTAATCGAGTACCGCCATTGGATCGAATTAGACGGCCTTACAGACATATTCCGGGATGACAGTGTCAAGGCAGTGTGGTTAGGCTTGTTGTCTGGTTCCTACAAAACTTAAATGAAACTGGATTTTATTCAAATATTTACAGTATTTTCTTTCTCTTTATGTCTGCATTTCACATCTGCCCTAGCTTGTGTGCTAGTTTAGTTTATACTTTTAACTTGGCATATATTACGGATATTGTCAGCTCTATTGCTCGTGATGTTCCTCATTAAGTTGCTTTGCATAAAAGCATCTGTTATGAGTAAATGTTAATATTTAAAGTGACAGTTTTGAAACACTCGACATAGGCAGCACATTCAAAAGTGCGTGTGAGACTCATTTGACTCACAATTGATTCCAGTATGATAGCATTAGGAGATTACTTCGATATGTTCACTGAGCTAGGTATTAGTTTAGTATTATTTATTTATATATTATTATCATATTAATCTTTTGAATTAGCTTTTATTTTTATATTTATTAAATACTTGTTTTAGTTTGAAGTTTTAGCCATTTTCCAGTGCCTTTGTCATTTCAGTAGGTCTATCTGTTTTTTATAATATTATAAAAAAACATATAAATATTTCTACACTGTAAATTTGGTCGTTGTTGTAATTTCAGCACTTCAACTTGAACCTAGTGGCCAAGGAAATTTTTTTTTATTTCAACTTTTTCTCAATTAAGAAATTGTAATTGTTTTAGTTAACAATAACAACACTGGCTGTACTGCACTTTAAGATAGTTTTTTTTTTTACATGAAGGATACATGTTATGCTACTTTTGAAATTGGCTTAAACAAGGTATCTGACGTTCTTCGGAAAAGCTGTCTAGGCAGATGTAGCTTAGATGTAGCTTGTTGCATTGTAATCACATCTTCGCATTCTCTTACTTTGCAGCTGAAGGGATTTCCCCCTCTATGGAAATTTCTTTTGTGATTCCTAAGTTAACTAAACATGCCACTGATGGAATAGGAGGCACTGTTGAAGGAAATCATCCACTGCTTTACTGCACCTTTCTCTCTTCACTCTGTTCATCACAATCATCATTTGATAACCAGCACAATCAACATATTTGACTTTGAACATCCCTCTGCTCTCATGCTGACTGTGAAAAGGACTTAATCAAGTGTTTTCACTTCCGCTGTTCTGCTGGCTACATTTAACTCGCCTGTAATGGTCTTTTAGCAGTCAAGGCCAGGTCACCAAAACTCTCTAGTTGAACATTTTCTGCTATGCAGTGCCTTTTGAACTATAGCTTCTTCTTTTTTTTTTTTTAAATGAATATGGAAATTTAAGGGCATTTTTCTCTAAAAGGGTAAATCAGACTTTCAGAAATACACTCTGGTCAAGCTGAGGCACTTAAACTTCATTATACCTTGATTATTTACTCAATGACAAGAAAATGGTTACATTTGCTCAAACCAAAGTAGTGACATTATTTAAAATTCACCCGAATTGTAACTTATGATATTGTTATGAAAAAAAAACCTAATATGATTTCCATCTTTAACGTTAGTATGAAACAAGTTGTGAGTCTTTTATTCTCTATTGTAATGGATATCCGAATAAAACGGATTCTCGAACAGGAAAAAATTTAGGGTGGGACTTGATTTTGTCCAATGGGAATTGATTGGATGGTTTGCTATTGGTCGTTCTCATGTGAGTGACAGGTTGTCCCGCCCCTTGCACCAGTAAACACATCATCAGAGAAGACAAGAGGGAGGGGAAGTTGTTTTGATTAAAGTTTACGAGGGCATGTGAATAAAAAAAAAATGTGCAAACATAAATCATTAATAAATACTGCAATATTCCATTAAAAAATTTAGAATTGTCAATTTTGATTTCATGGTGACTTTAAAAACTGTGAGTTTAATATTTTATCCAGTATATTAAGACACATTTGCTGAGGACATGAAAATGTGCTGCATAGCAGGAATGACCCAACCCTTACTTCCAAGTCCCTCGACTGCCTTCCTGAATTCCTGATCCAGAGGAATTAAATTTGCGCTCGTGCACAGCTGCATGTTCTGTCCCCGAATCACAGAGCGTGTCAACAAAAGGTCAACGTCTCTCAGGAGCGGGTCATTTGCAGATCGTGTTCCAAGTGCAGCGAATTGCACTGAGAGAAAGAAAACAGACACAATTATCTCACAAGAGTTATTGAGCTCTGTGTGGGAGAGCTGGATTTTAGGGGGTGTGAATTATGCAAGCATTTTGCCTGAAAAATGTGAAATTATTTTACCTTTTTTTTTTTTTTCGTCATTCTCATCGGTTTAATCGGTTTAAGGGTGTTTCTTCAACTTTTGGCCTTGTTGTGACCCTCACATTCTCACTAGTTTATTTGATTTGCCTACTTACGGTGCTCAAAAAGGAATCAGAAAGTATTATTTGACCCCTTAATAAAAACAAAGTGAAAAAAAAAGTGTTTGTCATGGATGATCTGAAGCCAGAAGGGAAATTAGTGCAAAAATCAATATAAATTCACACTATAAATATTGAAGTGATTTGTTTATTTAACACTTTGTTTCCTATTTTTAAAAATGTAATATTGTTATAATTTATTTTCAGTGTTACAGTGTAAAATTCCCAATGGACAATTTTTTTTTTTTTTTTCTTGTTCAAGAAGCTCTTTCTCTCAGAATGGGGAAGTCTGGATTTGAATTTGAATCGAGCCATGGCACAAAAATGTACCTGTAGTTGAAGAAAGACTCATTATCTGATAATTTATCAGCTGTGTTGAGAAGTGAAACTCGAAGACCTCTGACTTTTTGTAACTGTTCATTGTGTAGATGAAAAATTAGGGAACATTGTGCTGGTTTAGACAGTTTTTCTGTGTGTAGACCCTGGGGAACGCTCTCCAGCTGGCAGGGAAGCGGTTGATGTGTTCATATGTGACGGTGAGGTTACAGAAAAGGCTCACCTTCTCTCTCTCTTTCTCTCAACTGCCTCCTTTAGCACATCATCAGCACAACTCCGTGTGCTGCTGTTATATAAAGAACGGAAGAAATGAGTGTTGCTGTACCTCCCATCATTACCCAGTTTAGATTCTTACCAAGCATGTTCTCTTCAGCTTCATCATCACCATTATTCCCGAAAGCGGCAGTGAGCTCACCTGTTACCGCCCAGCTATTCCTGCACACTGAAGAAGACTGTCATGGAGAGAGAATTTCAATCGAGGACACGGTGGGGTGTCGGGCTAATTTAAACAGTAGGGGTGTTTAAAGCCAGGGATGGGAAAGGACACGAGGTTAACTCTGTAATATGCAGGTGATATTAAGTGAGTCGCACCTCCCTCGCTTATGGTTCCTCGTCTTTGACTTTTGAAAGGGCCACTCGTTTTTTTTTTTTTTATTCCCTGCACAATTTTGGGACATCATCCTCGTCTTGAGGCCCCTCGCAATGTTCTGGCTGTCTGCCGCAGCGGCCGTGAGATCAGGAGCCAAGGGCAGCGGCGGTCGCAGCGGCCCCCCTCCCGTCAGAGCTAATGTATTCAGGGCAGAACTTCACGCCTTTCAGGTGCCCAGCATCGTGCCTTGTCAGCACAATATAATCAAATCCAATCTGTTATTAAAAGATGCTCTTGACATTTGGCTCCATCAAAAGAAAAACAAAAACTTTGTGTAATGCGATTGGAGAGGAAGCGAAGTCCCCGATGACCGCGGTGTGCGGCGAGGCGATGTGAATATTGCATCTTCAGCGTTCGCTCGGCACAGTCTGTTTTGCCCCGGCGACCGGCCTCTTTTGTGCTGCCGGAGGATTGCTTGTTCGTTCTTCTATACGATTTGAATGGTTTCTATTAAAATGAGAGTAGCACTGTGAGACCAGGATCGAAAACATATTTTCTCCTCTTGAGTTTCGTGTTCAGGTACCGCTGTGCTCTCTCAGCTATAGAAACACTCTCTGCATTGTTTATATGTTAGATGAAAAGTGTTAATAGTTTTTCCTGTGATGCAATCTTTTTTTCCCCCTCTTGGTTCTCAGAGAAGTCTGATCTCAAAGGAGTGTTGTATTGAAGTGAAGTCTTGTCAACTATAAGACTATGAACTTAGACACTTTCACAGCGTGGAACGGCCTTCTTCTGCTCATGTGCTGCTGAGGATTTTTTTTTTTTTAATTTGTATGTATGAAAGTGTTTCAGGTGGTGTCGTTGTAGGTTTGGCGTTGACTAGTTAATTTTTTATGTATATACATTTTTTTTAATATAATATATTGTGTTTTATAGTTGTTGTATGTTTTAAATATATAGTATAATACAATATTATTATACATAGTAATATACATATACATGTAATTATTTATTTCATAGCATGTTTCATAGCATATTACTACAGTAATATATATGAAATACAGAAAAATATATAAATAAATAAATATAAATATTGTGAAAATAATGGTTTTAAAATAATGTTTTAAAATATAAATTATTTCTGTGATGCAAAGCTGAATTTTCATCAGCATCATTACTCCAGTCTTCAGTGTCACATGATCCTTCAGTAATCATTCTAATAAGCTGATTTGATACTTGTTTATTATCAATGATGGAAACATTTTTTTTTGCTGCTTAATGTTTTTGGAACCTGGCTGTAATACCTTTTTCAGGATTCATTGATGTTAAAATGTTAAAAAGAACAGCCTTTATTCAAAATATAAATCTTTTCAAACAATATAAATATTTACTATCATTTTTTAAAATCAATTTACACATCCTTGCTGAATAAAAGTATTAATTTCTTTACAAAAAGAAAGAATAACATTACAGTATATATTGTTACAAACGATTTTTTATTTTAAATAAATGCTGTTCTTTTTTTATTCATCAAAGAATCCTGAAAAAAGTATCACATGTTATAAAAAATATATTATTTCCAACATTTATAATAAATCAGTATATTAGAATGATTTCTGAAGGATCATGTGACACTGAAGACTGGAGTAATGGCTGATGAAAGTTTAGCTTTGCATCACAGAAATAAATTATATTTTAAAATATATAAAAATAGAAAGCCAATTTATTTTAAATTGTAATAATATTTCACAATATTGCTGTTTTTTTCTGCTATATTTCTGATCAAATAAATGCAGACTTGATGAGCATATAGTCTGTGACATATATTTGTTAATTAACTAAGATAACACACCAGGTGAGATAAAGTATAAAAGGTTAAGGTGAGTTAATGAAGTGATAAATCATCATCATCATCATAAGCAATATTTCACATGCATCCATTTTGGCATTATGACTGTTGCCATAGAAACAAGTAATTTTTTAGTTTGAGCACATGAACAGCTCAGAGTAGAACAAGTGTTTCTCTCTTGTGCTGTTAATGATTGTTTGTTTTGATTATTTGTATTGAGAATTGTAATTATGTGTTTTTTTCTCCATCATGTTACTTTCACCTTTGTTCATGTTAAAACACTTCTTGTTTGCCTAAGAACACCTCTTACATGTGAAAGTGCTGTGTGTAGTCTCTCAGGTAATGAGACATCATTAAATATGCATGCATAATAATTATAAAAGAATGATAAAAATGCTTCAGATGGAGTATAGCGTGTCACAGCTTGCGAAACCCTGGGTTTCTTATTCCAGTGACTTTTACATTAATCTTCCATTTCTTAACCAGCTTGCTTTGCAAGCCTGAAAGCACTTCCACAGCAATATGTGACAGGGTGGTAATTTTTATCTGTATTTTTAAATCGCTGTCACAGTATCCCAATACTCGATTCATCATATTAACCCGAGAGTGGTATACATGCATGCATGGATGTACGTATAAATCAAGAGTGAACCAAAAAGTTTCACGATTTCTTTTCAAAATAATAAGATGCATAAATAAAAACATGAGTGAGTTTAAAACCACGAAACGCACCAATGACAGGCTGGGTCGGACAGTATCATCGATACAACTCAGCACCTGTCTTTATTTATTTATTCATTCGTTCATTTATTTATTTATTCATTCCCGTCGGTGTGTCACCTTATAGGGAGAAACTAAATTGGGAGGAAAATCAATATGATAAACTGCTACTTGTTTTGTGTCCAAATTGTTTCGGTTTGGAAATCGATACCTGTGCCATGGCCATTCATCACGGCGTGAGAGAAGTGGGCGGGCCACACGAGATAACATAAAGCTGCAATGTGTTTTTAAAAAAAAGCCCCATGGAGGTAAGGGGCGAGAGGGAGTGGGAGCGAGGCAATGCGAAAGGGTTAGAAATAGCAAGCGGGGAGTGACGGAGGGGAGGCGAGCGTGCGTGAGAGGGTGGTGGGAAATAGAAAGTGAGAGCTACGGCGCTGATAGATGGATGGCAGCGAGCAGGTTTATCAGCCCCTGACAGACACAATAAAAAATAACCTTCGCTGTAAGGGCCCTGCTCAAATTAATATGGAGCAGCCAGGCGAAGCCGGTGGACCGCCATTAGGTGCCCATTGACAGCATCATTAAGACAATGGGCAGATTATAGAGGTTACTGATGACACATCAGCGACAGGACCGGCAACATGTTAGTCACTTGACCTCTAGAGAACACTCGGGCTGCTCAGGCAAACGGGCCCCGAGCCGACGTCCTCCTCCCTGCGTCCCGTTCTCAGGATCCCCACTGATTAATTCCTCTCGGAAGTCAGGCGCTCCCCTAGACTCGTTATTCCGCCATTTGTCACTGCCGTGTTACAGAGGGTTCTTTGTGTTTTGGGCACGGCGGATCTTCTCCATCTCTTCCTGTCGGAGGAGGCGATGGGAGATGAACTCTGACCTCTGTGTTTCTCACAGTGTGAGGGGATCTAGAAGGCCTCTGGAATAAATGGATCTGCGCTGAGCTCATTACGGAATCCATGTCTGACATCTGTTTCTTAGATACCCAACTGTTTTTCATGCATTTGGCTCAATTGCTTGCTCACTGGTTTATTTGCTTTAGAACTCTGTCGATATTTGGGAAGACATTCAGGCCGGATATTCCCAAATGAAATTGGCCAGTGGTTGAAATTGGGTCCATTGAGATGCTTTTCTACTGAGTTGAAATATAAAAATACACATGGAAGCTTTCCTCTTAGGATTTGTTTTTGACAATGCCTAATACTAATAGGCTAATATAATATATACATCCCTTATCCATGTTATATTAATATTAAAACATGTTTTTAATGTTACTGTACAACTGTGACACATGCTCTGTAGAGTTATTGACAACATATAAATACAGCAAATTTCAAACTAGTTTGAAGTGGCTGCTTGCTGCTGACTCCGGTTATGACATGTTTTTCTTTTTCCTGTTCCTTCAAGTCAGTGCAAAATTGAGTGCAAGCTCATTCTCGTGTTATGTTATTTGTTGAAATGTTGTCAAAAATCATCTGTAGCTATGTTATGTGTATGCATTTGTGTGAGAATGCATTCCAGGTTCATCGTTTCAGTCGAGGAGGAGAACGACCTTTTAATTGGCACAACTAGTCTGCGATTATATCAACAGCACGACGGAAAACCGTGAGTTTTTGCATGTGTGCAGGATAATGAGCGTCTATCTTGGAATGTGCGTTTTACCTAAATCTTTGCACCCCACTGAACGTAAAAGAAAAAAAAGTTATTGTAAGATAACATGTACTTGCACGGAGCAACTGATGTAAAGAACACATGGATCCTTTACTTGCAATTAGATCGTTTTGCATTCTTTTATTAGGTGGGAAAAAAAAGGTGCTGCATCCTTCCGTCATGTTATTTACACCTGAGCTGTTTCTTCAATCAGAGTTTAAATTGCACTCATGTCATCTTTCACTGAACTTCTGCCCTGATTGAGGAGAAATTGACATTTCGCTCATTTATACTCGAGGGGAATGTGTGTGTTTTTTAGGTAACATCTGAGCACAGCAGCAGAAGCGCTTCCTGTCAGTCAAACCCTCCGCGGTTCACCAAAAATCACCTGCATCCGTTTTCACTGATGACTTGTCAGGAAGCTGCGTAAGCCAGAGTGGTTTTGTCGTACTCGTTGTCTTCTTGAGACTAAATTAATAAAGAGAACAAGACAGGGTGAACAGTCCTCTGTGATAATAAGACGCAGTGTGTTTAATCTGAAAGAGGGTAAATCTCTCACTCTTAAAGTGAAGTCTCGGCTTTGATGTGAGTTGGCTGTGGGTGCAGGTGGGCATGTGGGGGGTGGGGGGTGGGGGGGTGGTGTGTTTGGTGTGTGTGGGGGGGAAGGGGGATCAAAGACAACACAAACACACCTCAGCCTTCAATATTTCATGGGGCTCCTGCCTCCTGACCACCACTGAATACCCAAGGCCACGCAATGGCTGAGTCTCTTTTTTGGCACTTTCCATGATCGCTGTGTGTTGTTGATTACTTCACAGTCAGATTGTATTGTGTGCCCTGAGCGTTAGAAGTGCCTCTTATCTTTCAGATATCTCTCTTGTCTTTTCTCACCTCAAAGTCTCCAGGTTTTATGTCTTTCTCTGTCTCTCTTTTTTTGTTGAGGATCTAAACTGATCCAATAAATTTGATCTTCTCTTGATAGAGGGCAACGGTGTATCTCATGCTTCCTTCGTAGCTTCTACAGTACATCATCTAATAGACTGTGAAACATTCTTGAGTGGAATTCAAATAATAATTATTGTAATAATTACAACTGTAATAATAATAATAAGTTAACGGCAATAATTCTGCTGCTGATGATAATAATAATAATCGAATGTTTATTTATTTAATTTATTCAATATTTAAACTTTATTTAAACTATATGTAACTTATTTAAAGCTGCAGTCCGTAGCTTTTTTGGGGTTAAAAATTATCCAAAATACATATTTGAGAAAATACATAACCAGTCAGTGTTCAAAATTCTGCTTGCCTTAGCTCGATTCAAAGCGGTAAGCTTTTAATAATGTTTTTAATTCCAGTGGTACTGGTGGATTTCCGTGGGAAATTCGAGCATGTCTTTGCGTCATTACGTCACATCTGTACACATAAAGAAGGAGTCTCGGCTAGTAGGCTATATTGCGTGTGAGGATGCTGGAGGTGGAGATTTATAGCCTTTTCTCACAGCACTTGACATAATTAAACTTATCAATTTGATGGCGGATCCAGAAAGGTTCAAACGACAATCACCAGTGACAACTGGAGAATCACCCGTTGTAAAATGCAAAAGACTTTGTTCGGACTTCAGAGTGGAAAACTTACAGAAAAAAAGAGACTGCAACCGGCCCCATGCGAAAACAAGGATACATATCGGAAGGACATTACATGTAGTCACGCAATGCTGACGTTGTTAACATTAACAATTTGAGAACAAAGTATAATTTTCCGTATGATAAGCGATTTTTTTATTTAATCAGCAAGATTTACTGCAATGTCAGATCCAGAACCAGGGCCGGCTCTAACCCTTTGGTTGCCCTAGGCGATATTGAGTTTTAATATCGCCCCCCCCCCCCCCCTTTAAAAAATTATAAGTATTTATTAAACTAAACATGCTCTTATAGTTACTCAAAAACTTAAACAATAAATTGTTCATACAAATGCTACAAAGAACGTTCAAGGATATTATCATATGGCGCTTTTCCATTACCAGTACCAGCTCGACTCGACTCGACTCGCCTTGGCTCGCCTCGACTCGGCTCGCTTTTCGCTCCGTTTTCCATTGCAGAAAGTACCGCCACAAATAGTACCCGGTCGTCATAGCGACGCATTTCGTTCCTCGTTGCCCCATCAAGCTCTCGCTGGATCCTCTCTTCGGCAACCAAACAAAGGAATGTCTGCACCTCCTCGTTTGACCACGGCGTATTCTTCCGAGTTGCCATAACAATAGTAGTAAGTTTAGTAACTATCTCTGGCCAAACTATTTAAAATACTCCATCTGGCGCGTGCAATGATGACGCAGATTCTCTGTGACCAATCAGCAGTCGGCATTGTTTTCACGTCACATTTTAGTATCGGGTTAGCTCGCCTCAGCTCGCTTGGAACCTCGCCGGAGGTGGTACGAAAAAAAGTACCCGAAAGCAGGTACAGGTACAACTTTTACACAGTGGAAAACCAAACAAAGGCGAGTCGAGTCGAGCCGAGCCGAGCCGAGGCGAGCTGGTACTGTGTAGTGGAAAAGCGCCAATAGTTGCATTGAACAACTATATTTTATCTGACCATAAATAACTTTTAGTAGATAAATTACAACTACTACCACTAGGCCTACTATTATTACAATCTATTGGGCTGCTCTGCTCCAAGGTTAAGGTTAAGGGGGTTTCTGGGGTATTTCCCCGTAAGAAAATTTTGTGCATTTTAATGTTAAATTCATCAATCTGGTGCACTTTGAGAGTTCAAAATTAAAAGCTCCAACCCATATTCAGTGTGCAAATTGAACAAAGAAAAATTCAAACCTCTTTTAATTACAGTGTCTGTCTACATTACACTACTACATAATAATAGATATAATATTAATCCCATGACAGTAATTGCCATAGGCTATATTGTAAAACAAATGCACTGAAAAATAAAGGAAACTTTCATTAGTATTGTACAAATTTCTATACTTGAAAGTAAGTTATATGTTTGGAAAAGTAACCCAGCGCCGCCAATTAAGCAAAACAAAACCAAACGAATGGGCCACCGATGTACGAGTTTTATGGGCTTGTTAAGACAAAAATAGAAAAATAAAAGTATGAGATGTAGCCTTTGGGGCTGTTTACACCTGGCCACTTCATGCGTTTTCTGTGATCGGATCGTGAAAAGACCAGGTGTAAATGCCCTCTGAAACGCATTCGAGACGGATTTAAATCCGATCGCTCAAACCACTTCAGGAGGTGGTCTGGGCCGCATTCCAGATGAAACTGGACAAGTGTAAATGCATCTGGTTGTTGAAACCACATATGTAAATTTTACTCCTCCCAAAAATCCTAAAAAATAAACGTGTGAGAGCGTGTTATAGGCTATATGTCATGTTATAGTCAGATATGACGTCGCTACTGCAACACGCATTACCGCAGAGGAGCAGCTGAGCATCGATCTCTTCATCAAGCCAACGTGCAAACTATCGCAAATCAAAGTGAAAGTAAGTCGCAGACGCTTAACACACTAATCACCTTCATTAAAAGTAAAGAAACGAAATGATCTTACCAGGGCTGTTGCCGCTCTCTCTTATTGCGGTCTTTGATTTTGAAATTAGCTGATGATCAATAAAATGCAGCGCTTATCTGTTGCTTTCGGTGACGTGCACTCCATTAAATCTGCTTATAGCGCGGGAATTGAAGATCGGATTTATATCCGTTTTGCAAAAACACATTTATGTGACCAGGTGTAAATGGAATCGTTTTGATAAATCAGATAGCTATCCGATCTGAGAAAACGCATGAAGTGGCCAGGTGTAAACAGCCCCTATGTATCGGCCCAAAAAGCACGTCGGGCCCGCGGGAATCTCCCGGTTGTCCCGATGGCCAGAACATTTGACACCTTAATGGATGAGATGAGAAGACTTACCTCTATACTGGGCTTTATTTTTATCTTGTTGCTTTCTCCGTTTGCGTCCCTGTGCACCAGAGGGTTTAGACCGCTTCATTTTCGATCAGCGCGCGCAGCAGCCGAGCACTCGCCTAACGTAACCATAGAACGTAACGTAACGCAACTAACCCCCGCCGCCCCTTTAGGAAATGATCGACAATAATCATCCATTCAATCTAATAATCAGGTTGACAAGTAATTAAACGTATGGCTGAGGGGCGCCTTAGAATGATCATGTTTAATAAACATGTTTTTGTTTCGCTTGTCATTCTAATTCTATGATTAATGGGAAGTAGGCCAAGGGCGACACTAGAGGGCGCCCGCGCCCCCAACACATTTGTCGCTCTAGGCAACTGCCTAGTTCGCCTATTCATAGATGCCACCTACGTCACTAGAAATAGAACGCCGCCATATTGACGACCGATCTCGCCCGGTGGCCGCCCAAACTGCCCATTTGAATGAGAGAGAAAGAGAGATACATGGATACAATTTTAATTTTAGGATCCGATCCTTATTTGTTACCCCCAGTTTTCTTTTGTCCTTTATTATCTGCCCCAGACTTGCCCCAATTTCCCTTCCATGATATATATATATTTATCTTGTGCATAACCCCTCCCCATGGATCGCGAAGGCTTTCAGAGTAACTTACAGACGCGTATCAGGTGTTGCTGGATGGGTAAGAGGCCACCAAGGATTTATATTTAATTATGGGAAATGTTGGTATTATAAAAAAAAATTAAAATGTATGATTTTGGTGGTAGTTTGCTCTGACTAGGTAGCTAGTTGTTAGGTAGTTAAGTCTCAGCTGGTAGCTTGCCAGTTGTTAGCCACGGCTCGCGGCTAGCTGTCATTAATCTGGATTAGGCCTGTCGCGATAGTCAATAAATCAATTAATCGCACGATAAAAAAATATGCTCGATAATTTTTCCGGCCGCGATAATTTCCATTTGCATGCTTTGTTCTCCTCGTCTCTCTCTCTACCAAAGAGACTGGATGACAACTCTGTTTAAGACATGACTGAGACTGACATATTTTACGTGAATACTCTCCAAAACGGACATTTAAACATGATGTTGTGTGTATTTGTCCATTCAGACATGAAACAGCTCAATTCATTACTCGCGCGCTGTATATAGGGCTCTATGGCTGGACGCTTCGGGTCGGGTGTGTGCGCACAGAAAGATGAGACATGATACAATATGAGAAATACAATGAGAGACATTTCTTCTATCCTTTTCTTTTGGTATAGAATAAAATACCAGTTCGGCGTTCCTCTTTCGGCTGTTGCAGCCAACTGCACAACATGTTGCAGGCATTACTGAGACCGTCGGTCGTCAAGATGGCGGCGTAAAGCTACAGTGACGTCATGTGAACCGAAAGAATAGCAATCGCCGGCCCTGTCCAGAACAAAAGTGGATGTTACTTACTTGTTCAGATGACTTTTTCCGGTGAAAAATATTATGTTGCGAATGCCAGGATCCACACCGGCGCGGTGACTCACAGCCATACACTCTCCTCAAACATTGTGTTCATCCGCGCTGTGCGGTGTCGAACTACAACTCATGTAGAGTTAATAATTCTGCAAATAACTGCAATTGCAGATTTCGAACAGAGATGGCGACAAAGAGGAAAACTGCGGACTGCAGCTTTAATTGTGATAATAATAATACTCACCAACAAATAAAAAATGTTTAAAATAATAATAATAAGTTTAAATATTGAATAATAATAAATTAAACATTTGTTTAAATGATTTTTTTTTTTAAATGTGGCTATTATATATAAATATACTGCCATTTTATAACATTATACTATGTTCGAGACAACATATACTATTGACCATGAACTACAGTAGTAGTTCATCAAACAATGATCAAATGATTGAGAAGAGCGTTATATCCAGGCAGATATCCAAATTGGCTGCAGTCAAGCACACTTTCAGCATTTAAAACAGTTGATTCAGGTGCTTGGATTGCAGTGGTGGAGTGACTGATGCTCTGCAGTTTCTGTAATTCATGCCATATTGTGATAGACTTTAATGGAACTGCAGCATGCAGATTGAATTCAGCACATTTTTGGCTTGTATCCCCCTCACACTGTGAGAAACAGAGTTTATTTTATTATTTAATGTGATGGTGCATGCACGTAACTTAGTGAATTAGTTTGAGAGACTTTTCTCTCTCTGTTTCGCTTTCTCATCTGGCCAGACATGGTATTCAGAGGCATGACTGGCATATTCTCCATGTCTCTGACACTTGCTAAGGTAAGCGCATATTATGAACTACCAAATTTGTCATTTTAATTTGAAATGAACCCTGTCATTGCAGGGCCATCTGTGCATCGGCTGTGCAGTGTTTTGCAGTGCCAGTGACGGAACAGCACGCGTCAAAGGATTTGGAGGTGGGTGCTTTTATAAGTAAGAGTGATTCTGTCCCTCAGCAAACCATGGAGCACTTTGCTGGTGACCTTCTTCGTGAGTGGGGCTGAAATTGGATGATTGCGTGCTGTGTTACTGGACAAGTGACAGGTGGCCGTATCTCCGAGCTTGAAGGCAGGCAATCTTACCTGCCCCAGTCCATGTGTTCTGCTCCCAGTTCCCAGGTATTGGATACCCAGCTGAGATCAAAAGCAGGTTGAAGCTTTACAGCAACATCATTATATATTTATGCCCTTATCAGCTTTCATTTCCACGGAATGCATAAAAATTGGTCGCATGAGTGTTGATAGCACAGGTGCAAGTGGGATACGCGCAACATATGCGTTGCAGCAAATGCATGCTGATTTATGTTTGTGAGCTCTCGGCACAGAAGAGCGCAGCACCGTATGCGATTCGGTTCGCGCAAGATCATAAGCATGACTTTGATGTAACACGTCTGCCGTCTGTTTTAGAAAAAGGTGCGAAATTGTATACAGAGACATAATATTAGAGTTTAAGTATGCCAAACTTGTACTCAATTAAAAGTATCTCACAAAAACACTTTTAAATTGTACTTAAGTAAAATAAAAATAAAAAGAGTAAACTTTTGATTAGCTTTAGGCGCATGAAAACAAGAGACAATGGAGGTTTTCCTCATTAAAGTAACGTTATGTACAAACTTTGTAAAGCAGCATGTTTAATAGGTTTTCAATGTCTTGACTATGGAAGCCAATAGGACTCAGGGAAATGTGTTAGGCTACATTAAATTATTAAATGTAATTTTAAACCACAACTGATTATATTTTTGTTTTATGTTGGAGAATAGTTGTTTATAGACTAATCAACTGTTTTTACCTTTTAGTTGAGATCTTGGTAAGAATTTAAACTAATTTATGAGGAACAAAAGCTCTGTTGTAATGGCTGTTGAGGTGTTTCTTTACAAGGACCAGTTTCTAGTGCTTGAAGTCTATTCCAAAAAGAATCAATTCTTATATTTTGAGAGACTGGGAGTCGATTCCACTCAGGGAAGTACTACTCCACGTTCCATAAGAGCCTCACGGATTTTGACTCATCCCATTGACTTGATTCAGATCATCAAAAAGATTCATTCACTGTCACTGATCAATTCAGTGTATGTTACAGTACATCATTGCACCAGATGGTGATGAGTGAGCATCTTGTTTAAGAATATGGGTGATTGTTTCAATCATTCGCTTAATAGATTCAATCTGTCTTGGAATTGATTCCTTTGTTCCAGAATCGAACAATTAGTTGTTTTTAATTAGTTGTATTTTTTTTCTTGAATTTTATAGCGAAATGGTTTGACTTGTGATTAGCTCAGTAAGACAAATAATACTATATTTTCTTCTGTTTTATTATAGTTTTGTTATATAATTTATATTCCTTTCAGAAATCATTCTAATATGTTGACTAAAAATGTTTGTGCTGCTTAATTTTTTTTTGGAGGGAAACGGGATATATTTTTTCTTGATTTTTTTTTTTTTTTTTTTTATGAATGGAAAGTTCAAAAGAACAGGATATAGTAATCTGAAGTTTTTTCTGTTTGTAGTAATAATGTACCTTACACTGTACCTTACACCTCTGATTTCGCAAATGTTTTAGGCAGTCAGTGAGTCCATTAATGACAGCGCAACTTTCTGATTGTTCCCTTTCGAACGGTCACTTCGTATTGCGTAGCTATACGCAGTGGGGAAACTCCTTTTCCTCGATTTACTGAAACCTATATGTAAAACGCATTTGCAGCTGCACAGCTAGCACACTGAGCGTCTGGCACGCTCATAGGCTGTGCTGCCGCAACTGCACAACCAATGGCGCGGGCGACTCTGACATACAGCCAATGAGCTAGCTCAACGTCAGAGCCCGTCAAGGGGGTGTGGTTTAGCCTATAAAAGACCCCCGAATTCGCCATTATAGCAGATTTTACTCCTTCAGCGACAGTACACATGTCCCTGAGCTTTTTACTGTGAATTCGCCGTCGAACAAGCCTTTCAGCCTGAGCGAGCTTCTCTTCAGCAGACTTCGCCTGCACGTCGATTGTCTCCTGACGCCGTCTCACCTGTGGCTATCCGGCGACATCCTATATCCTTTATATTATTGTGATTTGTTTCAGAATGCCTCGTTCATCCTGCGCCACGTGCGGAGGCCGTCTGCACGAGGCAGACCAACACGAGAGCTGCATTTCCTGCTTGGGTGTCGACCACGCGGAGAATGCACTCTCTGCCGGCGGATGTGCGGCCTGCGACTGCATGCCTATCTCCGTGCTGCGCAATCGGCTAGCTCTCTCTCGAGACGGCGATGCCGCTTCAACCACGCTTTCCATTCCGAGGAAGAAGAAGCGTCGCAGCCAACGGCAACCGGAGGGTATGGAGATTTGTGAACGCACGCCGGCCGCGTCCCCGCGTGCTTCACTTTCTCCGACTCAAACGCCATCACCGGTCCTGTTCACAGGAGACCAACGCCCCCCCCCACACGTGGCGGGCCTCGTCTCCTTCGGCGGATCTCTCGAGCGCGACGACAGCATATCCATCGCCGCTTCTGAGGACGAATGGCCGGGCTCTCTCGACCCCGTCACCGCTTCTCAATCCGTGGCCAGTGGATTAGCGACCAGGACGAACTCCGACGCCGAAATGCTTCGGATCCTGACGAAGGCCGTCGCGGACCTCGAGCTAGAGTGGGCCTCGCCCGAGGAGCCGCCTCGTAGTCGACTGGATGGATGGTTTCTGGAGGGGCGCCAGCAGGCCCCGCGTCACAAACCGGCGCCATTTTTCCCCGAGGTCCACGAGGAGCTAACCAAGGCCTGGCGCGCTCCTTACTCAGCACGTGTGGGTTCTGCAGTTTCCGCGACGCTCTCCTCCGTGGATGGCGCAGCGGAAAAGGGTTATGAGTCTTTGCCGCCCCTCGAAGAGGCCGTGGCAGCTCATCTTTGCCCGAGCACTGCAGCTAGCTGGCGAGCTAGAGCCGCTCATCCCAACAAACCCTGCCGAAACACCTCAGCCCTCGCTGGACGCGCGTACTCCGCCTCCGGTCAGGCTGCATCGGCCCTGCACACGATGGCCGTGTTGCAGGTCTACCAGGCCAAACTCCTCCGGTCCATGGACGAGTCTGGCCCGGACCCGGAGACCTTTCGAGACCTGAGGAGTGCTACAGACTTAGCGCTGCGTGCTACTAAGGCTACAGCACAGGCCATCGGAAGAAACATGGCGAGCTTGGTC
The DNA here is from genome assembly GCF_029890125.1 of Rhinichthys klamathensis goyatoka. Taxonomy (NCBI): domain Eukaryota; kingdom Metazoa; phylum Chordata; class Actinopteri; order Cypriniformes; family Leuciscidae; genus Rhinichthys; species Rhinichthys klamathensis. The sequence goes on from NW_026606718.1 coordinate 422,402, forward strand.
GTGCTCGAGCGCCATCTTTGGCTTAACCTCACTGAGATCAAGGACGCCGACAGAACGAGGTTTCTCGACGCCCCGGTGTCCAGCTCCGGTCTCTTCGGCCCGGCGGTGAAAGGATTCTCGGAGAGGTACACAGAGGCACAGAAAGCGTCCCAGGCCATGCGACACTTCTTGCCGAAACGGTCGAGCTCCGCGACCAGCAAGCCCAAGCCGCCGCCTTCGCCTCATCCAGCCAAGCTGGTGAAACAGGCCTCTCAGCCCCGCCCTGCGGCTGATAGCCAACGCCAGCTAAGGCCCGCAAAGCGCTACCCGCTCCCCAGGCGTCAAGGCCCTCGACCCAGCGCCGCGGCCGACCAGGTGCCTCCGAAGTCGTCCTAGCACGGAGAGGAAAGAGAGAGGGCTCGTGTCTCGCGCTAGCCGGACCACCCTCGAAAAAGCTGGCAAAACTTCCCACAGCTCCCTGTTCAGTTCAGGCGGCTGGGGATTTTATTATTGTAAACAGGCCCGCAGCAGTGAGCGCGTCTTTGCAAACAAACGCCGTTTTCACGGCGACCCAAATAAAGCACAAAAAGAGTATGTTTCACAATCACATCACACGGGTTCACGGTCCCCCTTCACTAGGCGGCCCCCGCCCTGTTGTAAGACTGAAATCCCCCCGGGCAAAAGCCGGTATAATCAGTCAAACACTCAGTATGTGCACAAATCACAGTGTAAGGGTATCAGGTACCCCTATGTTAGGCGGTCCCCCCCATTCAGTGTGTCAAGCCCTAGCCACACGGGTGATGGCCTGGCAAGCCATCCCCGGTGTGTCGAGTTGGGTCATAAACACTATAAAGCGAGGCTACTCGCTCCAATTCGCTCGCAGGCCCCCGAAATTCCATGCGGTTATCGAGACATCGGTGAGAAGCGGCGTGGGTCACGTGCTTCGCACCGAAGTTCAGAATTTATTAGCAAAAGGAGCGATAGAGTCAGTCCCTCCCGCGCTAATGTATTCGGGGTTTTACAGCCGCTATTTTCTAATTCCAAAGAAAGACGGCGGGCTCAGACCCATACTAGATCTGAGACGTTTGAACAGGGCTCTCATGAGACGGCCGTTCAGAATGTTAACACTCAAACAAATTCTCGCGCAAGTTCGCCCGGGGGATTGGTTTGTTTCAATGGATCTGAAAGATGCATACTTTCATATTCAGATCGACCCTCGTCACAGGCCATTCTTGAGATTCGCCTTCGAGGGGAGGGCATATCAATACACCGTTCTGCCGTTCGGTCTGTGTCTGGCACCCCGTACATTCACGAAATGTATGGATGCAGCGCTTTCCCCGCTAAAAAGCCAGGGTGTGCGTGTGCTGAATTATCTCGACGACTGGCTGGTGCTAGCGCAGTCGAGAGACGAACTAATAGTTCACAGGGATTTGATTCTCGGCCATTTAAAATGCCTGGGTCTCACAATCAATGTTGCCAAAAGCGAACTGAACCCCAGCCAGACTGTGGTCTTTCTGGGAACGGTTTTAGACTCGGTGACAATGAAAGCGCGGCTCACTCAGGAGCGCGCGCTCTCTGTGCAGACACTGGCAGCCGCATTCAGGGCGCGCGAGCACGCGCCTCTGAAGAGGTTTCAGAAACTGCTTGGTCTAATGGCAGCCGCATCATCAGTACTCCACATGGGATTACTGCGCATGCGCCCGCTGCAGCACTGGCTGAAACGCCGTGTGCCAACCCATGCATGGCAGTCAGGCAGCCTGCGCATTATGGTGAATCACGGGTGTTTAAGAGCACTGATTCCCTGGCGGGCTCAGGACTGGTACCACAAGGGGGTGACCATGGGGGTAGTTTCCAGGAGGAAGGTGGTTTTTACAGACGCATCCAACCTGGGTTGGGGAGCGCTGCACGAGGGCAAGCCTGCCTCTGGCCTCTGGTCGAGCATGGAGCAGAGCTTACATATCAACTGTCTGGAAATGAAAGCAGTTGGTTTGGCCCTGAAAGCATTTCTGTTAAACCTCAGGGGTCACCATGTCCTGGTCCGTACGGACAACATGTCAGTGGTGGCCTACATAAATCGCCAGGGTGGCATCAGGTCTCTGGTCGAGACCTGTATGCTATGGCGAGGGACCTCCTCCTATGGGCACAGGCCAACCTGAGCTCCCTGAGAGCAGCGCACATCCCGGGCGTCCAAAATATGGGCGCGGATATGCTCTCACGGGGCAACACTCCCCTAAGCGAGTGGTCTCTGAACCCTCAGACGGTCAGTCTGATATGGGAGAGATTCGGCGAGTCCGAAATCGACCTTTTCGCCTCGAGAGCCAACACCCACTGCAGGGTGTTTTTCTCGAAGAACAGGGAGGCGCTGGCCCATCCCTGGCCCAACCGCCCCCTTTATGCTTTCCCCCCCATCTCGATGGTCCCACAAGTCATCGAACGGGTCAGGGAGAGCGGATGCCCAGTCCTTCTGGTGGCTCCTCTCTGGAAATCCAGACCATGGTTTCCGGAGCTGGTTCAGCTGTCAGACACGGTCCCCTGGCCCGTTCCAATGAGGAGGGATCTCCTCACACAGGCCAAAGGGACGATATGGCACCCCCGACCCGATTTATGGGCCCTCCATGTGTGGCCCCTAAACGGGTACCCGGGGGCCTTCCTGACAAGGTCTTAGGCACTATCTCTGAAGCAAGGGCCCCGTCTACTAGGCGTCTGTATGCTTTGAAGTGGTCGGGTTTTTCCAGCTGGTGCTCGGAAAATCGAGTTGACCCAGAGTCATGTGAGGTATCGGTGGTACTCTCCTTCCTGCAGGAGCTACTGGACGCGGGCCGCACCCCGTCCACGCTCAAAGTTTATGTGGCAGCCATCGCAGTGCATCATGCGTTGGTGGCTGGTCAATCACTGGGAAGAAATGACCTGGTAGTAAGATTTCTGAAGGGCGCTAGGAGAATTAACCCCTCCAGGCCCCCATCAGTACCTCCCTGGGACCTCTCCACGGTCCTCAGGGCCCTGAAGGGGCCGCCTTTTGAACCGCTCCGGTCGGTGGGTCTAAAACCACTCTCGCTCAAGACTGCTCTCCTGTTGGCATTGGCATCTATCAAGCGAGTGGGAGATCTGCAGGCCCTTTCTGTGAGTCCGGCATGTTTGGAGTTTGGAGCGGATGACTCCAGAGTCATTCTCAAACCCAGGCATGGTTACGTACCCAAGGTGCTCTCAACGCCGTTTAGAGCGCAAGTTATCACGCTATTAGCCCTTCCCCCTTCTGCCGAGGATGGGGAGGTTAATCTTCTCTGCCCTGTCAGGGCGCTGAGAGTCTATCTGGAGCGTTCTGCGTCTTTTAGACAGTCAGAACAGCTGTTTGTCTGCTTTGGTGGCCGATCTAAGGGTGGTCCAGTTACCAAACAAAGACTGTCTAGATGGATAGTGGATGCCATTTCTATGGCTTATACTTCAGTGGGTCAGGTTTGCCCTATAGGTGTCAGGGCCCATTCGACTAGAGGCATGGCCTCGTCATGGGCTTGGTCATCTGGGTTTCCCATTCAAGATATTTGTGAGGCGGCCGGCTGGTCCTCGCCTTCCACATTTATGAAGTTCTATAATATGGAGGTGCCTTCCCTGCAGGCGAAGGTTCTTTCAGTATGATTAAGACTCGATGCTGTCTGGTCTTGTCTACAAAAAATTACTGTGCATAATCACATACATACATATATAAAACCCGCTTAGGCTGGTTATGAATTGTACTAATAATCCTGACAGTGTCGGGGTTTGTTAGTATATTCTGTTGGTTGTTACTGACTCTTATATATTATTCAGGCCTGACAGTGTCTGGTCTGTTATATATATATATTCTTATATTGGGTTCTGGCTTGTTCTGTTAGCTCAGGGGGCCTGAGTTGCAGTGCAACCAGTTACTAAGGGTGCGGCGTTTTACAGGGCGTCCCCACTGCGTATAGCTACGCAATACGAAGTGACCGTTCGAAAGGGAACTACTCGGTTACTATCGTAACCTCAGTTCCCTGAGAGAGGGAACGAGTATTGCGTAGCCGGCCGCACTTAGTAACGGGTGAAGTTGTCGCTTCAGTCGTATAAACCTGCTATAATGGCGAATTCGGGGGTCTTTTATAGGCTAAACCACACCCCCTTGACGGGCTCTGACGTTGAGCTAGCTCATTGGCTGTATGTCAGAGTCGCCCGCGCCATTGGTTGTGCAGTTGCGGCAGCACAGCCTATGAGCGTGCCAGACGCTCAGTGTGCTAGCTGTGCAGCTGCAAATGCGTTTTACATATAGGTTTCAGTAAATCGAGGAAAAGGAGTTTCCCCACTGCGTATAGCTACGCAATACTCGTTCCCTCTCTCAGGGAACTGAGGTTACGATAGTAACCGAGTAGTTTATTCCCTCCTTTTTTTGTTGTTGTGTGTTATCGCCACCCACAACACCCTCATCCCTCCCCTTTAAAACCTGTGTGCATTGCTGGTGTCACATCATTAAAACGGAGCCCTCTTTATGGCTGTTTTGCTAAATAATTGGTTCCTCTGCTCCCCCTCGCAGTGGCAGGGGGCCAGCATTCGCGCAAGCTGTTTGATGTGTTGGCCAATAATAGTTTCCCCGAGTTACAGCGTTTGGCAAAGATGCTTTAGAGATGTTTCCCACTGCCAAACCCCCCCTACAGTAATAACACCAGCTCTGAAACAGCTGCTGTTAGTCTACAGCAGGCCTCACTGTACACAGCTAGAGACAATAAGCATCTCAACCCACAGATCACATTGAGTGGGGTTTCCCTCTCTGTTAGACTAATGAATACAGAAGTGTTTTTGCTGGCTGTATGCTGTGTTGCGTAAATTGCTTTAAAACTGTAGCTTGCCAAGCTACAAGTATAGCTCATAAAATTTAAAACTGAAGTATGACATTTTTTTTTGTTAAATACGTTCTCCTATCGCTGCTGTGGAGACGACTAAGTAAGCCATTCGTTAGATGATTTGCTCGGAGGTGCTTTCAAATCATTGCTCTGTTTGTTTTGTGCATCCTGATCAGCCAGACACATTGACTCAACCAATGCACTATGATAGTACCTTTTGTAAATGGCCACTGTTATGGTACTGAAATGTAGTTAGTAGTGTTGCTACATTTAGCTAGGTATTCCCTAACACTGATTTACGGATGTGTGTGGAGTGTGGTGACAGTCAAGGTCATAATCTCCATAGTATACTCTGTTTGACCTCTACACATAACCCGTGCATGCTCACTGTGAGTATATTGCACCGAGTGTTGCACCGATTGTGGAGTGTCACGGGTGTCATGGTGTCATGGTGATATCACAAACAGAGGTGACCTCAGGCTGTTTGGATTTAAATAGGCAAATGCTTTAGAGTTCATAATTGGATCATTGTGGCAACAGTTCTTCTAACCCTAATTGATGGAGTGTGTAGCTTTTCATTTCTTAAACAACCATGTAGGAAGACATATTCCAGGTTGACAATGTCAAGATTCATCAGGCTCAAACTGTGAAAGAAGGGTTATAGCCATCTTCAGTGTCACAAATAATTATTACATTATATTTGTATTTATGAGTGATTGAATGATAACTGAAATAAAATGTCTCTTAGCTCTTTGCTAATAGTAAATATACCCCTTTGAGACCTTATTCTAAGCACAAAAAATAGGCCACATCTTCCTCAAGCAAAACACCATTAAATCCAACAAAATTGTACAAAAAATAGAAACAAAATGGCCTACCTTATTTGGCCTTTTCATCTAGAAATAAATAGTATATAAAAAATAGTGAATTATTATGAGACACTTTTGTACTAACAAAAACAAACTCTACCGCAAATTCAACCCCTAGTGCTATTTGTCTAGCTTTTTTTCTCTTCTATAAAATTTGAAATAAAATGATCTCAGAAACCTGACTGTTTTGTTTTGGGGGGGTTAACCCCTGGGGCAGTTATTTTGAGCTTACCCACATTAAAGCCCGAGGAGAGAGGTAAAGCTGGTGCCGTGTGCAACCACTCCAGACGGATTGGAGTAATTTCCATTGACAAAGCTGTCAGAGGAGCTACAACCTCCTGAGCCGAGATGGATGCTGAGCTGGGGGGTGGGGGGAGTGTCAGCCTCCCATGATGCACTCTGCTCCTTCGCATCGTCAACTCACTTCATAAACGACCAAAGAAAAGACAAAGAAAGAGGAAGAGTCTGAACTTTACACTGAGTATGTATGTACTTTCATTTCAAGTCAACATTAAATCAAAATGAACCCTATTTACCTTTTTAATACATTCCTGGTTGCATTGTGAATGATTCTTTGTGTTCTTGTCAAAATCTTGCTCCTTCTCTAAAACAGCTTTCCTTTTCGGATGACAGCAAGTCCTTTGATTTTTCGACCCCTCTCCACCAACCACCTGTTGTGCTGGTGTGATGTTGCTCATAGAGGTGTAATGTTGTGGTGATGGGTCAGTTTTAGAGAGTCGGATGCATAGCAACCGCATTGCAGACAGGAAAACGCACTGTATTTGTTGCTTTGTTCTCAGTATCGATGAAGCAAACGATGAAATCTATATACCCTTACACCGTTACTGTAAAATGCAACGTGAGACACTAATCATATACATTTTTTATGCCCCTGCCTTGAGGGTCTAGGGTGAGACGGTGAACAGATGCAGGTGGAGGGGTAGATAAAGAACCATGAGAGAGAGAGAGAGAGAGAGAGAGAGAGAGAGAGAGAGAGAGAGAGAGAGAGAGAGAGAGAGAGAGAGAGAGAGAGAGAGAGAGAGAGAGAGAGAGAGAGAGAGAGAGAGAGAGGAAGAAAAAGGGAAATGTTGCTGAAGAAGCATGTTGTGTGCTGCAGGTGTGGGATTGTGGCGCTTGTTCCCCTGGGCTCGGAGCTCCAGGCCTGTCACCTCTGTTCACTCTCCTCAAATCAAAACCACCCTCGGCCCTGCGACCCACTCACTGCATGTCACCTGTCCAGAGGGGAATGCAAGATGACTTTGTCTCCAGGATTTCGAAATGACAGCTGGAGGTTCTTATTTTGAGACACTTGCCGGATCTTCATTGTTTTGTGGATGCCCCTGCTATACAGGTCTGTCCACGCGCCGTGGGTTGAAGGGAGCAGGATGAGCTTCTCTCAGTAATAATGCATAACCAGTCCCTCTGTCAGACACTGTGTTAGGGATCACGTCCGTTATGTTTCTAGTTGTCTGAAGGGAAGTGACAGCTGTATTTGTCGCCTGAATGGCGGTCGCAAATTTAGCAACAAAAAAAATACGATTCACTGTTAAAGCTTTGTCAGGTCAGCGTTAAACTGACGTTTCACGTCCACAACGTGATCTAATTCTGAATTAAAAAAAAAAAAAACTTTATACAATATTTAATGTTGAAAAACATTATTATTATTATTATTATTATTCATCAGGAGTTGATTTGGTTGTTAAGGGATTGGGGATGTCACATGGAAAGTAAAGTGGAGCAATTGATTACATTTTGATGAAAGATTACACTGAAAAATCGAGTATGAATGTAAATGTTTCCCTATAGTATTTAGTATGCCGAAAGCAGTGTATTAAATGTCTAGTATATCTGTGCGCAGAATTCTGAAGTGCGCATCTGATGGACACTCCCATGAGGCAGCGTCACATGAGTGCCAACATGGCAGATATGCAGATTGTATTCATATTACACATCAGCATACTTAAAGAAAGTACACTTCAGATTAAAAGTTTGGGGTCAGTAAGATTTAATAAATAAATGAATACTTTTATACAGCAAGGATAAAGGAAAGACTTTTATAATGTTACAAAAGATTTTTTATTTCAAATAAATGCTTTTCTTTTGAACATACCATTTATCAAAGAATCTTGAAAAAAAGTATTAGTTTCCACAAAAATATTATCAATGTTAAAAACAGTTGTGCGGCTTAATATAAATAATTTTTGAGCATTAAATCAGCTTATTAGAATGATTTCTAAAGGATCATATGACACTGAAGACTGGAGTAATGAAGCTGAATTTTCAGCTTTGAATCACAGGAATAAATTACATTTTAAAATATATTAAAATAGAAAATAGTTCATTTAAACTATAATAATATTACACAGTATTATTGTATTTGATCAAATAAATGCAGTCTTGAGTGTTCTTGTTACAATTCTTGCAACAAAAATTTTTTTTGAATGGACGTTATGATTTTAATTTTAAATTTTGAATTGAAGTGTACTTTATTTACAGCCAAGTAGTACGTTCTTCATTGAAAGCATTATGACTGTACGCAAATTAGACCTAATTTTAATTTTTTTTAAATTCCATAGAATAGCGTGCACTGATGGATCGTGCACAATAAGACCAGAAACATTTATTAAAGGGGTCATCGGATGCTTATTTTCCACAAGTTGGTATGATTCTTTAGGGTCTTCATGTAAAGTTCGTAACATAGTTTGGTTAAAATTCCTCAATGGAGACCCACCTGCGCAACAGGGAGGTGACACGACTAAAAAGGGGTTGGGTTGACCATGTTTTTCATTCAAGATTTAATGAAAGGGCCAGGGGCGCTGCCATTATGTTTCGTAAAAACGTCATGTTTGAACCAGGTAAAGTGGTATCAGACCTCAATGGTCGCTTTGTTATCATCGCTGGCAAATTACAAAATACACCCGTCATCTTGGCCAGCGTCTACGGTCCTAACTGGGATGACTGCTCATTCATATCCAAACTATTCACGTCACTACCAAACATTGATAATCATTATATAATTATAGGCGGGGACTTTAACCTGGTTCAAGACCCCATACTAGACAGATCGTCAAACAAACCACACTCTTTAAGCAAATCAGCTAAAACTCTACATGATTTCGCCAAACGACTGGGCCTCTCCGACCCATGGAGGCACACTTCTCCCACGACCAAGACATTCTCTTTCTTTTCTCATGTGCACCAAACCTACACACGCATAGATTTCTTCCTTCTAGACGATAGACTGCTCTCCAGGATTAAATCCAGCGTTTACCACAGTATCGCAATATCGGACCATGCACCAACTTCACTTGACTTCCACTTGCGTGCTCACTTTAGCCCCTTCAGACAGTGGAGGTTTAACTCTTCTTTACTAGCGGAAGATCCCTACAAGCAATTTATACACTCCCAGATCACTCTTTTTTTTGAGCTGAATGACTTGCCAGACACAAACAGAGGTGTACTTTGGGAGGCTTCGAAGGCCTATATTCGAGGACAGCTTATCTCCTTTGTGTCTAATTCAAAACGAGTCGAAGAGTCACAAATGTTAGACCTGTTAACTAAGAAAATTAAGAGTATTGATGACGAATACGCGGTTAACCCGGAACCTACCCTTTACAGAGAGCGTCTTAGACTCCAGACAGACTTTGATCTCCTATCTAATAACAAAGCCAGGCTCCGTTTGCTCAAATCTAGACAGCGTTTTTTTGAGTCTGGGGATAAAGCAGGGAAGCTTCTGGCTCATCAGGCCAGAGCTGAGGCAACCTCACGGCTTATTCCTGCCATTAGAGCCAACTCAGGCGAGTTGCACACGGATCCTGTCACCATTAATAAAATATTTGCTGAATTTTACGCTGACCTATATACCTCTAGCTGCCCCCCCATTGCGGATGAGACGCCTAAGGATATGATTTTCCCCCAAATAGATGCAGAATCAGTGAACGACCTAGGTGCCCTCATAACCACTGCTGAGATTCAGATAGCCATTAATTCCCTACAGAGCGGTAAATCCCCGGGGCAGGATGGCTTCACTGTAGAGTATTATAAAACTTTTTCCGCTCTTCTCGCGCCAGCCCTTAAAGATATGTACAACGAGGCTTTCCATCAGCGTCGCCTTCCGGATACCCTATCTAAAGCCACCATCTCCCTAATTCCTAAGAAAGGGAAAGACCCCCTGCTCTGTGGCAGCTACCGGCCAATCTCACTTCTCAACGTAGACCTCAAAATTCTTGCAAAGGTTCTTGGACTCCATCTCCAACGGTTAATGCCCTCCATTATCTCGCTAGATCAGACCGGGTTTATGCCTGGTCCAACAGTCTTTCCATAACACTAGACGGCTACTCGACATCATTCACTCATCAAATAATGGTATCCCGGAAATCGTGGTGTCCCTCGATGCCGAAAAGGCATTCGACAGAGTTGAGTGGGGATATCTGTACGAGGCGATGGATAGGTTCGGTCTGGGTGGGAATTTTATTCTATGGGTCAGATTATTATACTCATCCCCGACGGCATCGGTTCAAACTAATGACGCGTTATCACCCCCTTTCTCACTTCGTAGAGGCACCAGACAGGGCTGTCCGCTGTCTCCACTCCTATTCGCCATAGCGATAGAACCTCTGGCCATTTGGCTCCGTGCGGAGGAAGGCTTCAAGGGCATCACACGATTTGGTGTAACTCATAAAGTTTCACTATACGTGGATGACCTGCTCCTGTATATCTCTAACCCTGTCACCTCACTCCCTGTCATTTTGAATGTTTTGGAACGGTTAGGTACGTACTCCGGATATAAGCTCAACTACCAGAAAAGTGAGCTCTTGGCGATAAACTCTCTGGCTAAGCAGCTCCCTCGCTCGTTATCGACATTTAAGTGGAGTAGCGACGGATTTAGCTACTTGGGGGTTCATATCACAACGGCCGTGTCTGACTTGTTCCGCAAAAATTTCTTACCTCTGGTCGCAAAAACTGTAAGTGATTTCGACCGATGGGCAGTCCTACCACTCTCCCTCGTAGGGCGGGCAAATTTGATTAAGATGGTTATCCTCCCCAAATTCCTTTATCTGTTCCAGCACATCCCAATATTCATTTCCAAATCTTTTTTCAACAAGCTGGATACAGTGATATCTAAATTTCTTTGGGGCGGCAAACCTGCCAGGATCCGCAAAACGATCTTACAATCCCCTAAGTCCGAGGGGGGCCTGGCCCTCCCCAACTTTAGACGTTACTATTGGGCAGCTAATATGCAAAAACTTTTATACTGGATGGGTGGGGATGACTCACCTCCTGCCTGGGTACATTTGGAGTGATCAAGTGCACGCCTCCCGTTGCGGTCGGTCTTATGCTCCCAACTCCCTTTGCCCTCAGGACCTGCAGGCTCGTGCCCGATTGTATCCCTCTCGCTTAAGATCTGGAGTCAGATTAGGAAGTGCTTAGATTTACAGGGTCCCTCCATCTTGACACCACTGCTCCAAAATCATGTCTTTACCCCCTCAAGGTCAGATTTGGCATTCAGGGCCTGGCATAGCAATGGTATCATTGTTAAGGACCTATACAAGGATGGCATATTTGCATCCTTCACAGAGCTCTCTTCTCTTCACAACTTGCCAAAATCACACCTTTTCCGTTTTTTTTTCAGATTAGAGACTTTGTTAAGAAAACGTTTCCCCACTTTCCAAACCGCCCCCCGGAAAACCTGACTGACTCCCTATTGGTGATAGATACCAGTCGTAGAAATTGCATTTCCGTATTGTACGAGTCACTAGGATCAACCGCTGCATACCCTGGTGCCCTTTCAAAAGCCGCGTGGGAGGGCGAACTGAACATGGCGTTTACGGACGAACAGTGGGGCTGTGCTCAGGCTATGGTTCATTCTTCTTCCACATGCGCCCGTCATGGTCTAATCCAGTGTAAAATCCTTCATAGAATTCATTACACAAATGCAAAATTATCTAAAATATACCCTAATGTCCGAGATGCCTGTAGCAGGTGTAACCAGTCCCCTGCCAATCATACGCATATGTTTTGGTCCTGTCCGAAGCTGACAACTTTTTGGATGAACTTTTTCGACACCTTGAGTAGAGCCTATGAACACACTATCCCTCCCAACCCTTTGTCAGCCATTTTTGGCATTTTCCCAGACACTGACCTCCCTGTTGCGCTGGAGCCACGGCCGCATTAACAATAGGGCTAGGCGGGGCTAAAGCCCCGGGGCCCGAGCAAGGAGGGGGCCCGTGATTGGCTGTGGAGTAGATACTAGCCATCTGATTGCCAAAGCCTTACCACGCAACGCCCCCCACAAATTAGCCCTGTTATTTAGTGGCGCTTTGGCGTATATTCCATGCATTATCATGGAATCATTATCATGAATATTATAGTGACCGTTCGCAAAGACCCGCCTTTTTTAGTTACTGTGTGACAAGCCAGGCGGCTCTCATGAGTCACGCACATGTTCTCACTCACGCAGTGAAAAATACATCGCGTGGCAAAGACTAACGTTACACCGAGTGACTACAAGAGAGAGAGATCAGAGCAGCTTACTGTTGATATGAAACAAAGTCTCAACTTTCAAATATTGTCATTTAAACAATACCGTTTTCAAGTTCAAGTCCACCGACGTTAATCTACTGACAGCTTTGTTGTCGGACAAAATTGCGTATTCGGCGTTATGATTGGCCAGTTCGCCTGTCAATCAAACCCCCGTGGGCAGCAAGGAATGGTGAATTGAAACGTCATGTTTTAATTTGATATAACAAATACATTTATTCTATATTTAACTTGTGAACGATCTACCTGCTGCTGCACGTAGGCCTATAGATGGCTGCCTGCGCCTTATTAGAATATACGCATCAACCAATCAATCGCATCCACTCTTCACTTCATTCTATTCTTAAAACACATGCGTCATCATCGACCCCAAAAATTTTCGGTAAGTTTGATTATTAACTTGATGGATGTATGATGCTTTTTGTGTTTGATCAAACTCTATTTTCGCCTAAAGGGCTGGCGATAATATATCCGGTAGAAATATGTACATTTTCCTGCGCCATCATGATACAAGTTTATAATTTAAACGCGTTTTTAAACATTGTGGTTTGGATACAAATTATTTTAAACTGCTCAGGCACAGTAAGCAGCGGGAGAGAATTCATTTTGGTTTTGAGACCATGGTAACCTTGAGGCGGTTTTGCACAGCGCACTTGAGTTCCGACCCTGAGGTCTTAAAGTGACAGAAGCTGCTAATAAAGCTGCTGTCGCCATTTGTGCAATAATGTTAATCAAACATTAGAAATAAAGTTATTTACTGCCCTTGACTGAATCGCTTTTGTAAAATTAATAAGAATGAATGTTGAATTTATAGTGAAAACTATGTATTATTTATTTGATTACTTTATACAATATAATATTATTCAGTGCTTTAAGTTTTTCAAGTAGGTCGATTTCTTATGTGCCTTTGTTCTATTGTTATTTGTGACTCTTTTCATCAGTAAGCTTGAGATTCTTTTCTTAAGCTACTATTATTTTTTGTGATATTGAAATTGGTCACAAGAATTATGAAATTTGAGTGGCATAAAATTTTGATATGATAAAAAATCGTATTAAAAGTAATATAACTTAACTGTGAAGAATATCATAGATGAATAAAATGACTCGTATAATGATAGAACATTTAGCTCATGTAGTTGGTGACCTAAAGTGGTGGTGGGGGGGCCCTGCAGAGCTCATAGCCCCGGGGCCCAGTGAGCTCTTAATGCGGCCCTGGCTGGAGCGGGTCCTGGCATTTACATCATTGCTAGCTCGAAGGCTGATCCTGCTCAACTGGAAGCTTCCCCGCCCCCCCACACATGATCGATGTATTAATGCATGTCTCTTTAAATGATAATGAGCAACTGCTCACCCACCCCTCTCTTCCATGGGGGGTGTCGACACAAGACTTCCTTGGAAACCTGCATTGGTGGACAGTATACAAATGGCTGAGGGCAGAAATATGCTAATACGGGACAGTCCGTCAGTGGTCGTGGGTGGAGCATGAGCAATATGACTCATATTGCAATATGACTCACAAATCTTGTTGCTCAGAATATCCAAACGGCTTGATTATTGAGAGTGTTTAGACTTTTTGAGGATTAAAAAAAGGGGTGAATGGATTGTTTTCATTGTATGGTGGTTGTGTCCACACACTGCAAAGACACATTTATATGCAAACACCATATAAAAGTGAATTTTGCATCCGATGACCCCTTTAAGGCAAATAGGCAGTTTAATTTGGCTTGAAAGAATGTTTTGTATACACACACATAGACTAGACGAAAACACAATAGGACTTTGACTATTTTGCAGATAGAAACTTTGATATTACCTTGCTCCACAGGAGGGTTTGCAGCCAGCCGGAGCTACTTAAACTAAAAACTAATGAAACCGAACAGTCTGTGATGCACAGAAAGAAATATATAAATAACAGGCAGTGGAGAGAGAGGGAGTAAGGAAGAAGAAAGATGTTTATGTTTTGCTCCCCTGGGGCTTTCATACGATGCCTTGCTTTGGCGGCGTACTGAGATAAAATGCGAGTAACGAGATATCAAACTAAGCCGTCCACCTGTCTGTTCCTCGCTGCCTTTATCCTCAGCCAAGCCGCCCAGTTGCACGGCTCCTTCTTAGGACGGTTATCAATATGAAACCCTGCAGTATTTCCACAGCAACACGACATGGGCCGCACTGACCAACGCTCATGGCATTTCATGTCCCCATCAAATATATTTTGACACCAGCTCCTCGGCTCTGTTTTTTTTAACGTTTCCCTCGCATGTCAGCTTGAACGTGTAGGTGGTGTGAGAGAGATCTGTCTGCGAGTCTCACGTTGACTCATATTGACATCTGCCACAGCGTTAAAGTCAAGGCTTCGCAGGCTAGCGGGAGTGCTAACCCGCTAGGCTAGGCTAGGTTACCTCTTTTCGAATGTTTACAGCAGCCCTGAACAATGAGAAGGGATGGTAAACTGTGAATGAATAATCTCATTGATAGCTCAAGATGGACAGGGCCATGAGACTGCGCTCATGTCCATGCATAATTTCTCACCTACGAAGGGAACGATGTGGCTTAGCACCCCGCACACATCTGAGGGGGTGTTTGCATTGTTGATCCTGTCAGGTCCAGCAAATGCTTCCTGTTTACTGACTGACATTTCCGACAAAACAGTAGAGAGGCTGGGATTAAACCATGTCCACTCCAGGGAAAAGAAAGGCAGGAGATGAACATCCCTCATTTGCATAATACAATCAAGATATCACTCAACACACACTTTCAGCCCCTCTGACCCTTGAATAAAACATTTCAATTCTACTTTTGTAGATTCTCGGTTGAGATGCATGTGTGAAAATATGTGCTCAGAAGCATAGACATGTTATTGACTTTGACTTGATTACACTGTTATTTTATTGTCACAGAGATGATTTATTGGCATCTATCACTGTAAAAAAATTGAATAGAAGTTATGACAACATATGTTTTTACATTACTTTAACTCATCACTGTAAGTTAAGCAATTCTCAACTCTTTTTATGTTATACAAGTATATACTAAAAATACAGAGAAGTCAGATGAAATGATCTTTTCTTATTATATCACTGTTTTTGTTCCTCTCCAAGCTCTCCAGCAAATGAATTCTGCTTCTGTGAAGACGGGTCATGTTTTGACAAAACACTGCTGCGGTATTCAGCCGTCTTCGTGTTATTCCCGATTCACGGTGAGAGATTTGCCCAGATTGCCCACCAGCTGGGAAGAAATGGCATGGCATTATGTGTTTCTGTAGTGCCTCATATTGCTTCAGTGTTTCGAGTCGAGTTTTCTCGCAATCAAAGCAATCTGTGACACTTCCTACTGCTTCTTTTAGGAGGACTCTATTAGATCATCAACATTATGATGTTGGAACCTGGAACAAACAGGAAGAGTAACAGGGGGGGAAATCTTGTTGTTCATTCGGTTTGTTTTGCTTGTGAATTCTGGGCACCTTTGTAGTTGATTCGACGCTTGTTTAAACATGTTTGTCAGTTATTCTAAAACTGCAAATGAAGCCACCCTAGTTTGATTCAAGTGTTAATTGGCTCCAGACACAGATTGGCTGCCTCTTGTTGCATCTCACGAAAGCGTCATCATTACACAAATGCTCTCCCACAGGGGTGCTCGAAAAGCGCATTGCACTTTGAATGCAGGTTTTTAAATGAAACACAAGGGTAAGCAAATTCCTCGCTATGAAAGCAGGCTTGCTATTTCCTTAATCACACCAGGAAACTCATTTTTGATACGGGTGGCAATCTATTTGTAGCGTGTGTTTTGTAGACTGTCAGGTAAGATTTCTTTCCCTGCTCTCCGAAAATAGCGTGCTTTTGACTGTGAGCCCTTTGTAGATTAAGCAAAATTCAGTTTGCTTGCTCAACGATGCGGGGGGAAGATGGATTTTTGCATTATTTCATTTTCTATCATCATCCTAGCCACCTCAAATCCAACAAATGGGAGCCAAGCAGCTGAGGCTCATATGTCCGATACCACCGCCACCAATTCTCAAGCCAGTTCCAATATAACTGAGCTATCGGAGCGTGACAAACATCCGAGGAAATGGGTTATTAGTTGTGCATGGCTTACAGAGTTTATAAATACTAAGTGTTATTGTAAAGATAAACTGGCCTGGCTGAAGAGATGTAGATGCAGAATCCGACTGTAAAATCGTTGTATGATATTGAATGTGAAGTACGTTGATTATTCTGTTATTGCGCTACAAGTACCTCTATTAAAGCGCCATTTGGACAATTGAATGGACCGTATTGGGTGTGTTGAAAAAAAAAAAGCAATTTTCTAGTCTTTTCTCTGCAACAATCGTTTTCCATCTGATAAATTGAAAGTATTGTGGAAAAAGTGGTCCCCTGACTGGCCTTCTGTGATTAAACTGTGTTTCAGACATTTTTGTGCTCCAACTCCATAATGTATTAGTGAAGTTTTGCCTAGATTTTCCTTTAGAGGGAGCAGTTTTGCTGACTTGTGGTCAGGAGAAATTAAATTTTCTTTTAACATTTTTCAAAGATTTGTCCCTTCCAGTGTTGCAAAAGCTACAATGAGACTAAGCTACTCATAATTTAAAGTAGTTTAACAAAAGTAATACTAACTAATAACAAACAGTAAGTAACTCCACTCAAGGCAGATAGGAAGTTTCTTCCTATTTTTTTTAAATAAATAATATACATATGCATTTGAATGAATTAACAATTTTAATAGGATGATAGAAATAAACTTGAAAATGAACTGATAAGAGCTAAAAACAGGAATGAACAGCAGACATTCATTTTATGTTTTTATTTTTATTTAACTTTACATGTTGCTATAACAAAGAAGAGCTGAGAGTTTAGTCAGTGAATCAGTTTTTGAATTGGTTCATGTGTTATAATCTGAACAAACAGATTCAGAACGAATCAGGCGTAAACACTACATATGAGGATAAGTGTTGAGGATGTAGCTGTTTGCACAGTACATAATTGATATTAAAAAACAGTGACATTTAGTCAATTAGTTTATTCCCCTAACCCATTTCAAATAAATGGGTTAGTTCATCCAAAGATGAAAAGTAAATTTTGAATGAAAAGTAATCATTTACTCTTTGACTTTGTGGAACACTAAGGAATAAATTGCTACTTTTCTTATAAACTCTCATGAAAATGCCTGGTTTTCAGTAAGTCAATTTTGATTTGCTCCTTATTTAAAATGTATAGTTTCAGAAGACTCATAATAGTATACTTTATTATAGTGCATGAGTCAGCTTGGAGCACTTTTATGATTAAGTCATTCGAGTTTGGAATAAATAATGGCAGAATTTATATTTTTTGGATGACCTTTAACTTTAAAAATAGTTCTGTCATGACAACTCTTGGAGAGAATGGCATGGTAATAGATATGGCAATGTTAATGTATTTGGTCTTGGCGGAATAGATCTGCATTACAGGCATGCTGCTGTGATCATGCAAGACATGCTGCTGCTGCACATATAACGTACATGAAATAACCCCTGTAGCAGATCTGTACAGGTGGAGCTGGGGAAGGTGGATGGTTTCTGAGGCATACTGCACTGCTAACAGCAAACAATGCGAAGTATGAATGTTGAACAGCAAGCTCATTGGCTGCTGATGCCACAGCAACCAATCAGCTGCGCTATGTAGATATCGATTTGATCGCAAACAAATTGAGTTAAGGACCTATCAGCCTGCGCCACCTAGCGTTTCATGAAAAAACGTTGTATTTTAGCAAGCTAATGTTTTAAAGTATAGTTTTCCAGACACTGTTAATTATAATAGAACAATGAAATGCTGGTGTCAGTACTATGTAAATCACCGTCTCTTCTTGCTAGTTTCTTCCCAGATCTGTTCTTTGAGCATTTGTGAGGGACCCCTCTTTTCTCTCCAAGGCCACTGTCTCCTTCCTCCTTCCTCTCTTTGCGGTGAGTCACGAGCGGCTGGCAGTCATACGGAAACATCCCACAACAGACTGCATGGTAATTACACAATGGAAACTAATCAGCTGGAACATTGCTCCTTAATTAGCTGACCAAAATGATTGGAGAATGCGCCCAAGGGGTCATGTTCTGAAGAAGTCCCACAGCTCTTGGTTCCAATCCTTCCAGACGTGGCTCTTTAGCTTCGGTGCTCTTAAACCCGTGTGCGCTGCCGGACCGGATGAGGCATGAAGGACCAGCCGAGGAAAGTTCCATTGGATCTGTGGCAATCCCATTAGGGAGATTGAGATATTTTAAGGTTGGCTGCCGGCATGGCCAGGCGAGCACTTGGTCTCTCCTCTCCGAATGCAAATGGAGACGAGGAGAGGTCAGCTAATCCATTCTAATCAACTTTGCTGCTGCACTTTAGGAATTCATTAGTAAACAACTGGAGGGAAAAAGGCCTCTCAACAATGCAAAATAGCCTTGATTACCATTCACAGGGATTTGCTCTGGACACTCGTGTTAGGTGTGAGATAAGAGGTTGATTAACAAATAGCCAAAAGGACTTTAACAAATCTGTTCAACAAAGGAAACAGGAATTTTGCTGATTTCAGACCTATCAATAAAAAAACATGTCATGTTCACTGGTTCCATAATAAATGTATTCGTTGGTGAAATATTTGTTTTATCAGTTTAAATTTAATTTTAAAATGAAATCATAAAATATTCCAAAATATGTCAATATATTTTCTGACACTTAAATTATATATATGAAACAATAAAAAGAAAGACATTTTATTATATTTATATAATATTTTGATAAATATTGGCCAGATCGGACCTTCTTTTTATTGCTGTGGATCATGTGAATTTGTGTCTTAGAATTTCCAGAACATTCATATCATATTCTTGCAGATCTTGTCATTTAGGGTCACAATAAATCTATCTGCACCATGAATTAAAATGATTCTAGTCATCGAAATAACACACTTGGGATTTGGCATCTTACAAATGCCAATAAACCTTGTGATTATTATTAATGATTTTTTCCACCACCACATTGATTCGTTGCCATCTTGTTGTTCCATATAAGGTCGGAGACAAGCCTTGTTATATGTGACCCTGGAGAGTAAGCAAACTTTTCAAAGTTAAAGTCACAAGACTTATAAAATTGAATAGGATTACCTGGCTGCCACATGTTGACAGCTCGTTGGGCTTAGGTTAACGCGGCAGTTCCAGGAGAGAAAGTGCTGCAAGCTCATCATGTCAGTGTTTTGATGGTGACCATGACGATTTGAAAGCTGTGCAATTGCACTCACAAAACATGACCTTGTGCCACAGAACGTGTGCACTCTATGCAGATAACTGCAGAAACAGTAAATGATTGTACTTTATTAAACTACACTGTGTATAAAGCAGGATCATTTTTATTAAAAACCTTTGGGATGGTGCATGGCTCACTCTGAATATTAAATCCTGCCTTCCCGGTGAAGCGCTCGGATATATTTTTTTAGGAGTGGATTCACACTGACTAGAATAAATGTAGTTGTATTTGTTTCTGAGTTTGAACTCCTAGCACAACATTCCATCACAAAGGTGCTATAATGGTTTGCAGCAATGGTATATATCAAAGTACTTTAGAAATCATAATAAAATGGTATTTTAATGTAAATGATGGCATTGAATGCTTTTAAAAAAAGTACTTTATTGGCACCACACTCTTAAAAATAAATGTTCCAAAAGGGTGTTTTCAAAGTGATGCCATAGAAGAATAATTTTGGATTCCCCAAAGAACTTCTGCAAAAAAAAAAAAAAAGTTTAAATAATCTGAAAATTAATAATCTTTCCGGTATAAAAATCTTTTGTGGAATTGAAAGGTTTCATGGATGTTAAATGCCTTTCATGGAACCACTGGTGCCAATAAAGAACCTTTATTTTTAAGAGTGCGTGCTGCAGTTATTGTAAAACTATGGTACTTTGTAGACTGTGGTGGTGAAGAATTAGCTTGGCATTTACATTGCACTCTATGGTAGCATGTAAAAAAAAAAAAAAAAAAGTATGATTTGATATGATCAAAGTATGATATGATGTGGCAGCATTGAAACAGGTGAGATTAGTGTCAAACTCTCTCATGATATCTTGTGACAAACATATGAAGCTGTAATCTGTCCCTGTTGAGTCTCTGAAGGTTAGCTGTCATCTGGAATGGTAGTCCAGTAGAGCAGGACTGCATGATGTTTGCTCCACCTCAGAGGACAACATCTCAGAAGCGGCTTCCTTCCGCCCCGTCATTTCACCGGTGGATCGGATGCCATTTTGATATTTCAGGTTCTGTTTGGTGACATTTGGCTGACTGAGTGGAGATGGCGGGGACAGGTAGTGGCAGGTGAGGCTGAGGGAGAAAAAGACCTGTCATCTCCCCGGTTATCACAGCGGTGTGCAGTTTTCCAAATGCCCTCTTTTCAAACAGCAGAGTATGTATTAACTGTAATGGTGTGACATGGCAGTTTGGAGCTGCAGGAGAGCTACTTCCCAATGCTGCAGGCTCCCAGGCTCTCTTGTTTCCAGTAAGATCTCAAACAGGCGACTTGAAAGACAAATGGACTCTGACATTTAACATGAGAAACACAGAATGGTGTCAGAATTTTATCCCCCGGGTGGCCGATGGGGAGCTGCATTGGACCAGATTTTTATAAGTGCGTTTGGACATGTTGGAAAATTTGATTTCAAATTTAATTTCATTTTAAGTGACTGTTTTTCCTTCTATGACTTTTAGAATAAAACTTGCTTTTTTTTTCCATATGAAAATTACTTCTGTCATCTATGTATAGGCCTTCATAGTAAATGTAAACCATTTTTTGTCATGATTTGCTTACCCAACAATGTGATATTACAATGATTTTAAATAGCTTTTTATTTTTGGTCAGTGTTTTTTTAGACAAAGATGTTTCTCTGAATTCAAATTTGGTCGGTTTCAATGAATCAGTTCCCTTTTCAAAACTCGGATTCAATGATTCATTGAGAACCTTTTTTATTTTAACTACATTTTACAGTCTGTATTGGGATATGTACTATTGGTTTTTGGACAGATTTTTTTATTTATTTATCGGTTGATATATTTAATTGTAGCTATTGTAACTATTTTGACATATAGATTATTTTCCCCATTTTCTAATGCTCAACTAAAATTTAATTATTTTTGTACAACAAATACAAATTGAACACCCTTAATTGTTATCTTTATCTCAAAATGCTTATCCATTTTCATTAATTTTGTTATATTATAATGTATAAATGATTATAATTTTCAGACAGAGTTTTAATATTAATGTGTCTAGTTTTGTTTTGCGATTTTGAATCTTAAAGTTTAATTGCTGCATGTGTCACTCAGCCGATTTTGCTTTTTATTTTCCATATATTTTCTGGACGTACTAGAAAGGGTGCTTTTTGTTTGTTTGTCTATATCTAACTCTTTTATTTCAAAGTAGCACTGAAAATCCTGTTTTCCATGATGATGCAAATTTCGAATTGTGCATGGCAGGAGCTGACACACTCATAATATAATTATTGTGAAAGGTCGTACCCAAAGTTACATCATTGTTGACTTCAGCTTGAGACCTTTGAAATGTTGTGGGTGGTACCGCAGTCATGTCGCCATTCAACATATGGTACTATTTGATCCGACTGTGGCAAATAACCTCCTGAAAGGCTTCCTAGTGGCCGCACAATATTTGGCCTCCATATAGCTGCCACGAGTCATGATTTATTGATTCATTTTTGCCATGAGTTATGGGAACCTGTGCAGCGGCACTGAAAATGAATAGTATAGTTTTAGATTCCCTAGATGGCGCCTGAATATTAATCAGATGCCTTATAATTTATAACAGTCAGCATTCAGCTCTTTAACACTGTAAATTTGCCCTGTTGTGACACTCCTGCTTCAGGATGATGGCATGAGCTGTTGCATTAATTTTATCAATATTTAAAACGCATATGATGTTAAAAAAAATATATAAATATATATGACGAGAAAAAATAACATTACTCGCATTAATTTTCACCCTGACGACAGGCTGTTTTACGCCACAGCCGTCAGCACACGCAGGAGCAAGAATGCGTGAAGAGTGCAAACTGTCATTTTTGTCCTGATGAAAAAGAATTTCAAACTCCACTCAGCATATAAATTGTCTGGGCTCTCGTATGAAGCTCGTGGAGGTTGTGGAGAGGGAAATAAGTAAAATTGAGAGCAAAAGGGAAATCTTGCCTGTCTGCATGCTTCCTGTAGTCATTTGACAGCGATTACCATCCAAGAATAGCAGCTCCCATTAGCATCCACGTCATTTCCATTGCTCGTAATCTTTTTGAAAGTCTGTCCCGTTCCACGTAACGCATTAATTCCTACTTTGTCAACAACCATACACATTTTATGAAATCTTTAAGTGGTTTTATGAAGATGACGAATGTAATTTCACATGATATCGGAGTCCGTTCTGCTCTGCCATTGACATCCGATGACCTTTTTTTGCCATGTGTGCTAAAAGACTCTAGAGATGAGATTGTGCGCCGTCAGTAAACAGTAGAAGACAGCCTGGACGATACACACGCGTGGCGTGTGTAAATATTTCAGAGCTCTAACATTTTACCAGCGGCTCATTCTCGCAGTTCCCGGAGGTGAACGTGTTCCCGCAATGTTTCCGCATTGGTGCTCCGTGGCGCCGACAGCGGGTGACCTGAGTGTCTCGCCACCTGACATGCGATGCAGATCGGCCCGGGCAGGTGCACCGTGTCAGAACCGGTATAGAGTCAAGGTCAAGCATACCTTGCACTACTGACCCATCTCTTTCAAACACAGGCCCCGGAGATCCACCTGTCCAGATTGATTTCCGCAGCGTAAAGGATCTTCTAGGCCTCGACAGTCCATCAGAAGCCAAACAGAAACCGGCTACATAAGCAGTTTTGAAGAGGTTCTTCATGTGCATTCCGACTCCATTAGAATATGTTTGTCCTTCTGAAGCTGACCTCATTTTTAAGCTTTAATTAAATGCTGCGGACTAACATCGGCCTTAATGACTTGACTGTCTGAGAATTGCTTTGCAGGTGTGTGTGTGTGTGTGTGTAAGAGAAATGAGGCTGTGATGCTCTCTCACACACACGCACACACATTATACTGTAATCTCCACCTTATTGTATTAACCCACACGTCTGTAATTGCGTTTCAGACAAGTTAAGTCTTCTCGTATTGCTTTGAGTCACTTCCATTGCAAGGCAACGAACGCAGGGACCTTAGTGTGAGCAGTCGGCGAGATGTTACATAATGAGAAATTTATTCTGCTAATTTAATAACTAATGTAAACAACAAGAAGTATTTGAATCGCTAGAGAGCAACTCAAATTTGCTCAGTGTCCTTATGTACACCAACAAATGCGCTCCTCCTTCCCACCTGGGGACGGAATAGGCATCGGTGCACTTTCCCCCCCCGAAACGCATCCTCCATTGCATTTCATTTATCAGCCAGAGCAGCGTTTCTTTGAACATTCAAAACAGGCAGTACAAGGGCTGCAGCCTGATCAATTACTCCATCCTCTTCGCCTCCTGCCTCACTTTGTCGTCTCTGGAGTCTGGCAAACAACGTTCTCATGTGCTAATATTTATAGCGGAATTTCCAATATCACGCTTTCCTGCTTCATTCCCTTTCCTGTGTCGAAATTGCTTCCCTGTAGAACAAAACAATTATTTATGGTAAAATGCACTAGTGCATATTTTATCATGGCATTGCATAATTGTTTCTTTCTCCTCGCTTCTGGTGGGATCTTTGCACCCGTGCTGTTTTTCCCTCGCGCATTATTTATTTAGCTGTCATTGTGCGACTTTTGCTTTGATGGACTGTGAAACGGCGATCAGCGACGCTTTGCTACTGCTGGAGTTTTACGTGCAAAACTCCAGTTAATTCCGGTGTCGTCCTACGTAGGCACAGTCTTGGTGACGTGGCCTTTCCTGTATTGTCTCTCTCTGGCCTACATAATAGCCAGTCCTCTGTTCAGAAGAATCCTGAGGGGCAGGTTTAATAACCCAGATAGATAGTGCTGTTAGATTTCTATCTGCAGGCACTCTGTCTCTGCCTGCGAACGACCAGGTGCCTCACTCTAAGCATTCACAACGCTTCCTCTCACCATGTAAATAACATTTTTCACCAGAGAAACAGGTATTGAGAGAGAGAGACAGAGAGAGAGAGAGAAGAAAAGGGGTGTTTGTGTGAGAGAAAGAGGGGAGGGGGGGGAGGGGGGGGGGGGGGGTTGAAGAAAGCCGGGGGGGGGGGGGGGGGGGGTTGAAGAAAGCCGGGGAGGGGGGGGGGGGGGGTTGAAGAAAGCCGGGGAGGGGGGGAGGGGGGGGTTGAAGAAAGCCTGGTGAGAAGTATCACACTGCTGGTTCTATTTTTGATGTTGAAAATGAGCAATGTTTTTGTTTTGTGTTAATTTTTGATTGTGCAAATGAGAGAAACCGTTAGGAATTGTGGATTGAGAGAGTTCGCACCGGTGTGTATTGATACTGAAGCTGTGGCGCTTTGTACTTTGTCCTCTAGGCAAGGGTAAATGAGGTGGAGGTAAAACTACATTTACATTTATTCATTTAGCAGACGCTTTTATCCAAAGCGACTTACAAATGAGAACAATAGAAGCAGTTAAACTAACAGTAGGACAACTCAAGTGTTATGACCCTTCTCAGTTTCATCTAACGCAGTCCATGAATTTTTTTTTTTTCATTTTTTTTTTTTTTTTTATAGAATAGAATAGAAAGTGTTAGTGTTACTGGATCAAGTGCTGCTGAAAAAGATGTGTCTTCAGCTGTTTCTTGAAAGTGGCTACTGACTCTGCAGCTCTGGCTGAGTTGGGCAGATCATTTCACCAGCAGGGAACAGTCATGGTAAAGGTCCGAGAAAGAGATTTTGTGCTTCTTTGAGATGGCACCACAAGACGACATTCGCTTGCAGAGCGCAAGTTTCTGGATGGCACATAAGTAATGAGTTTAGGTAAAAGGGAGCAGTGCCAGTGGTTGTTCTGTAGGCAAACGTCAGTGACTTGAATTTAATGTGAGCGGCAACTGGCAACCAGTGCAATTTTGTGAGGAGAGGAGTGATGTGTGCTCTCTTCGGCTCGTTAAAAACCACTCTGGCTGCAGCATTCTGGATCAGTTGCAGAGGTTTGACAGTTCAAGCTGGAAGACCTGCTATAGGAGAGCATTACAATAGTCCAGTCTGGATAGAACAAGTGCTTGAACAAGGAGCTGTGTAGCATGCTCTGATAGGAAGGGTCTGATCCTCCTAATGTTGTGCAAGGCAAATCTACATGACCGGGCAGTTCTAGCATTGTGGTCTGTGAAGTTCAATTGATCATCAATTACAACCCCAAGATTCCTGGCTGACCTTGATGGAGTTATGGATGATGAGCCTAGAACTAATATGCCTAAAACTAATATGCCTAATTATATTTTAGGGTGTTGAAATGAAATTAGACATTGGAAAGAGGACTTTTAAGAAAACTAACGCTCACATTAGGGGTAAGCTGTGTCATGTAAAGGGGTAAGTTGAATAATTGTGTAATACGGTAAAATTGTGTAAAATATTATTATTATTATTTTTTTACTAATGCACTATTCCATTTTCAAGTCTTATTTTAACATTTGCAGTAACCATTCAGAAGAATGTTTCATATTCAGAATGTATTAGTAAAACCATTTTCAGCATTTATAGTATCTAATAGTGTTTCATTTGAGTACAAAGCTCAGTATCAAAGTATAACTATTATTTGAGCCACTGGCACAGCTTACCCCTTAGTATGTGACACGCGTTACTTCACAGCTACACTGTTAGCAATTGATGTAATTTTTACAATACATTTTACAACAACATATTGTATTCATGTTTTTATTGTAAATGCAAATGCATGATGGGAAATGTATGGACAGTCCTGTAATTTTATTGTAACTACACTGTAGAAGCATTATTTTACAGCCACCGCATAGCATTGTGGGATCGCTGCTGTTTGAATTTTGAAATTGCGCGGCGGCAGCCAACGGTACCAGAATCAAACATTTTAGGAAGAATCAGGTATGAAACATTAACATGAAATCTATTTTATAAGTCTATGGATATCCAGTCACAGCCTTAAAATCAGATAAAGATAAAAAGAAGACATTAAATCTCTGAAGATCTCAGCAGAGGAGGATTAAACAACTCCACAAACAGCATTACCAGCTTCACTTATTACCAACCAGACTGACTTTATTTCAGTCATAAGTCTATGAACGGAGGTTCGATGTAGATGTTTTAAAATGTTTAGTCATCATTATGGTGATCAGTGTTTACTTTAGTTGGGCAGTTTGACTCTTAGCATTTTAAGTTAAATTTTGGTCTTTGTAACAGTGTTTACCAAAGCACATAATTTGTTACATAGGAAAACAAAACCAAAGGTGTTATAGTTTTCATTATCAAAAAGTAGAATGATTCACTAATCTTATCCTGGACCCTGACCAAAAGTTGTAATTTGTTATTAATAAATAACTTTGGCCTTACTTGACACAGGGCAGACATTCTGAATTTTTTTACAAATTTTGAAAATCATTATTATTATTTTTTAGAAACAAACAGACATCAAGAATCAGCATATGAATCTCAACAATGGTGACATGCTTCATGCAACAATGCATGCTGGGAGTTTTAAATGTAGCCTCCCAGAATGCATTGCGGCATAAAGCATGTCACCATGGTTGAGATTCATATGTAGATTCTTGATGTCTGTGTGTGTGTCCAAAGATTACATTCCCAATTTTAGAAAAAATATCAGCTTGATGTCTGATCTGTATAAAAAAAAATGTATGTTGTTGAAAAACAATCTATTAATAACAAATAACTACTTTTGGTTGTTTTTTGTACTTTATTATGTTGTAAACTATACGCCTATCACCAGACCACTTTTGTTTCTGACTTTCTTTGGAACAAATGATGTATTTTGGTAATCACTGTTACAAAGACCATAAATTCACATAAGAAGTCTAGAGTCAAATTGTCCAACTAAAGGCAACACTGTTCAGCATAATGGTGCCAAAAATTGTACAATGGTAAATTTTCGGTTGTGTTTTTAATTGGCTAATACGGAAAATTACAGCATTTTATTGTAATATTCACAAATAACAGGATAACAGTATATTGAATTACAATATTAAATTGTAATTCTGTCCTATGAAATTAAAGGGAATTCCTGGCAACTTAGGCAAGCATTATAATCACAGTAGCACTGCTGTATAAATACAGTACTTTATTGTAACAGTAAACAGTAAAAGTCCTGTATATTACTTGCTGTAAATTTACTGCAATTAGTTGCCAGGAATTTCCTGTAAAATTACAATAAATTGTTAACAGTGTATACACTTTCCTATAGAAATACATACTATATATTTCCCTAGGTTTATATTCCCTACTTTGACTTTAGCTGTAATTTGTAGTAAGGTGAATTCAAGGTGAAATCAAACTGTTTTTTTTTGTCTTCCTAGCTGTCATTATTTATTTTAACCATCATTCAGCAGGTCTTGTCATCTTCCCCTGGGCTTCACTGGGTTTCCAGTGTAACCCGGAGTTAATTTTGCATTTTAATATTAATAAGGTTTGTCAATGTTAAGCAGTCGTGTGGATGGAAAAAACGTTGAGAACTTATTCACCAGGGTTTCACCCCCGAGGAACTGGAAAATATGAATTATTACACCCATTTAATCTACTAATGCAGCCTCAATAAAAATCACATTACTGTAATTTAAATCCAGCTCATTAAACTTTTCCACAGACTCTGAGAGATTATTAAAACAACTGTCAGAAAAAAAGCTATATTGAGAACATTCTAATAAAGTTTGCGGGTAAATGATAAAAAGAGCAGGTTGCAGGATTTTTGGTAATTAAAACAGTGTTTCAAAGGCTCTGTGAGTTTTGGCAGGTGACGCATGCTGACCTGATTAACCTACAAATTGATATTAAATCTCAAGATGTCTTTCTTGGCACTCCGTTAATACAATCCGAAGCCTAATTAAGCAGTTAACACACCAAATTAGATGTAGTGCCTGTGTAGCATGGATATAATGAGGATAGCGGCTGAAATCTTGATGGTTTCAGTTGTCTTGCATTGCTGGACTTTGGACTGCGTAAAGGAATTCAGCCTTGTCAAATAACATTTTTGTGATGATAAAAGCTTGAGTACTGTGCAGGATTTATAACATTTTTTTGGGTTTATATTGGACTTTTTTTATTCAACACCCTTACAAATGATTCAGGTGTGCTAGGCACTATATTTTCTATATCTCACCATTTGACTTTATATCTCACAATACGTCTTTATATTTCAGAGTGGTATTTTATGCCTCAAAATTTGGCATTATATCCCATAATTTGACTTTATATCTCACACTATGTCTTTATATTTCACAGTGGTATTTTATGTCTCACATTTTGCCTTTATATCTCGCAATGTGACTTCATATCTCATGGTTTCACATTTTGACTTAATATCCTGTAATTTGACTTTATATCACACTATGGGCTCTATCTGTACACGGCTCTACACTGACGCATGTATCATTCTTATTTTGCACCTGCGCAAAGCGGGCTTTTCCCTCCACAGACGCACGTCAGTAAACTAGGAAATGAACTTGCGCTCCCTGGGCGGGTCGGCGCAAAAAGGAGGCGTGTTTCGGCGCAAACATTCCCTAGTGCTATTTTGCACTTCCAGAAAACAATTCCGCCACTGACCAAAAAAAACCTGGTCTAAAGTCAGTGGCGCATTGCGCGTTGTTCATAATGCTATTTTAAGCACGCATGCTTGGCCATAATGTAGCGGGTGCACAACGTGCGTACACTTATTCTCTCATCAACACAGATGCAGCAGTTTTTATTTTTGCCAATCATACATTATAACAAGGAAATATATTACCACACGAGGGAAATCATTGTGGTGTCCTTGAAGATGTGAAAAAAATAGGCATAAATCTAGCTTACACATTTACCCAAATTTTTCAGGCAAATTGTAGTAATGACGGATCAGACCTGTTTGCCCAATAGTGGCAAGACACATATAAGGACATCTGACAAATTAGTTTGTCCGTCAAGAACCAGGAAAAAAAATCTGAAGACTGCGAAATCACCTTTACCATAATGTAAGTACATTAAAAACCTTACTCTTTAACTTACCAGTTAAGTTGAGCTTTCTCATTTTTTTTTTTATTGATTTGGGTGGGTTTGTCCCATCCCCAATGTCAATTCTCTTTCTTTTTTACGGCCCTGACGAGAACATCGATCTCCTCGGCTGTGAACCGCTCCTTGCGCGCGCCTGGTAAATGCGCCATAATAATAACAACCCGCCATGCAACATGCGCACCTGCTCTTAAAGGGAATGTGAGATGACGCTCTGATTGGTTTATTTCAGGTTACGCCCAAACCACCCCTATGAATAATGAAGCTACTTCAGACCAACCCCTTTTAGATTTGCGCCAGGCGCAAGAGGCATTTATCCCGCCGGGTAAATAGCAACAGCGCCGGGATCCGCCCACAAAGTTACTTGCGCTTTGCGCTTTGACACTTGCGTTTCAGATCGTTAAAATAGGGCCCTATGACTTAATATTTCCTAATTTGACGTAATATCTCACAATGTGACTTTTATATCCTATATTTGACTTTATATATCACGTGACTGTCACAATTTGTCATCATTATCTCACAGTATGACTTGATATCTCATAATGTGACTTTATATCTCACAGTTTGACTTAAAGGAATAGTTCACTTAAAAAAATAAAATTCTGTCATCATCCACCCACCCTCAAGTTGATCCAAACCTGTATGAATTTCTTTCTTCTGCTGAACACAAATGAAGATATTTTGAAGAATGTCGGACAGTTGATGTGCCCCATTGACTTCCATAGTAGGAAAGAAAATACCATGGAAGTCAATGGGGTCCATCAAATATTTGGTTACCGACATTCTTCAGAATATCTTCATTTGTGTTTAGCATGAAGAAATAAATTCATACAGGTTTGGAACAGCTTGAGGGTGAGTGAATGATGACAGAATTTCATTTTTTAAGTGATTTCTTATTTTAGACTTAATCTCACAGTTTCAGTTTGCGTTCTGAGGTGAAAAGGTTCTTACATAGAAATCATAACCACAGTGGAAAATTACAGAAGTGCTCAAGTACATCGTTTACTAGCTATTAAAGCATTAAAGCACTGAATATCTTTTCAAGATTTTATGCCACATGCCTTTGGCCAGTCCAATTTGACTCTTTATTTCCTTGGTGCACGTATGATAGTCTTGTAACTACCTGACAGACTGATTAAAAACCTGTGAACCCTGACTCCCGGAAATTGTGTACAGGCAGCCAATCAGATTAGAGCTTAAGAAAATGGTCTGGCGGGCTGTCTGTAACCTTTGCCTACGATTATGAATATTATGAGACAGACCGTGTCAAATATTACTCTAGCCTGGTAATGTTTGTCATCTATTAGCAGTTTAAGTTGCGTTTCTGGGCTGTTCACACCATGCTATGACAGATAAGTCCACAGTAGAAATAGGACATTGTCCTCCAGTGTCATTTATTAGTGAGGTTCTACAGGCCGTGGCCGAGGGATACGGGCTGACTCAGAGGCTGTAGATCAGTCACACAGGGCAGTCGCAGTCATTCAGCCTGACCAGCGCTGCTCCTGGACACAAGATCTTATCCGTCTGGGAAGAGACTTAGATATATCAAGTGCTTTCTAAAGCACCAGATGATTCACAATAGCCTTGGATGTAAACGCTAGATCGGTTAGCAGAGCACTGTAGCAAACAAAAATTGCAATATTTCATTTTTAAGAATAAACAAATACGTTTTGAAGATCAGTTTGCCACGATGGGGTTTCTTTGTTACGTATCAAGCCTGTCACAGGATCAAGGGGATGCATCCTCTCTTTGTTGAAGGGTTTAGAGATCAAGTGAATGCGCTGCGGGCTTCTCCACAATGCGTGAGTGATTTGAATTCAGCTTATCTACCCGTATCTGTCCCAACTGTCTGATTGAGTGAAATAGGGCGAATCATTGTGTCACCTACAAGGGGATTGTGCTAATGCATCCACCTGCCCATCTTGTAATGTCAACATGTTGCTGGGATTGTTTGTTTGAGTGTGTGTGCATGCAATTCAATTCAGCTTGCTGTCCACACAACGAGTTCAGTTTTAGGTCATTCACATTTGGAAGCAAACATGTCCCTTGACAGAAACCCCATATATAAGAAATTCTAAATTATATGAAATTGTGCACATGTTGGGCTATACATATATAGTTATTTATCAACACTTGTAAGGTCAAGGGGTCAGAACAAACAAAAAGTGGAGCTGAAAAAGTAATACTGTTTTTATTTTGCCAACGCGTCTCGGCACACAAGCCTTGGTTCCTTTAAATACACACAAGGACAAAATTGTTGCAAACAACCAATGAAAATTTGTTATAATACCGAATATCATCCACCAATCACAAAACTCATCAAGCAAATGATCACACATCATGCTTCCACTCAACACTGGTAAAAAAAAGAATTATACATTGATACATATTGAAATACCATTTGTGCCTTTATTTCATGTCAGGTGTTGTCAATGTTAGGCTTGTATTTTGAAAATACAAAATGTAGTGGGAAAGGTCAAAGGTCAAAGTTCAGATGAAGAAGAGGCTGTTGAAATGTGCAAATGGTGGGATTATTAGTTAATTAGATTTTGTAATCGTTAACTTGCATTGGTGTTGCATATAGTGTTTTGTGAATTTTTTTGTTGTTGAAGAAATTATAGTTTTGTCTGATCAGTGATTTGTGTTTTAATATGCTCTCTACACCAATTTTGATAAATTAATCTTTTATAAGGATTTGTCTCTGCTGTTATCCCGCTTTCATGTGCTGGAACATCCTACTTTCCACTTCTGAAGTAAAGTTTCTTTGGGGTTGGAGAGAATACAAAACATGGAGGAAGACAGGTTCATTCTTGTATACTTGGTTAAATCTATGTAAAAGTGTACATAGAACTGTATATATGTAGATATGCATAAATCTATCATCAAAACTGCAACAGCTAGGAAGATACATTTGAATTTTGAAAAAATGAATAATTACCTACTATTTACTATTGATATTGTCCTCTTCTCCACCATGTTGAAAGGTTATGGGTCATCCCAAATTGGTAACATGATGATCTCTGAAGTTCCCAGCATGTGAAGTCAGCATAAAGCTTATCCCGTGTGGATGTGCTCATAGGAAAGAAAAAGCTCTTTTCCAGTGATTTTTTTCTCTCTCTTCGTGTTCAGACTTCATGGCTTCTGGAAAGGATCTTAATATTTTATTAGGCTGCATCTTTAATGCACAAATCCAGAAATCTGAGCATTTCTGCCTGTAAAACAATAAGCCAGGAATTTGTGATTACATAGACCCAAAACCCAACACAGCAAAAACTTTCCTTGAAGCTTTACGTAACAAAAAAAACGTCCTACTCTCTCAAATTGACTGTTGATTATATTACCAAGTTATTTTCTTGCGTTTCCTTCTACTTCCTGTTTGCTGTCAATTCAAATGATAGAATTTTAAAGTCATTCTCTATTCAATTATACATATCAACACAACCCTGTTGTTGAGATATAATTTAGCCACGTCTTTCAAAATGTATTGTTCATTAATGTTCCTGGCGTATCTATCAGAGTAACTCTCCTCTGCTCTCTCATCTGTCTCTGCCTGTTTTGCATGAGAGCATACTTGTCTCATTGGCATGCATCTATTTACCTCCAGGCTCTTGTTTATTTTAATACAACAATAGTACAGTAAGCACTTTGGAGAGAAGCTACTGTGTCACCAACAGTCACTGATGGAAAGCCACAGTGACAGTAATTTATCAGCGTAGCTAAATTTATGGGGTGCCAAGTGCTACACTCGACAAAAACAATTCTGACAATGCCGACATGTCACCTGTGCTGTGCCAAAAAAAGCAAAGAAAAAAAAAACGTACACACACACTTTTACACAAACCTTGACAGGTCTTAACCTATTGGGTAACAAACTACAAGAAACGAGAGAAGGATAAAGTTTATGTTAGGCAATCCAAGCTTGTAGAACTCGAATACAACGTTCAAAACCCTTTGTTTGTTTGTTTGTTTGTTTGTTTGTTTTTTGACGATCTGAGTGAAACAAGATATACAGTGAGGGAAAAAAGTACACTGCAAAAAAAAAAAGCAACTTCCATTTAGTCAGTGTTATGGTTATTGACTGTTATTTAGATATTTTGTTCCATTTTCTTTAGTTCCTGTTTCCCTGCTCTGTTTAGTTTTTGTTTCCTTGAGCTGTGTCCGAAATCACCCCTTGTTTACTATTCCCTTCATCACCCCACTAATATAGTCCTCTTGGAGGTGTGAGTGAAACAACCCAGTTGCTAGACAAACTGAAACCCTAAACTACATTCTGCATGAATAATGTTGTTAGTGATCAGCTTAACTTAAAATGCAAGCTTATTGAACTTGGATCGATTCACGTGTAAATACATTAGTTTTGAGTTTGACATATTATGTTTGATAATACTACCAATTTTAGTTAAGTTGATACAACATATTTTTTTCAGTATTCTCAATAAAAGTTGTTAAGTTGCTTCAAGTTTTTGAGTTTTCTCGACTTCTGATTATTTACAGTGTAAATACCCATTTTCAAAAAAGTTGATGGTTCACTTGTCTGCAACATAAATAATGTAATTTCATTGAATTGTCTTCATTTAGGGAGTATTCTTGGCAAATGTAACTATTGTGAATTGATTATTCATAATTATAATTGAATTTTTCCATGAATTGTGAGCACTACTTTTGCACAACAGCATATTAAACACACTGGGATTGCATATTCAGAAGACCTTAAAATGTAGTATTTGTTTCTTCTATTATTTTAGCCTCTCTTAGCTCCTCTTTTGCAAAATACACAGTGGCTAATGAATTCCTCTGAGAAAGTCCTTGTTAGTTTTAAAGAGTTAATGACAACAGAAATCTCTGAAATTGTGAATACCCAAGCATAATATAAAGTCTATATGGGAAAATTTATGTGCAGCTGCCTGAAGTTCTGGTTTTGTTCTAAGGATTATAAAAGTGAGATATGGGCCCCTGGAAGCTGGATTGCTGTTTTAAAGTTTGGAGCTGGACGAGGAGGATAACTGTATTATTAATAGCTTCACGTCCTTATGCAAAATCCTGTGTCAATATATTTATTTAACACAAAATGAAGCTCTCATGAGCCTCATCTCTGCCAAGCATAAAGAGGGAAATTAATGTTGAATCACCCGTGTGAATAATTTCATACACCATGTCAGAATGAGCCTTAGTTTCCTATTCTGAATGTTTTCTGGATATTTTTTTTCCCCCATTTAGATGAGAACAGGGGATATTATAGTCTCCACCAGCCACATCAAGGAGATGTAGAACACTTGAAGAAAGCTATCCGTTAGCATTCCCGTTAATCACAATGTAGGTTGCTTGATGGGTGCAGGTCAGGACACTTAATCTGCATACTGTCATCTTTGCCTCTGATCCACACAGCTTCATAAAGGATTGATTGGTACAGAGACCCACCTTCCATCCCCAAATTACCTAACTACTGTACATGATAAATCACAGGTTTTTAAAGTACAGTTTTAGCACCAATACATTTTCATATCTTTGCATAGACATAGAAACTATGCATTATGAACATACTGACAGCATCTAAAACTAAACATCTACAAATGTTAAACTAAAGCGTCTAAAATTTAAACATTGTTGGAAACATTTGGGATAATGTCAGTACACAAGTCAACAAACATTGTTTTAATGTTTTTTTTTTTTTTGGATATTTTAATCACAAAACCTTACATATTGTGTCCTCAATGTGTATTTGCAAAGTTACTTATCGTTAGTAGAATGTCTAAAGTTGACTATCAAAATAAATTGAAACCATTATGGTTAATAGACATTTATCAACCTATTATATTTTTTTAAATTGGTAAAAAGTGGCTGTAGGTTTAAGGTAGGGAAAGAGTTATATATATATATATATATATATATATATATGTCATATCATTGTAAAAGGTACCTAAATGTTTTTATTAAATAAAAGATCTAAATATGTTACGTGTTTAAAGCTGTATATTCAATGTATTTTTTTAAAATACATACATTAGATATTTTTTATATGATATCAATACATCTATTTTGTTTATTTCAGAGTATATATCTGAATTCTTATCAGATCAGGCTGGATAAATCAATGCTTTATTATGCTGCATCATACTCTGTACAACCAGAAATATTAATCTGTGGTTTGGGCAATTTAATATTTACAAAATCTGTGCAATGTTTTTTTCTTTAATTAACCTAAGTAACAGGTTATTTTCAAAATGTTCTCCTTGAGGGCAATACTGTGTAAACCACATAGTGAAAGTATTAGTTGGGAAGATTTCTATCATCTTTCAATCCCACATTTATTTCCAGCAGATAAACTACTGTAACTACTTTCTTTGAATCCTAAGCAGCTTGATGTATTGTTCCCCAGGTCCAATATCTGTCATGTGACAGTGGAAGATTCATTAGTGATTGGTAACGTGCCTTTGAATATCTCTCGCGCAGGATATTGGTGATTAGCTTTGTTGATTAAAAACATAATTTAAAGCTTTCGTTTAATATCTTCATATGCGAGACCAATATTTTAATATCTCCATTGAATGATAACCTCTCAACCGCTTATGGAAATCTAAGTAGTCATTCATCACAAGTAAATCTAATGAGACCGTAAGGAGGCTCATGCTCAGAAATGATTTTCGTCGTTCTCTATGTATTGAAGACATCATGTCTTCAGCATGGCTTCCTTGATTTTATCATTAGTCAGATGGAAACCTGCTGACTAATATAGGGGTCCAGTTATGAGTTTCATGTATTGTTAATGGGGAAGGAAGACATTGAAGACCTCCTAAGGCTTTCTGGGAGGCCTTACGGCTGCTTTCGTACGTAAGCTGTCTGTAACCATAGTGACGGGGGACGGATTTAATGCTTTGAGAAATGTGAGATATTCATAGGCGTCCTCAGGAGTAAAGACTGTGAAAGAGAGGAGAAGCTTTGAAACCCAAATCTGAGGACAACTATACATCAATCAAGAGCTATAAGAACTGCCCCGCAGGATTTTCACATGCCTGATCTGTAAAATGTTTCTATTCTGAGGTTCTGTTGTATTTCTGAGTCTACTTTGGTTATAGGGAAATGACCCATCTTCAAATGCTGAAATCATTTTGCATTACCAGTACTTAAATCACCGGGGATATGTTGAAAGGAAAACTCTGGAAAATGCAATATATGGCCGAAAGTGTGCACGCTGAACATTTCATTTCAAAATCATTGGCATTTAATGGGAGTTGGTCCTACCTAACTGCTTCCATGCTTCTGGGAATGCTTTCCACTAGACATTGAGCAATAGGGCTTGACTTACAGTTAGCGTCCAAATTCATCCCAAAGGTGTGCAGGTCAGTCAAGTTCTTCCACATCAGAGTTAGTAAACCATTTATTTATGGTCTTTCTGGATGAATTTGTGAACAGGAGCATTGCCTTCTTAAAAAAAGATCCCTTCATTTCCACAAAGCTGTAAGCACTCTACTCTTTAGAAGGTGTTTGTATGGTATATGCCACGTCTGTTTTGGGTTTTGTTTCATGTTCATGTTTCATGCTTTTTTATTTTGAAGCTTTGTTCCTGGTTTCTTGTCATGTGACTTCCTTGCCCTCATGGCTATCCGAAATTGCAAACTTCCCTACTATAGTACGTGAAAAAACAATAGGTGACTAAAAGTAGTATGTCTGATTTCACAGTACTCATAAATGAGTAGGCAAAAAGTTCCTAGATGACCTACTATTTCTAGCGAGATTCTGACGTGTGCATGGACACTTTACTATCCCATGAGGCCACTGGAGAGGATTTATGAATGGCAGTGAAGCGACGCAACTGACGCTGGTAGGTCACATGATAAAGACAACATGGCGAATCATACTACACACAATCATACTATAGAAGGTACTTATTTAGCGATCTTGAAGTAATTACTTATTCAATAGAAGTACCTACTCAAGAGAGTATGCGATTTCAGACGCTGCCCATGTCTTGTGCTTCTCTAGTCTCATGTGTTGAACTGAAGGTTCTTGCTTCATCAGTTCTGTTTTTCAGTTCTGTTTTTTCATTGGTTCATATGTTCAGGTGTTTCTTGTTAAGTCATTCGTTTTAGTTTTAAATAGCCCTCATATTACTATTATCTTGTCTAGCTTTGTTTCATGTAACCGCTGTAGGTGAGTCTAGGTCAAGTACGTCAAGTTTATGTTCACGTTTATGGTTATGTTATATTTATTGTCAAGTTTAGTTGAAGTCGTCGTTTTTTTTTTTTTTTAATGGTTGTTTCAATAAGCAGCACATGGGTTTGTATTCTACTCGCCCTCAGTGGACTGATTACAGCACAGCATTAAATTTAGGCTTTACTTAAAGCCTTTATGTATAATGCATGTATAATGCATTATAAAGGTTTTCGTTATAATGCATTATGTATTTTCATAAATAATTGTAACCAAAGTTAAAATGCATTATAATATTTGCAGATTCTTTGTTACATCTAAAATTGGTTGTTAGTCATGTGTTTTAATGCATTATGCTTTCTGAAAGTGTGTTCAGTGATTAGGTAAATATAAAAATGTATTATAAATGTGGTTTCAATTATTCATGAGACAATACAATACATTATAAGCTGCATTACCATGAATAAATAATGCATTAAAATGCATTTTATTTTAACGCATTATGTAATGCAATATATATGGCTTTATGTAAAGTGTTAACAAATAGCCAAACCTTTTCATTTGAAGAGGGTGTTCACATACATTTGGCTATAATTTTCTTTTCTTCTGAGTGTTGACATTTTTCTCAAGTTCAGATTCACATCATGCCGCCAGTGGCTGGCAGTGCGGTCTCTAGTGGGTGTTCCCACTACTGGTTACCTAGTAATGTTTTTGAATGACATTCACGGATGTGACTCCATGTTGTAATCAGTTTTCTTGCCTCTACAAACAAACCTTTTGGAAGGAAAAGACTAAATGTAAATGGAATCAGTACATGAGATGTTTAAGATTAAAGATGAATGAGAAACAGCACGTGCTCTTTGCCATCGCGGCTATTTATCTTCTGCGAAAGTCTATGTGGGTTCACGAAAGCATTTAGCATTCGCATGAGCATTCAGACTCGGAGTCAGCACGGCGAGTGCTACTGTACACAGAGATATGGATTATAAATTATAGGAAAGTTGCTGACCGCTAAAATGAACTTCTGCATCTTCCCTCGACATTGTACTTCAGGATGTAATGTCGGATCACGTGCGCTCCACTGATTTCACTCTATTGGTTGTCGCTCCCGAAAGTGGCTCTTCATTTTCATAGAGTTAATAGATCTCTAATTTGTCGCATTACTGGACATTCCTACATCCTGTCGCCAACGACCACTGTTAAATTGATGATAGACAGGGCAACTTTTTGGGCAATGTTGCCGTCAACCGGCAACCAGATGAGACACAGGGCCCACGACCGATCTAAATTATCCAGATAGAAATGTTTAGCCTTTTTTCAATGGGAAAGTGCCCAAGCAACAATCGCTCGGCAAGATTGCCCAGCAACATTTCTCAAATAGTTGCCCTGTGTATCATCACCTTTACTCTCTATTGTCGCTGATAGTGTGAACGCAGCTTGACACCGTGTCTACACAAGCGGTGCGACGCACGCAGATGCTGTCTAAACTGGATGCTGTGGTACATGACAAATTCAGTAAACTGATGCCCTGTTCTATTTCTGATACCTAAAGCGCTCGCGCTACTTCTGACATAAAGGACAAATGGAGTTGCGGTCACTTTGTTGTGTCCAGTGTAGACAGCCTCAAGCTGTTGCAGCATGACAATTTTTTCGCATTCGGTGTAGACACGGTGTTAGGTGCATTAGATGAAATTACAATATAAACTAGAAAAATATACATCATGCACACTAAAGGTGGCAAAATTGGATTTTTTTTTTTGCCGTTTCGATCAATCGACCTTCCTCATGCTTACAAACATACAGACTCAGAGAACACATCATTTAGAGTGAGTATACAGTCAGCTTTTAGTAGTAATAATTGTTAAATTAACATGCTCACAATAAAACAGAAGTGTAGGCAGATAATGTTTTCCTGCATTGTGATGTATATTCGATTGAAACTGATTATAAAAGTGGGGCGGGGCTTCTTTCAGTCCATCGTTTGTTGATTGGATTTAGGTAGATCTGAATGCGAGCTTGCAGACGGTTGTAAGAAAAGGCCTGGAGTTAAGTGGACTTAAATGAAGTCTGATGAACCAGAAAGAAATCTGTCCTTTCATGGGGTTAATCGGTCAAAAATATTGTTCAAAACATGAAAAGTATGCTTGGACAAATTGTTTGCAATAAGATCATTGAGATGCATTTATATAATAGATTGGGTGTATGTACATTCCAAGCTTATTTTAAAGGGTTAGTTCACCCAAAAATGGAAATTGTCATCATTTACTCATGTGGTATAGTCCAAATTTTCTGAAGAGAACAGATTTAATTTAGACTTTTATTCACATATAGACATTGATCAGCAGAAGCTCATCCGAACCTGCTTGATATCCAAGAACAAACGTGCTGTGTAACACGAGAATGAACCTCATTGGTTCTTGTGGAAGCTCAAACGTGCTGTGTAACACGAGAAAGAACCTCATTGGTTCTTGTGGAAGCTCAAACGTGCTGTGTAACACGAGAAATAACCTCATTGGTTCTTGTGGAGGCTCAAACGTGCTGTGTAACACGAGAAAGAACCTCATTGGTTCTTGTGGAAGCTCAAACGTGCTGCGTAACACGAGAATGAACCTCATTGGTTCTTACACGTCAAGCGAACATGCTTGAGCTTCCGTTTAACACAACTGATGTGTGAGTTGATGAATGTATATGTGAATAAAAGTTGTTGAAAAGAGTTGTTTAGTATACTTTAGGGGTCTTCAAAAAAGAGATCCTTAGCTACATAAGGGTACATATATCTACATTAGTTTTTGATTTGTTGGATTGAATGTAGTATTATATTAATGTGTTTAAAATAAAGTAAGTAAACATACTTTATGCCTACATTGTAAAGCTATTAAAACTTTAGCTTTTGTTAAAGTTAATTTAATATTGTATTTTGTTGAACACAAAAATCAGTTTGAGATCAAGAAATAATTGGCAGACCCCCTGGTGAAGACCCCTGGTATACACTGTAAGAATGTACGAGCTTTAAGGAGCTTTATGGGTGCATAATTATCTCTATCTGCCTTTTTATTTCAATGGAGATTCAGTGGTATTCAAAATTCCTTTTAATGTAGAAAAATAATTGTAAAGTTAGCAGTGGCCTACTAAGTGACAAAATGTACATCAGAATTCGCAGTTGTGACAAATTGCTTGTGATGTTCTTCTCATTTGTGTGTCGCAAGCGTCTGCTAAATAAATGCATGTAAATGTAATGTGTAAACAACTCTTGATTATAATGAGAGCAGTCTAGTTTTCTCACAGCACTGTGTGCCACTAGCTTCCAGTGTAGATATGTTCTCTCATTTTCTGTCCTCATATGTTTATTTGATTTCACAGTCCGGATGGAACCAATTCAAGGTCCGGATCTGGACCACGATTGGCTAATTGACCTCAGATGTACATGCTTGAGAAAGAAAAGAAAAAAATCGATGAAATGTGTACACACTTTTACAATTTCATATAGTTCCTTAACCTTCAATACCTCAATATGTTCACTTGAAGAACGCACACTAGAAGATGTAATAGTTGCCAACTGGTTTGACAGGGTTGTGCATCTTATACGATCTCTCTTTATGAGCATGAATGGTGACTCTCATAGATCATGAGAGCTGAATAGCAGCATGCCTCAGTGCACATGCTGAATCCCCAGAAGGTTGAAGGAATCGACTTCTGTCCTGCATGTCAGACATGTCAGTTTTCTCTCTGCTTTATTGAAATCACAGTGTATGTGCGGCCTCTTTATTAATGTGCGATTCTCACCGTCTTTATCCGAGCATGTGGTTGCCATGGAGGTTGGACCAGTGCTCGGCAGCTTCCATTCGGTGCTGTATAGATCTGTGATGATCCCTCTGACATTCGCTT
This sequence comes from Rhinichthys klamathensis goyatoka, assembly GCF_029890125.1. Classification (NCBI taxonomy): domain Eukaryota; kingdom Metazoa; phylum Chordata; class Actinopteri; order Cypriniformes; family Leuciscidae; genus Rhinichthys; species Rhinichthys klamathensis. The sequence goes on from NW_026606718.1 coordinate 463,832, forward strand.
TGAGCCCTGAACTCACTAACCCATAGCCCTGTCTGCCAAACAAGGGTGCTATTTTTACTTGTCTTTTTTCATTTCTTTTTACTTTTGTTTCATTTCCTTCAGCAACCACATTTTAAAAAAAAAAGTATTTTTCCTTTATATCACACGAGTAAGACTGCTTACATATACTGTTTCTTTGTGTCTGCAGTTTAATTAAACTGGTGGTGTTCAATAGTTACAACGCCAGGGCTGAGAGTGTGATATTGCTTTCGTGCAAGTTACATTTACAAAGCTATACCAGTGGCATAACTGTTTTTTCTTTAGGGCTTACTTTAGACATCAACACATTTATTAATTATTAAAATATTAATTCAATTATTTGTAACAATAATATTAATTACAACAGTAATAAAAATAGTAATATTATTTTTACTTTTATTATTATTAAAACAATTATATTAATAATATTTATCATGAACTGTATAAACCCAATAATATGATGAATTTAGTGTTTTTAATTGCAGTCGTTTCTGACTTTTCTCCTTTTTAAAAGTTGAAAAGTGTATTTATTTTACTGTCATACCAATGCATGATTATTGTGAACTGTGTTTTAATAGTTGCATTTAGTATTGCTAACATGCGATATGATCCACCAGTTGAGATCCACTGACCTTCATGACTTGTTGAGGAACAGACTTATTGTTTGACAAGATCTGTTGACAATGAACTATCATATCTCATTGATTTATACTGGCAGTATTGGTCCTTCAACTATTCTATGATGTATACAGTAATGGCCTTAACATGAGGACAGACTGCATTTTTTCATCTGCTCTGTGCAAGTCTTGCCTCTTGACCTTTAGATGTCAAATGCAATGACATTTTCAGCTGGAAAGAACTCGTCTTCTTTTGTCATTAGTACACATTTCATGTTATACTAAAGTGTTATTCTTTTCAAGAATGTTCAACTTGCCAGTTCTAGTTGTCGTTGCAACCAAACACTGAGCATCTACTTGTATTCCAGGAGGGGAAGCGTAAACCAAACCTCGGAAGGCTACAACCTGAACAAACTTCAGCTGATATCGACTATCTGACAGAGGAGAGAAAAATACTCTCTATTCAGACATGAGTAACACCAATAAAAAATAAGGAAGCACCATAAAGCTTTAACAACTCTCTACTATGGACTGTGTTGACTTGCCTGCTCCAGCACATTTTTAGGTATTTTCAAATGTTCAGATGCCTGTTTAGCTGAGTAGATTAATTTACACATGGGTTGTTGTAAAAAAAAAAAATGCTGAATGCGATGAAAACTATGGACGGGGACCTCATACGGCTGGAGGAGCCATTCCGTTTCATTAGGAACTGGAGCAATGCCTCATTACCTCCATTAATCTATTAAAAAAAGCATTTGAAAATGCAATATGCTTTCTATGATAACTTTTCATAGGTTTATTATGAACATGTTTATTCATGGAAAACATATTGTGTTTTTAATTGCTTTTAGGGTGCTGCTGTGCGTCGTTTACCGGCCCACGTCTAAATAGGCTACATTGTGGTCTAAAGATATGGTGTCACTGTCAATGAAAGTCTATGAATTTTTATTTATTTATTTATTTTTTATTGTTGACAAATTGTTCATTGTTAAAATGACAAATAAATGCATCCTCTGAGAGCGCTCCACGAGATATGTTTGATTATACCATCTCGTTGCTTAAAATTGATCGGGTGAATGCACGTTTTAATTAGCTTATTGTACACGTAAGTTAATCTCAGATATAAACTAATGTCCCGCTGCATTGTAACACACACACACATATAGACAGTAGCTCGCACATCACTTGAAATGTATTGTCAACACTTATGTGATTTATCAATAAAATAGCTTAGAAAATGAAAGGTTCTAGCATATATTTCTTAGTAACTAAAACCCACAGCTTCACTATTAGTAGAGAGACGCTGCACAGGTAGAATTAATTCACACTCAATCGCTTTCTCATTAAGGCATTCATATAAATGTAATCTTTACGGTGCTACTTTATCTGTATCTGATTTAGAATGGGCAGAAATCTGTGAGAAATGTAACAACCCAAAGACAAAAGAACTGATAAAAATAAGCTGTTATGTAGGAGCAATAGCCTTGGCAGCGCTGTCATATGTAGCTGTGCACAAGGCAACCCGCGTTCGAGTCTAGGCTCGAGGTTAAGGCTTGTTTGTTCATCAATGACATCATCAGCGACTAGTCGACGTCGACTTGACATCACAGAAATGTTGACTTAAAAAAATCTGAAGTTGCCCTCCTAGCGCACACAACGCCCTCTGCCTTTACTCCCGATTGCTCTCAACATGTGAGGTGTGAGTCAATAAATGGGAAAACATAACTTCCGTTACTTATTTGAAAAAGTAACTTATATTTTGTTGTAAATTTAAAATGAATGCGCTACTTTACTAGTTGTAAAGAGTAATCTGATTACGTAACTCGCATTACTTATAATCCGTTAACACTGACCATCACCTTTTTCATGCTCAAACAGCAGCATTACACACTAAAGAAAGTTGAAAATGTAAAAAAGCGTAATACAGTAGGTTCCTTTTCGAATCTTGGGGTTAAGGGTTTGTTTAGAGGTAGAAAAGGTGTCTTTTTGACTCATGTAAGTCTGAAGGGTTGTTTCAACCACTGTCACATCATCTTTTGACCCAATTGGAATGTTTTCTTGACCCAAATTTGATCTCCATCCCACAGGGTTGCCCTTTAACTTCTTTTAACTCTCCTCATTGACATATTCCTTTGATGTGTCCACATTGACTACACTGATACAACAGTATAGGTTAACCTACTGCATTGATCCCGGAAAGACTTGCTTTTTCATTCACTGCACTCTCCTCTGGCTCCAACTGGACTGCTATTTAAAGGCTTGCTTTTATAACACGCTCATTAAATTAACCTTAATGCCAAAGTGGTGATACAATTGTTTTTTTTTTTGCGAAGAAGTCAAGGGTAGAAGAAACAAAATGTTCTCATTAATTATTGCCCGAGTGATGTTCAGCTGATGAAACGACATTTGTGTTTATTTTCGGACACGTCGTGTTCGGACGGTAGCTAATAGCCTGAAATGAAAAGTGCAATACATCTAGGTATAGCTAAATTTATCATCATGTTGATTTGTGATGAGTGAAGAGTATTTTTTATAACACAGCTGCATATTATGATTACTTAATTTAGAATAAGGTGTTTCCTTGACAACATGTCATTATCTCACTAGTCTCTATTCATATATAATGTTTATTTTGGTGATGCATACATCAGAAATATTTCTTTGTGTCCAAAACCACACTAAGATCAAGAGTAATGTAAAAACAGTCATTTAGTTTGGAATGTGCACATTCGTTTGCAATAAAAGCTAGTTTCTGTATATTGAAATGCATCTTAACTCCAAGTGCAAAGACTAAAATCTTGCTATATCACTTTCTAAAACCTTGGCCCGGAGGGAAAGCTCCCACTGTGCAAAAAACTTCGATTCAAGCTGAGCTTCTGCCTGCACGGAGAATTCTTAATTCGCACATATCACCGGGAATATCATTGCAGCCCCCGAATGTCATCCCATTTAGAGATATTATGATTTTCTAGCAATGCATGGAGTAGTATGTGACATACAGATCTGATCTGATTTTAGAAAGGTCACCTGTCCATTTCAGGTTGCAAAGTAATGGAGTTGACATCCCTCCACTTTCTTCTGCCCTTACAGCCATGAGTAATGCCACATAGCTCAAGAAAAGAAAAAAGACACAGAATCTGCACTCTTACAGTCTTAACCAGGTATTGATGGCTTTTTTCCACTATTTTCACATCCTAGTTTCATTTTGGAGTCGTGTTTGGCAAGAGTTGTTGCTCTGGAAATGATGATTGCAGTAAGACACATGCAGGTTAAATACATCCGCAGTCATTTTCTAAAACAATTTAACATGCGGCGAGCAAATGGACGCCGAATCAAAGGCATAATGTGAAATCCTGCGATCTGAGTCTTATAAATGTGGAAGTGTGGATTAGCTTTGTGATTATAAGAAGGAAAAATGACTGAGTGATTTGATTAATCTTCAGAAGCCCTGTGCGCTCGAAGCTGACCAGCAGGGCCATCATTTTAGGATAAAATTAGTGCACGTTTCTTGTGTATAATAATGCAGGTCTCTCAGCTGGCTGTGCTTTGTTGATGTCCAGCAGGTTTAAATAACCAATTAAAGCTCATTTCCCTTTTTTTCCTCTTGCTCTCTTTCTCTCTCTCGTATTCCTTCTCTTTCCTTCCTGCCTGCGGTTCGATAATTGTTAAGCACACAGCATGTAAAATTCTCGGGCTAAGTCGGCCGATTTTATTGATGGTGTTGTTGCTCGGGCTGGTAAATGCTCTGATCTGTGGCGGCTCAGATGTGACGGTGTCCTCCATATGTAACATGCCTTGAGAGAAGAAAATTCAAGAATTTTTGGGTGTGAGTTCCTGCCTGCACTCAAATACAAATGCAGTCTAATTATCCTGACAATGTCTCGGATTTTAGCTGAACAAAATGGGTGACTTTGACTACTATCTCATCTACATTCAAATTAAGCAATAAGCCTAGAGAGGAGACTGTATAGTGATTTTATAATGGGTACATTTATTAAGCAAATATATTAACTTGCGCCTTTCTGGTAAAGAAAAAAAAAAGTATCCTTTTAAAGTCCTAGACTTTTGCATGGCTGGAATGGTGTATCGACCAGTCAGCATCCAGGACCCAGGTTTTTTTGAGCCTTTGGCATTATGTGAGTTCCTAAAATCACACTAATCGTGGTAAAATCACTATACAGCATGGCCTTGAGTAGCTTCCTACTACTATAAAATGCATGCAACAGCAAAATAATAAAATACATACATTTTTAATGTATTATTAGTATTATTGTGAGCTGCATAGAACCAATGATATGCTACATGAATAATGTGTTGAATTTCAATGGTTTCATGATTTTCTTGAGAAGCCCGTTTTATTTTGCCATCCTACCAATGCATGTTATAATGGTTAATTTTTGGTTATTTATTTATAGTTAAATGGTTACTTCTAGTATTAAATGACGGCAACAGCAATATAATAAGATACACCAAATTTGAATTATTTACATTTTAGTTGCTGTACACGTTACAATTATTAATATTATGAACAACATTTGTCCGCCATGTAATATGTAAACAATAATACACCTTCAGATGTTAATTATTGCTAAATAAACCTCTGACAGGATTTATCAAGACCCCCAAGTGCTGAGAAAGTGTTTATTTTGTGATGAAACGCAGACATGAAATATTGATTTGAGTCCCGATCAACCGTTCAGTGTTTTTCTTTTTCAATAATGAATGCCTGACTGAATTATTATACAACTACTTGAAGTATAAATACATATTTGGACATGAAATATTGGTTTGAATTATTTTATTATTGTACTTGTAGAGACTGTGGAGAGACTGAACACAGCTATAGGAAACAAAGGTTTGAATGCTGTAATTGACCAACCCGATCTCACGACCAATTCGTACTAATTTGTACGAGTGGCTAATTCGTAACAATTCATACGACCTGACTCGTATGAATTTGTACGAATTTGTAGGATTTTTGCTAAATCGTACATATTTTACGAATTCCAAATTCGTATGAATTCATACGAATGACCTACCCCTGACCCCGCCCCTAAACCTACCCATCACGTGGGTTTAGACAAATCGTACGAATCCGTACGAGTGAGTTCGTATGAATTCGTACGAATTAGCCACCTTTTAATCATTCGTACAAATTAGTACGAATTGGTCGTGAGATAGCGTTGAATTGACCAATCAGAATCAAACATTCCTGAGATCCATGCAATAACGTTCATTAGTCTGTCACCTGTTTGCAAATCAGCGTATAGCAACTTGAGCATTAATATGATGTACAGTCAGTGGTTTATCAGCATGGCACTATGATTTTGAAAATGCCTCCCTCAAATCTGAATGCGAACTCTGTTTTATTGTGACGATTCATGACCATTTTTTAAATGTCTGTAGAAGTACACCCTGATCCCACGCCCTCAGTTGTGGACGGGCTTTCCATCAGAGCCCATCTGGATTCTATTGGGATGACAGAGAGGAAAGGGCAGCTTCACTAAGCTGATTCATTCTACAATAAGAGGTATAGCTACTTTGTATCCCGTGACCTTTCCAGCTGTCTCACTCTACTCTCACACCCCCAGAGTCTGTCAGTTTTACTGATCAGCTACATTATACCACAGTGTTCTGGTCAGGTTCCACAGCCAGCAGATATCACCGCTGAGTGGGTTTCTGGGCATCTCTCTCTCCTCTGATTGTATCATGAAACTCTGATAGGGTGAAACGCTAGATTTATAGTCTCTCTATTTCATTTGGGTTTTTTTAAATCCTCATCAAGGTCGAACTCTCACATGTCTGAAGAGCACAGATGCTAATTTCAGTATGTCTCTTACCTGTGAAATCGAATTCCAACACAGTAAGTTGAGGATTTTCACCATAGATTGCATTCGATGAGCTGCACTGTATATGTGAAAACTCACAGATTTTATGATAGCTTTCCTCATCATCATCCAATGAGAATTGCCAAGGAAACAGCTCTCTGAAACAGGCAACAGCACTCAGACAGAGGTGCAGTGGCGTAGTCTAACTGCAGGGTGTTTATCCGACCCCGACAGTGAGCTGATGCTCCCAAAATATATCTCAAATAGCTCAATTTTTGAGGGCTTTTGAAATGAAAAGATTATGTACTTTGTGATAAGCATACTAACATAGTACTCTTGCTATTTCTCCAGAGAATTATTTTAGTGTATAGTATGTATATGGTGCACATGTTATATGTCAATCTGAGCAGTATTCATATTCTTGACTCTTTAGGATTAAAAATCCAAAATAACTTTCATAATAGATAATTTCCTGAAATACTGAATTAAACATTCATCATGACAAAATGTAGAAAACTAGCATTTAAAACATGCATCACTGCACGTTTAATTCCACATACTAAATACTACTTACTGAGTATATACTGTACATTGCCTAATAGTAAGTAGTAAGGTAGTATTCCATTTTGAATGTTTAAAATAGCAAGCTACCATACTACTCATATATACTGTAGTATGTATACTGCACACATTATGCCTTTTTTTGTATGCTTGGAACGGATGACCTACTTCTTTTGTCAAAATGTGCCTTTACTAAGCACCAAACTGAGCACACTGGAATACTATATCCCACAATGCAGTTTGCACAACTTGACCTTCCATTTTCAGTGTATCCAATGAACCGGAAGTAAAACAAATGATAACATCTTATATACTATCATTTTTTGAAGAAGAAGATAATATTGGCATTATTCAGCTTAAGTCATTTCAGTGTTGATTCAGTTCAGTTCAATAATTTAACATAAAACTGAACTAAAATACACAATAACCATGTCTCTTCCAAGATGATATCTGGACATCACAACAACGTAGCTCTACTACTGTTCGAAATGTTTTAGCATTGTGCCTACTGTTTCACTTAAAATAGTAGGCAGAGTATATACTCAGTACTGTATGTAGTAACCTATAATTCCATTCTGAATGTGTACGATGTGTACAATACATTTTTCTATATGCAAAGAACACCCGGATGACCTACATTAGCCAGAATTTGACTTTATTCAGTATTCATAATAGTACTCCATTCCTAACACAGCCCAAATGAAACTTTTTTCAATTACACAGCACAAAGCAATAGGCTTATCTTTTGCTGAATATCTGCTTAAGTCAACTTCATCTATCTGAAATGCATGTTTGCAGAACAATTGTATCTCTCTTGTTGACATATACATTGTTTGTCAAGATGTCTGTTCAAATATCCCCTTTGCGATATCATATTGAATCACTCAAGCACATGTAGTGAATTATATAAGTTGTGAGTTTGAAGTATTGGCTGAGAATAAGAAGGGTAAGCACACATGCGCGTGTGGGGGAGAGTTAATGCGATATGTGCGGTATATTCTTCCGTGCCGCTGATGTGCAGGTGGCCTTTAAAAACAGCCTGAGCAAAGCGGCGTCTGGAGTTTCTCCCACTGAAGTCAGTCTTCAGAGCAGAACAGTGTGAAAAATCCAAACCCATCAGCCCAGATGGAGACTGTGAAAGGTGGGTTCTGTAGGCTGGATATGTGGGAAACCACCTGCAGAAAGTCAATTAACACAGGCCTGACATCCAGCATCACAACACAGGCCTACAAACAGCAGATTCAAATTCAGCAGACCTGCATGCCTGCCGATAAAGCCACGCACTTTAGAAGCCGCGCAACAATTTACCGCCTAATACAGAGCGTGAAAGTGAGTCCATCACCAATATCCATTTGCAGCACGCTTTTCTTTTCATTCATCCCCCCCCCCCCCCCCCCCCCCTTCTCCCTTTTCAATTTTGCAAAGATGCAAGCAAGTATTTATTTCGAGTGAGAAATAATGAGATCGCTGATCTCAAAGTGTTAAAGTCAATGTTAGTTAGTCCCTTTAGGTTATCTAAATGGACATTTTGTAGATAATACTAATCATAAAGCCCCTCAGCAGATTTAAGGCAGCTATATGAGTAGAACACTGCATATTTTTGGCTTTCCAATATGTTAGTTGATACTTTTTCATGCTACTTTTTTTTTTCTTGCTATAAATAAGTGAATAAATATACACTGCCATTCAAAAGTTTGGGATCGTAAGATTTTTTAATGTTTTTAAGAGAAGTCTCTTATGCTCACCAAGGCTGCATTCATTTGATTAAAAAAACAAAAAAAACATTGAAATATTATTACAATTTTATATAACTGTTTTCTATCAGATTTTATTATAAAATGTAATTTATTCCTGTGATCAAAGCTGAATTTTCAGTATCATTACTCCAGTCTTCAGAGTCACATGATCATTCAGAAATCATTCTAATATGCTGATTTGCTGCTCAAGAAACATTTATTACTATCATCAATGTTGAAAACAGTTTATTTATTCCATTATATTAAAATGGACTAAAAACAGTAATATTGTGAAATATTATTAACATTTATAATAACTATTTCTATCAAATAAATGCAGCCTTGGTGAGCAGAAGAGACTTCTTTTAAAAACATAAAAATCTTTTAGTGAAGCATGTGCACATGCAGATTTGAAATTTTGTAATCATTCACTTTCCCCCCCCCCCCCCCCAAAATAATCTTTATTTTGATTCATTATATGATTTGACTGTTTTAGCACAGATTAATTTAATACCTTATGACTGAACATCATTTAAGCACATGTGAGTGGTCCATGCTGCTATTTGCAGTCTTCTGATGTCTTAGCTTTGTGTAAGGAACAGACAGCATTTTGTGTCAGATTCTTTTGTGTTCCACAGAAGAAAGTCAGAAATATAAGGGTTTGGAATGACATGAGGGTGAATAAGTGATCCTAATTTTCATTTTTGGGTGAACTATTCCTTCACCCAACCGAAACTTCAACTAAGGCATATCTGAAGAAAGCCTGGGTTACGGATCCAACAAATAGTTGCTTGTACAAGGGTCTGCCCATCATCCTGCTGCATGGCACCTATTATGTCCTTTTAACACATTTCCTGTTTCTTTCAGAGAGCTCTAGAAAGCACTCAGAAGTCATTGTGTCACCAGGAGGCCCTTTGTGGCTCCACAGGAAATGAGTTATAATGTTAACTGTTCTCCGTCATTGGAGAGCCCGCCCGTAGACGGCTCTCGCTGGGCTGGAGAATAAACTGCCGAGGCTTTAATTGATTCCCCTGACTGTCAATAACAACAGAATGTTTTCAATGGAGATGCATTTTGACAGAAGAAAGGGAGGCTGGGATGGACAGAAGGAGATTTTCTGGGTGGTAATGATGTGTATTTGGTCTTCGAACTGCAGGATTCATCTCTTTTCTTCCTCCGAGCCCGGCTCCAATCCGAGAGTTGGGCAGACTGTCGCCTAGCACAATAGTTAATTGTAATGCTCTTCTGTGAGTGCGATTGGAGAGTGATCACTGGCGTTTCTGAACCATCTATCTTGCAATTCTGAGCAATTTATTTGCAAGACTTGCACGTTGCGCTTGCCAAAACAAACCACAGTGTTTAAACTTTGAAGGTCTAAATGCAGTGCACTTTGCACTTCGGTAACAGAAGCAGAATGTCTTTTCCCCCACTAAACACCCTCTGGCTCCGCCTGCTACAGCTGCCATGCCCCAAACTCACGCTATAGGTTGAGCTGGAAAGTTATTGACGGATCTGGACCCCTCTCAATGTTTTGATTGTCCCTGGAGGCTCGATGTTTACACTTTTGGGGGAGATAGCCTATGAATGGAATGCTTATGTAACCCCTCCACCCGGGTCCCACTCGACCCGCTCCGAGCTGGCCTCGAACCCGGGTCTCCGGCATGAGAGTCAGGCGCTCTAACAAGGAGGCTAAAGACTGCAGCCCTTAGCCCTTAGGAGTGAGGTTTACTCGCACAGCAACTGCTAGCTGGCCTCCGTTACACTTATACAGTAGTATGCAATGAACAATAAACTGGGTTAAGAGAATGTACTGTATTAAGGCCTGGTTTCACAGACAGGGCTTAGATTAAGCCAGGATTAGGCCATAGTTCAATTCAAGTAGTTTTTATAAACGTGCCTTAGAAGAAAACATTACTGGTGTGCATCTTGAGATAAAACAATGGCACTGACATATTTTAAGATATAGTGCAAGTTGCATTAAAACAGCTCAAACATGCATTTTAGTTTGGGACTAGGCTTAAGCCTTGTTTGTGAAACCGGGGGTAAAAATCGTACATACTTCACCTTTAGTTAGGTGGTTCAGGTGAGTCTGATTACATTTGAAGCTAAACTTCAGTATGGTAGCCCTCTTGGAGCAGAGTTGGCTGTCCGTGGTATAGACTTATGTACTTTATATACATGTGTATATGTGTGTGTATGTACAGTATATATATATATACATTACTGTGTGAAAGTCTTAGCACGTTATATAAATAAGCGTAAATAGCACGTTACTATTTTCACCAGAAAAAATGGTTTTAAGCCAGTGTGTCAGTAAGAAATATCCATTTACATTTCCAAACATTCTTTTTGCCGTTAATTGTAAAAATCCAGTGAGATTTTTGTATGCACAAGGAGTCTGAAAACAGACAGTTTGCAGGTAAGTTTCTTCAAGCAACGTGCCGCAGGTCTTCTGGATTTAGTCTGTCTCCGTTTTTTTCTGTTTCTTCATGTAATTCCAGATAGACCCGATGATGATGAGATCAGATCTCCGTGTGGAGCATACAGGCTGTTGTCAGACTCCTTATCCTGCATACAAATATCTCACTGGATTATTACAATTAATAACAAAAGGAATGTTTGGAAATGTAAACTGGTATCTCCAACTGACACACTACAGCAACATTTATTATATATATATAATACAGTTTGTTTTGATCTTTGAATCTGATTTGCTGAGAGGCCTTCTCAGAGTGCGATATTGCACCAGTATCAGCACAGGGACTGTTCACCGTTTGTATCACTCCGCTTGTCTCTGCGCATTCTATAGAGAAACTAGCGTGCAGCCATATTTAGAATTTAGTTTGAACTTCCATTTTTGTCATAGCTCTGTATATTTCTATGGCATCGTCTTCGAAGAGTAGTTAACTGGTGAAGTGGTTTTACAACAGTTATGAGCATTGTCATGTTTGAAGCGGATATCATAATAAATGTCAATAAAACGGGAAGATTTTAAAAAACGAGCGGTTCATTCATAAATCCGTAACATCTTACATTCATGCTGTGGAAATACAAACCAGAAGACAGAACACCACGAGCGCAGCACTGAAAAGTGACGGGTCTACAGCAGGCAGCATTTGTTCCAGCGAATGGCAAAGGTGGAAGGGAAAACCCACTATAATTTGAATAATACTGTTGTTGTGTCATGGAATGTAGTATTGAGAGTATTTAATTCTTGTTATAGCAGTTGTATTTTTCAAATTCTTTGTGTCATTTTCTCACTTTTGCTTATATTGCATCATATGTTAAGGGTGAAACGGTGAAATAGACCTTGTACAAACACCCTTTAAAAAGTGCTGTTCTCCCATGAGCAACACGTTTCATCTTTAGATGTCTCCTAAGCAGTTTTGGCATGTGTCCATGTGGCCTATACAAGCTGCGGTGTGAAACATGTCTGTGGCATTTGCCCCCAACTGAGTCCCTGTAAAGATGATCACAGTTTTTTAATTTATTTATTATCTGTCACAATAGCAGGTGGGTGTGCCTGCCAAGATAGGACACATCTAGGGTCTTCACCAAAGTGCCAAGATTACACTCATTATTTGTGCATATTGCGTGCACTTACAGAGTAACTTGGGCCATCTTGAGTACACTTTTAATCATGATACAGCTCAAGTGACTTTCAATGTGGTCCCAGTTTAGACTCCACTGTACTTTTACATTATTCGGGGAAAAAAGTGTGTTTATTCACACTAAGTGCAAATAGCCCGCCTTGTTGGCAGAGGCTACACTAAATTAAGAAAATATTCGAAAAGTGGAAATAAAGTGTCTAACGTGTGTTTAATTAGATGTAGAGAAGGCTTTATTGTCCCAATAAGGTGGCATCCAATTAATAATTTGTATAAATGTAATCATGTACACTGTGTTATTATTGCATAAAGTTTAATGTACAACAACACTGTGGTGCAAATAGTATCTCCTACTATTTATAAGTATAAATAACATCTAAGTACTGTTATTTTAACATAGTGTAAATAGGATCAATTGCTATTTTCGCTTAATGTAAATAGCATATCGCTAAGAAAATGCTGTTATTTTCACTTAGTGCAAATAGAATAAATTGCTACTTGCACTTAGTTTAAATCACCAAGAAAAAATGCTATTTTCACTTAGCGTAACTAGCATCACTTAGTGTAAATAGCATCCATCGCTAGTGCAAATGGCCAATGCAAATTTTTTTTACAAAATTCTAGGGAAAGGGACAATTTTGAGCTTTTATGTTTGCATAAACTGATGCCGTTCCACGAGACCAAGTGCACCAAGTGTAGCTTGTATGTTAGTCGACACTCTGTTTTAAGATTAATTTAACCCCAGTGAAAAGCCAACCCCCTCTTATGCATTAATCAACTGAGGGCCTTGCAATTCATTAAAATACCCATGTACTTGTTGATGGAATCCCATCTTCGAGTTGGTAATGCATATGGTACATGGTGTTAGGACAGAGGGAGTGAGAGAAAGAGTGAAAAAGAGAGGTGACTTGAACCCAAAGAGGATGAAACTGAGCCCCTGAGGAGTAAACATCCTGTAAAAGCAGCACAGCCTAGATCTGATGTTCTGGGAAGCGGAGTGGAGCATGTTCTTTCTTAACAGGGCCAAGGTACACTGCCAGGGGATGTGAACCTGTAATTCCTTTTCCCTGTTGCTAGAGTCAACACTGCGCATACAGACATCTTCTCAGGATACAGGAGAGTGAAAAGATAGGTCACATTTAGAGTAGCTTTGTTCAAGAATATTTTTTTCTCTTGTCGAGTCCAGACGTTTATCTATATGAGTCATGCGCATTTTGCCCATAAGAACTCATTAACTTGTATATATAAGCTGTTAGAGGTGAAGTGTGTAATGTTTTCAGTGCCTTAGCTCACGTTAATATGCAGAACTGTTAGCGAGCCATTTGTGGGTCGATATCTCTGAAACATGTAAACACTGACTCTGTGGCGTTATTAAAACATTGATCTGTTTGTTTGAGCATCTTGGTCAGACGAAAATAGCAAAACTGACTCACCCAATGGCATTGGTTTGTTCTTCCAGTGTTAAAAACAGTTAATGTTTAGCAAAATAGTGCGAAAACACCATTGTGCTCCAAAAGAGTGTTTTAAATAACTGTCGATCAAATGCAGCCTTTGAAATTCTTGCAAGGAACATGTAAATTGTCATTTTTAAAGTATAGTAAATGTTTTTAAAAGTGTGACTTGGAAATATTGTTGAGATGGGGAAAGTAATGGATTGCTTTCTTCAGCTATTATTGACCTTGTAATGGACAAATTTCACCTTTAACCATGCATTGCATTTGAGGTGATTATTTATTGCACTATATACAGTTTTAAATGATAGATTAGAGATTGGAGTGTTATCTTTTAAACTTGTATTTTTTTTAAAAAGCAGTTCACTGCGGGTGGATCTCTGTTCCTTTGTTTGATATGTCTTCTTGATAGATCATTTTAAGCTGAAAAATAATTTTCACTTACCTAGTTTTATGATCATAACAGGATCCGCAGAACATCTGTTCTTTTCAAGACAGAAAATCACTCAGCAGCAGAGTACAGAAACACAATGGCAGTCACATAAGATGAAAGGCTGAAGTGTTTATACTTAAGACCAGACCATACTTTATGCAAGTAAGTAGGCTACATAAAAATGTTAATGCTTGGTCGATGCATAGTAAGTATGTACTTCAATGGTACATATACATTCTTGAGTTTCTGTAATGGTATAAATTCAGTTCAAACTTGTTCTCCTACAGTTGTCATTGTAGTTTGTTTATTATGAAAAGAGTGTAATCATAATGTGACTTGCACATGCTGAATAGCGTTTAACTTCGTTTAAGTTCACTTGTGCAGATGTATGTTGTAATATGTTCATGTTGTGTCTGATTAATCTCATATAGGATGCATTTGAATAAGTTAATCAACCCCATAGAAAAGTGCTTCATCTTGCGGTATTGTTTTAGATTTTCGTCAAGTAGGCTATGTTTTAATTAAAGAGGACCAATATTTATTTATTTATTAATTATTATACATTTTCAGTTTTCTTTAGTGTATAATGTTGCTCCAAAGGGAGTTATTCTTTATATCAGTAAGCACCGTCTCTGGACACGTCACAATATTCCCAAAATATTTCCCACCCAAAGCATACACAAAAAAGAGGATGAGGCCTGGTTGAGTTACGCTACCAGTGTGTTAAAAATCGTGGTTATGGTAAACATGCTCAAAGCGGTTGACCAATTGCAACAGGCTGTTCCAGCTGACCTATTATGGCAAGCCGTTTTAACTTTTATTCATTTCCAGGATATGAATACTTGATATCAACAATTCAATTTTCACTAGTTAAAATTATAATTATTGATATCAGTAATAATATTTCTACTAGTAAAAATGGCAATTTTTGATATCAGGAATTACATTTTCACTAGTAACAATGCTAATTCTTGACATCAACATTTATATTTTCACTAGTTAAAATGATCATTCTTGATATCAACAATTGAATTGCAACTAGTTAAAACTATAATTCTTGATATCTGTAATTGTATTTTCACTAGTGAAATGTCACCATAGGCTGCCATTCAAAATCAATTCTTGATATCAAGAATTTATTTCTTACTAGTTGAAATTCCAATTTCACATATCAGAAATAAAATTCTTACTAGTAAAAACCTTTATTTTTGATATCAAGAATTAAATTGTCACTAGTTGAAATGTCTATTCTTGATATCAACAATTGAATTGCTACTAGTAACAATGTTCAATTTTGATATCAATAATTCAATTTTCACTAGTGACAATGTTAATTTCTGATATCATGAATGTGATTGTTACTAGTAAGAAAGCCATTTTAGATATCTGAAATAATATTGATATCAGAAATACATTTTCAGATATCAAAAATGAAAATTTTTACTAGTAGCAATTCAGTTGTTGATATCAAGAATAGACATTTAGACTAGTGATAATTTAATTATTGATATCAGGAATTCGCATTTTTACTAGTAACAATGTAATTATTGATATCAAAAATTATATTTCTACTAGTAAGAAATCAATTCTTGATATCAACAATTGATTTTGAATGGCAGTCTATGGTGACATTTCACTAGTGAAAATACAATTGTTGATATCAAGAATTACATTTTTGATATCAAGAATTCAATTGTTGATATCAAGAATTGAATTGTTGATATCAAAAAATGTAATTGTTGATATCAAAAATGTAATTGTTGATATCAACTAACATTCTCAAACAGCATTGCAAACTTGTGTGGTTAGAACTACAGCTCTCAAGACGTGGTTAGAAGCATAGTTTCTTCTTAAAATGACGTGAACTTAAATAGATAGTGCTCTTGGGAACAATAAGCAGGCTAACATTTGGTACATTCTATATATTTAATCCCAGGCAAATATATATTTATATATACACATACATTTTAATCTATATATTTTAGCGTGCCAAAGCATCAAGTAAAGCAAAATGACAAAAATAAATAAAAAATAAGTACTCATTAGTTTGTTCCAGCAACATGTCATTAAAAAATATGTTGTGGAGAAAGCTGCTGAGCGAATGAAAGCATGGACACGGGAGTAAGTGTACACTAAATACTGCGTGATTAAATAATTAACGGCTTTCTGTCGTTTATATAATTGAACTATAATCATATTAAATGCATTCATTACAATCTCGAATCGATTAATTAGAAGGCATTACTCCACCACCTGCATGTGATGTCATTAACAGTAGTCCTATATTATTAAACTAATGTGAGTTCAAACTAGGTGCGACCCGTTTTTGTGAAACAGTTGTGACTAACTTCAATTCAACTAAATTCATCGTATATGGTGGTTAAGCAGCGAGTTGTTGAGCGGGAAACACACCCCAGAGCGTTACTGACAGACTGTGAAGAGAGGTGCTGCAATAATGTTTGTGAAAAATAATGTTTTTAAACATTCAAGCATGACAACCTATTTAGTAGACCGCCAAAAGCAAAATCAAGACTTTGTAAAAGTGCATATAGGTCCCCTTTAAAATCATTTAATTAGCGTTATTTTTTTTCCGATATGTCTTATTGTTGACATTCAAAAAAAACTTTTTCACCAGTAATTTTGTAAGATGAATGCTGCATGTACACAAACCAAAACCAATTTCTTGTCAAATTTATGATGTTGCATTATTTAAAACTCAAAACAGTATCACTTCACACTCTATATTATCATATTTATCTATTTTCTTTGCTGTATTTTCTTGTAATGTGTTTCTTGTAAGGTGTAAAGCAGTCCTGTCCATTGATAGTGAAGGGTTGGGGTCAGAATCCCTTGCCTCTTCAATTTAACTATATGTATATCCTTTTTTATGATTACATTATTACTATAATAAGCACTAATCAAGTTATATAATCATTCCTATACGCAATAAATGATTCACATATAGTTTTTATTCATACTTCTGTTGAATGCACCTCTTTCCTGAATGTTGGGTGAAGGCCTATCTTTCATGAATGTCTTATGATGTCTGGGACTAATCTTCTGTGGCCCTGAGCAAGAACATTAAATACAGGCTTTTTGTCCGTATGTATACTAATGAGTGTGTTAAACTTAAAGAAAACCCTCATCATATGATCATGTTTCTCTGCTGACCCTATTAATGGGCAGGGGTCAATTTCTGTATGATTCTATGATTTGTTTTACTTCTTTCATACATATATCTCTCAAGAAGTAAAGTAATTGTTATTTCTTCTCTCTGAGGATGGAAGGTTTTATCAGTATGTTGCAGGTCTCATGACATGGGGTGGCTGGTCTCATGACGCTTTTCGATGGGCCCTCCGAGGTCATTACTGGATCTTCGTGACTTGGATGACAGCTATCTTGATTGATGTCAACGTACCCTTCTATCTATGTGTAATTGTTTAGGCTTTATGTCTTCTGAGCCAATCAGAAGTGAATGTTTATGTAATGTATGCCCTTGAAAACAGTATAACTGGTGTACGATTTTCATGTAAGGTAGAGTTAGCTTGCGACCTCCTCGTGAGACTTTGACGCTGACTCTGCCAATTAAACTGCAAACTATTCTTCAGTAAATTTTACTCTTTGATTGAACATCACGACTCCTGGTCTTCTTTCATCATCTCTGGTCCTGGGTCTGAAACTGTTACCCCCCCTAACAGTTTGGTGGAGAATGCGGGCAATCATTCTGAGGTGACACCCCTGGCAAACCAACAAACAAGGTAGGAAGATTTATTATATTATAGGCTATAGGTCTGTCTGAATGGAAGAGATTTGAAGGGGAACGGAAGAGCTTCACTCCGATGAGGAGAGTGAAGATTAATTATACTGAAGGTTAAAGTATAAAAGGAAGTCGCTGATAGCATTGTTTAAAAATTTAACAAGAGCAGACAGCGCAAGCGAAGCGTGCTCTGTGGGGGCCCCACTGGGCATTGTTGATATAGCAACACCCCAGCAGAGTACGTCCCTGGATTGAAGGTCCAGGGCGCCGTGATCCTACTATATCTCTTCCATCTCAGAAAGGGGATCCCCGAATTTAGTGGATTAGGCAGTTAGGGACTGAGAAATTAGTTAGAAAAAATATATATATATATATATAGTAACAGAGACAGGGTTGTTTGCCAGGGATGCATCAAGAACGATCCCCTTAAATAAATTATGACCCAAATTGGCATGGATCAGAATATATGATCGGGAGTCGTGAGTGAAAAATACTTTGTGGTTTCTTTGTGTAGAAGTCCAGACTTGTCATTTAAAACATATTTTTCAATTCGCTGCTAAAACATTTTTGCTGCTAAGAACATTCTCTGTGGTGAGTTTCACCTGTGACCAACAATGACAGATAAAAAGGTTATCTCAATTTGTTCTGACCCAAGTGATGAGGCTGAAGAGAGTGCATGCTGTAAACAGCTCTTCTCTGATGCGCTCAAATCAAAAAAATACGCAGAACTGATTAAGAAAATGGTCAGCCAGGGTTTTGATGCTAATTGGGGAGTCACAGAACAGATTGACTGGCTGCAAAAAAAGAAAGAGGCTGACAGAGTGAAGTTTTTGTCCGTGTTTGCCTATTCATGGATTTGTAAAATGGGTGGAATTCCCTTAACCCCTGAAAAGGCAATCCCGAACATGATTAATGGTTGGAAGAGTTTAATTGCCCAACGTGACAGGATGGCTAAAATCCTTGGGAATGAAATAGGCAGTGATCTGTGTAGTTTGAGCAAAGGGCTTGAGGCATTGTGTGAAATGGCAGAAAAGGCTGTAAAAAAGGAGGAAGTTCCTACTCCCTCCGCCCCCTCTTTCCCTTCTCACTCTGTTCAGGCGGCTGCCGCTTCAGGCTCTGCCAGACAGACTGATAACCAAAATAGTGGGCCCTACGCTGAGGTACGCGAGCTGTTGAATGTGGCTGTTGCAACTCCCCCTCCCTACAGTTCAGAGATTCCTTCTGTGCAAGCAAAACAAACTGAATATAACTCTGGGGTCAAAAATCTTAATCTGACTCCCATGGAGGCATTTAAACCTAATGTTACTGCATCCGCCGCCCCGATTCGACACACGAACTGGGCCGGGTTGAATATTGAAATGGGTGCGGGATGTGAGGATGGTCAATGGGTCAGACTCACACCCACTGAGAAAAACAGTTTGCTTGCAGGGTTGGAACCTTTTAAGTTGTATAACCCAAACAAAAGTCTATGGGACAAGCTAGAGGCTGTTGCTAGGCAACAAAATCTAGGCATTGCTGATATCCAGTCGCTGGTCGAAGGGTTAGTTCCTTCTTCCAAATTAAGGGCTGTCCAGGGTGTGAACTTTTTCCCTCGAGTCCCTGCAAATTGGGGTGAGTTTTGTGTGGCTTATTCTGATTATAAAACAGCTGTGAAAGAATTGCTGGGTCGGGGTTCTTTTCCGTGGAGTAGTGTGACCCAGATTAAACAGAGAACCGGTGAAAGCCCGATAGAATATGTGGACCGGTTCCGTATTGCATATGAGACCTACTGTGCTGCTAATAACAATGATGAAGATTTTGATTCTGCTATAGTAATCGAATCAGCCACAGGCGGTCTGAATAAGCAATACAAAGATATGTTGATGAACAGTGCTGTTGATATCCAAATGTGGGCAGATTTGCTCCGTTGGTGCTCTGTGAGCTGGAGCCGTATGCAAGCATGCGATGCTGATACTGTGAGCACTGTGAAAGCGGCTGCTGTTTCAGTTGAAGGGGAGGCCCCTCCCCGCAATGATGTGACATGCTATAACTGTGATGAGTTAGGCCACACTTCCCGAACCTGTCCCAAGTCAGTTGCTAAATGTAGAAATTGTGGAAGGGAAGGTCACATTGCGAAACATTGCCGTAGACCCAAGAATAAAGGAAACGGGAAAAAGGGAGGTAACAAAAATAATGCTTCAAATGATAAAAAAGAAGCTTCCCCATCTGTCACTCTGTCTCAAGCTGATCTTGCAAAGCTGAAACAGCTGATAGGTGGGGACTAGGGGTCAGCGGCCTCCGGTAATAGTAATTATGCTGACACCCGTCCATTCATAAACGCGTTGTTAGGAGGCCGGCAATGCATTGCTTTAATTGACACGGGTGCTACAGTATCGATTACTGATCTCGATCTTGAGATCACTTCTGAAACTTTGTATATAGAAGGCCTAAATGGCAAAAAGGTGTTTCACAAATCTGTTTCTGTTCCTCTAACCCTTTCTGATTCTGACAAAGTGTTCTGGACTGAGTTTTGGGTGGGGAAGAATACTGTGGGGACTATTATCGGTGTTGACATTCTAAAAGAACTCGAAGCTGATGTTTTGCTTTCAAAAGATAAGCTCGTGCTCGGCTGCAATGAAACAATTCGCTTATCTCACTCTGGCCCCCACCATGAGAGATGTGCAGTGGCTGAACCTGTTGGTTTCACTGAAACTCGTCCTGAGTGGAAGTTCATAATTTCAAAATTCCCAAAGGTATGGGCCAAAGACAAATATGATTGTGGTCTTGCACAGATCCAGCCACTGAGCATCCCAGGTCCTATGCATGTAGCCAAACGACAATATCCTTTGAAAAATGAAGCTAGGGAAGGAGCTGACATTGTTGTGGATGAGTTAAGTGAGCGGGGAATAATCATTCCATGTTCCTCTCCCACTAATTCTCCAATGTGGCCTGTCAGAAAAGCGGACGGATCTTGGCGTTTGACGATTGACTATACTTCTTTAAATTCAATTTCTGAGAAAGTACACCCTCTGGTGGCCAACCCCGCAACTATCCTTCATGAAATAGGAGCTGAACATTGTTATTTTACTGCTCTTGATATTTCTAACGGTTTTTGGACTTGTCCCTTAGCCAAGGAGGACCAAGGGAAATTTGCTTTTACCAGCAGGGGTCGCCAATGGACCTGGAGTCGGCTTCCACAAGGCTTCTGCAACAGCCCCACCTTGTTTCATCAGGTACTAGCATCCTTCATCGATCCGGTAAGAAAACAAATTGAAAATGACGGATCGGTTGTCCTGCAATATGTGGATGACATACTGATTGCTAGTCCAACTAAGTTCAAACATTTGACTGCTGTCCAAACTGTTTTGAATGCCCTCCAAAACGGGGGATTCAAAGTGAATTTGAAGAAAGCACAGCTAGCTTTGCCTGAAGTGACTTATCTTGGACAGATTGTTGGGGTGCATGGCAGACGCATCACCCCTGAACGAGTTAAAGCTATCATTGAACTTCCAAAGCCACATACTGTCACTGGTCTAAGGCAAGTAATGGGTCTTTTGAATTACTGCCGCCAGTATGTCTGTGAATACACTGAACTTTCTAAACCACTCACAGAGGCACTGAAAGGAGGAAAACCTGGAGCAGATCTGATCGAGTGGACCGAGGAGATGGAGGAGGCTTTTGTGAGTATCAAAGAAACTCTTGCTTCCTCCCCAGCACTGCGACATGCTGATGCAACCAGACCGTTCCATCTGTGGACCTGGGTGGGAAACAGATCCTACTCTGCTGCCCTGGGTCAAAAGGTTCCAGGAAGAAGTTCGTATGGAATGGTAGGCTACTATTCTACTCCTATTCCTGTTTCCATGGCAGGACAACATCCATGTCTGCTGATATGTGATTGTGCCGAGTGGGCAGTGAAAACCACAGAGAACATTGTGACACATCAAAAGGTGATTCTGCACACCAGACACCAGATTTTGAAACTGCTAACAAACACTCGTTTAGGATCTATTTCTAACCAAAGAAGAGCTAAATGGGAAGCCACTCTTTTGAGTAAAAATGTGGAGATACAAATTGACATTGAGACTGCTATAAACCCTGCCTCCTTGCTTCCAGACGAAGGAACTGTCCATAACTGCGCACGGCTGATTGACACAGACAGCCAAAGCCCACTCCAGTCTGAGCCCCTTTCCGATGCCATGAGTTTGTTTGTGGATGGTTCCAGCTTTCATGAACAGGGGAAACGATTCACAGGCTGGGCTGTCGTAAATGAACATGGTGAAACTGTTGACTGTGGTTCTCTTTCAGGGGGAGGGGCTCAAGTGGCAGAGCTGGTTGCTTTAACCCGAGCATTACAGCACAGCAAAGGGAGACGCGTCAATATCTACACGGACAGTCGTTATGCCTTCGGTACGGTTCATGACTTCGGCCCGGTTTGGAGACGCAGGGGATTTCTAACCACGGCTGGTCTCCCCATCTCTCATCAGCACCAGGTAAAAGAATTGATGGCTGCATGTGATCTCCCTGCAGCAGGAGCTGTTATCAAAATCACGGGACACTCCACTGACAGTTCTCCAGAGGCCAAAGGGAATCAAGCGGCTGATACTGCTGCCAGAGAGGCTGCAAAATTGACTGAGACATGCGTGAGTGTGCTGGCTTTTGCTCCCCAGGAGAGTGAACCCTCTAGAGACATTTTTGAACTTTATTCAGAGGATGACCCTGAAGAGATAGAGCAATGGACAAAATTAGGTGCAAAGAAAAATACAGAAGGATTATGGAAATTCAATGACCGTTTTGTTTGTCCTGTTTCTGCTCGAACTGAACTAATGTCTCTGTATCATGGTTTGGCACATGCTGGTCCTGAGAATTTACATGCAATGATTTCAAAAACCTGGTGGTGGCCAAAGCTGAGAGCTTCTTGCAATGACTTTTGTAAAAGATGCTTAGTATGTCTTAAAGTGAATTCCCCAGCAAAGCTAAAGATTCCTTTAGGACATGCCCCTCGACCTCAGGGGCCATGGACCCACCTTCAAATTGATTTCATAGGTCCCCTGCCCCCTAGTGGAGGCTTTTCATACATTCTGATGATTGTTGATTTGTTTTCCAGATGGGTGGAGGCGTTTCCTCTGAAAAACTGCACCGCAGACGCAACTGCAAAAATTCTGTTGAATGAAGTTTTCCCCAGATGGGGTTTACCATTGCACATTGACTCAGATCAGGGCACACACTTCACGGGGAAGGTAATGAAGAATGTGATGAAATTGATGGGAGTGAAACAACACTTCCACATACCGTTTCGTCCTCAGTCTAGTGGTTCTGTCGAGCGTTCTAATCGGACGATTAAAACTTCATTGAGAAAGAGATTGTTGGAGTGGGGGAAGGGATGGCACTCTGCTATCCCAACCATTCTTTTAAGTATGAGAGCCAGCCCGAACAAAACTACTCAGATCAGTCCCTTTGAGATAATGACAGGTCGCTACATGCGACTGCCCTGGGACGCTCCTCTGCAACATGAGGGACCGTCAGGGCCTTTGAAAGATGCTCTGCAAAATTATCTGAAGGCTTTGGATAACTGTTTAAAAGACACCAGGGTTAGTGTCAGTATCCGACAAGCAGAGAAAGATAACACTGAGCAAAAAGACATGCCTGCGTTGCCTGAGATAGGTGACAGTGTAATGTTGCAAAGGGAGATAATCTCTCCTCTGGGTCCGAAATTTGATGGACCTTACCAAGTTCTGTTGACTACTAATACATCTGTTTTACTCGACAGAGGTGTGTTGGGTACAGTATGGAGACATTGGTCACAGGTGAAACCACTTGAGAGGTGTTGCAACCAGAATACCACCACATAATAACATGATAAATCGTACCTCTTCAATATCTGTCGTATATGATTTTTCTAAATTCTGGCATTACTGTTTTATCATTTACAGATGGCTGAGCCAGACGACTTATTGAAGCTGCTAATTCTGCAAGAAGAAGTGCGTAATGAGAAGCGACGGAAAATGAGACGGGCTTTTGTTAGATTAGTACTCCCGCTCTCTTTTGTATGTTTAATCCTAATCGCTTTGTCATTTCTACTGTGGATACAGATTTCCATTTGGACCGGTCGATTCCATGCTTTTGCGACTAATTGGGATTGTGAAGAAACTGACAACCGTCCATCCTGGGTACAATACCCATGCCTAAATTCAACTGAGGGTCTAAATTTGATTTCGACTATGTATCAGAAGGTAAACGATAGATGCTATCGGTTGGACGGAAATGAGTCAGTGACCTATTGGCTTGGTCACTCCCCAAATTATCCCGGTAATACCCTCATTATGCAAAAAGGTCGTTGGGTGAGAGATGGAGGTGTTTATGTTTATGAACCGCATTTTAGCTCCATGAGTTGGATTCCAGACAGCATAGCCCATGAAAACCACACTGCCTGCTCCAAACGGATGAATATGGCTAATAGTTATCTGTTGAAACCCATGAAGAATGAGAATAGAGCAGGGCGGAAGAAGCGTCAGACCGTAGCATTAGGGGATTCCCACATGATTTTAGGAGGGAAACCAGTGAAACTTCCCCTTTATCCTAGTGCACCTGACCCTCGACACATAATGTCATATTACCTGCCCAAAGCTAAAGCTGAATTAGGTTCTAATCAGGTTGTCAAAGATGTGGTCCAAAGTTACATACATAGCAACATTGTTGTGAGAGAAGAACCAGGTTCAGACTTGTATCAACAGATCCTGAAGGATAAGGATTCGATGAGATGGAAAGTGTTAGTTCCCACGAGGGTTCACATGGTCCGATGGGACGTAGACAGGTCTTATGGTGCTGTTTGTGATCGATTCGGACGAATCGATAAGACTGATAAAAAGAATTTCGACCTTAATGGCAGTAAAAATGGTTTGCCTTTTGTCAATGCTTTTTCTCTCTCTTGGCCCAAGTATACTAGGTTTGATGATCCGTGGAAGGAGACAGTACAGGTGGAACGTTGTTTAGGTGAAAACATTCAACAATGGTTTGTTAAAACCTTTCCTCCAGGTGATGTTAAGAAATGTAAAACGATGTCGGAAAAACTCACAGGTGTAAAGGTGATGGAAGTGCCTATGGAAGTATGTAATTCCTCTTTTGTTAAGACAGGATACACTTGGACTAGTTTGTATGACGTGTTGCATCAGTACGAGCTCGTTAGGAGCTTTGCTAATAAAACGGCTCTTAAAATGGATCAATTGCATGATTATTTAGAAGGGAAATGTTACAGCCCTACCTCCATGGCTTATAATGTGACTGCCTGGATGCACCTTCATGTGCTTAAATTGACGATTGAATTGATGTATACTAGAATAAAGACTCGTCTGGTACCAGTGAAATATGAGGAGTTATTGTGGGATAATTATCAACCATTCCAGGTGAGGATGTGGCCTCAGTTAAAGGATGTAGCCATAGGGGATGAGTGGTTTGATAGGGAAAAACAATTTCGGCCGTTTTTGGGTCCGATCCA
Organism: Rhinichthys klamathensis goyatoka; assembly: GCF_029890125.1. Lineage (NCBI taxonomy): Eukaryota > Metazoa > Chordata > Actinopteri > Cypriniformes > Leuciscidae > Rhinichthys > Rhinichthys klamathensis. The sequence goes on from NW_026606718.1 coordinate 489,312, forward strand.
GTTGCATGACGAGTATAACATTTCTCCCAAGAACTGTGCTAGACATAGGTGGACGCATCCCTTGGGTCCCACGTGGCGTCCAGTGGATCAGAGTCAAGATGGTAATGGAGCGGAGGGTTCCCTTTGTGTTACTGAATTGAAGCAAGAAACTGAATATTTTCCCCAGGTAAAGGCCCAGGAAGCTCAGCAGAAATACATTACAGCTTTCCTTGAGCAGGTAAAGACGACTGATCCATTTGCAGGTTATGAGTATTTGAATTCTGCCTGGTTTAAGTCCAAGGGAACTTCTCTTATGTCGGACTCTGAAGCACCATCTGCTATTGCGGTGGCTTTTGTTTTGGCTTTTTCGGTTGGTGCTATATTCACAGATATGGCAGAAACTGTAGAAGAATATGTGGAAGAAGCTTGGGATGATTTGGTGACAGCATCGGAAGATATAGTCATGGGATTTGTGCACTACGTGCTGTATGCTGTGGGAGCCCTTGTGGGGGTGATGTTCCTCTGTTTGTGTATTTGGTTGTGTGTTCGTTTTTGTTTCTCCTATCTGTGCAGGACTGCATGCAGAAATCTGAATCCTGCTGAGGAGGAAAAGAGACTGCTGATGCTCACGACCCACCTGAGGGACAAATTGGATCAAAACAACATTGAAGCCCTGATGTGAGTGGAAGGTGGGAGAGCCTCTTAACGGGGACTGGACTTTTTAGTATCCAGCATGTCCGTGACGAGGTGAAGAGACAAGTGTGACCCGTCAGGGAAGCATGCGTCACCACTCCCCCTCTCCGTAGTGGCCTCACTTGATAGACCAGACGTGGCGGTATTGGACCACACATCGGTCTAAAACGGGGGACTGAAGGGTTGGGGTCAGAATCCCTTGCCTCTTCAATTTAACTATATGTATATCCTTTTTTATGATTACATTATTACTATAATAAGCACTAATCAAGTTATATAATCATTCCTATACGCAATAAATGATTCACATATAGTTTTTATTCATACTTCTGTTGAATGCACCTCTTTCCTGAATGTTGGGTGAAGGCCTATCTTTCATGAATGTCTTATGATGTCTGGGACTAATCTTCTGTGGCCCTGAGCAAGAACATTAAATACAGGCTTTTTGTCCGTATGTATACTAATGAGTGTGTTAAACTTAAAGAAAACCCTCATCATATGATCATGTTTCTCTGCTGACCCTATTAATGGGCAGGGGTCAATTTCTGTATGATTCTATGATTTGTTTTACTTCTTTCATACATATATCTCTCAAGAAGTAAAGTAATTGTTATTTCTTCTCTCTGAGGATGGAAGGTTTTATCAGTATGTTGCAGGTCTCATGACATGGGGTGGCTGGTCTCATGACGCTTTTCGATGGGCCCTCCGAGGTCATTACTGGATCTTCGTGACTTGGATGACAGCTATCTTGATTGATGTCAACGTACCCTTCTATCTATGTGTAATTGTTTAGGCTTTATGTCTTCTGAGCCAATCAGAAGTGAATGTTTATGTAATGTATGCCCTTGAAAACAGTATAACTGGTGTACGATTTTCATGTAAGGTAGAGTTAGCTTGCGACCTCCTCGTGAGACTTTGACGCTGACTCTGCCAATTAAACTGCAAACTATTCTTCAGTAAATTTTACTCTTTGATTGAACATCACGACTCCTGGTCTTCTTTCATCATCTCTGGTCCTGGGTCTGAAACTGTTACCCCCCCTAACAATAGCCATGTGGAAACTATCATACCGCTTAGTCGTAGAATCACACAAACCTGCACACCGTGGTGAACATCAGTGAGGAGGGAAAGTGGGTTAGGGGGTGTCCGTTACTGGCCTTTGTCTTCCCTGAGGTCGTGGAGCGAGGCATCAACGAATGGCATTCCCTCTGTCGCTGCCTCCAGCACGAATATAGGACAAACTGTTCTCGGCTCCGTTGGTCCTCTTCTGTTTGCGGGCTTTGGTGTGCGAATCGCGATCAATGGCCAAAAGAGGCAAAGAAACAAGATGGTGGGTGTCAGTCTGGTAATTTTGTTTACCTATGAAGTCGAGCGTCCCTTGCTGAGATGATTACGGGTTTATGATTGTTGTTATCAATTCAGTCATTGTACTCAACCTGCTGTCGCTTTCAATTATCCCCGTTTGTGTCTCTAAATTCAAACTGAGCTGCGGCGGCCCCCTGAGAGTCGTATTATCCTTTAAAAGAAAATCCATATGCATCTTTGTGTCTTCATGAGCCAAGACAGCCATTGTTCCTTTGTCTAGCAGGATGGTATGGGTTGTCCTTGTAAATTGATATGGCCTTTTCCAAAGGTCCTTTGTATACCCCGATCAGGGGCATGTGGGACTAGAGTTCATGTACTGCCGTGGAGGTTCAACAGGCTTTTTCTTGTGGTCCTCAGTCTAAAAAAAAACGCAACTGATACAGTACATCCACAATGTGTTGGTAAATGTCCTCTGTTCTGTTTTTACCGCAGGGGGTAGAAATCAGTGGTGCATTATAATGTTGGTTCTGTTGGCTCATATTTCATATCATTATGACTCGTTCTTCGGCATGCAAATGGTTCTAGCGCTAATGAAGTCATCTTTGACATGACTGATTCTGCTGTCAATGAGCGTGGGTGTCGCGACGCTTATATAAATGGCACGAATCAATGCAGTTGTTCTGATCAATGATTTCTCAGTATGTAAATGATGAGTTCATAACTCTTCAGGCTGGGTGCACATGACAAATATTGGTGAAATTAATTAAGCGTAACAAGTTAGTTGCCCACAGAGATTGCGTTCAATATGCATTTTTCCCGTCTTGTGTTTTGTTCTCAGCTGATTCAACAAACTTCTTTCTTAGCTCTTTTTTTTTTTTTTTTTTTTACATCCCCCCCCTTTTTTTTTTTAAGAAAACTTTTTTTAATAATGCAATGCTGTTGTCAACAATATGTGTAATAAAATTGATATCCTGGGGTGGGCAGGGAACTTGTTACACTTTGAAAATGAGGGAAAAATTTCAATTCTGTGGATCCAATTAAATATGAGCAACCAAGTGGCTGCCGTCCCATAGTCAGTTGCTCTGGTATATCATTAAAGAGCTTCAATCCCGAAACCTAGCTGACAGAATGTACAAGACGGAGACAAAACTGTCAGGCTTCCTGCTTTGCAGATCCTCAAATGCCATGTCACGCCAGCTTGTTATGTGCAACATAACTGTTCATGCAACATTCTGCAATATTCCGTTAAAGTTGCATGTGATTGCAGTTTAGGTAACTAGTGTGTGACAACACTTGTTGGCGCTCAAATCTGGCCTGTGTGGGTGAACAGCAACTTTAGACTCTGTGAAACAACTAGGGCTGTCAATTTAACATGTTAATTTAGTACATCTATTTATAAATTTAAAAAAAAAGCCAATTAAAAAATGTATCCATTTAATTATGCCCCTTCTGACCTTAGGCAATGTGCCTTGCCAAAAAAAAAAGGACACACTTTGTTTTGTTATGTCTATTCAATGTTTTCATGCACCATAATAATATAATGTCTTTGAATCTACCTGAGGCTTTTCTCAGTAAATATTGATATATGTGATTAAAGTGCCCCTATTATGCTTTTTCAAATATTACCTTTCATGTAACAAAACAAAATTAGGAATCTTTAAAATAGCATAATAGGGGGCACTTTTAATGTTGATTAATTTGATCAATTCATCAGAATACCATATAATTAATCTGATTTAAAACATTTTAATAGTTCGACAGCCCTGGGAAAAGCCCCTGCATGCAGTATCTCTTATGTTACACTATAGTCAAATTATGAATAATTAGCTCATTTGTAAAAAAACAAAAAAACAAAAAAAAAAACAGGTAAACCATTCAAAAAGAGACATGTAATCTTGTCATTTGTTTCTCTGTTATCAAAAGCAGTAGCCTATGGGGTTACAGTGCTGTTCAAATAAGTAAACGGCAATTAGTGCTTGTTTTACTGTACAAACAAACACAGTAATGAGCTGAACAAACATCCAGAGATGTGCGCTTTAATTTCGACAGGAAATAAACAGCTACTGGCACTTTCCACAGATATACTGGACTTTGGTGACCTATTAACATGAGATATGTTAAACGAATGTTAGCAGGGTAAAACATGATCATTAAAGTTGCTTGAGGGGAATTGCTCAGTGTAGAAAAACTACTGATAACTACCGTTGAGCGGGAATTCAAGTTTCTGCTGCACTTTTAGCGAGACAGTTTCAGGGGGTTGAAACTTAAAATGCTTCAACTCTTTTGACCACCTCAGAACTGGTTTGACTGAGAGCTAAATCATGTCATTTGTCATCTTGACAGGCAGGCCTGTAATAAAAGCTGTGCACCTGGAAGAGAAATTTACATTTCTGTGTAATCTGCATTTTAAATGTGATTTTCATATGTACATGTACTTCAACAAAGAAAGTCCTATCTATAGGCCTGTCCTGGACCTAATGAAAAAAGGGATGGGGAATTTCTGAACTTTTCACTACAGATTACTGATTTAAAATAAAAGAAAATAAAAAAAATAGGGCATGATTTCAGATTTTAAGTAAGTAAAGGACAAATAAAAGAAAAAGTGAAACACTTTATCAATTGTAATTCTCTTGTGAATCCTTTCAGTTTTCAGCACATTTTCTGTCATTTTGGTTTTACTTAAAAAAATGCTTTTGTCATTACTTACTCATCCTCATATCATGTCAAACCTGAATGCTTTTATTTTTCAACAGAACACAACATTTAAAGAATCGTCCTGCACCCGTCTCAAGCTCCTAAAAGGCACCACACCAAAGTAGTCCATGCTACTCGTGTGCAATATTCCAAGTCTTCTGAACCTATGTTGCCTTTTCATTCATTTATTTATTTGGTTGCTTTTTGGAGCTTGACAGCAGAGATGGAAACTCCAGGTGGAAATAAATGGACTTATTTGGATTATTTCGAACTCATGAACAACATAGTCCAGGTACACAAAGATAAATGTCTTCTATAAATATAAAAAGATTTCTGAGCAGTCCTTGCGAAATGATGCGTTCATTTGCTATGTACACAGCAGCTTCACCATGATGCCATCGACCTGTTACCATAGTTACCTGTTAATTTACTATAGGGAAATCAAAGAGGATGTTTTCTTATCGAGTGACATTTACAGGAGGAAAAAAACCCTTGCCTAAAAGTTGTCCAATGAATACATTTTTACGTGTGCATCCCTTCCTTGCCAGCTAAAAAACAAATGAGACTATTACCAAAAAGAATTTGAGAATTGACACGGATTTGTGACAAAAAAAACTTCAGCCTTGTCTTACGGTGCACATAAATCAGAGGCAATTTCGGCAAACTGCACTGTTTCATTTGTGATATGCGTAGACAGTTGCTCACAGTCTGTGCATGCAATAATTCATGAGTAAGAGAACGTTATTAATGAATAACTGTAAACACACTAAGATTCAGAGCAAATGAACCCCCAAATGAATAAATTGCCAAAACTGTTACGGAAAACTGACCTTAGCAAGGCCATGAAAGTCCAGGGAGGCAGAAATAGAAACAAACTCTAATATAAAATGTTGTTTTTTTTCTGGAGATGTTGCCTTGAGAGAAAGATTTGCTCTTTTATTTTATTAAAAAAAAATTATCTGAAGTCCCATTGTGGTTGTGTTTTCAAGGTTCTGTCTGTGTTTGTGTGCGGTTTAGATCATTCATATGAATGCAATGCGATCATAATTTCTAAGCTTCTTATTTGAGATGTCATGTGTAGTATCTAAATGTAGCATTCAAAGCTTGCTTTCAGAAATCATATTTCTGAAATCAATTCCTGGAAAAAAATCTAGCATATGTGCAATTGGCAAAAAAAAGAATCAAACAAACCATTCGTAAATATATATTCAAAAATATAGTATTTTTATATTATAGTTTGGATATTTAGTAGCTTTAATAGGTGAAACAAGTACCCTTCAAACATTATCTTTAAAAACAAAAATGTTATATTTCCATCAGCAGAGAGCTATTGGCAGTTCTGATCATATTTCTCTTAGAGTGCAACAGCAGGGTTCCAGAAGTAAAAATCCCATTCATTGTCTCCATAGAGAAATTGATTTTAGTGCTGAAATATAAACCTTTCAAGACAGACCTAGCATGATCTCTGAGGTTGTTAATTGTTGGTATATGCCTCTGTCAAAGACACAAGCCAATGTGATTCAACCTTAGTGACGTAATCGAGTCTGTCTCTGCACTCTCAAAAAACATAAATGTCCATATGCATCTGATTATTTGCAGTATTTTGGAAATGGTCCATACATTTATTAAATATAAAGAAGTATATATATAAAATAAATGTGCAGGGGCCCCCTTAAAGGCCCCAATATACTTACAGCGAAGTTTTTATACTTACAGCGAAGTTCGTTTTTCGTACAAGTTGGAAATACCTTTTCCGCGAGAGTGCCATTTAGATGAACATGACACCGGTGAGAAAACGGCAGTTAAGAAAGCATAGCAATGTGGATGTTTGCACAAGCCCTGCAATTAGTCACTGCAGTCAAGTAAAGTCACATCATGTTTATTTATATAGCACTGTATACAATAGATTGCTTTAAATCAAACAGCTTTACAGTATTAAACATAAAAAAAAAAAAAACAGTGTCAATGATGCTTTCATTTAGAATTACTCTTTAATTTCTACTATAAAGCCACTCTCCAGACAGTCAGATTGACGTCTGACCTCGACGGACTCAACAGAGGAAATGAACCGGAGAAGATTTCCACGTCAAAGAGGGCGGAGCCTCAGAGCCACGCCTACCTATGATGAAATAGCCACGGACCAATGGTAGTTCGAAGGAGTTTACCAGCCAGAGCAAACTTTTCCGAAAAGTTCGCTTTGGCAAGCTGTTTCGAACTCCTGAAACAAACTCCATAATTTTGTTTCAAAATGATGTGAGACCAGTTTGTTTGTCGCTTGAAGTATATCGGGGCCTTAAATTATGCCACATTGACTTTTGCCATGTCATAATTGATGAACTTTACACAGTGATTGAACAAAACTGAATTAACATTGAACTGACTTCAACTGAATAATGACACGACATGGTCAGAATTTGAAATAGTCTCATATTTGATGACGTTTGCATCACTGATCGCTATTTTCCTGTCTATCACCATGAATCTGCTTTGAAACAATCAGTAATGCTTATTGTATATAAAGCACTATAGAAATAAAGGTGATTTGACATGTTTTTCTGTCTGAAAGGCTTATGATGAAACCTTCAAAGCTTTTTAAAATTTGTGATTCAAAATTTGTCTTGACAAAGATTTTGGTAACACTTTACTTAAAGCCTTAATGTAATGTGTAAATGTGTTCATAATGTACATTAAAAATATTTGCAACCAAAGTTAAAATGCATTATAATACTTACAGATTCCTTGTTACATGCTAAATTGGTGGTTTTTCATGCGTTTTAATCCATTATACGTTCTAGTTCAATTAATAGAGTATTATTATGTATTATAAATGTGGTTACAATTATTCATGAGACCATACAATGCATTATAAGTTGCATTACAAGGCATACATAATGTATTAAATACATTTATAATGCATTATATATATATATATATATATATATATCTAAAGGTTACCATATTTCTATTTGATAATGACACTTTTTATATATTGCAATTTTATTTGAAATTCCATTAACTTATTTCAATGAATTTCATTGAATTTCATTTCAATTCAAATATGAAAAACAAAATTGCATCTTGTTTGTTACCTCAATTACGCCATCTTGTACCTTTGTATTGTTGTGTTTCAATATTATGATTCATAAGCTGGTTGGTGTGGTTGCAATAAACTAACCTGAGTTAGTGGTCTACATCCATAGCAAGTCTTCGTAACTCCATCCAGTTGTTTCTGCACTCAAGCAGGTTGCACATATTGTCTGGACACCTGTCATTCAAACTCATCAGAACAAAGAGTGCTATCTAGCTGACTCACTCTGGGAAACATCCAAATTCTACGTCTGTTTTTTTCTTTTAATTAATTTTTGCAATGTGGCAAAGCAGCTGAACGTATCTGGGGGAGGCAGTGAAAACATCTGCCCTGAAGATTTGTCAGGCGTGTAATCAGTAACTGTGTGCTGCCACTCAGTTCCTCATCCACAGAACCTTCAGCTTACGGAGTTTGTGAAGTCTTTTGAGGGATTTACCAGCTGTAGATTTGGTGAACGCTTCCATACCTGCTGTCAGACCAAGTGTGATCGAAATAAGCTATATTTTGGTCAAGTTTCCTGTGAGCTTGTGGTATTCATATACAAATTATGGGCTGATTTTAACTGTTATTTTGCAAGGCTCTTGTAGAAATGAGCTGTCCATGGTGCTGAAATAAAATAAATGGTGCTGGATCAACATCTTTTTTTGGGTCCTGTCAGACAAACAGTGTATCTGTTCAATACATCTAAATTCAGGAGGTAAAGATAAGTTGAAACCTAAACCTGAAATCTGATTAGTTGACACAGGAATGTTGTTCCAAGACCAACAAGAATGTTGATCCATGAAATTTACCGAACGCTTCTCTTCTTCTCGCTTCTCATTTCTCATACAGTTTATATTTAACATGTTTCCAGTGCGTTTGTTAATTTTTATTTGACTGAATTCACCAAATAGCCTAAAGGGTTTTTGGTTTTGCCATTGTTTATCTCCAAAGGGCAGTATGAAGGATTGGGTATATTGAAGGGGTTATGGATGGATTTTGTTTTATTTTGAACACATTGGGGAGCTGAAATGTGGGAGAGTTTAAATGCGGCTTGTAAGCGAAAAAAAGTTTTTTTTTTTTTGTGTATGTCTCATGTTAAAATTTGATCCTGACCTTTCTTTATTTTGCTTCGCTCTCTCTCCTTCTCTTGCTCCCTAATGACAACAAGATTTCAGTTTCTGGACTGGTATGAGGGTGAATCTCATTAAAACTTAATGACGCCTATTTTTAGGACCATTAAGATTTTTTTTTGCATTGTGACATTATTTTCTTAACAATTAAACACACCCCAAACCCAAGTCTCATTACCATAATGGGGGGGGGGGGATCTCATTCTCGTTAGTTTAATGTAAAAATAAAATGATTTTTAAATGTAAAAGTATTTATACATCATTGAAGTATTTGTTGTATTAATCATGCTGAATTAAATAAATGTATTGTTTTAAACATTTTACTTTAATACTGCATTTTGCTAATGGTAATTACAATCAAGCAAACATCTATATGCTTTAGGGTAATGAGAATTTAGTTGGAAAATGTGCACAAATGTAACTAAAATAATGTCACAGCTTAAAACATGCTTAATTTTTATGCAAAATACAAATTTGTTTTGTGAGAATTACCCAAAAAGTTCTTCTGAGGGACTTTCAGTGCAAGGAAACAATCGTTAATATTTAACAGGCCAAAGAAACATGCTTTTAATCCTCCTAAATAGTGAGCTAGAAGTGTTCCAGTTCACAAACAAATCTAATTAACATTTATCCTTGATGGGGCATTAGAGTGTTCAGAGGAATTCTAATGCCGGCAAGAAGACTCAGACAGAGAAAGTGAGAGTGAATCAGAACGAGGAAGGCAGTACTCTGATTGGAGAACATTTCGCCATGACAAACAGGAGAGAGCGTGCATCTATGGCCATAATCATTCTTTACTGCTGGTCATCAAGCAAGATCATTCTCTCTCCACCTCTTTGAGACTCCTTGTTAAAAAGATGTGAGCTAAGATATATTGTTGTAAATTAAATCCATATGTGTTTAAATAGTTTTAGTGGGTTTATGAGTCTGGTGCGTCAGAGCAGTGCACATTTCATTAAAGATGTTTCCATGTGCTAACCGACCGACGGCAGTGACTAAACTGATGCCAGCAGTGCTGTTTATGCATGCACATCTCCTTTCAGCCTCTGATGACCCCTTTTTCTTTGCTGTAAAGCTCTCAATCTATCAGCACTTTGATTCTGCTGAGCTCCTCACTGTTAGCGTTTAGCGCAGAGTCATGTAGTCTACACCGCGTGATTCACGCCTCTACATCAACTAAGCAATTCCGTTCTAGTGCTCCAGCTCTGAAAGAGGAGAGGTTACGCCGCTGTCCATGGCGTAACTGCCAATTTATATTGTTCAATCTGTTTATTGTTCTCCATATACTTTGAGTGAATTAGAAATACATTGTGATATGTATGTCTACTGGATGTTCTGTGATGACTTTTTGATTGGTAACTATTTGTACAAAAAAATCACCTTGACCAGGACAATACTCTAGGGAGATTGTCCTTGTAGTAAACCGTAGGTATAGTGTTGTGGATTGTGGTCCTCACACTTGGGCTTTCTGGGTGTTCTGAGTGTCTTTTAATGCGCTGCTATTGGTTGCTAATATTCAACATATTCATATTCAACATTTGAGAGTCTGATTTATTTTAGTCAGTCAATTTGTTTGGGTAATTCACAAAAAGATTCACTGATTCGATTTAGTCAGTTTTTGTAGCAGGGAATGTGGTTATATGGTTTTAAAGGTGACCTATAATTCAAAATTGAATTTACCTTGGTATAGTCAAATAACAAGAGTTCAGTGCATGGACATGACATAGAGTGAATCTCAAACTGGACTGTTTTCACGTTCTCATTTAATTCATGTTTATGAAAAACACCCCTGAAAAACGGTCGGTTCTCCACACAATACCGACTGTGACGCAATAGTCGGGATCATTAATATGTACGCCTCCAAATATTTGCATAATGCCAGCCCTCAATGCCAGGCGGAACTGCGCAGCCGAAGCTGTTTCCTCAACTTGGGCCAATACAGAGCTGGCCTCGGATCGAGCTACCAAGCAACACTTTCTGATGTGTAATTGTTCAAGTTCAGACAGGTAATCTTTCTCTCAAAATCGTTCAATACTGTTTATGCATCAGTAAGTCAAGCCAGTGACTAAAATATCAGCTTCACATCGTTTCTTTTAGTAGGATGAAAATAATCGTATTTAAATTGTGAACAAATTATATACAGAAAGCGATCAAAGAACAATCTTTCCACACAGCGCGAGTTTATCTGGACACTTGCCAACTCGTTATGAAATCAATGACGCACGTTACTGCACAACGAAGCTCTTACTGTATTTACATCATCGTGTTTGCATTGGTGAAAGCCTTAGAGAGAGTGCAGAAACTGCTTTGCAATGATAAGATCTTCATTTTTGCGATCAACACACTCATCTGCTCAATGCTCATCACGGCAACATTTTATGTGATGGGAATAGATCTAAATACTTTAAAAACATCTCACGATTCGTTAATCTCGATAGCTGTTATAGTAAAAACGTATAATAGCAGTAGTAAAAGTATTCGGGAGAGAGTTTCACATGTAATGCGTTGCTTTTTCATATGCAAGCATGTCAGCCAATCACAGCAGTGGCCGGTTACACTGAATCCCACAGCAGACACGCCCCTTCAAACAGAGTGTTCAAATCAGAGGCTAAAAGCAGGCTAGGAAAAATGCCATTTATTTCTAAATTATGATTATTTTTTATCTAAAAAACATACTAACATTATAAGGGTAACCCAGGAAACATTATAAAATAATTAAAAAAAACATTCTAGGGCACCTTTAACTCACTTATTGGCTGAAGTCAAAAGTTTCCATCATCTTTACAATATTCTGGTCTCTAGATATAATTTGACTCCTGCTTTCAATGTAAGTATATGGTTTTTTATACACTTCTGTTCAAAATGTTGGGGTCGGTAAGATTTTTTTATGTTAAGTCTCTTATGGTCAGCAAGGCTGCATTTATTTGATCAAAAATTAATATTGTGAAATATGATTACAATTTAAAATAAAGGTTTTCTATTTGAATATATTTTAAAATGTAATTTATTCTTGTGATGCAAAGCTGTACTTTCAGCATCATTACTCCAGTCTTCAGAGTCACATGATCCATTAGAAATCATTCTAGTATGCTGATCTGAAAGTTGTTATCAAGTAATATTTCTTCTTATTAATATATTATTTGATTAATAGAAAATTCAAAAGAACAGGATTTATTTGAAATACATTTTTTTTTAACAATGTAAAAGTCATTACTGTCACTTTTGGTAAATTGATTGCATCCTTGCTGAATAAAATTATTACTTTCTTTAAAAAAAAAGAAGATATAATGTCTAAAGGCTGTCTCACACTAAAATATTTGGTAACACTTTACTTGAAGGGGTGTACATAAGACTGACATGACACCTTCATAACCATGACATGACATATGTCATGAATATGAAGTAGGGTTTATGCATGTTTATGACAACTGTCATTAAGTGTCTTTCGCTCAATATTGACATTTTGAATGCAAATATGACATTGTTTAATATGTCTTTGTTATGACACCTTGACATAATCCATAACATCATAACCTGTCAGTGTCTTTGTCATGACAACTTGACATTAAATTAAGTAAAACTGTCATGTGGTTGGTTTTGACATTGGCTGTCATAAGGCCATTATAACTGTGTCATGAATATTTTTCGTAACCTCAACTACAGTGGTACAAATTGAATTTGTCATTAAACAGTTATAATGACTTCATGACAGCCAATGTCAAAACCAACCACCTGACAGTTTAATGTAATGTTAACCAATAAAGCTAAGTGGTTTCTTAAGTTTGATAATTAATCTGCTATGTCATGTTTATGACAGGTTGTGTTGTCTTAGTAATGTCAAGTTGTCATGACAAAGACACTGACAGGCTATGATGTATTGGTTTATGTCAAGTTGTCATAACAAAGACATCTCAAACAATGTCATATTTGCATTAAAAATGTCATAATTGAGCGAATGACACTTAATGACAGTTGTCACAAACATGCATAAAACTTCCTTCATATTCATAACATGTGTCATGTCATGATTATGAAGGTGTCATGTTAGTCTTATGCACACCCCTTCAAGTAAAGTGTTACCAAATATTTTTAATACCGGTAAATCTCATCAGATTTTCAAAATGTGAGACCACACAACACGATTTCTGATCGTAAATATTCAACATGTTGGAGCAGATTCAGTCACTCTTAACACACCACAGGAAAATCTGAGAAGATAATCTGTAGAACCATCAAGATAATCAGGACTTTACTTGTCGAAATGGGAGAATTGGACCCACGATCGGCCCGATTATCTTGAAGTGTGTGGGTCCCTTCCCTTAAGTTAAATACCATACCCAAACATGCTTGACTTAAAAATGAAAATATAATCATTGTGTTGGCTCGTTAACTATATCTTCTGAGTCTTGAGTAATATGAAGATATATCAAGAAGATAAATATGGATTTTCAAAACACCTCCTGAATGTGGCATGCATTTGCAAACATGTTGCAGTCCTGAAGAAGCCAGGTACAGCGTGGTCTGTCTCGATGCGTACCACTGTTGACTTTCAGGGTGTCATTGATCCAGGCTATTGATTGGCAGGCAGCTATTATCCTGGTATGTATGGAGAATAGAAGTCACACTATAGAGTGTGACTCAGAACTGAACAGCAGACTCCTGGAGAACTGCCTAAATGAGATCCATTACAGTAGAGTTAACTGAGTATATCTTGAAAATCGGAGTATACATAGTAATGAGGTGAAATAATGGTGCACAGTCCATTTGGAGGGAGTTCTTGTTGTTTTGCTGCTGCTCTTGAATGGTAAGCTGTTTAGATGACTAATTGTACACAGTAACAAACTCCAGATCTGAATGCATCATTTCAGACTTTCCCTTCATAGGTTTCCGTGGCCATCAACGGAGAATGGATAACGCAATTTGGTCGTATGAAATCACTGCAGGGTGAACGGCAATTTGGCTTGTTTCAGTAGTGCAGTCAGTTGATATATTTGAAATGTCCGGAAACAATTAAACAGATGCACTGATGGGGACGGCCAGGAGAACAGACTTCACCAGTGAGAAGAGAAGCCCCTCAGCTGGTAAATCACAGATTTAGGGGTGACCGTGAAGCACTGGCCACTTTATCACTGGGACGACGTGGTTTGACCTACGTTGGGAGAAGATGAGGTGATATGCTAGTTGGGCTCAACTTAACTGTTCTTGGCACCGTCTGAGCTCATTTACCTTGCGTAGATAAGCTGTCTCCCGCAGAAGGCTCAACGAATGTAGCATATGCATCCAAGAGTATGTGCTAAAATATTTTGTACCCAGTTGGGACGTGCCAACCACCCAGCAAGCTTGTTTACAGTTTACTGTATTCCTCGAGGCATTCAATAAAATGACCTTGGCTGCAATTTCAAGAAAACATATTAATACTTAAAGATGCACATAAGAGACCTTGGGGTTCTTAGTAAAATCAGAATTATCTGTATAATGACAGACTGATTACTGTTATTATCTTTCTCCCTGTCACGCGTCCCTCTAAAAACCCTCCCCATCGATCTCTGTCGCCAGCTGTATTTTGCCAAAGACAATTACACATCTAATTGTAATCACTGTTTCTGATCCGTGCTACTAAAGGGCATTAACAGACAAAGATGTTCATTGATTCCTCGCTTTTAATTCATCTTGCAAGAGAATAGAGAATTTTTAGCCAAAGCTAATTATCTCTAAGGGACTACCCATAAGTCAAATTATTTTTCATGTGCTTAATCTTAATTTGAGAACATTTTGTCTGAGAGTTTGACTCTTGGACCATTTGGATTTCTTTTTTTACGCATTTACTCTGATCACCATGTTTCCCCTGATATATTGATGTAAGAACTAATTAAATAAAAGTAGCATCGTTATTAACTTAATTTTCTGGTTTGCCACTCATTTGAACAGCAACGAAAATGGTCTTCCTTCCTTCCATCCTTCCTTTCATCCATCTATCCATCCATCCATCCTTCCATCCTTCCTTCCATTCATCCATCCATCCATCCTTCCATCCATCCATCCATCCATCCTTCCATCCATCCATCCATCCATCCATCCATCCTTCCTTCCTTTCATCCATCCATCCATCCTTCCTTTCATCCATCTATCCATCCATCAATCCATCCATCCATCCTTCCATCCTTCCTTCCATTCATCCATCCATCCATCCTTCCTTCCTTCCTTCCATCCATCCATCCATCCTTCCTTCCATATATCCTTCCTTCCATCCATCCATCCATCCTTCCTTCCTTCCTTTCATCCATCCATCCATCCATCCTTCCTTCCTTTCATCCATCCATCCATCCATCCTTCCATCATCCTTCCTTCCTTCCATCCATCCATCCATCCATCCATCCTTCCTTTCATCCATCCATCCATCCATACATACATACATACATCCTTCCTTCCTTCCTTCCATCCATACATACATACATACATCCTTCCTTCCTTCCATCCATCCTTCCTTCCTTCCTTCCATCCTTCCATCCATAGATCCATACATCCATCCATATATACATACATACATACATCCATCCATCCATCCATCCATCCATCCATCCATCCATACATACATACATACATACATACATACATCCTTCCATCCATCCTTCCTTCCTTCCTTCCATCCATCCATCCATCCATCCATCCATCCATCCATCCATCCTTCCATCTATCCATCCATCCATCCATCCATACATCCATACATCCTTCCTTCCATCCATCCATCCATCCATCCATCCATCCTTCCTTCCTTCCATCCATCCATCCATCCATCCATCCTTCATTCCTTCCTTCCATCCATCCATCCATCCATCCATCCTTCCTTCCTTCCTTCCTTCCTTCCTTTCATCCATCCATCCATCCATCCATCCATCCATCCATCCATCCATCCATCCATCCATCCATCCATCCATCCATCCATCCATCCATCCTTCCTTCCTTCCTTCCTTCCTTCCCTCCTTCCTTCCTTCCTTCCTACATACATACATACATACATACATACATACATACATACATACATACATACATACATACATACATACATACATACATACATACATACATACATACATACATACATACATACATACATACATGCATGCATACATACATATTAAATATATTGCTATTTATTAAGAAATTGACCAATTACTTTTCTTAGTACAGTAGATGTTAGTGTAGCTAACTACTTCTAAAAGATGGCTTGACTAGTTTAACTTACTACTACGAGTAGCTTGTAGCATGGCAAGTGCTAGTTTCAAACTAGCTTTCGTAACAGTGGTAGTCATATACTAACTTTACATGCACGTTCGTTCACACACAGGCCTTTCCACAAAAACAAATCACACACACCAGGCAAAAGGTCGCTTGTTTCACCCGGGGCAAGACACGCGTGTAGGTGACAAGGGCTGAAATGCCGTATACATTCCAAAAAAAGGATTGTGTTTGCATCCTCATAAATATTAATACGCATCATCCTCTTTCATGTAATACTATGAAGCAGTTACAGTCCACAAGCTGCAAGGAACTAACACAGATTTCCCATTATATCTGTTGTGTTAGATCACACAGGGAAAAAAGGGGGCCCTAATTACATCCTCGTCTTTAGCCAAGAAGGTTGAAATGCCTCCTTGAATCAAGCACACAGGAAACAGCTTGTCCAAGGACTTGGGAAGGATTACAGCGTATCAGTGCTGTATCAATGTCACCTTTATAATCTTTCTGTATGTAAATGGTGCGTGCGCATTTGCATTTTTTTGTGTGTTTTTTCCCCTTTCTATAAAAGCTTCTTAGCTCATCATAGCAGGAGTGACCATGAGATATGCCCTAGAGAGAGGAAGGCAGAGTCTCTTGAGGAAGTGTCCTGTCACTGCTGAAAGGTATCGTACCAGGGGGCTTCTCATTAATCTAGAACCCGAACCGGGGGCCGAGGAGCCGTGCTTCATCTGCTGCTGAACGGCGTGGAGAAATCCTTTAGCCGCCCATTATCTCCCATTTTTGATCTCCGTCTTATGGAGGCAGGTTTGGGAAAATGCCTTTATTTTTCATAATCCTCTCCCTGTCTTATCCATATTTCATGAAGAACACTGGGGGTATGAAAACGTCTAAAACTAATCCACCGCATGATATTTAGTCCCAGATTAAAATCTCTCACTCCACTGCACTGTAATTCTGTTCTTATTGATTGCCTGCCTCCACAAAATGCAAGTCAAAGATGTACCATACATTTTATTTCTGAGATTGCATTAATGCGCTCCTTTAGTGGTCCCATACTAATGTGGTAAGAGAGCGGGAATGCTAGCGGGAGTGAAATATGAAATTCAGAGAGAGTGATTGATTCTCAGATGAGATGGTATGCGTTTAGCAAGTTGTTTAAGGCGAGAAAAAAGACGAGAGGCTAAGACATTTATTTCCCACATCTCTGAAGCATAAACAACACTAAACATCTGCATAAATTATACAGTGAGGTCTGAGACCACATAGACAATCATGGATTTGAATTCTGATTCTGAAACTGATGTATTATATATAGCCTACACTACAATTTAAAAGTTTGAGATTGGTAAGGTTTTTTAATGTTTTTGAAAGTCTTTTATGCTCACCAACGCTGTATTTATTTGATCCAAAACACAGTAAAATAGTAATACTGTGAAATATAATAACAATTAAAAAGCTTTTCAAATGTAGGCTAATTTATTCATGTGATGGCAAAGCTCAATTGTCATCAGCCATTACTCCAGTGTCACATGATCCTTCAGAAATCATTCTAATATGATCATTCTAATATCTAATAAGTTTTAGGACTAAGGAACATTTCTTAGTATTATGAATGTTAAAAAAATTGTGCGGCTTAACTTTTTTGTCAAAACCGTAATACTTTTTTTTTTCAGGATTCTTGGATGAATAGAACATTCAAAAGAACACCATTTATTTGAAATATAACGGTGTTTTTTTGCAATCATATTAAAGTCTTGTCACTTTGATTAATGGAATGCATTCTTTCTGAATAAAAGTATTCATTTCTACCCCCAAACTGACCCCAAAATGTCAAACTTTTGAAAGGTAGTGTGTACTGTTATATATTTAAAAGGCAATACTAGTACTGATTTTTGTTAGTTGCAGGTAGTGAAGCTAGCCACTACTTCAAAAGAGTAACTAGTTAAACTATGAATAGCTTTGGCTTGACAAGCTACAGTTTCAGACTAGCTTTCCCTGTACTGGTGCTCATTATGATGTAAATCGAACAATATTTATATAAAAAAAAAAATCATCAGGTTTTGCGCAGATTTGTTCATTAAGTGTAGCAAAAGAAAGATATTTTTTATCTGAATCATTAAATTTTCAGGTTTAAATCAGATTACAAATCCAAGCTTTTCAAAGAGTTACAGACCAAATAAGACATTCCAGTTTTTATTTATATGAACTCTTCACTCAAATTGTTATGCTGTTAACTTGTTGTTATCAGTAACATTTTGCATTCAGTTAGAGTATAATGCAAAACAGAAGCATTTACACTCCTCTTCTCAGGCTTTTGGAAACCACCATTTTATGTATGTATATGTAAATGATAAGTTCAGTAAACCAGATAAATCATTCAGCTTATCAAATCTTCTCAGTCTGCTCGGAAGACTGCTGGGCTTCATTTGCACATCTCCACAGCTGTCAGTTACAGATGGTGGGGAAAGTGTTTGAGCGGCACAGATCTATGAATTTTTCTCTCCAGTGTGCGAGTCAAGACATTTTTACTTTAATGGGACATGTCCTGCCCACTTCCCTGCTACTTGAGAAAAAAATCAAATGGAAACTAATTACAAGTTGCTCTCGTTTTTTTTAAAGGTATCAGTTTATTCCACCAAGGAAAGACTTATATTAGAATATTAGAATTTTAGAAGTAGCCTACTGGCACTCCTTTAGTACTGCTTTTGATAGTGTAAAAACTAGTCAAATATTCTGTGTTCTTTCAGCATGAGTGCAACTTCTTCGTCTATTTTGAGCCGTAATGAGACTGACGTTAGAATACTTTGCCAAATGTCATTTTTTGAAAGCATTTAACGTCTGGAAATATTCTGTTGTATCTGTTCTGTTCACTTGAGAAATTAGGCCTATTCCATTTGAAGAAATCTGTAATCTTCTTAGAAATTGGTTCTGGCATGTCAAGCACCCAGCTTGCTTGTGCACACGCTCTGCTGTGATCATCGTGCGAATGTGCTGTGGCATATCAAAGCATGTGAAATGAGTGTTTGTTTCCAGCATGCCGCAGTAATCTGGGTACAGGCCGCTCTCTCTGGCCGGCCGCTGATGTTTCATGTCTGTTGCTGCAAATGACCCAATACGCTCGCTGCTGAAGATTATGTCATTTATGAAGAGCTTGGCATGCACACAAAGAAGCGGATTGTTGGCTTTCGTGGAAGGGAAGAGATAAACTTCCAGGATGGAGGATTATTTGTTTGTGTTCTCCTTTTCTGCGCGTCCAACATGATGCAATCCAGTACTTGTTATTCCGGATTGTCAGGGTTGTAGAATGCCTCGCCCTTTTCCCTGATGAATACTTTTAATTGGTCATTATTGATTCCTGTCCCAGAGCGCATCTGAGTTGAAACGTACGTAATTGCATACCAACAGATGCGGAATCGGGCAATAACCTGTTTCGGTGATTGAAATTTCTCATAGATAGCTTTCCTGCTCTGCCGTCTCTCCTTTCCAATGAAAGCGATCACATTGACATTTAATGCACTTTTATTGAATTTTGAGATGATGAGCTCAGTGACTCAAAATACAACTAGCATTTGCAACCCTCAGTTAGTTGGTGTTATTTAAAATATAGTGGGAGCCACTGGCTTTTTCACAACTCATTTTACTTCCTTCATGTGATACTACATGTTTATAAGATGCTTAGTAAACACCTCCACAGACTAGTGGACATTTTCATGGCAGCCAAGGAAGGGATTAATGCAAATGATTTTGAAATGAAATGTTCAGTCAGCAGCCACAAGTGTGAATTTGAATCAGTATGAAAAGAATGGGAATACTGAATTGCACTTTAAAGAAACCGAATACAGGAATTGCATTCTGAAATTAAGAGTTCTTTCACCATTGTCCACAAAAATACATCCATCAATCCATCCATCCATACATACAGTGTACAAACATTTTCATTCAGAAATGTAGTACATTTCATAGACTGTTTCAAAACAGCAAGTTCAATTAATTAAATGTGAAATTTTGATGTAGAAAAAAAAAACTTTTTAAAGTGTAGACAAACTTTGCTTTTCTTTTGTTTCGTTTTTTAAGTTGAATTTCTTTGAATTTTACTTTTAATTCAGTCAAAGACAATTTGCATCCTGATTTCTGTTTTCTCAGTTCAAATTCAGAAATTGAATTGGAATTTAAAGGGGACCTAGTATGCCCTTTTTCACGGTCTGGATGATATAGTTGTAATGCGTGAATATAAAAAAAACACATATTTTTCACATATTTTACATTGTTGTAGAACTGATGACTCCCTTTGGATTGGACTTTGTGCTTTGTAACTTTGCAGACCCTTTTCATGCTCAAACAGCAGCAACACACACTAAAAAGAAAGTTGAAAATGTAAAAAAAAGCATAATAGGTCCTTTTTAAAGGGCATTCATTATTAAACTCTGAATGGCGCACAACTAGTGACCACATTTTATGACAACAATATTATAACTACATTTATCATAATATATTGGACACATATTTTTTTCTTTATTTGCAATAAAGTAGGCCTACACAGAATGATTGTTCACAATGAGCCGGACCTTGCATTAAGAAAGTAATTAGGGTAAATTCTGATTTCATGTGGACGTTAAATGTCAATTGGTGGATGTTCTATATTTTTTGCTGGTTTTTGCTTCTGGTTCATTGCAACAGTCCAGCAATAAGTGTAGCATATTCTCCTTTGGGCTCAAGTCCTGTAATTTCACTTTGAAAAAAAAGAACAAACTCCCCACTCTTGTGCTGCAGTGCACAGGACTGTTGATTCCATTGTGGTGCAGTGTTTTAATGAGGCTTATGGTGCAGGCTCTCAGATTCAAGTACAGTTCAGTGGGACTTCTCGTTTTTTAAGGGCGAGCACTTGCCTGAATATACCTGGGAATTCCCTTGATAACTTCCTCTTATCATGTTCCTTGAGAAGAGAGAAAAAAATAGTGGAAGATCATGCCGGAGACAGCACAATTCCCACATGATACATTCCGTCTACAGCAATTAATTCACTGACACACTTATGTTACGCACTTATTTCGTTTTGCAATCCAAAGTTAGATGATTTCTGATGTTTTTAGGGTGAGCGGAGGCTGTTTAGAAATAAACACATCATTTATTCAGGATGATGATAGACTCTTTTGGATACAAATCTAGTGCATGGGTCATTTCAGTCATGCAGTATTACCATATTCCTGTTTATTCATGTTCCTGTTTCAATATATGGATAAAATGGAAGAACTCACAATTTTTAGAGATGGTAATCCCAGTCTTCTGTTTTCACTATCAGAGTTAAGTGAACATAGAGCTCAGTTTTAAATTAGCAAATGTTCAAACCATTTTTCTCATTGTCTTTCTTAGGATTGGTTATAGCTTTCTTGATTCCTCAATAGTTAAAAAACACATTTTGTGTTAAAAAATCATTTGCAATATCACATTCCATTCTGTTCATCTTTTTTAATATCTCTTTAACAAACGTCAGTTCCTTTCTGAAATCATTTTGGAGGGACACCACTGCAAACTAACTGTCAATCCCTTCTTAAAGAAATAACTTTAGTTCTTTATTTCCATCCGGTTGATTTTCTTGTCATTTAAGTGCTTGAGCTTGACCAGTGCATCTTTCTGAAAGTCTACTATAAATTCGACATAATTTACAACAGAAGCATATTCCTTCAAGTTACAGAGATCAAAAGGTACTGCATAAGAGGAACGACCCGCAGAGCAGTGACATATTGGCGTTCAAACACCACATTTTCAGTGTATCAAATGAGTTTTAGGCTTTTGATTGGCCATTTGAGGTCTTTTAAAAGCTTCCCTCTTCTTTGATCATTGACTCAGTGACATTTTGTGTTACAGTGGGTAGCAAGTCTTCTTTTGTTTTGTGTCTGACAGCGCTGTTTGACGAACTATACAGGACTGGTTCATTACGATTCAATCCCAGTGCCTCTCGAGCCCGGAACAGCTGTTCTTGCCTCAAACAAACTTAGAGGAGGGGAAGTGTGCTCTCTGCGATCTGTTCCTATTAGTTGTGTTCTAACGAAGCCTAAGCACACAACCATCCAACAAGAATTGGACGTGTCAGTGACTTGACATAGATCCAAGTGTCGCAGTATATTGTAGGCCACATATCTTGTAGGCAGTTTTCATGTATACTGTACGGAGATAATGTTTCTTTAAGGGTCACTTTTCTTTATCCTTGTATGATTTTAAAGATTTTTTTATTTTTTACAAAACTATGATTATTATTATTATTATTATTATGGAATTTATTATAAATTGGGTTGAATTAAATCACTTTTACTTTTATTACTTTACATTTTAACAGTGTTGAAATATTAAAACTTGTCCCCCCACTCATTTTCTTTAAGATCTTAAAGGTAAAGCATTGCATTTGTGTGCCACTAGCATTACCAAACAGAATTGCAAAAATGTTGACTGCTTTCAATCACTCTCCCTGTCTGCAGACAAACCACTCATAAACTCGTGCAATTGGTGGGCCAGTGTTATTATGTCCAGTTGAGTCTGGCCACTCAAACAAACAGATTGCATTTCTGTTTGATTTTGCTAGTGGTGGAGAAATTAAACATTTCACCTTTAACAAAATCATTTGCAATTTTGTTGTACAATTTATCTTTATAGCATATATTTACACTACCGTTCAAAAGTTTGGGGTCGGTACGATTTTAAATACTTTTAAAAGAATTCTCTTCTGCTAACCATGGCTGCGCTTATTTGATTAAAAATACAACAAAAATCAGTTATAGTATTAAATATTATTCCAGTGTAAATCAGCTGTTTTCTGTGTGAATATATAGTAAAGTGTAATTTATTCCTGTGATCAAAGCTGAATTTTCAGCATCACCAGTGTCAGTGTCTTCAGTGTCAAATGATCCTTCACAAATCAGTATAATATGAGGATTTGATGCTCAAGAAACATTTATTATTATTATCAATGTTGAAACAATTGTTGGTCTGTCAGTTGTACAGTTTTTGGGGTTTTTTTTAGGATTCTTTGATGAATAGGAAGTTCAAAAGAACAGCATTTGTTTGAAATAGAATCTTTTGTAACATTATAAATGTCTTTACTGTCACTTTCGATCAAATTAAGTATTGATTTCTTTCCTCCAAATAATAAAAATAAAATTCTCACTGACCCCAAACTTTTGAACGGTAGTGTATATCTGAGGATCACTGTCCCCATACTGTTGTCATTATCAGCAGTTTTATGTTTTTCCAAAAGCGTTTCTATTTGATTAAGATGGAAATGAGAAGTGCACATCTCTGCCACAGCACCAGTGACAGTTTGAAGATCAGAAGTGTCAAGATTTTGACTGCTTGCGTTTTATTTGGTGTCACTGCAAAATGGGTCAGCTGGTGGTAAACTTGATCATTTAAATCCAGAAACAACTGATTCAAAGTGAATTGCTAACTTTGTTGCTAGCTAATTTATTGAATTAACAATTTCAAAGCTTATCCAATATTTTTTTTCCTCCAAAATCAGAAAATTGTCACATTTGCGTCAAAAAATCTTCTTTTTTTTTAAACAATATGTCACATGCAATTTTTTTTTGATAGTCCACTTTAGACATTCTACTAACTATAATTTTGCAAGTACAGGTCAAATACCATTTGGCGACCGATGCTTAAAATCTGTTAAAATATTTTTTTATTGATCCTTTAACATACATTCTACTGACTATAAGTAACAGTGCAAGTACATGTCCACTGTCTGCTTAATATCTGCTAACATTTTATTTTGATGGTCGTCCAACAGACATACTACTGACTAAAACTAACTTTGCAAGTAAAAACTTTGCATGTCAACTATTCTACTAACCCTAAAAGTCTACTAATACTCTAATGAGAGTTGACTTGTAGTTGCAAATTAATGAGAGTTAGTGGCATGTAGTTGCATAATAGTTACTTATAGTTAGTATAAAGAATAAAGTAGACGGAATAAAGTGTAACCTCAGATTTTTATTCCAGGAAACAAATATTTTAACATTGGAAACCATTTTAAGAAGTTTGCCACTGAATGAAAAACCACCAAAGTAAATTGTTTGTCAATAAAAAGCATGCATATTTTTTTTGTTTTTTTAGCACTGTCAATCAAATGATTCAAATAAGCATTGGGTGCAGATTCATTCTTTTAATCCTGCTAAGCTAAGCATAAGCTCTTGCTTATGAAATTCATGATTGACATCCACTAGTTCTGAATATTGGCCTTTTTCTGTTCATTAAGATGAAATTACTGATGAGTCTGATGAGGATATGTTTCTCTGCAGGTGTATTGTGGTGTGTGTGTTTGTTTTTTAAGGTCAAGCACAGCAGGGAAGTTTGCACACGTAAGCGTATAGGTGTGAACCGATTTGGTTGTGGTGCTGTGGATGGTGTCCGCTGGGACACACTCAGCCAGATTGTGGTGCCGATGGGAAGTGCAGAGCGCATCCTTCACAAGCTGTTCCTAAGCTTATACAGCACAGCACTACCCGTAGCTACTGGGGATGTTTGTTTTTGCTGAACACTGTTTATTTATTTCTCTTCTAGATATATATGTTTATATATATATATATATTTATAACAAAGACACTATGCCTTGCAGTGATGTAATTTACAATACTCTTCCCAACAGTAATGAAAAAAAAAAATGAAAAAAAAAATGGCCCATGATGAAATGGCTCTTTTTTTTTTCTTAGAGAATCTGTGCTGCTAGGATGTTGTGAGTGGTTCCCTTGGCATTGATATGAGGTTGCTAGGATGTTTTATTGGTTTCAAAATCAACAAATTCCACCACGAGTCTCTTTGATAATCTTGTGTCTAGATTTGACTGGTTACTCCTCTACGGGCCTGTGGGATTTTTCAACCTTTATAATTGTCTACCAGGCAAAACATTTATATTTGCATTTGGCAGAGGCTTTTATCCAAAGTGACTTACATTGCATTCAAGGAATGCATTTTATTATTTCATGCATTCCCTGGAAATTTAAACTGTGACCTTGATGTTGCTATTGCATGTTCTACTGTTTGAGCTACAGCTATACAGCTAAAATTGTAAGTTTGATAACTTAGAAAAGTAACAGCACACATGTTTTGAAGTATTGTTTGTGTCAAGTTATCAAGTCAAAAGATAAATTTAGTTCTAAAATGGTCAAAAGGAGAAACAAAACTGCCAGAAAGAGATTATGTGAGAGGTAGAGATAAGTTAGAAGTCAGTCAGATTAGCTCTCCAAAATTACTTTCCAAAAGTCTTTCAAAAAGAGCTGACCAAACTGCAATGCCACTTTCCTTTGTTCATTAAAAAGTGACCTCACTTCATGTGCATTAAAGAAGTAACAAATCCAAACATATTCATTCTTAATTATACAACTCCCAATTATACTGTATTTGTTTAAAAAAAATTCCTCTTTTTGTGTTTTTCATTCTCTGCTGTTTTCATCTAAAAAGAGCCACAAGAGCTGCAAATGTATAGAGCAAATTACGGATCTCATAAAGTACAACGTATATTCATTTAGTTCTTTGAGAGAGATGAGTCAATATTACTCAAAATATTTAGTTGTCTTCTTAAACTTCTGATAAATAGCATATAAGAATGGAAGTCATCAAAATAAAGCAATTTCAACTTTTTTCAAGTTAAGATTCAACTCATTCAGCATCTGAGCATAAGTTTTTAAGTTGAAATAGGTGGAAATTGTTTACAGTGTATGGAATGGTAAATAAGAGACGCATAATAAAGCCCATTTAGCCACATAATAAGTTCTTTGTCTTTAGCTGTACAAATAAATATTAACAAAAGCATAGGCCTATTCGGTTGCACCCAGTTTAAACATTCAGTTTGCATGTCTTTAAAATTGCCTTAATACTGTTTAGCATATATTTGCCCTTATAAAATTAAGCAATTTGTAAAATGCAGGCCAGAATCTGTACGGTAAGATAGCGTGTTCAAGCCGTTTGTTAGCTCCATGCTTCATTTCAGCTTTTCTTTCGAAGCGGACACTCTGTGGACAGAGTTAAAGCAGTTGAGGAGATTTTACCTATTCATATTTATTTTAAATCCCTCTTCAATGGTTTGTCTGCAGAGCCCAGTGGTTTATTTGCACCTCCCAGCATTTGTAGAGCTGAAAAAGGCAATGTAGGGTGTCTTTTAAAGTAGCATGAGAGCAGGTTAACTTGCATTTCAACAGAAAACATCCTGGAAGTTAGACTGTTAGAAGGTGTGAATAACAGGGGAAAGGTTTGAAGTGCATGTTTTATTGAGAGATTTAATTCTACTGTGTTTTACAGAGGAATAAGTTCACCTCATAACACTGGAAATGCCCGTGGCTCTGTAAATATAAAAGGGGAATATTGTGTTTTATCTGTTTGTGAATTTAAGGCCCTGTTTACACGAAAACGATTCCGGGTGAAAACGTAATAATATTTTATCGGATGTGCCTTTCGTTTACACGGCGACGGCGTTTTTGGGGCTTAAAAACGCAAAAAAGTGAAACCACCCTCCAAAGTGGAAATCTTAAAAACGCTCCACCGTCACGTTTCCGTCTAAACGGGTAAAAACGCAAATCTGCTCATGGCGGCTCTCGTCGCGTACGCATTTACGTCACAGGCATGCGCCAGAACAGGAAAATAACAACCAACATGTCGGATTATTTCCATACGTCGGACCTGCAAGTTGCCCTAGCAGCTCTGATAAACGTCCAAGAGTCTTTTCAATTTCGCGCTACTAGGGAGAGAAGTAGAAGGAAGGTTGTACGCAGGCGCACGGACTTGTTGTTGTTGTGTGGCAGTGCTTCACATTGCCACCTAGCCGCCTGGAGTGCATACTACATCGCATTTCTAACACTTTTGCGTCTCCATATGCACGCAGATTTCCCCCCCATAACGCTCGTCTAAACGCAGAATAAAAAGTGAAAACGAAACGCCACTTTTGCGTTTTCTCTTCAGATCGTTTCCGTGTAAACATGGCCTAAGACAACGAATTAAAATTTGTGTCAGAGAACAGTTGTCTCATAACAATAAATTTGGCATAGTCTGTAGAAATGTACAGAGAAGGAACATAAGCTTGGTTAAAAAACCGAGTAGTGAGCTTCCTTGCTGTCTACATAGACAGCTACCTTCAAAGACAGCATCCTAACCAACATGGAAGCTCACAAGTCACTGATTAGATTTGAACACTCTACATACTATGTAGCGAGCCCATGATGATGCACCCTTAGAATGCTGTCTAGGTAGGCAGCTCACAACTAGTTCTCTATCCAGCCACAGACCTCACACTATAGTGACCTCCAATATGTCTCTTTTCTGGTTTATTTTCCCAACAAAAGTGTCTCTTCAGGTCTTTCCAAAGATTTTCTCGGTGGTTAGTGACACGGTTGAGTAAATGTTAAAAGGCTTTACAGTTTAAAGGTGTATCAGTGGCATGTAGAACTAACACTGTGATTTATTAGGGCCTGGAAAGGTGACAAAGCAAATGCTTCACAGATGGACTGGAAATTAAGAGCTAAGTGGATCGTATTAGCTGTGATAGACTGAGAACTGTCCTTTGGAGTTGAGTTTCTCATTTAAAAGGCACTGTTGTTTTGCTGCAGTCTCGGGTGCTGCTTTTCTGACAGCGGCGGATGGTGGAAATAATGGTGGAAGTTTTTATAACCTTCCTGATGCACTATGTCTTTAGGAGTGCTGTCTTTATATCCCTCTACAATCACAGCTGTGAATCGAACACTGTCTGTCGTTCTTTTACTTAATACTCCATAAAGTGTTCATAAAAGTCAGCGTTCAGCTAGTTTATGTAAGGATCGACTGAAGTGCTCTGCACACTTGCGATGGCTTCATACGGATGAAAGAACGATGACTATGAAAAGATGCCAATGTCTGATTGTTTTTTCAAGGTGAGAGTCATTCTATATCTATTGTAAAGATTTTATTTCATTGGAGAGTGTGATATTATTCAGTTTTTGTTTTATATTTGCGGTGGCATACACCGTGTTTGAATATATTCAGTATAGATTTTGTCTGGGCAGGCGTTCAAGTCAAGTCACTCAAACTGAGGGTAACTCGAGAAAGCTGCTGTCTTGATATCCATACTCCATCGATACATATCAATCTTTAAAGCGATGCAGTGGCAGGTCACGAGAGGCCACGGGTCTAATTTGTTTTGCAGCATCTTCACTAAATACTATAAAAGGACACAGAGGGGAGAAAAATGAACTCCGTCAGGAAGCTGTATAAAATTTCTCTGACACACTCAACCTTCGCGCTTGTGAGTGTATTGCTGTTTCCTGTTGATATTTGATTCCCCCAGAATCTATCTGGGATGCCTTCTCTCAGTCAAATCTGAGCAGATCTTTTCTAGATACATCATTAATCAACTTCACTGGAATCTGAATACCGGTGAACTTGATGGATGCTTGACATTCAGCTCAGTCGTGCAGGTCCGCTTTGAAATACAGCAGTTAGCAACATTTCTCTATGATTGTAATGCAGGTCTTGTGCATCTGAGAGTAGCTTTATTTACAAGATGATCCATAGATAATTTTCATGACAAGAGCCTGAACAAAAACGATTTGTACGCGCTGTAATTGCTGTTACTGCAATAGTTACATTTAAAACATTGGACTAAAATGACAATAATATGTATAGAAGGCTGTATATAATATATAAATATATTATAAATAAATATTTTCTGTATATAAATAATTTTAGATTTGTTTAAAATAAATAGATTTTTTCATGTAATACATTTGATGGCAAAGCTGAATTGTCAGCATCATCCTTCAGAAATCATTTTAATTATGCTGATTTGGTGCACGAGAAAAATGTATTATTATTATCAATGTTGAAAACAGTTGTGCTGCTTAAAATTATTTTTTGTTTTTGTAGAAACCATGATACATTTCTTTCGGGATTCTTTGATGAATAGAAAGTTACAAAAATGCATTTATTTTAAAATAGAATTCTTTTGTAAAAAAAGTATTTTCTGTCACTTATGATAATTTTAATGCACCTTGCTAAATACAAATATTAATAAATAAAAAAAATCGTACTGACCCAAAACTTTTTAATACTCGTGTACCTGTATATACGTTGCAAATAATGAAGAATATTGTGCATAATTAAAATTGTAGCAAAAAAAAATAAAAATAATAATCAAGATCACTTTTGATTTCATGTTGACCAAAGTTTGCTATAAAGAATCCATATATGTTTTTGTGATGCGCAAAATCTTATAAATATTATAGCACAGGAGTCACGATCCAGTCAGTGATGGATGAAATGTATGTCCCGCCCTACATTTCTTCCTGTTAATATTTCCTGATTTACTATGAAATATATCATAATATGAAAGTTAAATGGGTTGCAAGGTTTCAAAAAACTTATTTTTCATTGGGTTTTTTTTTTTTTATGTTGAAAGTCTGGGTTAAATTCCTAGTCATTTCCCGATCCCATTCCCTTTTAATTTCACCTTTTCACTGTCCTCTAAGTAGCAAGTGGAAGTTTTGGGGTTTGTTCATTCATTCATATACTCCACTAGACATTTCAGCTAGGTTTAAAGTGATTGCCGTGATATTATAATTGCACGGTGGTTGTGGGCAATTGTTCCGTCCAATGGTTAATGTATTTCAGGGCCTCATTTCTGAGTGAAGACAGATTGGGCGGATGTTTTGCTGATGGAGAGCTTCAGAAGATGAAAGATGAAAGGAACCTCTGAGTACCACGGCAATGGCTCCTTGAACTATTTTTACTGACTTGTTTTCAACAATTGCAGCAAAAAAGAACAACTTGAGGATGAACGCTCTTTTCAAAAAAATGCTGGGGGATGCAGTTTCCCCCGTCTGTTGTCAAGGTTTGAATCCGATTACTGTGTGATACTGCAGCTTTTACTGTACCATATAAACCAGTGCAAATTTTAAGGAAATGTACTAAATCTATTTAGAAGTGAAAGAGAGCCAAAGGAAATAAATTGCATCACTGAAATGTAATAACATAACTGCTGAAACGGCACCATGGGGCCTCTTTGTGTCTTTAAACTTATTATCGGAGTCATTATAATTTACTATTTACTGTTTAGCACCTGTGACTGCCGTAACAATGAAAGCACGCTCTAAGGTTTTAGGGAGCTCAGCCGCCTTTTATTTCCTCTCTCAACAACCGATGTAATGCATCTCCTTTATAAGATTTATCCAGCATGTTCATTAAAGGCCGGCTTTTGATTTATGTGACAGGCATCTGGATAGTGACTCCCTGTGGCATGACATGCTCTTGTTTATCTGGATTAGGATGACTTCAAATGATGAAAAAGAGTAATAGACTTTATAATGGTTGCCTTGAAGGGTTTAGAAGGGGACAATGGTACTAGCATTAGCAAACTAATATTGACACCACCACATTGGGGTTGCTACATGGCGTGATGTTTTTAAGCAGAAAATTTGTTTAATTCTCATAGGATGCATTTGGGGGAGTTAATAAACCCCCTACACTTAAAAAAAATTAGGCTTTAATTTAAGATGTATGAATTGCATATATAATTTCCATCCCTTTGGACTGCACAATTTTTTATTAATCTTAATAATAAAAAAACGGGTAAAAAAAACAACTAAGATTTCTGCACTAAAAAAAAAATGTAAACTATTTTATTTTATTTATTTATTTTAATAATCATATTGTTAAAATGCATTTATTAAAATTTCTTAGAATCAGTATAAATCTGTTCATTTTGAAAGCATAACATTTACACATCCTTTTGGTTTACACAGTTAAATTTTAGTATGTGATTCAAATACATAAATCTATAATTTAGCCCTAAATATTTTTTTGGGTACAGCAAAGCTTTATTCACTTTTTAGCTGTTTATCTATGATTACATAATTAAAAACACATTTTTCTAGATTTTTCTTCAAAAAAATTTGTTGGAGCATTTGTAATATTTATCTATTTTCTAGATATTTTAATATTTATTATTTTGGTAACACTTAAAGGTTGGGAAGGCAGTTTCTGAGAGGCTAGCAATAGCAAGCCAGCTTTGAAAGCATAAGATCACTATAACGAGGTATGTTGAAAAGGGAAGAAGGAAGCGGGGAACGTTAAACACTTTAACAAATAAATTAAACACAAAACGAAAGTAAAGCGGCAGCCCCTCATGGACGACTGCCGCACACACACATAAACATAACGTAAAGTCCAGGCCTGGTCCTCTCTCGTCCTTCACTGTCGTCGCTCCTCCTTTTATGCTTCCGTTGCTCCTCCATGAGAGAGATACGAGGTCATTCTCTCGGCCCGTCCTGCTTGCCACACCCACCCTCCCTTCAGAGCGTCTCCAAAGCCACGCCTCCTCCGAAACACATGAACGCACACAGCAGAGTCTGCAAAGCATCTGCTGCTGTTTGTTTGCGGGGCTTTGTGACTGTGTGTGTGTGAGCAGGGTGCGCAGAGGTATGCAAACACATATGTTGACAGGCAGGTATAACATTCTATCATTGCATTCGGACCACCACATGCAAAGACTAGACAGACATTTTTTTAGTTCCTGAGAACTTTCACAGATTTTTTTTATATATATAGACCACTTCTATTATTGATTGCTATCAGGATGTGTAGAGAGTTAACCAGTATAACATAAACGGTTAATGAAAAACATTGCCTACAATACTTTAAAATTTTCAATAGGTAACACTTAAGGTTTACAATAAGGTTTAATTTATCAACATTAGTTATTTTAGTTAAAATGATAATTAAATGAAAATTATATTTTTTTATCAACTTACATTAACAAAGGTTAATACTGTAAATGTGTAAAAAATATATTGTTCATTGTTAGTTCATGTTGCATTAACTAATGTTTACAAATGAGACCTTATTGTAAAGTCTTACCATCATTTCTAATACTTTCTTTGATTTATCTTTTTAAATAATTTCTTGCAGTGTTTTTGACAATAATTGTTTAAATTAAAATATTAAAATTTTCATCATAATGCACGTTTTTATCTAGTTTTCATTAGTTTCGGTGAAATGAAAGAAAATACATTTGTTAACAAACATTTTTGTAAGTAATTTCATTGACGAGATGCACCAGCACCACCACTGAGATGTGTGGGAATAAATAGCTTTCTCCAGGTATTAATTGAACCTGAATCGAATAAAGAATCAAAGCAAACAGAATGATTTAGAGGACAAACAGAGTTAGAGCGTCCAACCATTCGCACACAGAGGATATGAACTGTACGATCATTCTGGGTAGATATAGTCAGCGCATGAGTCCAACCAGACAGGCCAATAACCTTCCTGTCCAACAGCACGGTCTCATGAGTTTTGATTTAAGACAATAAGGAATGATAAGGAAGTTTGAAAATAACTAACTCTGTGTCTGAGATATGATTCAAATCTAAATGGAGCCATAACATAAAACAAAGAAGCAAGAAGGAATTATGACCTCTCTATTTTGTATAGTACATACACAACTGAGATTAGAGATGTCCGCCAATACATTTTTTTTTTTTTTCGAAAACAAAAGAGGAACAACAAAACTGCCATGACTTCGCAGTAGTCTTTTTTCGTGCCGTTTTGGCTGGTAGACTTATTTGCTGTAAATGTCACTTGGGACAAGGCGTGACAAAATAATGACAGGCTTTTTTCAAAGAGACCAATTTCTCAGAATTGAATGAGCAGGATGTGTGGAGCGTACAATATCTGCACTTGCCACTAGATTGGGCTGTCTGTCGATATCCATCTGACATGTCTCTGGAAATGTGGTCAGATAAATGGACAGGGTCCAAAAAAAGAAAAAGAAAAGATGAAAACTGCAAAAAAGAGATCAAACCAAAGTAGAGAGAAAGATAGCAATGTACAGAGGGTCGCCTTCCTTTTGGTCTTGCACGGATCTGGCATATTGAATATTGAGTTTTTCTTTTGCTGTTTATAGAATGTAATTTGTACATGCTGGTTAATTATTCCCTTTAGTTAGGAGATCATTGGCCTGCCATATTCATACACATTTTGGAGATCTCTTGACAGTAAAGCAGTTTGATTTAGCTTTGTGTTTTATTGACATCTCTGTTTTCATTAGGAAGTGTTGATGTGACAAGCTTTGAGTGAATATGACAGAATCTTTGAGTTTTTAATTAGTGGTTACCTTGACAAGCTTTTTGCTCCACATGCACGCTGGCACAATTTTGAAATCTGTCTTAAGCCTTATTTGGATGGGACTAGTTTCCTATACAACGTTTGAGTTACAATTCTTATCACTCATCGCCTGTCATTTCATGTACCAATTCGGACGGGACTAACATCTCTGTGTTTATTACAGAAGTGGGAGTGTGTGTGCTGTTACAGAAGGTTATGTGCTGTGCGTGCGTCATGTATATGTCTTTTCATTTATTATTTGTTGATAGGAGTTTAAATTTATTATAAAAAAAACTCATTTAAGTAAACTTAACGAGTTTATACCCAGACAGCAACATAGTGCCGGCCCTGGGGTCTCATTTATAAAACTGTGCGTAGGATCCTTACTAAAAGTGTACGTGCGCCCGAAAGCCAAAAATGGTGTACGCTAAAAAATATTCTGACTTATAAAACCGTTCGTACGCCAGAACCTGCGCAAAATTCCCTTTATAAATCCCAGTCAGCGGAAGAATGTGCGCACATGCGTCTCCTCCCCGAAATAACCATATATGGAGCTTACAACGCCTAGTTTTACTATGCATATACTCATCTGCATATCATTTGCATATGATTATTCATCCATGTGATAACATGTTTAACGATACAAGATATTAGGAAAATATGAAAAAGTGCTGTCACATTAGGCTACATTAATAAAAATCATAAGCCTATCCTTGCCTTGTTTTTGAATAAATAAATCGAATAGTGTAAAATACATTTCAGAGAAAGTTTCTCAATCTCACTGGCCAAATAGTATTTTTAATTTATTATATTTTTAATGGAAACAGATAGACCTTGTGCATTATTTGCACGAAACTGTTTTCTCAGACAATCTGCTATTATCATGATAAGCAATTATGTATGTAAAACATTAAAACACAGAATGCCAGAGGAAAAGTGTTCAAAAGCATTGCATCCACAACAAATATTTCTATTTATTGAATATAAAAAATGTTGTAACTTCTCAGTAATGATTTCATGTAGTTTAAGTGTTTAACTCCATTAATGGGAATGGCATATTTAATCTAAATGTTTATATCAAAAGTAAAACATAGTTTAAATCATTATTTTATTTATTTAAAGTGTCATTGCAATCATGCACTCTATTTATGATTATGACTCATAATAAAGATTTACGGTTTTTCTTCATCTGCCGTTAGATAGGCTATATATGCGTCAGTTTCACTAAACGGCCCAACGCGCTCGCTGGTGCGGACATTTAAGAAGGGATGGATATTTGCTTCAAGTGATAGGCTTGGTGAGTGAAATTATATTTGTATTATCTTTCTGTATATGTATCATTTTCTTTAGATTTTCTGTCTAAAAGTGACCAAAAAGACATTTAACTCCAACTCACCATCTGTGTCGCCAATTCCCTTTGTCTCCAGAATGTGCGTACGCACGGCTCAAAGTTTGCTTAAAGGTGCGCACATTCTCCCGTCAAGTTTGTTTTTTATAGATCACAACCTTTGCGTGGAAACTGGCGTACGTACGTTTCCAGCCCCTTTTTGTGCGTACGCACGCTTTATAAATGAGACCCCAGATCCAGCCCACTCATGGATTCCACACGGCCCAGCTGTGGGCCGGCACTTTGTTGCTGTCTGGGTAGCAGTGGCTGATTATAATAAATAAGTGAGCAGAGAAATCTAGACAAGTAACGAATCGGTTACCTAACGTAACCTCGGTTCTCTCTAGAAGAGGGAACGAGTATTGCGTAAGCTAGCTTACGCTGCGGGAAAGATTCATCTTTGCTGAGATATTGAAGCCAAAAAATTATTTCATAATTTTGTATCCATACACAACGCAGTTCCTCTGCGGCAGACCTAGAGCGGGCTAGCTAGCAGCTCATTGGTTCGCTCAGAGAGAACTGCTTAAGCCTATGGGAGAGCGGGGCTGAACCCGCTTCCAATGAGAGGCGCCCGCGCGCTCATTGCGTCATGACCCGCCAGAATGGGCGTGGCCATGGTGTATATAAGGCGCTCTCCCAGGCTTATATGTTGATTTATTTCAGCGTGAAGCGAAACGCTAGTAGCGCAAGCACGGCCGGGAACGCAATACTCGTTCCCTCTTCTAGAGAGAACCGAGGTTACGTTAGGTAACCGATTCGTTCTCTTACGAGAGGTTCTCTCGTATTGCGTAAGCTAGCTTACGCTGCGGGAACACCTGGCCAACGCCGTGCGCGCTACGAATCCACTCATGAAAAACCCAGGGATATACCGGGGGAATTTCTTAACGTGGAGTGAATGTACAAAGAGGCCGCAGAGCGGGCTCATGAAGTGTACACATAAGCATGTATGGGGCCAGCAGAGCGGGCACATGAAGTGTATAAGCATTACAGGAGAGCACAAGGGGCGAACCGGTTGTGAGGGACCTCCAGAAATGCAGCTTCTTAGAGAGCTGTTCGTCAGACAGCTAGTAATTTTGCCTGCAAGGCGGGAACTTCCAAGTTATAAAACCTGACAAAAGTGGACGGGGAGGCCCATCCCGCGGCCACACAAATGTCATGAATGGAAATTCCACAGGACCATGCCCACGATGAGGCCATGCCTCTAGTGGAGTGCGCCCTGATGCCCAGAGGGCAGGGCAGGCATTTAGATGCGTAAGCAGAGGCGATAGCGTCCACTATCCATCTAGACAGTGTCTGTTTTGAGGCGGCCAGACCCTTGGTGCGCCCCCCAAACGACACGAAAAGCTGCTCAGCGCGTCTGAACGCGGCAGCGCGCGTAGTGTACAATCTCAGAGCCCGCACCGGACAAAGGAGATTGGCATCGCGCTCACTATCGGATGAAGGCAGAGCCGATAGGGAGATAATCTGAGCCCTGAACGGGGTACCAATCGCCTTCGGGACATAGCCATGCCTAGGTTTGAGAATGACAATCGAATCATTCGGTCCAAACTCAAGACACGCGGCGCTGGATGAGAGCGCGTGAAGATCCCCAACGCGTTTAACTGAGGACAGAGCCGTCAGGAAAACGGTTTTGAGCGAGAGGTATTTCAGATCCACAGACTCGAGCGGTTCGAACGGGGGTGCTTTCATAGCTTCAAGGACTATAGAAAGATCCCAAACCGGAACCGACGGGGGCCGCGGAGGGTTCATCCTCTTAGCTCCCCTGAGGAAGCGGATGACTAACTCGTCTTTGCCCAATGACTGAGCGCGTCGGGGTTCCGCGAACGCCGCGACGGCTGCCACATAAACCTTGAGAGTGGAGGGGGACCTGCCCTTGTCCAGCATCTCTTGAAGGAAAACAAGCAAAGACGGCACCTCGCACGACCGTGGGTCCAGCTGTTTGTCGGTGCACCATTTTGAGAACACAGACCATTTAGACGCATAGAGCCTTCTCGTGGAAGGTGCTCTAGCCTGTATGACAGTGTTTCTTACTCCCTCTGGCAAATCAACGAATAGTCGTTGATCACCCATGCATGCAGCGCCCAGCGCTGTGGATGGGGGTGCCAGATCGTGCCGCGAGCTTGAGAGAGGAGATCTGCTCTGACTGGGATGGGCCACGGGGCTGTCTGTGACAGCTGCGTGAGCTCCGGAACCCAATTCTGACTCTCCCAACGCGGGGCTATGAGGAGCACCGAGTGGCGTGTGTCCCTGATCCTCTGAATTACCTGTGGTAACAGAGCGATCGGAGGGAATGCATAGAGCGGGCGGCGAGGCCATTCCTGGGCTAGCGCGTCCTCGCTCTTCGAGAAATATATTGGGCAGTGAGCGTTCTCTTCTGACGCGAAGAGGTCTACTTCTGCTCTGCCGAATAGTCGCCACAGTAACTGGACCGTCTGTGAGTTCAGGGACCATTCTCCTGTGGAGATGAGGTTCCTGGACAGTATGTCTGGACCGTCGTTCAGATGGCCCGGCACGTGCGTCGCTCTGAGCGAGAGCAGGCGGCTCTGAGACCAAACTAGAATGCGGTGCGTCAGTCGACAGAGATTTCTGGATCTGACACCGCCCTGACGGTTGAGATAGGAGACCACGGCCATATTGTCCGAACGGATCAGGACGTGGTGTCCCTGGATGCGCGGGAGAAAGTGCGAGAGCGCGTTCTCGACCGCCAGCATTTCCAGACAGTTTATATGTAATGGGCTTTCCTGAATCGACCAGTGGCCGAAGGCCGGTGAGCCCTCGCAGACTGCACCCCAACCCGTGTTGGATGCATCTGTCGAGATGACTTTTCGGCAGGAAAAGGTCCCCATCGTGACGCCTAGACGAAACCATTCTGCTACTGTCCATGGCTGCAGCGCCGTGAGACACGTTTGCGTAACCCTGATCAGCTGGCGACCCGTGTTCCACGCGCGGTGGGGTACACGGCTGTTCAACCAGAACTGAAGCGGGCGCATGTGCAGAAGGCCCAGCTGAAGTACAGCGGAGGCTGAGGCCATGTAACCCAGCATCCTCTGAAAAGTTTTCAGAGGCCTGCGGGTGCCCATCTGGAACGAGGCGGCTAGACGCTGAACACTGCGCGCGCGCTGTGTAGACAGGCGAGCCGTCATCGTGACCGAGTCCAAATCTATTCCTAGGAAGGAAATCGATTGACTGGGATGAAGGGAGCTCTTTGTCCAGTTGACAGAGAGGCCCAGCGTTTCCAAATGGTCGAGGAGAACTGCGCGGTGCGACAGAAGCTCCGTCTGTGATTGGGCCAAAATCAGCCAGTCGTCCAGATAATTCAGAATGCGCAGCCCCTGGCTTCGCAGGGGGGCGAGCGCCGTATCCATGCACTTCGTGAATGTACGGGGCGCCAGAGATAAGCCGAACGGGAGAACGGCGTATTGATAAACAAGACCCTCGAAGGCGAAACGTAAGAATGGCCTGTGACGGGGATTTATCTGGATCTGAAAATAGGCGTCTTTCAGGTCTAGAGATATGAACCAGTCCCCTTGGCGCACCTGCGCGAGGAGTTTCCTGGTAGTGAGCATCTTGAACGGTCTCTTCATGAGCGCTTTGTTCAAAGACCTGAGATCTAAGATCGGTCTGAGGCCGCCGTCTTTCTTGGGAACCAGAAAATAACGGCCGTAAAACCCCGACTCGGTCATAGATGGCGGGACTCTCTCTATCGCGCCCTTTTGCAACAGCGTCGCAATTTCTGAGCGGAGCGTGCCGGCGGCCAGCGGGCTGACAGAAGATTCGAGCTGCGCGCGCGCACGAGGCGGGCGGCGGCGAAACTGTAGCAGGTAGCCGTTCTTTATAATGCTTAACACCCACGGGGAAATGCCTGGAATGGCTTCCCACGCTTTGGAGCATGCGGCTAGTGGCCGAATGGCTGTATTGCCCTGATTGCTGCACATAGCGGGCTGGACACAGTGTGTGGGCGCGCTTTGAATGTGTGTGGCAACGGGATTTGCACTCAGAGAGGAGTCTATGGGCCGTGACACAGAGCGAGCAGAGAGGGGACACGTGCACGAGCTCGTGGGCGTGTTTATGTTCTCTGATATTAGAGCGGGCTGTGCCCGTTTCATGTGATGGGGCTCTGATAGAGACACGGGATATGTTATGCTTGTGTGTATGGGTGAACACATGATTGTGGGCACATTTTCTACACAACTGGCAAAATTTCTCTTTTTGAGATTTCTCTGGGTAGCCGTAAAAACGGCTTTTTGTCGCTCGCAAGCGGGCTGGGACACCGGCTTGTTTGTGGCGGTCAACACTACAGCAGTCGGCGAAATAACGGGGACTGGCAGAGGGCGAAGCTTTGACGGCGGTCCGGCCGCGGCGGGAGAGCACCGTCGTTTTCTTGACATTGTTAGGCAGACTTCTGATGATCAGGCTTCAGCGTGATCTTGGGTCGCGGGCCACGGGGGGGCGGCGGTCTGCGGCGGCTGTCAGAGCGAGAGCGAGGGCGAGGGCGGCCGCTCTGACTGCGCTGAGTTGTTTGAGTCTGCGGAGGGGGGCGCTGTGATGGGGCTCTGGCGGAGGGCTCGTGAGAGCGGCCCGCTGAAGAGCTAGCGCGGCGGGGTAGAAACAAGTTCATCGCCTGAGAAGCTTTCTGTACTTCAGAAAAGCGATCGACAATTCCCGTGACGGCAGATCCAAACAGGCCCGTCGGGGAGAGGGGCGCGTTGAGAAACGCGGCGCGCTCAGAATCTCCCATGTCGGCGAGCGTGAGCCATAAGTGTCTCTCAGCAACACAAAGGCTGGCCATGCATTTCCCCAGAGCTTGTGCGGCGGCTTTAGTGGCGCGAAGGGCGAGATCCGTAGCACTTCTCAAATCCGTGACGGCGGGGGGGGGTTTTCTACCGCCTTCGGCCCATTCACGGAGAATATCGCTCTGTAACACTTGGAGGACAGACATAGAGTGAAGCGCAGCGGCGGCCTGACCGGCGGCGGCGTAAGCGCGAGCATGAAAGCTCGAGGTCGCTCTGCAAGCCTTCGAAGGAAGCGTGGGTGAAGAACGCCATCTAGCGGAGGGCGGGCAGAGGTGTGTGGCGACCAAGTCCTCGACGGGCGGCATGGCTGCATAGCCTTTCTCGGCGGCTCCGTCCACCGAGCGCAGCGAGGCGGATACATCGGAGCGATTTCTAGCCGAGAGCGGTGCATTCCAGGATTTTGTCAGCTCTGCGTGAAGTTCAGGCAGGAATGGAGCGGCCCGGGTGCACGCGGGGGTCGAGCGCCGATGAAAAAAGCTACCGTCCATTCGGTTCGGGGCCTGCTCGGGTGGAGGAGACCACTCGAGACCGAGGCGTTCGACGGCCTGTGAGAGGAGGCGCATCAGCTCCTCTTCTATCCCGGCGCGGGTCCCCGTCGACTCTCTCGCGGATCCGAGAGATGACCAGTCTTCACTGTCAGAAGCGAGCAGTGAACAGGAGTCCTTCTCCTCCGCGGCGTCATCGGAAACAACAGAGCGGCCACTCGGCGGCAACTGAATGTCCGGCAGGGGCGGGGAGGGAGAGCGGGAAGCGGGAGGCGGCGGCGGCGGCCCGCATGTTTCCGCTGGGGGCTCCGGCGGCCTTTGAGAGCGGCGTTTCTTTTTACGCGGCGAGAGAATAGGCGGCGCGGGAGCGGTTTTCACTGCCAGAAGTCGTGCCCGCAGGGACGATAACGGCAGGCTTTCACAGAGGTCGCATCCTCCATCAGCGAGGGCGAGTTCTGCATGCTCGAGTCCCAAGCAGAGAGCGCAGATGACATGGCGGTCTCCGTCCTCGAGACGAGCGCGGCAAGAGCCGCAGGAAAAACGAGACATCTTTAAAAAGACGCTCGGCTCTTTTAGAAATAGAGAAAGGATACAATCGTCGGATGGCCTAGCTTGCTGGGCGGCTGAAGGTGGCGAAGACGGCCGGCTTCTTCAGGGTCCTTGAGCTCGCTAGAGGATGCCTTCTTCGACGGCGATGGCTTTTCTCAGGAACAGCAGAAGCGTGCAGCTTGCTGAAGATGAAATGAATCAACATATAAGCCTGGGAGAGCGCCTTATATACACCATGGCCACGCCCATTCTGGCGGGTCATGACGCAATGAGCGCGCGGGCGCCTCTCATTGGAAGCGGGTTCAGCCCCGCTCTCCCATAGGCTTAAGCAGTTCTCTCTGAGCGAACCAATGAGCTGCTAGCTAGCCCGCTCTAGGTCTGCCGCAGAGGAACTGCGTTGTGTATGGATACAAAATTATGAAATAATTTTTTGGCTTCAATATCTCAGCAAAGATGAATCTTTCCCGCAGCGTAAGCTAGCTTACGCAATACGAGAGAACCTCTCGTAAGAGAACTTATCTTACACTTACCTGACACATTATAATGTGCAATCTTCGCAGTTTCCGCGATTTGGCTCAATTTATTAATTGTATATGTTATTTTTCCATCGGATACCATCCATTTTGAAATTAAATTAAAGGTTGCCGAAGATTGGTGTGCAAACAGTAGCTCAGGTAGGTCAAAAACACATAGAATAATACAACATCAGCAATCACAGACATTCGCATTCGGACGGTGGATTACATTTCTCAGAGGACCGTTGAGTTGGCCGAAAAAAAGTAGGTAATTTGCCCCGGAATTTTTACAGAGGTCGTGTGAGAAATACAGACTTGGCAGATTCGGATGGGATTAAAATTGCAAAGTACGTCTGTGAAACACGAATTTCTCTAACGACCCCCTGGAAACTTAGTCCCATCCGAATAGGGCTTTATTTGAGATAAAGGAATAGTTCATCCAAAAAGAGTATTCTGTCATCATTTACTCAGCCTTATGCCATTCAAAACCTATATGACTTCCTTTTTTTTTTTCCTGTGGAACTCAAAAAAGAATGTTTGATGAGCATCTTGTAAGTAGAAACAGTCCACACAACTTGTAAACAATATTTCAAGTCTTCTGTAAAGCCATTATTCACTGAAAATATATACACAATTATGAGAGAATCAAAATACCGACAGAAGCAGTGATGCCCTATTGTTGAATGAATCATTCTTTTGAGTTGGATCTGTTCAATGAGCCATTTGAAATGGCCCTGGGTTGAATGTTTTATTTATGAATCTGACTCTTCTGGTTTTTGAGTCACTCACTGATGATCCGTTAGCAGCAGGAGAGAAAGATTATAAGTGAATAACAACATACATGTAAGAGCCACATAAGGACTAGTTCATCTGAAATAATAATTTTGTTTAAAAACAGTAAAAACTATTTTATGAAAATTCATAAGTAATGTATTGTTTGAAATGCATAATTTAGTAATGTTTAGATCTGATAACATTTCAATATTTCAGCTTCCAGTCAGATAGCGCTACGTCATAGCGTAAGCGATTGGATGTAGTTAGTTTCAGTTTGAAGTTAGAGACGTTGGAAGCAACACAGTTTTTTGACCGTGCGTACCATGTCTATGTATAATTTTATGTTTTGGAAGTAAACTTTTAAAAGGAAGACTTGTTTTGCTCGTGTTTCAAATACTGGTTGTATTTAGACTGACTTCAAAAGGTGGTACAGAAGAATCAGAAGAAACTACCATTTCATTAGTCAAAAAACTCGCTAATTCGAAACGAAGCTGGAAAACGGAGCGGACGTGTCTAGCTTGTTGTTGGATGAGGGAGCAAAGGATAGGACTTTAGCGCCGCAATCAAGACAAAGGATTGGGCCAGTCAGCGACAGAGACTCGTGACGGACCGACATCAGGCGGCAGTTTCTCCGTTTGTCGGGTTTCGTTGGCCTGTTTGTTAACAGAGAAGTGAGTGAAGCTGCGCGCGCTGAAGTGGGTGCCGACGGACGGACGCACGCACGAAGATATGAGTGAGTTTGGAAGAGAAAAAAAAGTAGGTCAACTTCTCCCTGCAAAACATAAGTCTATATAGAAAGCTCTGATTCAGTCAGTGTGGAGTTTTGGCGATCTTTAAGAAGTTGTTTTGCACTCGGTTTATTAAGAAAAGTATGTTTGAAGAAAGTGCTTGAAACGTTTGCATACAACTAGAGCATTAACTCCGCTATTTGTAAGATGGCTGAGGAAGATGAACGTAGATGTATCGAGGATACAATGGAACAGGGAAGGTCACATAAGCTGACAGAGAAGGCATTAGAAGAGAAATTGCAGAGGTGCATTTCATTGAGAAGAAGAACATTAGCAACTCTTACAAGCAAAAGAAAAGAGTTAGAAACATTGATGAGTGATGTTCAAAATTTACAAAGGGTAAAAAATATGATGGAAAATGACTTTGCAACGTCAATAAATGAGTTTAAACGTCTCAACAACGAAGTTGCAAATCTTTTGACTGAAGATGAAAAAACAAGTGATCAAGAGAACTGGTTCGACCCTAAAATGGCAACAATTAGAGGATTTATGAAAACGACAAAAAATTGGATTGCAGCTGAGCATGAATCCATACTGCCAGTGGAAAAGGTGCTGCAAGAAGAAACTAATGTGGTTGATTATCTGCAAGAAACTGTTAAACCAAATGACAGCGTTTCACAGGTTGGGGTCAACGATGTCACATATGCCAGCCCACGTGGATCACAAGTAAGTCGCACCTCAGCTGTGTCACGAGTATCGTCAGCAAGAGCTAGGCAGGAAGCGGAACATGCAGCCCTGCTCGAACGTGCTGCAATGCTAAAGAAAATGCAACAGCTTGAGTTTGAAGCAGCTAGAATCAAAGCTGAAAAGGAAGAGTTAGAGCTAGAAACTGCGTTAGCCGAGAGTAAAGCAAAAATAAGGGTGCTTAAAGAATATGAAAAATCTGAAGATGGTTTAAGTAGCTACGCGGCAGTGCAAAAGCCACGAGGTGGACACGTGAAGGAAAGAACTAGTATTATGCTTCCACAACAAGCTAATACGAACACTCATGTTCAATCACATACACGGCACTCCCGAATACAACAACAATCTCAACCGGTCTTCGATTATGTGCCTAATGCTCAGCCTAACAGAGGTGATGACATACTAGCGGTTATGCAAAAACAGAATGTAATAACTGAGCTACTTGTAAAACAACAGCAGCTATCTCATCTACCAACCAAGGACATTCCTGTGTTTAAGGGTGATGCGCTACAATACAAATCTTTCATGAGGGCGTTTGAGCACGCAATAGATCAGAAAACCAGCAATGATCAAGACAAGTTGTACTTCCTGGAACAATTTACGGCCGGTGAACCGCAAGAGCTTGTTCGCAGCTGTGCTCATATGACGCCTAACAAAGGCTACTGCGAAGCGAAGCGACAACTTCATAAGCACTATGGGGATGAATTACGGATTGCCAGCGCGTACATTGACAAAGCACTCAAATGGCCTCAAGTGAAGTCTGATGATGGGAAAGCATTGAGCGCTTATGCAATGTTTTTGATTGGATGTCGCAATACTATGGAAGACATCGAATTCTTAGAGGAGATGGACAACCCTACCAACTTACGGACAGTGGTGTCTAAGCTACCGTACAAACTGAAGGAACGTTGGCGTGCTGAAGCTTATGACATAAAAGAGCGAAGAGGCAGGAGAGCAAAGTTTGCTGATTTGGTGAGCTACATAGACCGCCAATCTAGAATAGCGATGGATCCCCTCTTTGGTAATATCTCAGACAGCCGTCCAATCTCAAGTGGAAAGATTGACCAAAAAGAAAAGCATCATGGAAAAAGAGAGGTTCGTGGAAGCAGTTTTGCAACAAATGTTTTCACCGAAAGCAAAGGGCCTCAAGAAACGCATGTTAAGCCAACAAATTCAATTAAAACTGTGAGTGCCTTTGAGAAGCCGTGTTTGTACTGCCAGCAATCACATACCCTCGCCTCATGCAGCAAAATCAAACACCAACCACATAAGGAGCGTGTGGATTTCTTAAAACTGAAAGGCTTGTGTTTTGGATGCTTAGTTCCGGGTCATCTTAGCAAATTCTGCAAAAGAAGAATTGAGTGTAAAGAATGTGCTTTAAAGCATCCAGACATTCTGCACATAATAAAAGAAGAAGGTTCTGTCTCACCTGAAAAGAAAGATGGTCGTCATGGAAGTGAAGTATCGTGTGCTCAAGTTTCTATTCTGCAAGAGTCCTGTAGCCTCACGGGGGCCGGAGAAGCGGAAAGTG
Source organism: Rhinichthys klamathensis goyatoka (assembly GCF_029890125.1). Taxonomy (NCBI): domain Eukaryota; kingdom Metazoa; phylum Chordata; class Actinopteri; order Cypriniformes; family Leuciscidae; genus Rhinichthys; species Rhinichthys klamathensis. The sequence goes on from NW_026606718.1 coordinate 534,046, forward strand.
TGCTGTCAATAGTACCAGTGAAGATCAAGTCGAAAAGGAGTGACAAGTGTGTTGAAACATACGCCTTTCTGGACCCGGGAAGCACAGCAACGTTCTGCACAGAAGACCTGCAAAGGAAACTAAACATCAAAGGGAAACCGACACGAATACTTCTTAGCACCATGGGTCAAGACAAACCTGGAGAACAGAAGCTCATGAACAGTTTTGTCATATCAGACCTGGAAGTGTGCGGGCTGGAAGACATAAAGTACATTGAGCTACCTAAGGTGTTCACTCATAGCAACATACCTGTTCACATCGAGAACATACCTAAACAGTCAGATATCCAGAAGTGGCCTTATCTCAATGAAGTACGCTTGCCAGAGATAGAAGCGGATGTAGGCCTGCTTATTGGAGCTAACTGTTCAAGAGCAATGGAACCATGGCATGTTATTAATGCTGAGGATGGAGGCCCTTATGCCGTGAAGACTGCCATTGGCTGGGTTGTGAATGGGCCCATAAGAAAGGAAATGGATGATGCAATGAATGAAATGCCTACATTTTCAGTAAACAGAATTTCTGTTATGGAGATTGAGAAGCTACTGGTTCAACAGTATAACACTGATTTTTCAGAGCGTAACTACGATGATCAAGAGGAGATGTCTCGTGAAGACAAACAGTTTATGCAGTCTGTGCAGAAAACGACACTGTTTGAGAATGGCCATTACAGTATTGGACTGCCATTCAGGAATGAGAAGCTACAAATGCCTAATAACCGTTGTGTGGCGGAACAGCGCATAGCCTGTTTGCTTAGAAAGTTCAAGAAGAATCCTGAATTCTTTGAAGAGTACAAGAGCTTTATGGAGACCATCATTGACAAAGGCTACGCTGTCCAAGTTCCAGTCCAACAGCTGAACCGTGACGACAACAGGCTGTTTTACATACCACATCACGGGGTGTATCACCCGAAGAAAAGAAAGTTGCGGGTGGTCTTCGACTGCACAGCTTCGTTTCAGGATAGGTCTCTGAATAGTGAACTGCTCCAAGGACCCGACTTGACCAACACGTTAGTTGGTGTGCTTTTAAGATTTCGTGAGGAGCCAGTAGCTATAATGGCGGACATTGAGTCGATGTTTTATCAGGTCAAGGTGCCGGAGCGTGACACAGACCTACTCCGTTTTCTATGGTGGCCCAACGGCAAGTTGAATGAGCCTATGGAGGAATTTCAAATGACGGTGCACCTCTTCGGAGCCACTTCTTCACCAAGTGTTGCCTCATATGCACTGAAAAGAACTGCTGAAGATCACAAGGATGATGCATCTCCAGAAGCTGTTCAGACAGTTCTGCGCAACTTTTATGTAGATGACTGTCTGAGGAGTGTAGCTAAAGAAGAAGAAGCGGTGACTTTGGCTAAAGATCTTCGTACCCTGTGTGCTAGCGGAGGCTTCAATTTAACAAAGTGGATGAGCAATAGCAGGAAGGTGTTAATGTCAATCCCTGAAGTACATAGAGCCAGCGAAGTGAAAGACCTGGATCTAAGACATGACGCTTTGCCAGTCGAGAGGACTCTCGGTGTACAGTGGGACACAGAAACTGATACTTTCACCTACAGTATGAAGCTGCAAGACAAGCCGATGACCAGAAGAGGCATTTTATCAGTCGTGAATTCCATCTACGACCCCCTTGGCTTTCTTGCTCCGGTCATCTTGCCAGCTAAACTCTTGCTAAAAGATCTTTGTAAAGAACAATACGGATGGGACGAGAACATTGTCGGAAAACACGCTGAAGATTGGAAAAAATGGATTGAAGATGTCAGTCATCTTTCTACGTTTCATGTGAGCAGGTGTTTGAAGCCTACAGATTTTGGATGCACTGCCGCAGCACAGTTACATCATTTTTCAGACGCTTCTGAGTCCGCATACGGCACTGTGTCTTATCTGCTGCTAGAGAATAGTCAAGGGGAGAAGCATTGTGCATTCCTTATGGGGAAGTCAAGAGTGGCCCCACTCAAACTGGTCACCATTCCCAGACTCGAGTTGACCGCAGCAGTTGTCGCTGTTAAAATAGACAAGATGTTACATCAAGAGCTTCAAGTTCCACTGCAACAATCTATTTTCTGGACAGACAGTACAACAGTGCTCAGATACATTGACAGTGAAACTGCTCGTTTCAAAACCTTTGTTGCGAACAGAATCTCGTTGATCCGAGAAGCAACCAAGCCATCGCAATGGAAGTACATCAGAACAACGGAAAATCCTGCAGATCAAGCCAGCAGGGGCCTGAAAGCTAAGAGTTTGGTGCCAGGAGGAACCTGGATCAATGGGCCCGTCTTCTTGCTGAACAATGAAAGTGATTGGTCGGAACAACCTGTGCGAGGCAAAGAAAGCCTTCAAAATGATCCAGAAGTCAAGAATGGAGTTACAGTCAATGTGATCAAAGTTGAAGAAAACATGGAACCAATCGACAAACTAATCAACTATTATTCGGACTGGCATAAACTAAAAAGATCAGTGGCCTGGATTTTAAAGGTGAAGAAAAATCTGTGGAAAATGAAAGAGGAAAGAAAGGAAGTATCAAGAAAGATCAGGGAAACTGAAAAGGACCCTGAAAAGGTGAGATCGAAATTAGAACGACAAATTAAGAAATTCAAAGCAACAGAAAAGAAATCACTTACTTTGGATGATCTGGTTGTCGCAGAATCGGAAATAATCAAATTCAGTCAAAGACAGCAGTTTGGAGAAGAAATCAAAGTACTGGAGAAAGGTAAACAGCTTAGTTGCAGCAGTCAGCTGTTTAAATTGGATCCGATTCTTCAAGATGGCACGTTAAGGGTTGGCGGAAGACTTAACAAGTCTGCCATGCCAGAAAACGCTAAACATCCAACAATTATTTCAAAGCACAGCAGAGTTGCTACATTGATTTTGAGAGATATACACCAAAGAACAGGACACTGCGGACGCAGTTATGTCTTGGCACAACTGAGATGCAGGTACTGGATCCCACAAGCCAATTCTGCAATTCGAAAGATAATAAACAAATGTACAGTGTGCCGCAGGATTAATGGAAAGGTTGGTGAGCAAAAGATGGCAAACCTGCCGGAAGATAGGCTCTTGCCAGATAAGCCTCCTTTCACAAATACCGGTGTTGATTTCTTCGGGCCGTTTGATGTTAAGCGGGGCCGGAGTACAGTCAAAAGGTACGGCGTGATGTTCACTTGCCTCACTCTCAGAGCGGTGCACATCGAAGTTGCAGATAGCCTCGACACAGACTCCTGCATTAATGCAATTCGTCGCTTTATGTGCAGGAGAGGTCAAGTTACCATCATGCGTTCTGACAACGGCACAAATTTTGTGGCCGCTGAAAGAGAGTTAAGAGAAGCCGTTCAACTGCTGGATAATGACAAGATTGAAAAGGCCTTGCAACCAAAAGGAATAAAGTGGATATTCAACAGCCCAGCCGCTTCGCATCAAGGCGGGGTCTGGGAAAGACAAATTCGGACTGTGCGAAGAATCCTTAACTCCCTTTTGAAAGAGCAAGCAGTGAACGATGATTGTCTTCTGACAATAATGTGTGAGGTCGAAAGCATCATCAACGGCAGGCCGCTTACAACTGTTTCAGATGATGTGAACGACGTAGAACCTCTAACACCCAATCACTTATTGCTGTTGAAATCTCAACCCAACATGCCTCCAGGGATTTTCAACAAAGATGACATGTACACAAGAAAGAGGTGGAAACAAGTTCAATATCTTGTGGATTTGTTTTGGACAAGATGGACGCGTGAATACCTTCCACTTCTTCAGGAGCGCCAGAAATGGCTAAAGCCAAGAAGAAACTTCATGACAGGAGATGTTGTGCTACTAGTGGATAGTTCTTCCCCACGGAACTCCTGGCTCATGGGAAAGGTTGTTGAAACGTTGCCGGACTCCAGTGGAACAGTACGAAGAGTGAAGATAAAGACCAAGACCAACACTCTGGAAAGGCCTGTAAATAAACTGTGTTTGTTGGAAGAGGCAACGTCAGAAGAGTGAAGAAATAAGTTGATAGTTTATGGACATTTAGAAATTGTTTGGCTCTCAGTGTTTAAGTTTATAATTGCTTAGTCCTCCTGCCTATCCAATTAGGGGCCGGGTAATGTAAGAGCCACATAAGGACTAGTTCATCTGAAATAATAATTTTGTTTAAAAACAGTAAAAACTATTTTATGAAAATTCATAAGTAATGTATTGTTTGAAATGCATAATTTAGTAATGTTTAGATCTGATAACATTTCAATATTTCAGCTTCCAGTCAGATAGCGCTACGTCATAGCGTAAGCGATTGGATGTAGTTAGTTTCAGTTTGAAGTTAGAGACGTTGGAAGCAACACAGTTTTTTGACCGTGCGTACCATGTCTATGTATAATTTTATGTTTTGGAAGTAAACTTTTAAAAGGAAGACTTGTTTTGCTCGTGTTTCAAATACTGGTTGTATTTAGACTGACTTCAAAAGGTGGTACAGAAGAATCAGAAGAAACTACCATTTCAATACATTTTCCTATGTTCCTCCCTCAAAGCTATCGTATGGCTTCAGAAGACTTAAAATATATTGTATGAGTAGTATGGGCCACTTTTTCTCTCTTTTATGGTGATTTGTGTCCTTTTTGAAGCTTGAAGGCAGCAATTCCCATTCATTGTATTGTATGGAACAAAATAGCCATTATGTTCTTCAAAATTCTCCGTTTGCGTTCCACAGAAGAAAGAATGTCATATGGCTTTGGAACGACATAAGAAAAGGATGACAGAATGTTTCATTTTTGAGTGAACTATGCCTTTAAGATCACAGTTCAAGCTAGAGAACTAGGATTCGAGAAGGCATTAAAAAGTGATGAAGCATCATTCTTTTCTTCAACTTTCTGAGTCATCCCTAGAATTCCGACAGCCACCGTGGAATCGATCTGACAGCAACAGTGCTGTGAATTTGCTTATTCAGGACAACAGCCCTGTTTTCTTTCCACCAATGCCTTTAGACCATCATGGCTGGCTGGCAAACCAGAACGGGAACCAAACACAAGTCCCTCTTTCACAAAGCTGGCAGGGACCTCTAGAAACTGTTTTTGCACAAGCGCACATAACCATGACACCAGCGCCAAGGACGAAGTAAACAAACTCACCAGTGTGCCAGTGATTTTACATAAGCTAAAAGCATTCGCACATGACTTTATTCAAAGAATCGAGGGCCTGCTGCTAAACTAAATGCGTTACTGTCTATTATAAGTTTCTTTTGTTTTATTCTCTGTCTTTCAACACACTTTATCATGCCGGCTCCTAAAGCCCTTCCTTCCCCAGTCAGTGGATGTGAATGAAGCAAACTCATAAAACATTCAACATCACTCAAGGTCTATGCCCGCACTTACACAATAGGATTGTTTAAAAAACAAAGTCTTAGGAAGTATAGAGGAGGAAATACATATTTTTTCAACCAGTGAGAGAGAATAGAATACAGAAATAAAAAGAAACAAACCACAAGCTTTTTTTCCACTGGAAATTTCAGGAATGCAAGCAAACTGAAACACAACAGTCTTCAGTGGGGTTTCGCTTATTAAAGCATATTCAGTTGTTTGAGGAACCTCTAAAAATAAAATACGCCTCTGCTTTTTTTTTTTTTTTTTAGTTCTATGCTTGCTCAAGAATTTGACTATTCTTGCTGGTATATCCTTCTAGTATAAGTCCAATACCTCGACCTATCCAGAAACACATGATGAATACTAAAATGTTCTGTGAACTTCTTTGGTTTCTCCACAGTATGATAGGTGAGGATGGTCTAGCTCAGGGAGGTTGACACAAAAACCATGAATTCAGTATCAACTCATAAAGGTGTTTATGCTATTCTCCAAAAGACACTGTGTGGCATTACTGTAATCATATTGCAACTCTATGAAGCACAGCGACTAGGCTCACACACATACAGTAGCCTACACGTGTGTGTCTTTACTCACTGATTCGGGCAAGGAACTGTCACAAAATGCTGTTCCTGCTTAAGCGCTGACACGTTGTGTTACATTTTCTATGCGTTTTGATGTCACTGCTTGGAGTGGGAAAGATCCCAATGAAGTTCTTGCAGGCAACATGTCTTGAGCACTTGACATTTTTATTCCGTCTTTCTCAGAAGTTACTGTCACAAATGAGCATATGTGTTTCTGAGAAAGTCACCTTTTTTATGATCACATCCTCCCCGCTGTTCACAGGAAGAATGGTGATGCTCCTGTCTGTAATTGCAGAAAGAAAAAAAATCACCCAAATGTAGAGACAAAAAAAAAGAAAAAATTGGAGGCGTATTTTTCCGTATTCTGCCCCATAATTGAAAATCTGATTAATCGAGTGATTCTCAAGCAGGCACGTGTACCCCAGGGGTACTTACACAGAATCCAGGGGGTAAGCCTACTTGGAGAGATATCAGTTTCACTTGGTTAAACCTATAAAACAGAAATTATGACCTACAGTAAAAAAAGTAGGGCTGTAAAAAAATGTAAATGATTTAAATTAATTTAGCGATTTTTATTGTTAATTCTGTAATGCATGCAGTTCCTATTTTGTAAAATGTCTAATAAAAGTGTATGTGTGTGTCACAATACTAGTATTATTTTAGTGTCATTGATATACACTCACCTAAAGGATTATTAGGAACACCCGTTCAATTTCTCATTAATGCAATTATCTAATCAACCAATCACATGGCAGTTGCTTCAATGCATTTAGGGGTGTGGTCCTGGTCAAGACAATCTCCTGAACTCCAAACTAAATGTCAGAATGGGAAAGAAAGGTGATTTAAGCAATTTTGAGCGTGGCATGGTTGTTGGACAGTTGAAGACTGGAAAAATGTTGCCTGGTCTGATGAGTCTCGATTTCTGTTGAGACATTCAGATGGTAGAGTCCGAATTTGGCGTAAACAGAATGAGAACATGGATCCATCATGCCTTGTTACCACTGTGCAGGCTGGTGGTGGTGGTGTAATGGTGTGGGGGATGTTTTCTTGGCACACTTTAGGCTCCTTAGTGCCAATTGGGCATCGTTTAAATGCCACGGCCTACCTGAGCATTGTTTCTGACCATGTCCATCCCTTTATGGCCACCATGTACCCATCCTCTGATGGCTACTTCCAGCAGAAAAATACACCATGTCACAAAGCTCGAATCATTTCAAATTGGTTTCTTGAACATGACAATGAGTTCACTGTACAAAAATGTACTGTACTGTACTACACAGTCACCAGATCTCAACCCAATAGAGCATCTTTGGGATGTGGTGGAACGGGAGCTTCGTGCCCTGGATGTGCATCCCACAAATCTCCATCAACTGCAAGATGCTATCCTATCAACATGGGCCAACATTTCTAAAGAATGCTTTCAGCACCTTGTTGAATCAATGCCACGTAGAATTAAGGCAGTTCTGAAGACGAAAGGGGGTCAAACACAGTATTAGTATGGTGTTCCTAATAATCCTTTAGGTGAGTGTACACTGCCAAGTCGCTATTTGGATTTAAATAGGCAAATGCTTAAGAGACTATGATTGGATCATTATTACATTTCTAGTATGTTATGTGTTTGGCAACAGTTCTTCTAACCCTAATTGATGGAGTGTGTAGCTTTTAATTTCTTAAACAACCATGTAGGAAAACACATAATGGACATATTCGAGGAAGACAAGATTTTGACCAGAAATTGATGCACCTCTTGATTGAAATAGCATCACAACATATATTTCCATCAAGAGTGCAATGCAATGCAATAATGCAAGAGTCGAGCACTTTGTAAAGTCTCCTCCAGCACATCTCAAAGACTTTCAATGAATTCAAGGTCTGATCTCAGAGGTGCCAATATTCATGTGTGAAAATGATTCTTCATGCTCCCTCCCAACCATTCTTTCTGAATTTGAGGATGGTGAATCTTGACATTCCTGGAATATGTCCATGATGTGTCTTCCTACATGTTTTTTTTTAAGAAATGAAAAGCTACACACTCCATCAATTAGGGTTAGAAGAAGAAATGTTGCCAAACATATAACATGCGACAAACATGTTACATGCATTTCTGTCATTACTTAAAAAAAATGTCTATATAGTTGTACATTTTAGTAAATTTAGTTAAAGCTCCAGTCCGTAACTTTTTTAAGTTAAAAATAATCCAAAATAATTATATTAAAAAAAAACATATTCTGCCAGTGGTCAAAACTATCTGCTTGCCATAGCTAGATTCAAAACGGTTAGCTTGTAATAATGATTTTAATTCCAGTGGTACTGGTGGGTTTCCGCGGGAAATTCGAGCATGTCTTTGCGTCATTACGTCACACCCGTACACATAAAGAAGGAGTTTCGGCTAGCCGGCTATACTGCGCGTGACAAGATGTTTAGATGTATAGGCTTTTCTCGCAGCACTTTACATAATTAAACTTATGGCATCCAGAAAGATCCAAACAACAATCATCAGTGTCAACTGGAGATTCAGCAGTTATAAAACCCAAAAGACTTCGTACTTCGGATTTAAGGTGCCTAGAGAAAGAGAAAGAAACCGTCTCATGCGAACACAAGGATTTAAACATCGGCGGGGCTTTTGAAAAGTGCGTGAACTCCGTGTTTTGAAGGGGTTCAAAATGGAAGAAGAGACGGCCTTTTTCTGCTGAACAAGTAAGACATTTCAATAGTTCAATCGTGTAACAGTACGTTTTCTTAATTCACACAGTTATGGAGTTTCCTTTGTTGTGCCTTTCTCGTTTTGCTATTATGGAGAATATGAATTCTGAACTACACAGGTAGCTGCTAACCATAAAACACATTAAATTTAACATTAGTCACGCAATGCTGATGTTGTTAACATGAACAATTTGAGAACAAAGTAGGCTATAATTTGCACGGTTGCTGTAAATCGCGTTGATTAAATCTAACGAAGCTTATCATGTCGAATGCTTTTTCCCCCTTAGTTGGTCAGAACAAAAATGGATTTTACTTACTTGTTCAGAAGACATTTTCTTATGAAAATTCTTATGTTGGTCAAACTTTCAAAAAGTGAATCTGTGATTCTGTATGACAGTATCCACACAGCGCGGTGACTGACAGCAGCACTCGCCTCAAAGCACTGTGTTCATCCGCGCTGTTTCATGCCGATTTACAACCCACGTAAAGATGATAATTCCGCGAATCACTGCAGTTACAGATTTCGAACAGAGAGATGGCGACAAAGAGGAAAAGATACGGACTGCAGCTTTAAAGTTTCATTTTTTTATATTATTTTTATTTTATATATACTGTGTATGTACTCGCATTTCTGCATAACAATTAAATGATCTTACTTGTGTTGAAAGGGAATCATTGTAATAATATTAATGATTCTGCACAGTATATAAATATAATCAGTGTACACATTTCTGGTTTGGTGTCCCTCTAGTCTTCATCAACACAAAAAAGCTTGGGAAACACCGTATTAATCTGTTTGTTCTGTCTCTGTTGTGCAGCAGCACTCGTTTCTAATGTCATTACTTGATCACTTATGTACTATCGGATATGTTAGAGCTGGGAAGTAGGACTATAGGAACATCATGAGCCCCCTGATGTGGTAACCTCTTGCTGAACTACGGCATCAACAGCGAAGTTGATAAATTCAGAGGTATTGGTCCTTCATTCTTCTTGCATGCAAATTTATTTACAATACTGCAGACTGGAAGAAAATTAAATCAGCATATCTTCTAAAACGACCCTCTGGTGTGTAATATTAAAGAAATCCATTTTGTGATAGATGAACATTTGCTGAATGGATTGTTTGTCCCGTTGTTCAAATAATGTGAATGGAGTTTATTAAAAAGAAAGAGAGAGTCGCAAAGGAGGATAGTTCTCATGTTTTGACTCCTTGAAACAAATTCAGTCAACCCTTAAAACAAGGAACTGATGTCATAGGGCCCTCAAAACAGCAGGCAGGCTAAACACTCTCTGAAGGTCAATGGCCTGAAGATTAGATAAAGTGGAACCAATTTAATAAGGTTTGTAAATTGAATTTCATAGTTCAATGGTTTAGGAAACAAATGTTATGAAACATTTTATAAACAAAAATACAACCTCTTTTATTTATAAAACGTATTTATGAAATATGTTTCTTTCTTGCTAACTGAAAAAGTGAAAAAAGATTCTTAACACAATGTATTTAAGGAAGAATATGGACTGTGTCTTGAGTTTAAAGCATGATTTTTATGTTTATTTTTTAGGCCTTGCAGCTATAGAATCTAATTATAACTTATATATGGAATTTAAACCGTAGGGAGAGGTGGTGCTAAATTGATTCTGAAAATATTATGAAGATCACTCCAAAGGATAACAAGCTTTTAGGATGTAACATGATGTGTTATGACTCATCAGTATGTGCGTATATAGGGTCCAAAATGAACACTTGATAAGTGTTCAAACATGAGTAAAAGTTTGCTTTGATGACTTGCAAGTAACTTTATTAGGAACTGCAATATAATACAAGATTGTAAGACTGGTAGATTGTTGCTGGTGTACGTGACATGCAAACATCTTTATTTTTTATTGTTTTTGAAATACAATTTTCTGTTTACTTTTGATGGTCCCATTATCACATTCCGTTGACGTTGCACCTTCATGTCTACTAACTCTCATTAGATTGTTAGAGTATTAGTAGATTGGTAGGGTTAGGGTTAAAATAAGCTGACGTGTACTGGCAAAGTTACTTATAGTCAGTAGAATGTCTGCTGGGGGAGCATCACAACAAAGAGTTTGCAGATATTAAGCAGACTGTCTATATTACTGACAGTTAGTTGACATGTAGGTGCAAAGTTACTTACAGAATGTGCAAAAGAGACCATCAAAATAAAGTGTTCCCAAATTTTCACAAAAAGGCCAAAAAACATCACACACAAACCCCTACCTGAATAACAAGTTGAGCACAATAAGCAATATAATACAAATTAACTGCACATCGCAATGTAGACATTTACAAAAACAAAGTAAGCGTTGGCTAGGTCTATGAGATTAAGATGAGATTAAGATACCAGAGGAGACCCAAAAACATAAGACCAAAAAAAAAAAAAAAACTAAACATCGGCATGCTGCTGTGTGCTACAGACATACACTCACCTAAAGGATTATTAGGAACCACCATACTAATACTGTGTTTGACCCCCTTTCGTCTTCAGAACTGCCTTAATTCTACGTGGCATTGATTCAACAAGGTGCTGAAAGCATTCTTTAGAAATGTTGGCCCATGTTGATAGGATAGCATCTTGCAGTTGATGGAGATTTGTGGGATGCACATCCAGGGCACGAGGCTCCCGTTCCACCACATCCCAAAGATGCTCTATTGAGTTGAGATCTGGTCACTGTGGGGGCCATTTTAGTACAGTGAACTCATTGTCATGTTCAAGAAACCAATTTGAAATGATTTGACCTTTGTGACATGGTGCATTATCCTGCTGGAAGTAGCCATCAGAGGATGGGTACATGGTGGCCATAAAGGGATGGACATGGTCAGAAACAATGCTCAGGTAGGCCGTGGCATTTAAACAATGCCCAATTGGCACTAATGAGCCTAAAGTGTGCCAAGAAAACATCCCCCACACCATTACACCACCACCACCAGCCTGCACATTGGTAACAAGGCATGATGGATCCATGTTCTCATTCTGTTTACGCCAAATTCTGACTCTACCATCTGAATGTCTCAACAGAAATCGAGACTCATCAGACCAGGCAACATATTTCCAGTCTTCAACTGTCCAATTTTGGTGAGCTCTTGCAAATTGTAGCCTCTTTTTCCTATTTGTAGTGGAGATGAGTGGTACCCGGTGGGGTCTTCTGCTGTTGTAGCCCATCCGCCTCAAGGTTGTGTGTTGTGGCTTCACAAATGCTTTGCTACATACCTCGGTTGTAACGAGTGGTTATTTCAGTCAAAGTTGCTCTTCTATCAGCTTGAATCAGTCGGCCCATTCTCCTCTGACCTCTAGCATCAAAAAGGCATTTTCGCCCACAGGACTGCCGCATACTGGATGTTTTTCCCTTTTCACACCATTCTTTGTAAACCCTAGAAATGGTTGTGCGTGAAAATCCCAGTAACTGAGCAGATTGTGAAATACTCAGACCGGCCCGTCTGGCACCAACAACCATGCCACGCTCAAAATTGCTTAAATCACCTTTCTTTCCCATTCTGACATTCAGTTTGGAGTTCAGGAGATTGTCTTGACCAGGACCACACCCCTAAATGCATTGAAGCAACTTCCATGTGATTGGTTGATTAGATAATTGCATTAATGAGAAATTGAACAGGTGTTCCTAATAATCCTTTAGGTTAGTGTATAATGGTGCAGTGCAGGGATTCATTCAGTTAATGGAGACAGCATCCAGCTAATTAAACATGCTCTAAAATGGATAAACAGATTTTCGAATTTCTTTTTTATTGGAACCACAAAGGGAGTGTTTAATTCTTTCTAGTTTAATGATGTTGAATGCCAGGGTAAATGTTGGTTAATTCACTTTTAGACCAGTGCACTCTGTGGACTATTTTACATTGTATAACCCCATGGCAAATGCTAGCAGATGACGTGTGAAGGCGTTTCAGAACCGACTGCCAAGTCTCAGTCTCTATCTCCATGTTAAGATCCTCAGCCCAAGGAGAGCACAGATTGTCAGAGGCCAAGGGATAGCATACGAATCAGGAAAACAACATCTTTTATTTTTTTACTATTATACTTGAAGCCGTATTATTTTGCAGTTGCAAATAAAGTTATAGAGTTCTTTTGTAATTAATCCAGAACATAGTTCATTGGTGGGTAGGGGATATTTATGGCCAGTAAGTTTACACTTAACACCTGGACCCTGCATGAGCACGTCAAGTGATGTAAAATGTCAAATATCAGTATTTATTCTTCTGTATGTTGATCAGACAGGATTAGGGAACCACATAGTGAGACAAGAACCCACAAACAACAACTGAAGATAACTTGTAATTTAGTATACACAAATCATTTAGTCATTTCTTATAGCATGATCTTCCATTGATTGTTGCTATAGGTTCTTCCCTTTTGTGTATGTGTGTCAAATTCTTCCATGTATACTGTATATCTGTGAAAGTGTGAAATTGCTGAAGCAGATAATGAAGGGACATTGGTCTCATCAGCAATCCCCAGACTTCAAAAGTACTCTAGAGCAGCCATGATCAAGGCAATGCATGTTGGAGCACCACCGATCCCTTAGAGGTCTTTTGTTATTGGATACTGGGAAATTGCATGCCCTTTGAGATGTAATGGTGTTGAAACTTCTTCATAATGACAGCAATGAAGAAAACATTTATATAATTGTGTATATTAGCACTTTGTTATACTCTATGCAGGGCCATGCACAGACATTTTGGGGAGCAGCTGCTCCTGTGAAAAAGGGGCACCCCTCTTATAATTATTTATGAACTACATATTGTTACATATAGTTGATCATCTTTTAATTACATTACATTATTTAACACTAGAGACTATAGGGCTATTATACCAATTCAATGAAATCAGAATCAATAAAATCCATCCTACCATTTATAAAAATCCATCTACAATTGTCTAAATAATGTTCTGAGATTAATGTTCTAAATATAACATTTTTAAATATGAAGTGTTGGGAAACAATTAATATATGAAACAATGATATATTATTATATATTAAACTAAATCCGCCAGTTGGTGGTGGCAATTCATAATGAGTGAATCATTGAATCATTAATTAAACTGATTGGTTCAAACCGGCTGATTCATTCATGAAAGAAGCAAGTGTCCACTGTCTTTATGAATCATTGACTCACCCGAGTCATTCAAAAATGGTGAATCATTCAAGAACGAAACACTGCTGTGTTGCTGGGAGACGCAACTTTTTTGCTTTGTTTGGAACTAATTTTGTTGGCAAAATAGAGCACAAACAGTCAAAATGTACAACTTTGTAATTAAAAAGGGCCAGTTTAAATAATAAACTTATATTGTTTATTGAACTGTTGTATAAAATGTATATCACATTTTGCAATCGTGCTGATATTCGATAAAATAACAGTCTTGCTCATGTTATATTGCTTAACTATATTATATTATCAACAAAATACAAAAACAAATTCAAGGAAAATTCATACCTTGAATTTTGGGGCATTTTTACTCATTTTAGCTGCATTTCTGATCTTGCACAATGCTATTTAACGTCAACACCAGACCAGCTTGCTTGTTGTTAAGCTATTAGTGACTATGTTAGGCTGGCTGTATTGAGATGTTTTAATAGTGGTTTAATGTCACAGTGGTGACTAACAGTGCTGAAGTTTAGGGCAAACACAATCGTTGGCTGGCTGTCACCAATGAAGGAGGGTAACTTGTAGTCAGAGAGGCTAAAAGGCCAGGTGCTTGAGCACCACTTGTGGTCTATCTGTGCATGTGGCTGACTCTATGCAAATAATGCTAATGTCCATGCAGCAGTAATCTGTGTCAGGCTGCGTATAAATCTACTTTCTGGTGGTTGTATTCACATCTCTGCTGCGTTTTTTGTTTTGTTTTTTGTCTTTTGGAATTGAATCTAACACTGATATGCCATTACGCATGCTATGCTAATGTGCAGTTATACATTACCCATGCTAATTCGAGGATGGCACACAACGAGAGTAAAAGGGAAGTATGCAAATTCAAACCCATCATTTTCCTGCAGTCTGGTTAAGTGACTTTCACTACAATATGAAATCCACTGACTAGCTATTATAAATCGCACAGTCTCTCAGCCGCTGCATCGTGGCGCTGAAATCTAATTTGATAAAACACAAGTTCAAACTGAGAGGCTGTGAGCACAGTGGAAGATGATATGATGCAGCTAATTTGCTTAAAGGTGTGTGTGTGTGTGTGTTTCAGGTAAACCCTATGGGGACTAAATTTCCCCACCAAGATGGCAATATCCAAATACATTTGGGGACATTTTTTTTGGTCAACATGAGGAAAACAGCTTATAAATCATACTAAGTGATGTTTTAGTGAATCTAAAAAAGCAGAACGTTTTCTATGATGAGTATGTTTAGGGGTTAGAATATACAATTTGTACAGTATAATTTTTTTTTTTACATGGGCCCAAAGCTGTGTGTGTTTTCCCTTGGTACAGTAGTCTTCTTAGTGTAATCAAAGAGTTTTTTTTAAACAATTTGTAAAACAATATTTCAAATGTACTGAGTGGAAAACAAACACAGCTTCTTTATTGTGCTAAGACACTCAAAAATGCACTGAGAAATTTTTTTTTTTTTTTTTTTTATGTAATGTAGTCTGGGTCGATTTTGACTTTTTTTAAGATGATATAGATATACTGTAGCAAGTAAAATGTCCATTTTTCTTTTTTGCTATGCTGTATGGTTTTATTAGCCGCATGCCTTTGGCTTCAATAAAGAAATTTTTTTTCTTTCTTTTGAAAAGTTGATAAGCCTATTTGTTTTGCTATCCTAACTATGCATGATTTAATGGTATTTTATTATTTGTATTTAGCATGTACACTACCGTTCAAAAGTTTGGGGTCAGTGAGAATTTTATTTTTATTTTTTGGAGGAAAGAAATCAATACTTTTATTTATCAAGGACAGTAAAGACATTTATAATGTTACAAAAGATTCTATTTCAAACAAATGCTGTTCTTTTGAACTTCCTATTCATCAAAGAATCCTAAAAAATAAATAAAAAAAAACTGTACAACTGACAGACCAACAACTGTTTCAACATTGATAATAATAATAAATGTTTCTTGAGCATCAAATCCTCATATTATACTGATTTGTGAAGGATCATTTGACACTGAAGACACTGACACTGGTGATGCTGAAAATTCAGCTTTGATCACAGGAATAAATTACACTTTACTATATATTCACACAGAAAACAGCTGATTTACACTGGAATAATATTTAATACTATAACTGATTTTTGTTGTATTTTTAATCAAATAAGCGCAGCCATGGTTAGCAGAAGAGAATTCTTTTAAAAGTATTTAAAATCGTACCGACCCCAAACTTTTGAACGGTAGTGTATTTTTTTTTTTTTTCCTGTTCTCTGTGACCCTCAGAATAATTTGATAAATGTGTATGTTGGCACGAAAGAATATATATAAGAAACAAAGACAGAATAACACATTTTAGATGTTTCTTCAATTTAATTGGGTGAGCAATGGCATGTCTATTAAATAGAGTACTATATTTAAGCAATTATGTAATTTTGTTTATCGAATGCTGCCCTAGTTACCGCCATGAAATATCTTAAGCAGAGGTTCAGGGAAAATTGGATTTGCAGCCACTGAATACAAAGAGTTATGCTGACCGCTTCGTACTTTACAGCTAATTGCTTTGGGGAGCAGATAAATAATGCTAATTCAGAGAAGTCTATCTTGAAAAATATTGAAAAGTACATCAAGGCTGAAGTAACTTTTACTTTGATACAAACATGACTGAACAAACACGTATACAAACACGACTGAACGGATGCAAAACTCCTTAAAGAACAGGCTGTTGGCAAAGCATTGAATGCTGTTATTGATCAATGGCTATAGCTTCTACGGCCCGTATCATTCATTATGAAGGTGCGGTGTCTCTAAATCTTTAATCATACTCATCTCAAAAGACCCAGATGTAGAAGTACAGTATTTGCTGCATGATTGCCAACTTAACACCCAAGTGTTGTTTTCATTTCAGTCAATGAGCATGAGATCAATAAGCAAACAATTCAGAGGCCCTTATTGATAATTAGCTATTTTGCTCTGAAGTCTCTCATTTTACACAAATTGAACTTGATCCTGATGCATTGGGATGATAGTAAGGGGCCGTTTACACGACACAACTTTTTAAGCGTTTTGGCCGTTCATTCACACAACAACGGCGTTTTGGTGGCCTGAAAACGCAAACTTTTGAAAATTTGTTTTAAAGTACAAGTTTTTGAAAAGGATACCGTTATTGTCTCAGTATAAACTACAAAAATGCAAGGCGCGTTGTCTTTCTTTACAAAATGACATTGCCAATTACTTGTCTGTTTTTTAAAAAATATATATATCTCTGATTGTGTTTGGAAAGTCATTTTTTGGGTGAACTAACCCTTTAACAAGCCCTGCTATTGGTTAAGACTGAATCTAATTATGATGTGCAATATAATGAAATTATTACATTCAGTGTCATTATACTAGCACTTACAATGGCCTCTTTAATCTGGAGATATATCTCAAATTCATGATCCAGATGTGGAATAGGATAATGGTTGGGTGGAAAGCACTAAGCTCTTTTTGATTTAAATTTCATGTGTAATCAATCAAACAAAACACATAGAATTGGGGGCTATAGGGACATTAAAACCTGTAACCTTCTTAATCTGACAATGCCTATATAACTAGCCATTGGCAATAATAGACAGACAGCATATTTGTAAATCTAAAATCTCATATAATGCACTTGGTGTAGCCTAAAAAAAAACATTTCATGAAGTGATAAATAGCGAGTTATGTTTATTCAATGATTGTTCATTTGATGGGATAATATACTGTAAATATACACGGGGAAGTTATCACAAGGGCTGTATGTCAGTAACTATAAGGTTTGATGTCAAACAACTTTTAAAATTATAATGTTTAAAATATGATAGGGCTACATGGCCATTAGCCAACAATTTATTATTTTATATTTTTGTATGGAAGTCAATGGAGTCCATCAACTGTCTGGTTACCAACATTCTTCAAAATATATTCTTTTGTGTTTAGCAAAAGAAAGAAATTAATACAGGTTTGGAACAACTTGAGGGTGAGTATGACAGAATTGTCATTTTTGAGCGAACTATCCCTTTAACACAAAATGCCAACGTGTTTAATGAACTTTCTTTTTTTAGATTTACTTTATCTTTTAGTTGCCTCTCGTCTGTTTAAACACTAGGTGGTTTAAATCACTTATTCACTTACATGACGCGTCGTATCCAAGGCTCTCCACACTCCGTTCCAGTGAAGGGGCCGGACTCCGCTCCGGGTTTTGCTCCCTCACTGCTCTATACATCGCGTCTCCTCACTCCTGCATTGCTGTAGCAGCAGATGTTCGCGCGCTGAAGCCAATATACACCGTTCTCTTTACCGGAGCAAGTATTCTGCAGAGGAGAGTGAGAAGACGAATAAGAGTGAGGACGTTTGCGCTCTCTCTGTCTCTCCCTCTCTTCACACGTCTGGAGTGTGTATGTGCGTGAGTGAGCTGAAGAAATTAGAGTGGCGTCTTTATTTACCACACCTGTGATGCGCTGCTGTCTCTGAGCAACGAAGACGCACTGATGGCCAAGGTACAGGAAGAGGATACGTGTTGAAAAAGGACTTATAAATGCGCTGATCGGTGTAATATTGCAAAAACTAAACCCAGCCATAAAGCAGATACTCTTTGCAGCTCATTCAGTTGATATTACTGACTTAAACTTGAACAAGAAGGTGATAAAGATGCCGTTACACCTGGGTTCCTTTGTCCGATGGAGATCCGGGCTTGTACTCACATGGATCTGCTTGTTTTCGTCCGGATTTACCTTCATTGGTGAGTTTAATTAGCTAATGTTTAAACGTATCTTTCAGTTGCGACTGATAAAGCCTTGTGTAAGCAGGGCGTAATTGCTTTTACACACAGCAGCCGGCTCCTTTTGTGATGTGGTTTTAAGAATAACAACAATATAATATTTCACATTGTTCACTTGTATGCGAAATATGTCATTTGATCCAAGTTGCTATGTTATTGGTACTTTTAATAACCAGACCGTTTAATAACCAGACCGCGAAGAAACAGACGTGAAGAACCTATTTAAGAACTTGAACGTGCAGTAAGTTTGATTGACATGTTTCTGCGAGCACGAGACTCACGGCGCGAGCGAGACGCTGTTCCAACAAATATGAAGGCTACACAAAACCAAGGGTTTGTGTAATTGAAAATGACCAGAAATGTAAGCCATAGTCTTTAAACTAATAAATATGGTTGAATATTGCACGTTACATTTCCGTGAGCGTCAGCTTGAATGAAGTAGACACGCGCACATTTCCACGCGGCGACATTCATCCGTTCTTGCTGCATTGGCAGTGTTTCTGACAGCTTTGCGAAATACTGTGAGCTCTGGCGATCATTGAACGGTGCAGGGCATGTTGTGTGCAGATATATAACATGAGGTGAATCATGCAGTCGTGGTCAGCTCAGTGGAAAAGAACGTGCACAAATAATCGTGCTCTCCTCCCATCACACATCTTGCACTTGTCTTGGCTAGCTACCCATTGTAGCCATACAAAGGAACTAGTACAGCTTTACTTTACGTTTAAAGCTTTAATAATTATGAAACGTTTTAAATTTATGTTCATATTGAACACTTGTTTTTATATATGTATTTGCCAAGCCAGCAAAATGCCACATTGTCAGGTTCTCAAATAATCACTCTTTATTGCTTCTCCCACAACAAAAATTAAGTCTGGAGCATTTCTTAAATACACAGCTTATGTGTTTCTACATACGAATCAGTGTGGCTATGCATATAAAGATTAATTTGTTGCATCTTTTTATTGGGGGAAATGTATTGCAAACCTTTGTTTACCGTGTTGTCATTGTTTTTGTGCACATTCATACTGAAAAAAGGAACGAAACAAAGAATGTTGCATATTATAATAACATCAAATAGCACATCAGCCTGTTGTCAATGCCTGGACATAATTACAGTTACAGAATCGCAGTCGTCTAGTGCAGTGTTTCCCAACCAGGGATGCGTGCAGGGGAACAGATTTTTTTCCTTTACTGAACCTATAAAACAGAAATTCAAGGATGTTTATAGGTTAAAAATAATGCATAAATGATTTAATGTACACATGATTTTAATAACCATTTTAATAATTTTAGTAATGATGATGAATTATGTCCAGTGTAATATCAGTTGAAAATAGCTCATTGTGGGCTGCATTTGGTGTGGATGACCATAAAATAAATAGTGTTTCCAAAGATTGGGACACACTGACCTAGTCTACCCACAACACATTTGCATTGACCAGTTTGGGCTTGCCGAGATTTGTATTACATTGTGTCAAGAGAGTAAGAGAAGGAAGGTAGGTCTTGGCTGTGGGAAACATGACTGTGGGAAAGTTGGGTTGCGCTTCTGGAGGTCTTAGAGTAATCATCACCATAGCCCAGCTGGGGACCGCTGATGAGTATCCTGAGAGCACCGTAAAAACAAATTCTCACTTGGTTATTATTGTTTTCCCCCCTCTCCGCTGTGGACAGAGGGCTAACTTGTTAAATGTTGTGTTTTTAGTCTTGCTTTAGGAAACACTACTTGAGGAAACTGAATTAAGAAGGTATTTTCTTGTGAACTCAGAGAAGGATTTCGCACAAATTAAGACGAGGTAAAGTGACAAAGACAGAAAGAAATACAGTTCCATTTATTCAAACGTCCCTTCAAATGAAGCTTTTTTTTTTTTATTATATCATGGCGTCATGAAAAATGCCCTGCACCATCTTCGCATGCTCTGTTTAATTTGTCAAGGACACTTATCCAGCTTCGCTCCGAATGAAAAAAGATCAGACAAGAACTTTCTCATTCTCCAGACTTGTAAAGATGAGGAAATGTAAATTGGATGGAGGGAAATAATGGAAGCACGCGTGCTCGCAGACATTGTTAGTCCGAAGATCACACAAGGTGCTCTCGCCAGGGAGAAACATGCTGACGGTGCATTTTCCTATATATATATATATATGTAAGCCAACTTGTCTTTCCCCTGAAACATAATCCGGTCAAAAATAAAGGTCGCCCTGTCAGTCTTCATCAGAGAGAACACAAGAGACACAACATAGCTCTTCCATGAACAATGTGCTGCCTTCAGGGAGATCAGCTACCGTTGAGCCGACAGGAGGGTTTTCATCAGTCTGTAGACAAAAGGAATCAGCACATTATGTTTGGTGTGTGTGTTTTTTATACTTTAGCCTGTGTTGGTGGCTCTATTGGTCTTGCTTCAGGATTTTATGTTGACCCAATGCAGTACCAAAATTATTTATTGTAAGAAAGTAAACCCAAATATTCTTATTCTAATACTGTTTTTTTTTTTTTAAATACATAAATACATACTGTCATACATACTGTTAATATGCAAAATTATTAAAGGAATAGTTCACTTAAAAATGAGTTGGGTCGATCAACTGTTGGGTCAAAATATCATCTTTTGTGTTCAGCAGAAGAAAGAAATTCATACAGGTTTGAAACCACTCGAGGGTGAGTGAATGATGACAGAATTTTCATCTTTAAGTGAACTATTCCTTTAATAATTTTTTTTTTTAATCAACAACAAAAGATATGGAATTGGAAACTGTTTCTTTATTTTAAATGTTGATAAGCCCACATTTATTTTGCTATCCTAACTAAGCACTGTTACATATTGCATTTTCTTAAATGCATTTAGCTCTGATGGCAAAAAAAACCCCAATGATTTTATCAGAACAGACCTGCAATCCTAAAGTTGTTTATTTGTGGTTAAATTGTACTTAACAACAACAATTGTGGATAGCAAATACAGGAATGTATTCATGTTACATACAAAGCATACTTCAGCTTCATCAAATTCAGTGCGCAATCTGAAAGTACAGTAATCCAGTCATGCAATCAACTCGCAGTAAAGTATGGTTTCTTGTTTGTTCCCAGCTCTTTGGAAAAAGAGAGATGCAATGGGTTTGCTGTTTTTTCTTTCTGTGTGAGAAAGAGGAAGGGGATTTTTGTGGTTGCATTTTGTGGTGGGCTTGTCTCAGAGATTTTTGGCACTGGTGTGAGTGTCCTTGGTTGTTCACTGGAAGGGTTGGCTTCTGGGGTGCAGTAAACTCTGAGGCTTTCTTATGTGGGTAAGAAGCTTTTCAAAGGCCTCTCAGACCTCATTATTTAGATTATTGCAATTAGGATGAAGCTAGCATTTTGGTGGTCTTGTCTTTTGTTAGTTTTAAATCAATTCAACTTTAATATTTAAAGTTGAATGTTATTTAAGCCTTGAACTAAACCATACCAGATTGTCACTATACGGTATTTGAACTGTTTTCATGGTGATGTGCATTTCTAAAAAGGAAAGAGAAATGAGGAATAAGATTTTCTACTTGTAAGATATAAAGTCAAATGATGCATGTAAAGAGAGAGGTCTCTGTTATACTAACCAATTACTTTTCATGATGTACAAGAACCAAAAGAATAAAGCAATAGAACATTCCAGAGAAAAATTAAAGATTAGAACAGATTAATGTATGAGAGCAGTGTTATTTTGGAGTCGCAACAAGCGCTCTGAAGCAGAATGTAATTTAAATCTATTTTTGTTGTTTCATTTCACTCATTGCCGGCCACATTGCAATTTTTACAACAGCCTTATCCTGTTTTTTTTTTTGTTTTTGTTTTTTAAATAGAGGCCAGGTTAATTTCTACCACTCACACAGTTTCTACACATATACTGTATATAATATATGTTGAGCCGTATTTGATTTTGATTAATGGAGAGGCATGAAATGGTGTAACCGAGATGAGGAAAAGGCAAACAGTGTAAGTCAACAGCAGCTGGCTTTCCATAATCCAAGAGCATGTTCCATTTGATGACAAATGTGGTCTTTTCTTATCTCGCGGTGCTATATATGTCTTCTCCATAAGTGTCAAATGCAAATAGGGAAAGAAAGGCGAGGCAGAGAACATGAGAAAGTGTGACACGAACCTTTGGGGTGGGGGAAGTCTCCCATCAGACTGCATCAGATCTCGGAAATGTGCCCTTTCGCTTCATTTAAACACTTGTAGACTTCTGTTAGGTGACGTGGTGTTTTTTGGGGTGCCTTTAACCCTTTAAAATGGGCGTTGTAGCATCCAAGGGTCAAACATTGGCTGCTAATATTTCATTCAGGGACGTGCCGAGAGTTCCTCAGGGGCAGGGGCTCGTGTAAAAAAGGGGCATATACACTGAACAAAATTATAAACGCAACACTTTTGTTTTTGCCCCCATTTTTCATGAGCTGAACTCAAAGATCTAAGACTTTTTCAATGTACTTTTTCGTGTCCATCTAATTTTCAAACGATTTATGAATGACTGGAAATTCACAGTGTCCAATGAAATTTGAACTTGTGCCAGATAACGATTGGTCGGTGTATTATACATGACAAACAGGCTTCAATAATTGTAATATTTAAAAGAATGTGGATTTTTAATTGAATCAACACACCTTTTATAATTAAAAAAAAAAAAAAAAACGTTTAAAAATTGTTTGGTTTATTCCTTCCTGCCGTCGAGCCATATACTCACTGAAATAACTATATTTGCCTTGAGAGCATCGGTTCCCGAACGGGCTGTGGAATACCTACGTAGTACGTACGTTTACACTAGTGCATTTTCATTTTAAAAACGCATAACTTTTGCTACGGTTACGTCTGCTGTCCACACACACTACTCTGTCTGGAGTTTTAGACCCTCGTCCAAAGCAAGACACACACATGTTGTGGCAACAACACCGACCTCAGATTGACAGAAACGTAAAAATAAACGTGAATTTCGGCTACATTAGTTTTGTACACATTGTCATGTTAATTATAATCAAATGCATTTTGTTTTATTGACCACAATGCCCCTCCCCTCTGCACGTGCCTGGTTTAATTATACTATAGTAGATGTTTACGAGTGCTGTATTTATTTTTTGGAATGTCTCAAAAGATGTGAAATGGATTTTTCCCCCCGTCTTTCATCACAGGACAGGATAGCAAAGATTTCAAAACAAATGCAGCCACCATGGACCCTTTTCACAGACTGGGATGACGTTTCCACAGTTCCAAGTTTTTTTTTTTTTTTTTTTATATATGCACATTTATACCAATATACTTTGTGTTGTATTACCTTTGCATTAAATTACAGAAAACTAGTTAGCACTGCTGCACAAGTGTTTCTAGGGTGCTTTCATACTAGGTTCGATTGCCTGGTCTAAACCAGTGTTCGATTGCTCCCCCTCCTCCTGGATTGTGTTCACATTATATTATTTGGATTCAAACCACGATGCATTTGCATAATAAAAGCAGCAGCAGCTTGTTGCTTGGTAACAACGACGCAGGAGAAGACGACAAAATGCATAGCGTTGCTCACCTCGTTTTTATATTTTGGTTTTTGAACCTTTGGTTTCATTTTCAATATGTCAGCACATATCTGCCACTAAAGTACTGCAAATGCTCTAAAGAATGCAGGAGTCCATTTCTGCTAAAGGCCACATTCTCTCCGCTTGCAGTGTCAGTCACGCTTGTCAGGAAAGCTAGTGAGAACGCAATTCAACAAGTTTTATCAAATTGTACGTCATCAATAACGGTTCTCTTTCGCTATTTAGGATTGCATTCATATTAGCAATGAACCATACAATGAGTTCATACCTCAGACCACCTTTTTTTATTCAGACTCGGGTACGGTTTACACCTGAGCTCTGAAAACAGCATTCAAATCATTCAAAGGAACCGAACTCTGACGTCAATAAAACCTGGATGCTAGTGTGAAAGCACCCTAATACAACAGCTGATCTTTCTCTGTTAAGATCAATGTAATCAGTGTCTCTATTTTTAGAAATAGGATAGAAACTCTATTGCGGATGTTTTCTTTTGCTGTTGGAGCAAATGGGAATGCAAAAATGATTTGTTGTAGTTTCCGTTAACAATTATAGAAGTTTTCTCAACTATGATGACTTCTGCTTCTGAGAAACCCAGCAATGTTAAAAGGGCCTTTTTGAAATGAACGTGAATGCTAACGGATGCTTTCTCCAGACCCCTTTGGTCCCATCCTGGGCTCCAACACCTGCTCCTTCCTGCAAGCGTTGCGACGCCCTTCAGAAAGGATGCGGTCAGCAGGAGGAACCAAAGATCAGCGCTGTCACCAGAGAGACTAATCGTGTTCTTCCCTGAGGTGCTGTCAGTGGCCAGAGAAAGCTGGAGTACTGTTGACCTTGAGAGCAGATGCCTTTAATGTGCAGACACTGCTTCTCAGCACATTGTGAGCACTAGAGTCTATGAAAGCCTTGGGTGAATGCCCCTCCCCGAAGAGATAAGAGTACATTTCCCAAGGTGCTTTTGGCTTGACTCGCAGACTGCAAGTTCTAAGTAAGATCTGTCCGCTTTAATGATGAACCATCTGCTTGAATACTCAATAGACTCAAGCACTTTGCCTCATCCCACAATAGTAATGCAACAAAAGCGGATTTTTTTTCCCTTCTCCAACTATTATTACTCCATTGGGTTTGTTCAGTGGCAACGGCGAACATAAACATGAAAAATTTCCTGTGGCGCTCCGCTTGCTCTCAGCCCATCTGTGGTTCATCAACCAGCATATTTAAGGTTGTTTGGGGATGCTCTTCATTCTCCTGTGATCAATAACTCTCTAAATGTTTAATTGGCCATCAATCAACGACAGAGTAGAGTTAAACACGGAGGTGCTCAATCCCCGCCTTTTATGCAAGTCCTCTGGGGCCTTTTGTAGCCTTTAAGTTTGTCCAAGTTGCTTCCAGAGCTTTGTTATTTGTATGCGCCGTGCAGCAGCACACGAGACTTCCAGAGGGCTTCCACGAGGGAGCATTGTCTTGACTACTGTGATGTAGATAGAACGCTCCGCCAGCCCATAATACATGCAAGGGTGGAGCTTTCTTTTGAACTGCATAACTGGTCCAGCATCAAAAGAAATGACAGCACATCATATTGATATTTTGCCCACTTCAAGGCTAATGAAACTCTCAAATTCCCATGAAGGGAAACATGCTTTTCTGGAATTCAATGTATTAGACCTCTGGGTATTAAAGCAAAACTTTTTGGGCACTATAGAGATATTGATATTTGCGGTGATTGAGGTTTCTTTGTGAACTTTGATTATTGCATTTGGAAGGAGAGGAGGTTGAGCATACAAGAATGTTTAAACTCTTTTAACTCTATAACTTTTTTTGCTCAGAGTAATGGATAGAGCTGCATGATTAATCTTTCAAAGATCTCGATGTCGATTCAAACACCCACACAATCTTATTCTTGCATGACAACGATCCATCTGTGTTCATTAAACCTTAAACGAGTACGATCACAACAAACATTCAAATCTGCGCTGGCGCTGACCCAGAGAGAGCAGTTGTCATGTATGAAACAGCTTCATCAGTCTTTTCAACCACAGTATTGTTATATTTGTTACAAATATTCAAATCACAGAAGAACTTGGATGAAAGTTTATAGTTTGAATATAAAAACTGTCTATGGAAGTGATCAAAATAGAGTAAATCACCTTGTGAGGTGCTTCATTGTTACGCCACCAGGTGGTGACCAGTGACTTTTTAAAAAAAGATTGTCATTGAACCATTCATTCAAGAGATTCGTTCAGAAACGCTGATTCATCCAGTAATGAAACAAGTACTGTATTTAGCTGCATCCCAATTCAGAGGCTGCACCCTTTGAAGAATGCATACTTCAAAGGCCACGAAGGTCGAACAAGTAGTGGGACGGTCTAACCTATGAAGGATTGTTCTTGTCGCCTAGCAACTGTGACAGCTGCCATTGAGTGATAGTAACATTTGTTATGGATTTTTTTTTTAAAGTTATATTAAACTGAAAACAAATCAGGGTTCACAAACTGTCTGAATATGTTCACCATGAATATGATCTCCATTTCTGTATTTAATAAAGAGTATAAACTATATCTTTAACCGCTTTAAAGGTGTTTTTTGTTTTGTTTTTTACATTTGTATCATTTAGATATTTAAGTTGAAACCCAATACTTCTGTATTCTCAAAAAATCCTGTCATCACTGACGCGGTTTCACGGCAAACGAAGGATACATTTGGAGGGCATATTGAAGGAGCCTTCGAATTGGAACCGCCATCGTCGTGATGCAATCGGCCTTCGAAGGATGCAGCCTCTGAATTTGGAGGCAGCTTTTATGAGAGTCATTGAACCATTCTTTCAAACCGATTTTTTTTCCAAAAATTATTCATTCAGATTCATTAATCATTTTAAATAGACTGCAGCAGTTAACATTTGTCAGAGTAAATGACATGTTATTTTGTTTAGTTGTCTGTTCAGAATCGTGGGAGATTCTTAATCTCCGTTTGAAACAAATAAATCGTGATTTTCAATCTATCCAGAATCGTGCAGCTCTAGTTATTGATTTGAAAAACAAAATAGTATAACATAAGTATTAAACTTCAGTTTGAAATATGTTCTGGCATTAATAATACCTAAAATTGTGAGTTTTTTCTTTAAAGAAATCCCAAATGTATGCTAAATTATTAAATGTTGGACATATTTAGTTTTCAGACTTTTTTTTAAAGACTTTTTAAACAACAAAATTTTCTCCATATCATTTTTGGTGGTTATATTTGTGACAATCTATAATAAAGGGATACATAATGACAGTACTTGTGAAATAACTGTTGTTATGGTTATCATCATAAAGAGGGTGGGGTCTGTGATCAACTACTCGAGCAACCACATAGCAACTGTCTTTAGAAACACTCAGAACGCTTTAGGAAGTACATAGCAGTAATCCATGGCATTTTCTGACATTTTCTTAAGAAAAAAAAGTAGTTAATTTCTTTGTTGTGTACGAAAGATTTCCATGTGGCATATATGTAACATAAATAAACAACAGTTAGCATACTGTATGTGTTTTAGCATTAGCGTGTGATTGTTCAATACAAGTACCTCAGGCAGACTGGAGGTGGTATGAACTCTCTAATGGCAAGGATATTTGAGGGCGGGTTGGCTGAGAGGCGGCCAAAACGTGTCCTGAAGTGATGATGTTGACAGGGAAGACGGCCTATTGACCTTTGCTCATTACGTTCATATTCCATGCAATTGCGCCTCAGGCTGGCAATTTTAACTGAGTCAACACTGGCCGTAGCTCAGCCCTCACTCATCAAGGGAACTCAAAACATCTGCTCACCCTTTTCAGAGACAAGGATATTTAAAATCTGAATACTTTGCTGACTTCTGTAACCCCACTCTATATTTTAGTATTGACATTTTGTGGTTTTAAAATGATAATATTCTTGAGAAATAGCCTTTTCTTGAGGCTCTACCCCTACTAGATTGTACACTCTACCACTATACTACAGTTATTGTTATTATTTGCAGTAAAATGATGGAGATATGGTATTAGCCACCACTGTCATCAATAAACGGATAAATAAAACATCTTTTGTCTTTTGTGCAAGCTCCAGATACTGTGTAAAAATGCAATGTCGCATAAAATTAAAGTTTGCCGTTTTCATGATAATCAGTGCCACATTGTTTCCTGTCAGCTCACTGAGCTGTGTGCCAGATTTAACAAGCAATAGCCAAAACGAATAGTCTCATAGCTCTGTTTGTTTTGACAAATGTCTAGCAGTGGGGGAAACAATTTTCATAATGTTAAAAAAAAAACTTGTTTAAGTGTTCATTACGGAAACAATGTTCATATCAAAAAATTCTAAATACATCATAAGGAAGAATTCGGTCACAAATGTAACATTTCAGTATGGTATTTGAAGTGTTCACTGAATCTAACTTCTCATTTTGTTTTAATAGGTTTATATTTCTGTATTTATAGGCCTGGTTTCATATACAGGGCTTAAATTAAGCCAGGATTAGGCCTTAGTTAAATGAGGACATTTAAGTAATTTTTATAAACATGCCTCATAAAAACATTACTGGGGTGCATCTTGAGGCAAACTGACATATTTTAAGATATGTCTGTACAAGTTGCTTTCAGTTAAAACAGCTTAAACATGCATTTTAGTCTGGGACTTTAACCTCGTCTGTGAAACCAGGTATTAATTTCATTGTTTCATATTGTATTGAGATGCTGTTTACCAAGTTTAAGGCTTTCACAGACATAAATGTGACTTCTTAGGATACATATTTTAGTGATATCTGGGACTTTTCATGCATGGTACAGTAGTCCAAAAAATATTACAACAGCTTTCATTTATTATGTTATCATTAGAAAAATAGCAGTAGTAACTGGTATTTTGGCAGAAGCTACCATGGTAATTTTTTTTCTCAGGGTAGATGTCAGCATCACACTAGCATTTGTAATGACAGTATATTCATTTGGAAAACTCAGAGTTGGCAAAAGTAGCATGCTTACTACTTCCTTTGGCAACCATTTTTATTAGCAGCCTCTAGCTTGAGAAAAGTGTGTGGGTAAAACATTTAATTTTCTTCCCTTTACTTTAACAGAGAATATCATGATGCCAGCCCTCGCGTTAAGCCCGGTTTGTGTGCGATTTCAGATTTCAGAAAGACAAAGAAGTAGCATTTCTTGGCAAGGACATTAGGCGCAGTGAAGCCGTTGAAATAGATCTAAGACTCCATGCTTGTATAATTAATCATGACAGAATTGCTCATTCTGGGACTTTGCACTGCCTATGGAATTGAATGAAAACTGTAAATGTGTCATTTGCTTTTTCATTTAAGCCTATACTTTTGTTAATCCCTGAAAGCACATGATTTCAGTAAGTTTCAAAGACCTTTAAAGGTGGTCCAGGTCCTCTCATCGCTTTCTCTTTGTTTATAATAACCCAGGGGGCTCATTAGTCATACAGTCGTTCTTTAGAGACCTGACTGTTCGTGCCTCTGTGTATTTACTGTAAATATGTGTGCGTGTGTGTGTGGTGGTCTAAAAGGACTTTCTTTGATTGTATCATTTCAGCCATAAACATGTTTTCTGGTTCATTTACAAAAAAGGATATACTCAGGTTAGCGTTTTGTACTCATGCATTTTGAATGAGCTGTAGTGAAGGATGTGTCTTTTAGCACTGAGAGGAAAACGGCGAGATTCTTACAAATTCAACTCTTGAGACTGGTTAAATGTAATTTGAGTGCTACAACCTCTCTTGGCTTCTCCTAAACAAAGCCAAACATATCAAATACATTTTCAGTGTTAATCGCACACATTTTCAGAAATGGCCTGCTGAGATACTGCATGTTCAGCAAGAGTCTCTTGGGGCAAAAGGATCTGAGAGCTGGATCATATAAATGAACAAGGCCTTCTGTTAATTTCTGCTCTCACTGCAGAAGTGAACCTCTTTCAAGCTTTATGTGAGGTGTCTGAAACCTTGGATATGATGTCACCGCAATAAAAGGCTGTACAGTGCCAAACTCTTTATTATGTCACATCCTGTCCTTAGAGGACAGCGTGCCATCTTGCTTTTCAAGTGATTGTCATACATCTTTAGCACATTTTAAATTATAATATTTAAGTGCAGTGCAGAAATGCAGTGTTAATGGTGATTAATGCGTATTGGAGAAAGTGAGGAAGTTTGCCAATGTAAATGGATTTTTGCTGTTTTTAATAACTTCAAAGCCTTAAAGGAATATTCCTGGTTATTTACAACTTAATGTTTATTTTAATCGTTTATTCGTGCCGCTGTCATCTTGCCTGCAAGGCTTCCAGTAAGTGCATTACATTGAAATGATTGCTTTGGTAATTGACAGCATGCCACAAATGCTGTCCTTAGACATTAAGTTGAAGTTAACCCTGAATGTTCCTTTCAGCTTCAGTCATGGTCTATACGCAAGATGTTGCCAGATGGTTTACAAAAGACAATCTTTAAGTATTAAAATTGTCATTCCGAACTTTTTTTTTTTTCTTTTTTTTTTTGTGGAACGCAAATTATAATTTTATTTTTTGTGGAAGGCAAAAGTTTCATAGTGACCATGTCAAACACCAAAAATAACAAACAAAAACCATAAAAGCACTTTGAAAGTGGTTCATATGTTATACAGTACTCATGTCTTCACTTTTGTGTCAAGAACATAATTAAATTTTTCAACTCAAATTTTATTTTTGGCAAGCCACAAAACAAACAAAAGTCTGAAGTTGGATCTTTTTTGTTAAGTAACCTCACTCTAGATTTTAATACTCACACTATGTAGTTTTAAAATGATAAAAGTGTTGGCAGGAATTCTTTTTTTTGGAGATTCTACCATGAGTTTGTCATGGTAACCACAGTTTTTGACACTATGCTTCAGTCAAGAGTTATTGTTAAATTATGTAAAAATATGGGAGTTTTGGGATTTTTATTTATTTATTTTTTGTGCCAGGAACCGACTGAAATTTAAGTTTTTCTTTCAACATAGCCTGAAATGAGAATAACATTTCAGAGCTGTGGCAGAGATAACTGTTTTTTGTGAATAATTGATATTCGTACATTTGTTGAATGGTTTTAGACGACTTGGAACATATACCTCAAAAGTCATATTGACTACTGTTATGTACGGAGCCCCTAAAGGGACCTTTGCAAAAATAAAAATATACTGACTTTCTCATGCTCACAAGAAACTTTCACGTGATCACGAGAAACTTTCTCCTGTTTCTCGTGAGCATGCTAAAGCCTGTATTTTTATTTGTGTTAAGGTCCTTTTAGGGGCTCTGTAGTTTTGGGTCTCTTAAGGAGGATTTTTTTTTGTCCTTGTCAGAGTTTGACAGTAGTGATTACTATGAACCAGTAAGTAAAGTTTTTTTAAAATGTATCGTGTTCCGTGGCAAAAATAGCATACAGGTTTAGAACAACATTAGGATAAATAATGTCAGGATGTTCATTTTTGGGTGAGCGATTTCTTTACATGTCTCTCTTTCTCTGAGATGTCTAAAAATATCTGTAGAGTCCACCATGACCCATGTAGGCAGCCTTTAGTTTGTGGTTTGCTGCTATTTTGAAAACAATTCAAGTTTCAGCCCCAGACATTCACAGCTTCTGGTGTAAGAGACATTTCTGTCTTGCATTCTGCGAAGAAGCGTCTTCATTGAGAGCTCTATGAATCATCTCCTTTCTTCTTTCCCTGACTCACTGTGGTTACTCAAGACTTCACCATGCTGGGAAAAGTAGAGGTGTCCTGGCACTGTCTCGGTCTCAACGCAGGCCACCTAATTACCCAGCCGAAAGCATGCCGCTTCACCCCTCTGAATCATTACATTAAATCTCGCACTGTTAAATGCATACACAATCGTTTCTCCAAATAGTCAAACACTCTGGATAGTGTTTTGATGCCAAATCAGGTTATGTACAGGTGCTGGTCAACGAATTAGAATTATTTTAAATAGTGCAATCATGAAATTCTTTGAATGCATTTTTTGTGCAGAAAGCAAATCAGGTGTTCACCGCACCTGTCCTACTCGTTAGACTAATCACAGAACTCGTTATCTGGAAAAAAAATTTGCTCAGCTGAGCTTTCCAAAAGGCCCATTTAGGCCATTTAACTGTGACACTGTTGTTTTATTGAATTAGAATAATGGTGAAAGCGTTTCATTGAATTAGAATAAATGCTCAAATTTTTGTTTTCTGTGAAGAGTGTTCACTGTGCAGTATAAAGTCAGGGTTGAGTAGAATTTCTAAGTTGTAAAATCAATCATGGGTAAGCAGCGCGACCTCTCAACCGGAATAGTGGCTCAAATTCAAGCCCTTCGCCAACAAGGCTTGACCCAAACTAAAATTGCTGAGCAGCTCGGCATCAGCCAGTCTTCCGTCTGCAAAGCTCTCAAGAAAAACTGCAGCAAGCGCACCAACTGTTCCGGCGTCCGAAAAACTTCTGCTCGCGACAACAAGCAGCTGAGAAAGATCGCAGTCAGCAACCGGTTCAAGTCCACTTCCGAGCTCACCGACTTGTGGAACAAGCAGACCGGCGCTGACGTCTCCAGATCAACCACTTACCGTCGTCTGCGCGAACTCGGCTTCAAATCTCGCGTTCCAGCAGTAAAACCGATGCTGAACAAGAAACAAATGGTGAAACGGCTGAAGTGGGCCAAAGAACACGGCGAGTGGACTGCTGAAGACTGGCAGAAAGTGGTCTTCAGTGACGAATCACGCTTCTGCATCTCCTTCGGTGACCAAGGTCCTCGTGTCTGGCGTCGTGGTGGCGAAACCTACAACCACGAGTGCGTGAAAAGATCCGTCAAGTTTCCCCAGAGCGTTATGGTCTGGGGATGCATGTCCGCTCGAGGTGTAGGGAAACTCTGCTTCCTCAAGAAGACTGTCAATGCTGCCGTATATCAAGATGTTCTGGAAACGTTCCTGATTCCGACTGTTGAGGAACAGTTCGGCGAAGAAGACTTCATATTTCAACAGGATCTTGCACCGGCTCATGCGGCAAAGTCGACCAAAGATTGGTTCACTAAAAAACAGCTTGAAGTTTTGGCATGGCCGGCCAACTCGCCTGACCTCAATGTCATTGAAAGCCTTTGGGCCATCGTCAAGCGGAAAATTCGCGACAGAAAGCCTACTACGCTGGACCAACTGAAGCAGAACATCGCCACTGCCTGGGAAGCTGTGAGTGCGGAAACTTGCGACAAGCTGGTCAAATCGATGCCGCGGAGACTTCAGGCAGTCATACAAGCCAAAGGGGCAGCCACAAAATACTGAGAAAGTGATGATTGTAATTATAATAAAAATTATTGCAATTCAATGAAACGCTTTCACCATTATTCTAATTCAATAAAACAACAGTGTCACAGTTAAATGGCCTAAATGGGCCTTTTGGAAAGCTCAGCTGAGCAAATTTTTTCCAGATAACGAGTTCTGTGATTAGTCTAACGAGTAGGACAGGTGCGGTGAACACCTGATTTGCTTTCTGCACAGAAAATGCATTCAAAGAATTTCATGATTGCACTATTTAAAATAATTCTAATTCGTTGACCAGCACCTGTATAGCTCAGGTGATAACAATCTCAGCCTCTCGTTCATGAATTAACCCAGAGTACAAAGAGCTTTGAGATTCACTGGTGCTTCACAAATGTACTCTATTGTAGCTGTTTGGCTGATTTTGACATATGGTGAAAAGCCTTTATTCAGCCTTATTCAGAGGTTGTGTTAAGTTTTTTAATGTGGTTTAAGTGTAACCGTTTCAAAAGCCTATACTTGTAGTTCAGTACGCTTGGTTTGTTTGGTCCGAACCACCGAGAAAACACAGACACACATCTTTTCAGTGGTGCACACCAGGGTTTGGATCATTCAAATTAACCGCACTAACTAACAGTGCAATTCACCAGAGTTCGTTTTTCATCGAACCAAACATTCCAAGTGTGAACACACCCTTACTAGTGATAGGGCGGAGAGAGAAATGGCCATCCAGTAAACTGGAAAATAAATCAATTTAAGAACAAAGTGTTCTGATTGGGACTATTAAGAACCATGTGTTCTACTGCGCACTCGAAATCGGGGACATTTTCATTCCTAGAAAATGTTGCAACCGTGTGACTTCAATCATTTACCTACATAAGGAGAATAACTTCACTGCTTAATAAAAAAAACAAAAAGCCCATAAAAAGCATCAAATCAATACTTGGAAGGTTTTTTTTTTTTGTCTAGAGATTGGGGGACGGTGGGTTTGGGTTGATATGGATCTCACCTAGGGTGCCAAAATGGTTGTAAACGGGACTGTTTGCATTAGTTTCTTTAACTTTTTGTAACCCTGTAACTTAAATGTTGTTCAAGTCATATTTTCTTAGCTTTGTTCATGGGTTTTGAGAGTGGATTTTTACCCAGTAGGCTCTTCTTATAGCATTTTATAGACTTAGAAGGCCATCATTATTGGTTTTCGCCTCATTAAAAAGAGCCCCAATTTCTATTTATGTGGAGAATCTAAATTACATTTTTGAGAGGTGTGGTATGACTGATTCAGATTTGCTTCAGGAGTTTTGTTGTTTTGGCTAAACACCACACTGCCAGCAATGATAAATTACATTCTTGAATAATTCTGCTTAGTTTTTCTTCTTTTTGTCATTTACATGGGCCACTTTGTACCCTCAACAACTCTCCTACTTGGATTTACTAGAAAGTAGCAAAGGATTTGTCTCAACCAAACATGAGAGATTTGTTCTGGGTTTAAAAGGATAAGGAATTAAAAATTGGACTCTGAAACGAACAGGAATGAAACTCAAACCCTGTCATTTTTATAAATGACTTACGATTTCCCATAGGCCTCTCTCTTAAAGCTTCAGTCTAAGTCTAACAAGCACATCTTACCTTTCAGATTCTATTAAGTTAATCAATGCCATACATTAGCTGTCCTTGCGCATTAGATGAGACAGTGTCTCATACGGTGGGAGAGGGATGTAGGATAGTTTGCTTTTATCTTTCTTTTCTTAAACCACTCTGTGCTCTCATTACCTTTCTTTTAATGAAAGTAGATGCTTACAAAACATATCAGTGATTTTGTCAAAGGTATACAGCATCACTGTATAATGTTGTTCAACCATTAAGA
This sequence comes from Rhinichthys klamathensis goyatoka, assembly GCF_029890125.1. NCBI lineage: Eukaryota > Metazoa > Chordata > Actinopteri > Cypriniformes > Leuciscidae > Rhinichthys > Rhinichthys klamathensis. The sequence goes on from NW_026606718.1 coordinate 569,264, forward strand.
TTTTGGCTACAAAATAACATGTCGCCAACACAGTAAGATTTCAGACTACATTAGAGCCAACTCTTTGAATGTGTCAGATGGCACCGATATAAACCTCTCACTGTCTTCAGTCCTGTTATCTCCTGCCTGGTAATTTTATCTAGATATAAAAATAGAGCTAATCATCACATTTCTAGGATTGTGTAACTAGTTAAAAAGTTTAGATTTGTATGTCTCTGATTGATGTTGGAATTGATTTTAATGAGAACAGATTTTTGTCCTTTCTCAGTTGTACTTGCCATGGTTCAGGCTAGGGATGCTATCGGATGATAATACCATCATACTTTGATTGTATAATTTGGTACTGTGTTATTACCTGATTTACCATGGTATTTTAAAGAATATCATTGTATGAGGTATACATTTGTGTTTTTACTATTTCTGTTCCTCATTGGAATCTGCAACGGAATCAGAACTCCACAAAGTTCCAAGAAAAAACTGGAATGCCCATTATTCTAAACATGTTTATTAAATGGGCTATATGTAGAATTCAGAAACCCGTGTTATTAGCGACACTGATGGCTGTTAGGTGAACTGCAGCCAGCAACTTATTACTCATGCTCACTGAATGGTATTCATGGCCCGATACTCTCACAGCAAAGTTCTTTATACTTTGAGGTAAAAAGTTGGAAATTACTTTGCAGCGATATACTTTCCAACATCAATGCTGCTGAGATTACAATTTAGATCATTATGTAAATACGTGCTTTCCTCTCAATAACAAAATAAACAGAAAACAATTACAGCGGAGAAAGCAGCAGTTAAGAAAGCATCCGATCGTAGTGATGTGTAAATGTTTGCACAAGCTCTGCAATTCACCGGCATTATGTCGACAGATGAGGTAATTGTAATTACACTGTTATAATTGTTTGATTATAAAGGATATTTGAGACTATATTCTATATAAATCTGACTGTGTGAAACTATAGTTTGAATTGATCCCTTTTCTTTGCCTGACACATTGGCATTACAGGACAGAGTGGCTTTTTCGGCATTATCTTGAACATTGTATAAGCATTTGTTTCATGTGTCATTAAATGGAAAAGAACGTAAACCTCGCATCCTTTTTATTTTCCTGGCAAAAACAAGTTCTACATTAAAATTAGTCTAAAGGCTTTCATAGAAAACCTAGGAAGTCGGGGAAGGTCTCGTTACAAGCGGTTTACACACTGGCAATAAAAGTTATTGATACATTGATATTGATATTTAACTCTTTCCCTGCCATTGATGGAATCTTCTGTCATTAATGAGACAACACTTCCCCGCCATTGATGGACATTTCAGGCTTTCCATTTTTTTCACTGTTATATGGTAGGGCTATGACACATCTTCTGAAAGAGCACTGAATCTCCTGATCAAAAGACATGTGAAGCAGCAGAAACAAGCGATATCATATGTAAGCAGATGCATATGTAATGCGATCATCAACATTAAACAGCATATAAATCAAAACTGCCTAATGTTACAAAATGAAATGTCGACCCAGGAATAGGTATAGGACTGTGCAAATTTTATAGGTTTTGATGGAAGCGATCTATACCATCTATGTTTTTATCATCGTTCTGAATCCGATCCAGAAGAAGTCTTTGACAAAAACGTGATTTTTTTTAAACGTGACGTGTTCAGATATTCATAAATCAAAATGTTCTGGGGGCCATGAAAATGATAACAAATGTTGGCGCTGACTGGCAACTTTGTTCAAAAACGCTGGCGGGGAAAGAGTTAATTATTTTGGGGTTATCTCAGATACCAATAGGAGTTCAGTACTCTTCGCTCCATTTAACACATTTTACAGTGTTGAAATCCATTTAGCAGAATTCAGTTTTTTTCACAAAAAATGAGCACACAAAAAACATCTGCAGATTGCATCTGGGCCTGCTCATTCTATAACAGATTTTGATCTGCAGTTTGTTGAAGATCTTAAAAACACAATCTAATTAAAACCAATGTTCTGCTTTAATGTGTGTTTATAAGAAAGTATTTGATTATACCTTTTTTTTCCTTCAGTTAAACAGTGATTTAAACAGTGATTTTTATGTCGAGACGTGTAAAATGATCAATTGATTACATGGTGAGTGTTCCTGGAAACTGCTAATCCACTACTAAGATAGCTGTTTTTGGCAGAGGCACAATCAGTCAAGATTTGTGATCGCTTGATACTGAGAAAACCTCTTAAGACAGCAAAAGAATAGTATAGCATTGTTCTGCCATTCACATGTCATGCCTGTCTGCCTGGTTGAACAAAAACCAGTCATATTCCAGTCCATTTCCTCCCACGTTTCCCTTTAGATCTCAGGACGGCACGAGTCAATGTGATTCTTTCCCCCCTAAAGAGCTGCTAAAACACGTCTATGGTGCGATATCCCTCAAATGCTGAGATATGCCATTTTTTCCTCACCCTAGAATTTTTCATTCTTGCAGATCACTGTGAAAAGGTGTTATTTGACAAAACATTAATCAACTTGAAGGTGTGTGATATATGCTGAGTCTTTGCTATCACCTCTTACCAGGCCTTGTAGAAGCCGTCTTATCATATTAGCCAGCCACTAGACAAAATTGCATATGTGTTCCTTTCACATGGCATTCATTTTCCCGACAAAGGCTGTGTACAGAAATAAATAAATAAAAATCCTATCAATACAGAGAAAGGGTGCATGTCTCTAATTTCGCCCAAATTCCCTCAGTGTGTTTAACAAGTGAAGTTAACATTAAGCAAACTATGGGTCGTCTGGACCGCAACCCCTCCCTCCTTCATTCATCTTCTGTCCTCGACTCTTGGTCACACAATTAGCTGTCCTGTTTGAAGGAGCTAGAACAAAGGTGATCCCTGCGAGCCAAAGTCAGAGGCAGTGACATGTGAGAAGGCTGGTGACACACTTATGGCTGCAGGCTGCTCTCTTGACCAGAGAAGTTGCTGGCTGTCAGTAGCCATCACTGTCTGGCACCGCACTAATGGCATTTCCTAATAGTGTTGTGTGGAACAAAGGGCGGATTTAAAGGGGCAAAATCACAAAGATCCTCTCTATTAGACCATCCGCCTTTGTTTGTGCTCACACACAAAAGGTGTGGCCTCAGACATGGAGACGTGGCGGTGACCGAGAAAGGGGACGAGAGAGAAAAGGGCAGAAAATAAGGAGGATGGGCTCAAGCTCTAATTTTAAGTGGTATTTTGCTCACAGGCTGAATGTCTTTAAAGGCTCAAGTGCAGAGATGCAGGTGCAGCCAAGCCTGTATAACATGGGTGTGGAGAAGGAAAAAAAAGCATCAGAACATTTTCTAAGACAAAGAGTTTTCTCTAAGTCAGACTTTATAGGTGAAGTGAGTTCTTCACCAATAGCGGCCAGTTCCTGTTATTTTCAATTGTTTAGACATTGGTTGAGACAATGTTGTAAAATAAACAGATTGCAATTCCATTTGGAGCCACTAGTGGTGTTGAAACTGCATTTGGAATGCATGAAACTTAATTCATATCTATATGTGATATATTTCTGATCTAAGCGAATTGTATTATTGTTATAAAAAAAGCAAGGATTAATTTTCACAGAAAATTTTAAATGTAATTGCGTAAATTAGGAATTATAGGCTGTACCGTTTGTGTGTATATATGATCATATTACATTGCTCAACTTTTTTGTTTTAGACATTAAAATCACTGTTCAACTATAAAAACAGTTTCTAATCCCTAAACACAAGCCTCACAGAAAACTTTCTGCATTTTTACATTTTCAAAACCCAAGTATGATTTATGAGCTGTTTTCCTCATGGGGACGAGAATTGACTGGTATTACTATCTTGTATAGGGACCAAATGTCCACACAACGTAGGGTTTACTGGGACACACACGTCTGGTTTTATTTACATTTTTTTTCATTAATACCTCATGTATTCGTTACGTAATGAGACATTCAACATTTGTCGTTTGAATTTCAAATCTGTAATTGTCTCACATAGTAAACATTTAATGCCTCTCTAGTGGACAATCATGTGATGCTTGCTCTCCACTCTTTTAATGATACCCTTTATGTTGATCCACAAAATAGATGTCACACTCAGTGCTAATTGGATGAAAAGATGAGCTCATTTGCTCAACATGTTACTGTTCTTGCACATTAATGGATCAGTGTATTAGTCTGTTACAACTGGGATAATGAATCTTAATGGCTGGGTAAATGGTCTAGTGTGAGCGCATGTGGTCCATTACATTCCAACACACATTGGATCTCATGGTCGGATCTGATGCTGTTGACTCATACTTGCTATTATAGAGCTTGCGGTTGTAGAGCATTAGAAAACAAAGATTCGAATTATTGGACCAAAAACCTCAACACATAATAACCTAGAATACTGTCTAACACTTGATGGCTGCTCTGTCAAGTCTTCGTCATCAATTCAACCTGGGTGTGCTCTTTGATGCCTATCTTTCATTTGAAAGCCACGTTTCTAGCATCTGTAAATCCGCATTATTCCATATTAAAAATATATCTAAGTTGCGACATATATGCTCTCTGACAAATGCAGAACAGTTAGTTCATGCGTTCATGACCTCAAGGCTAGATTATTGTAATGCTCTACTGGGTGGCTACCCTGGAAATCTAGAGTTCTCGCGAGAGCACAATTTGAATTTGCTCAGCGAGTCACTCTGGCATTGAGTAATGATCTCATTAACTATACCCTAGTAGCCGAGCTGCACCAATCACATCGGTGTATCTGATATAGGCGGGCCAGTGGCGAGCTAAACGGATGATTACAGCGCTGTGACGTCAGAGTCATTATACATTGCAAGATGGCTATGGATGAACACCAGTTGTTTGAAACTGCTTTGGCCGCTACAATGAACGAATTAGACTTGGCTTTGTATCTAAAAGAGGAACAGAAGACTGCGCTTGAATCGTTCCTTTGCAAGAAAGACGTTTTTGCTGTTTTGCCGACCGGATACGGCAAGAGTCCAATCTACCAGTTAGCTCCACTGGTAGCTAAGCGTATGGCGCATATTGTTGTGATTGGTTGTAGTGTTATCCAATTGCGTGCAGTGAGATTTTCAAATGCATGCTTGGTGCCGGCCCTTGAGTTGGGCGATTTTCATTACTCAATGCCAGACTCTTAATCTTTTGGATTTGGGTCTGGATTTCCAGGCTACTGGGTGGTTGCCCTGCACGCTTAATAAACAAACTCCAGCTGGTCCAAAATGCAGCAGATAGATTTCTTACTAGAACAAGGAAGTATGACCATATTAGCTCGGTTCTGTCAACATTGCATTGGCTCCCTATTAAACATCTTATACATTTTTAAAATCTTGCTAATTACTTACAAAGCATTAAATAGTTTAGCTCCCCAGTACTTTAGCAAGCTCTTAACGCATTATAGTCCTTCACATCTACTGCGATCTCAACATTCTGGCCAGTTGATAATACCTGGAATATCAAAATTTGATATTTTGAAAATTTCCTATTTTGTATCTAAACTCTGGAACAGTTTTCCTAGCATTGTTTGGGAAGCAAACACACTCAGTTTAAATCTAGACTAAAAACACATCTCTTTAACTTGGCATACATATAACTTATCAATTTCTATTGTTCAAATCATGTAAAATGATTGTTAGGCTGCATAAATTAGGTCATCCGAAACTGGGAACACTTCCCATAACACCTGATGTACTCGTTACATTTTAAGAAGAATGGCATCTACGCTAATATTAGTCTCTCAGCTGGATCTGGGCGATATCCAGATCAGATGAATCCAGACCTGTGCCTAGACATGACCACAACGCAGCCCTGAAGTGTCAGCAGAGACCGTGTCAACTAGAATATTGATGGCCTCATCGACACGACAAAAGTTTCTTTCTTTTTTTTCACGACAAATGTATTTTTCCTCTGTACAGATGAATGTTATCAAAATGATTCCCATTCACACGGATCCACAGAAACCACTCAAAACGCTGTATTATGCATGCCAGACAAGTTATTGGTGATTTCGCTTTGCAAAGAAAGACTATGCACATTCGCACATATGCATTCTAACTAAGCACATATGCCTATAGACTAAACATGTAACACGCATGTGCATGCCGTCACCATTTTAACAGATTCACGGTTTTGAAGTTTACACAGAGATAAGTGTCGTTTTCAAAACGCCTATTTCGATGTTTGCATTCTCAGGCCACCAAAACGCTGCTGTAGTGTAAATGAATGAATAGAAGTTTTGTAGTGTAAATGGCCCCTAAATTAATAGCATTCCTTTTTTACAATGGAAATAAATCAATCAAAAACTTACTTAAGCTGGACAGTGACTTTTTTTTTTTTTAGAGCTGCTGACAAAAAAATCTTAGTTGCATTAATTTCCTATTATCACTGTAAAGCTGCTTTGAAACTGTCTGCATTGTCTAAAGAGTTATATAAATGAAGGTGGCTTGACTTGCTCTTTTTTTCTTCATAATTTTTTTTCTATCTGCCATTCTCAAAATAGATACACAAAATCTCAGTCCTTTTATGAAAAAAACATTCAGAAACGTTTTCTGCCGCTGTTTTTAACGGTGATTGTAGAGAATCCAGAGAAATGGCATAATGTTTGTTGCTAATTGGCTTCCGAATAATGATTGCATAAAAAAAGAAGTCTCACAAAAGTAATGAATCAACTTGTCTCATTTGTTTCTTTCTCGCTTCTCTGCATGACAATGAGAGCTCTGAATATCGTCACATTAATGCAGGTTTGTAAATGAGTTATAAACGAACCCCATTTGCATTATCTGCTCGTCATTTTGTTTCAGTATCTGAAAAAGTCTGTAATCTCCACTTATGCACGAGTGGCTGATGGGATGGTGATGCCTAAGAGGACTTTCACATTTCTATTAATTTAGATAAAGAAATAGTTCACCCCACTGTAAGAATTATACTATTTACTCACCCTCATGCTGTATGCTGTTTTTTTTTTTGTTTACTTTTGTTTTATAAAACACTGAACATATTAAAAGTAGTCTATATGACTGAAGATATTCAAGGAGAGCAAGATTTGCATATGACTTCAGAAGAGTTAATACTAACGCACACAAGTCTGGTCACTATGAACGGAGTTTGCGTTTGCATTCTTCAAAAATGTCTACTTTTTTCCTACAGAAAAAAAAAGTTGGTGAGGAGTTAATAATGATGCAATGTGGGATGGACATTTAATTTTTCATTCTTTAATTTAATAGTCCTTGTCCTCATTACATTAAAGCAAACATTCCAGTTACAGAAATATTATTAAAAAAAAACAATGTATGAATTTGATCATCCTCAACTTCTGCCAGAATTTGACTGCGACTGCTGGGAGCTTTTTAGTCATGAAAGTACATATTAAGATGACAGAAAATATTTGTACCCATCAGCATCAAAGATATGCATGGATGTTATCAATCTCATAAAAAGGCCTGAAGTCAACTGGTTTCTTGTTTGAAATCTGCTCTCAGTTCTCATAACCGACTTACACTGTAAGCAGATGCTAAGATTATTCACGTATTCTGAATTAATGCAACTGCCAATTTTTTGTGTGCCGTTCGTTTTTACAGTTCATACGAAAGCTTTTGCATCATTTCATAGTTAAAGTGCAGAGTGAGTTGAGGCATGAGCGCTCTAGATAAGAAATTCCATTTAGACTTCTCCCTATCTTGTTTAATCCCAAGAACGCTAGAAACATAAAGCGGGTTTAGAAGTAAAGAACTCTGTATGGAATGAATGAGTATGCATGGAAAGGAAGTGTGTTTAGCAATGGCCTAAACTTCAAACCTGCTTTACTGAAGCGACATGAGATCTGCCCTTTAGATGAGTGTTGAGATTGTCAAGTGTCGAACGGCAGCACATAAGCTTTGCATTGTGAGCACTTTTCTGGGGTTATACGCTTATAGCTTTTGCCACTCGTGTCACATCTCATCCAAGTCACAATGACAAAGTGTGTCGCCTCTGTTCTGCCGGGACAATCGAGGCAAGGAATTATCATCTTACATCTACGCACCTGAATCTCTGCACAAGCCTTCATGGAGCCGCCCATTTGCTGACCATCTGATGCATTTTGGACACAATACTTGCACTTCCACAGTTTGTGAACTTTCAAATAGGAAAAACCTTGTACTTTCCTAATATGAAAGTTTAAAAGGTACCAGGTTGGTACAAACACTTTTGAGGATTAAATGATCACTTAATTTTGTCTGGTTGGTGGCATCAAACCGTTTTGTTTGAGGCAACGAGTTACTAGATATTAATGATCAGTATATGTACCTCCTTTGTTTTTCTTTAATAACATTATATAGTGTATTACTTCAAAGTCCTTGTTTTCTAACTTGTTTTCATGACAGTTTTATTTAAACCTACATTAACAACCAAGTGCTAATCTAATGAATATGTTGGATAATTGTAATAAAGTCCACTGAAGGCGAGTTGAAGAACCCAAGTCCAGTTTATTTAAATCCCAATGTGAACAGATACAAAAATAAACAGTCTTGACTTGATAAACTAAACTTGAACATAAAACATAAAATTCACCTACAGAGGTTACGGGGAACAAAGCTAGACAAGAGACAATGGAATCATTAGGCCTATTTATACACAGACTAATCACTTAAGACACACCTGAAAGTATAATCAACACAAATGAACCAATAAGAACATGACACATCAAACAAGGGAACCAATCAGATCTTGATACATAAGACTATGGCTGCGTCCCAGAGTAGGTACTTATTTTGAATAAGTATACTCAACGACCGCTAAAAAAAGAGTATGTTCTATATATGATTTTTTTTTTACATTTACATTTTAGCTGATGCTTTTATCCAAAGCGACTTACAATTGCTATATGTCAGAGGTTGCACGCCTCTGGAGCAACTAGGGGTTAAGTGTCTTGCTCAGGGACACATTGGTGTCTCACAGTGGATTCAAACCCGGGTCTCTCACACCAAAGGCATGTGTCTTATCCACTGCGCCATCACCACCCCATATGTGAATGTGTGTGTAGTATGAAATCTGGACGTACTACATTCGCCATGTTGCCATTATGTTGCAACAGCGTCAGTTACGTTGCTGCCATTCATAAATCCTCTCCCGTTGCCCCATGGGATATTAAAGTGTCCATCGTCAGAATCCCGCCTGAATAAGTAGGTCATCCAGGTACTTTTTGCCCACTCTTTTATGAGTATTGTGAATTCGGACATACTACTTTTGTCACGTACTGTTTTTCGCCTACAATATAGTTTGGAAGTATGCGATTTTGAATGCAGCATAGGGAAATACAAGAGATGATCAGTGATCACATGAGGACAAGGAAATGACATGACAAGAAACCAGGAACAAAACTTCAAAATAAAAGACATGAAACAAAACCCAAAACTAAACGTGACACTAATGTAGTGCATATATATTTAACGAAATGCTCCTCTCTAGAGTTCAGCACTGTGCACTGCCGCTTAAACTGAGGCGCCTATTCAGCGATCTGTAATGCCACATCAAAGAGCGTCAAAACAACATTTATTGTTTGAATATCGTAATAAAATGGACAGAATTTAAAAGATAAGATTGTTTTTTTTAAGTAACATTTATTGCTGCTTAATAGTGGTTAATAGGCTACGCTGTATTTGTCATGTACACATGCATATCGAACCATAACACACATACCGAAAAAACACGATATGAATACCTGTACCTTTACACCCCTAATAAATACTAATTATGTGATTTATTTTTTTTAATTTTTGTATAGCCATTTTCTTTGACTGCTGTATCATTATTTACCTGTTTTTATTCCTTTTTATTATTTATGCTTTTTTAATATATATTTTTTTTAATGTGGTTCTGTTTTTGTGCTATAATCTGTTTCAGATAACCCTGCCACTAAACAGAAACTGTGGTTGGTCGCTTTAACATGATCTAAGGGGGTGGATTCTTGGCAAGAAGAACCTCAATGTGGACCATGTTTTGGTTTTTTTTGGTTTAGTCAAAGGTCTGGCTACATGAGACTGCACATGTGCCAGTTCATCCCAATCGTACTGGTTTATGTTTAATATCCGAGTAATGCCCTCAATAGCTGGAACATATCGTGTTATTCCAAGCCAGTGTGGTCCTGCTGTGCTCCTATGTCTGTGTCAGCGTCTGGACTGCCTTTGATCGGTGGTGTTTCAGCATGCTTCTGAAGAGTGTTGGTCACATTCTCCTCCTTGTGCCTGTGGTCCATATGTCTGTATGTGAATCTCGTTTTTCACATTTGTATTGTTTGTGAACAACATACGGTGAGGGGAATTGTACTCTGCGCTTTTGGTCATGCATTCCTGGCTGCATCCTTGTGCGTTTGTGTTGTGTTTTAAGATTCCACCTCAAATTATGCAATTTTACCATATCAAACAGAGCAAAAGCAGTAAGAGTGATTGTTCTTGGGCTATATGGTACTTTGGAGATTAAAGTTCTCGATGTGACTGTTGTAGGTTCTTTAGGTTTTTGAGTTCGTTAAAGACCCCTTAAACTTTGTGCAAATATGCTGCACTCTTAAATACATTGTCACACTTTAGATTAGGGTCCAATTCTCACTATTAACTTACTATTCATGTACATATAATATAGGATGGTCTTCTGCTTGTTCATGTTTATTGTAGTTAGTAGAAAACAATCTTGCTATAAATCTGTATGTTATCAAATGCAAGTTCATTTGTTTTTACCTACAATATGCTTTTAGATGATAAGAATTCCCCTAAATACTCAATGTCTGTGCACCAAGACAGAAGTAACAATCTAAACGTAATCGCTGTTAATCGTAGAGCTTGGCAACGGTAATTCTGCTGCTGGAAACGCAGGCGGATAAAATGAGGCTGAGCGCTGGTAATAATGGAACAGCATTGCAGGAACCCTTGACCCCATGATAGAGGCCAGATGGGCTGATATACTAACCCCCTCTCCATCTCTCATTACTCGGTCCGATCACAGGGTTTCAAACACTCTCCCACTGCTGCTATCTCATCATCTTTAATTTAAAAATGCAGCAGGACTGCAAGAGAGGGAGATAAATATCAGGACCGACCGTCCGTCTTGTCTCAACATACATGTTGCTCAGTCTTGTCGAATGCCCTTTCACTTCCAACCCCTCTGCTTGAAATCAGCTCCAGCTTCTCTGCTGTTCCCATCTGATTGACTTCTGCTCATTGTAGAGCTGAAGAGAAGAGCCCAGAGAGCCATAATTGTTGGTTTGCAGACTCATTTAGCTTTGGAGCACAACCTTGGGACTCCTCTACACACCAGAAATACCATGAAAAAAATATCAGCACGAGATGCTTCGAGAACTTGTTTTCAGGGCTGGAGTGAACTTATTTATGAGGCTACTCAGCTTTTGATGTTTTGGCATCAGGGTGAAGGGGTGAGTCTCATGAAAGTAAAGTGTTTTTTTTTCTGACCTCAACTGCCAAAAGATTAACTTTCTAATTTCTCTTTCAATAGGTTAATTATAATAGTTTCAGCATGTTAAAGGGATAGTTCACCTGAAAATGAGAATTGCTATATTTACTCATCCACATTTCATGACTTTTGTTCTTCTATGGAACACAAAGGAAGTTATTTTGGACCTCAATGTCATTTCAATTTAGTTTGGACCCCATTTACTTTTTACTGTATGTACAAAAACAGTTGAAACAATCTTCAAATCATCTTTTGTGTGTGTTCTGCTGAAGAAAGAAATGCATACAGATAATGAGGGTGAGTAAATGATTTTTGGGTGAACTATCCCTTTAAGTTGGAATTAAAAGTATTATTAAAAAACTTTAAATGTAGCTTTTTATCAATCGAGCTCACATTGTCTAGCTTATTTAATGAAAGTAAGCAACTTTTTCACATCAATTCGTTTACAGAGAACTGAATTTTGTATAATATGTTTAGTTCATGAATAGATTACCGCAAGAAACAAACACATTGTGTCCTACATTTTGTAACAAAGGGCTTTGTGCAAGAACATGAATTAATTAAAACCGTAATAAATCATACAATAAAAGCAGCACTGTGCCGTCCTTGGATAAAAATAAAAAGTTGATCTGTCATTAAATAGGAATAGCTAATGCGACGAGCAGAATTGTTCGGTAACGCCCTGAAGGTTAGACCTTTTGTTGAGCGGTAAAACCGCATCTGTTTGCATTCAGTATTGCCACTTGTCATTGTTGACCGTCAGTAAAGCTATTTCTAGGCGATGCAACAAATTTCCCCCCTCTAACAGCCTGGAGCTCGGAGGCAGAGTGCAATTTATGTAAGCAGAATCGACTGGAATCAATAGGATTTTCATCAGCGTTATGTTTTCATACTTCAAGAGGCCCAGGCTGCCGTGAGGATAAATGATGCACTATCAGTTCCATTGCACTCCTCTCTTTCTATCCCCCTCTCTTCTCTTATCCATCCTTTCACTTTGTGTTCTAATGACAAGATGAGTTTCAGCACCGGGAAATAATCCACTTTACCGCTTTTCCCCATGTCGACTGCTGTCCAGTTTGTTAAAGAACGTTTTAAAGGATTCTTTTGTCTTTTGTTGGGCTTTCATGTGTGTTCTAGCCAGTGATCTAGAAACTGCTGCCCAAATTTATACTATGTATTTATATATATTTTCCAGTAGAGCTACAGTATCAGAGGCATATGTTTTAGGTTTATGAAGATTGTCTTTCTTAGTGAGGGCAGTGCTAATTTTTTTGAGAACGTTAATTGATATCAAACAAAGTCAACATAGATTTTAAAAATCAACTATATGGTGGGTTGCTTGAACAACTAGTCAGCTATTCTGTTTTAAAGAAGCTCTAAAAGGAAATCATTTTCGGTACAAGTTAATCTTATATTTGGGAATGAATGAATTAATAAATGACTTGTTAAAGCAGAAATGGAGGTTCTGTATTTAATTGCAGAAATGTAAAGGTTATAATGTTATAAAAACAAACTAAAACTTATTTGAGCTGTAAAGTTGTTTAAATCATCGTTTTTCTACAGTCATTTTAGGGTTTATGGCATTGCATGTTTGTGGCATTAATGTTGTAAAATGTAATAAAAGCTTTTTTTTTCACAAATCGTGTGGCATCTTGTGGTTCAAAAGCATTTTATTGGATTGGCCTAATTCACTTCAACTGTATGTGCCACATTGTAACCCACATGATTTTTTTAAAAAGATATTGGGGTAATAAAAAAACATTATGCCACAAATTGTGCTTATCTTGCTGGAATGTCCCTTTAATAATTAAGCTGTTGCTGGTGGTACTGCAAAAAATAAAAAATAAAACCAGCCAACTTCATTAATCACATCAAGACCCATCCATGATCTGGTTTTATGGTTCTTTCTCCTCATACATTGTTTTATGTTCATTTCATTTGTATTTGTTCTTCGCCACAATCATTTATTTGTATATCGCTTTTCACAATACACATCATTTCAAAGCAGCTTTATAGAAAATGCTTGTGCGTACATTACAATTTAGAGTGATCTGTTATCAGACGCTACGGTTTCCCAGTAATTGATTTTAGAAATGTGCATATACAAATCACAGTTAGCTAACAATGTATTAATTTAAACACTATTAATTTAAGGCAGAAACAATGAGCTCATTGAAGTAACGAATACATGTTGTTAACAAATGATTAGGATATATAGAAAATTGTTTGGCATAAGTGCATGTTGATTCAGAGTTTTGCTCGCAGGAGTTGGAGCCATCTCTTCACGGGTGTTGGTGCATCTGAAGTCTTCATAAGAAGCTAGATCTAAACTGGAGCTGACGTACTCTCAGAAAAGCAAATGGAAATAATTAGTGTAGCTGCTGTTCATAACATTAAGCAAAGATAATCATGTGCATTTGATCTGATATAACCGGGTTACAAGGTTATGAGATGCATTATGTGAATGCTTGGCTAAAGAGATGTCTTGTTTATTCTATATTTAAACTGGGAGACTGAGTCTGAGCCCCGAACATTGTGAGGAAGGTTGTTCCAGAGATTAGGAGCCAAATGCCAAAACGCTCTCCCTCCTTTAGTGGACTTAGATATACTAGCAGAAGCCCAGAATTTTGTGACCTTAAAGAACGTGATGGATTGTCAGGTTATAGAAGATCAGTTAAAAACAGGAGCTAAACCGTTTAGGGCCTTTTAGGTTTGTAGCAATACTTTGTTATTAATACGGTACTTAATAGATAACCAGTGTATACCATATTCATCACCAATATATCATAGCTGTGCATTTAGAGAAAATAGCCTTCATATTCTCCATATATATATCTCATTAAAAGTGTCTACATGCACTCATGGAAGTGTAGAGGACTTTTATTGGCATCATAATCATCGAGTCTATCTCTCTTCATCATGTCATGACAATTAAACCCAGGAGATAAAGGTGCATGTCTTGATGTAGTGTGGTTTTGATGTACTCCCATGCAGGGAATTACAGTAAACTAACCGTACACCCCCAATGTGACGGAAGAGAAATGCACATAATGTGGTCTGTCATTTTAACTGGCCGATATAATTGGCGGCAGCAGCTCTGTTAGCAATGCATCATAATCATCTTATTTTAGCTCATCCATTGCGCTTCCTGCCAGAACCTCATTGTCCTCTGGAAATAACCTGATGCATCTGGTCTGACCGAGAAAACCGTCCATTCCTATTTCAGAAATTTGCATGCTCTTTTAAAGGAGAAACATGATGGATGATTGTTGAAGGCCATGTCCATTATGCGCAAAGATGTGGCAGGGCTTATTTTGGTATGCCTGTACTGACTTCTAATGCTTTATTTATTGTCAATAAAGTTGGAGCGGTGATTCCCAGCTAGGGATGGCTGTACACCATGGGTGTATTTAAGCAATTTCCAGGTGGTACTTCGAAAGATTTCAATTTTTTAAATACTGTGTATTCACTCATGGGTGTCTAAGTGACTTTTCTTGTGTTAATGTGGATTTAATTTATAAATAAATTCTCTGTTACAGTAGGTATTTCTCAGAGAAAGCTTTAATGATTGCCCCCAATTTGCTTAAAACTTAATTAAAGAGAGAGGAACCGGAGTTAATTTTTCGCCAGCAGTATGAATTTACTTTTTTAAGACTTTATAGGATTAATAATGTTAATGATAATACAATATGACATATACTGTATACTGTACAAGTTAAAAGGAACATTTGTTGTTGTTGTTGAAGGAGATCACTGCTTGCAGTTCCTTCAAAGAATATTTGGTGCTGATAAGCCCAACTAGTACTTTATGTTGTATTGCTTTCAGCAGTTATTTGTGGTCCTTCACCAAGATGATTTATTTCCGGTGTAGAGGAGGTAAGTGGCAATGGGAGTGGACCCCCATCTGCACGAATCAGAGGCATTACTCATATTTTCATTATCTTTGATTTCCTTTTTTTTTTTTCTGGAGTCTTGTCAAATCGATTTTTTATTTATTTTTATAAATCAGCCATTGCCCACTTTTTTTTTTCTTTTTCCCCATACATGCCTTTTTTGACTTCCAAGATCTTCTCATGCATCTTCAAGAACTGTTGTTTTTCCGTGACATTTTGTTGCAACCTAGCACTAATTTTATTCCCATAATTTATTTTCTTTGCATTGCGGGCTATTCAGTATAATGGCATGTTGATTATGTGCTTTGAAATTACAGAACAGGAACAAAATGACTAAACATCCTTAAAAAAATATGCATTTACTTAAGAGTCATAAGAAATGAAAAATGCAATTCAAAATGTATTATGTTAAAGGGCCACTGAAGTGCTTTGAAATGCACAGCATTATTCAAGTGTTGACTCAAACAGAAAGACAGGGCCGGCCGCCGGACATATCGAACACCTCCTTCCCTTTTTTTATAGCCAATGTTTAGTTTATATCACAGCTCGGTAAAGCCGCAGATTCCTCCTAATCTCTTACCGTTTCTCCTCCATATCGCTTTAAAATATAGCATTCTGTGCAGAATTCAAATGGGTCCGATACGTTTTGTGGTCTGCGCCGACTGGCACATATGATCCGCTCTGTGCTATCGTGTCTCTGGACCAGAGCAGACTGTGAGTGTGCGCTGTGGTGGTTCGCGTGAAACCAGACTTCATTCGCCCCAATGGAAAGCATATTTACACGGTCTGTATCTTGCCCTATCCCCTATATAGTGCACTATAGTGCCATAGAAAATCTGATAAAAAGCTGAAGTGCAGAGTGATCTCATCAAAATCATTGATCCATATTGGCGGAAGTGAGAAAATTTAGAAGATATAAGCATTCAAAACTTAGTCTGTCACTGTTTTGGAGCGCATTTAGCATGTAGGTACAAAAGCTCCACTTCAATTTTGATTTCAGGGGGACTTTAAATAACTGAGGCATGTTTTCCACACCATTTTGTATCAAATGAACACAAGAAAAAAGGTTTTTATATAGGCTACTAATAAAACAATACAGAGCAATGTACCTCAACATTAACCTACATGTATGTTTATAAAAAAAAAAAAAATCTTAATAAATGATAAATGCCATGCAGGGATAATTTTTGACTGCACCTCAAAATAATTTTTGAATCAAACTTGAAACTTGAAGAAATTATTATTTTTTTATTTATATAGTTATTAACACCATCTAAACAGTTCTATAATTGCAAATCATTTGACAAATCCCACAAAATGATCTAGGAAATGTTGTCTATATTGGGTTTGCAATTAATCCTAAATATATTCCCTGAAAGTATTTCTCTCATGCAGTCATGCCCCTCAGGTCAATTTGACGTAGCTATTTTTATTTTTTTTTATTTTTGAGAAAAACCGTGATTTAAAAAAATAAATAAATTCTTCAGTGCAATCAAACCAAGAAATGAACCACACAGAACTGTGCCTTTGTCCAAATTCAAATTAGCATAATTTGGTAAATCTCATTTCAAAAGTATCCTCTCCTTCTAACTGAGTGTCGGCTTACCAGCAGTCGCCCACAGTTGATGGACGTGTTCCTGTTTGGCAAATATAACATCATTTGGATTGGTGGGCTGTCTCAGTGGTGAGTGAAGAACATCAACCTCTGGCTGTGAGTTCCGTCAGAGTTATCTGCCGCTGAGGCATGGAACGGACAGATAAAACAGTCCTGAAGGGGAAATGATTCCGCTCCTAATCAGATTTATGTACGCAGACCACAGAGGGAGATTGATGTCTTATCTGACGCTGAAGATTTCAATTCTCTACGCTACAACACAGATAAACAATCAGCCTTCTGTCTGGAAAGCATTTCTTTAATTGTCTCTCTCTGTGTGTGTGTGTGTGTGTGTTTCTCGGTTCATGTTTTGTCTGGGCTTTTCTGTATTATGTGCATAAGAGCTTGGCGGCAATGAAGCATTTCTGTATTTTCCTTTTTTCACGTTGTTCAGTATCTCTTTACAAATGATTTCAACCAAACAGCCATTGGAGCCAATTAGATTCAAAATGTTGAATGTAAGAGCTAAAACACAGTAAACATCTAGTTAAAAAAAATAACCGAGGCATGTTTTCCACGCCATTTTATACCAAATGAACACGAGAGAAAATAAGTACCATTTTTATTTGCACTGATTAATACAACAATACATAGCAACGAACCTCAACATTAACATACATGTATTTTTTATTAAAACATATTTTAATAAAATAAAAATAAAAATCATAATTTGAGTCCATCTCAAATGTATAATATAATCAGAATTTTTTTTATCCGTTCACTGAAATGGACAGTTTGAAATGATTCTTGGAAATAAACCAATTCAAATGTATTTACTCATTCATTTTAGGAGTTTAAATGAGAAACACTGTCTAAACCGTTTTATAATTGCAAATCATTTGATATCGGATATCGCCCAGCCCTATTGTGTATACACATGTATACACGTGTTTCCATGGCATGGGTATGAACATTTGCATGAATCTTTGCCTAAAATGCATCTATAATAACTGCAAACAGCTAGGTTCCAGATACTCACTGTCTGTTTCCTAAGCCTTTCGTGGATATTTTGCAAGGTTATTAAATTCCAAACATCTGTTTTGCCTCCCTTGACTAACGTCTGAAGACAAGAGCTCAAATAGAGCTCAAACCAAAGCTTGCATATCCCTCCATGTTTACCATATTCTAATCAGCGCATGAAGTACTAGCCACCATTTTGTACGAGTCCGTTGAATGCTCACATTTAACCTTGAAATGCCCTCGCTCTAAAGCTCACACTTACAGACCACTATCAGACTGATTATATACGGCAGCCCTCCATCAAGACTGATTGGATGACTTGACTGAGATATCTTTAAGTGACTGCATTAAACAAATTAAAAGAGAACGAGAGAGAGAGAGGAAGACAGAGGAAGAGTGAAGGGTTTTCTCATTTTACCACTCACTTAAAATGGCCAATTAATCAAAGAACAGAGTATAAAATGACCACAAGATAATGGTAAACAAATCTCGACATTTAGGGAGGAGTGCAGTCTGGATTACAGGACATTGCCGATACTATGATCATGGAGCACTGCATTTGTAAACGCATGCATTAATTGGAGTAATATTCCATTTTTCTGTTTTGTTCACATACTGTTTGGTTATGAAAAAGATGACAACCACATTCTGTAACAGGAGTGACTCCCTTTAGGTCTCGCAACCAAACTGAAAGTGAGATAGGTTAGCATGTGCTGAGTGAATGCATTTCTTACCTTTTAAACGTATTTAAACTTCATATGAAATGTCAAAAATGTGTGTAAAATATCAATTATTCTGTTTATGTGTTTACTCGAACTCTCTTACTTCTCGATTAAATTGTATTTATTTAATTATTAAACTTCTATAACATTTGGCGTGTAACTTGCACCATTTGTGATTTGAGCAAATTGTGGCTTTTTGAGGAGATATGCTAATGTTTTCCTAATATTTTCTTTTTACTGGAAAATTACAAAATGGGTAAAGTCTGATTATTGCATGTAACGAAACCCGAAAAGGCTTAAGTTATTTTGGCCGAAACAAACCCTTTGAAAAGCTGTAATCAGGGAGGTATACAATGCTAGTGTAAAAACTGTTGAGGGAAGAAAATGGTGATGTGTAGCTGTCAAATGCAACTCCTGTTTCTAACAAATCATGCCACAACCCTCTTCTGCTACTCCTTTTCTCTCCATCTCCGTCTCTATAAATACAAAGAACGATTTGACAGGCAGTTCACATTTTTTTATGGAAATCAAAAGCTTCTCTTACTACTTTTTACCTCCGCTCTTACAGAATCAAGGCTGTGCCAGTTTAAAGTGAAATGGAGAGCGAGACATGTCGAAGAGATCTAAAATGTCTTAAATCCGCCATCGCAGACAAAAACTCATCGCCTTATCTACCGACGTCAAATTTTCTTCTTACCACAGGGCCGTAACCCCATCCCCTCTCTCCAATGAAGCATGCAATGAAAAAGATCTTCTAATTATTCACAAACGCAGGTTAAGAGCTTGCAGGAAATATTTAATGTGTGGCATTTTTACGCAGATAATGATGTGTTGGATTTTAGGATTGTGTCAAATCTGTGTGGGAGATATTAATTGCCTTTAGTGGACTCTGAGGCTTTAAGTTCCTCTGGCAATAATATAAAATTTATGAGGTAGACTTGTGCTGATCTTCCACTCTGAGCACAGAGCACCATTTCTTTGTTAGTCTGTACACGTTTAGCATATTCTCCACCACCTCCTACCCACCCATTCTCATACCTTGGTGCTGTTTCCTGTGTGAATGGCTCTCACACTCCATCTTGGCTTGATAATGATGCCCGGCTTCTTCTTCTTTTTTTTTTTTTTTTTCAGAAATGAATAAAGCTAGAATCGTTATTTCTCCTTACAATGCAAATTGATTCACACATTTTGAATGGTCACTAATGGGTGAACATTATAGTCATTAATGATTGAGAACTGGTCCTCCTCCTACTACAAATTATATTCTAATTTTTTCTTCTTCTAAATGCTCTTCGGCTCACATCTTAGTCACACTTAAAGGCGAAGTGTGTAATTTCTTTTGTGCTGTTAAATACTCTTTCACAGTTTCATGTGCTAAGAACATAAGACATTCAGAGATTGCCTTCTGTTAATAAATGATCCGTTGTGCTTGTAAAAAATGTCCAGAAAATGTGTTTGAGAGAGTTCAGTGTGTAATTCAGAATTGAATTGAGAATTATTTTTAAATTCCAATTAATTCCTGAATTTGAATTCAATTTGAGTTACCAAAAAGGGTGCAGAATTGAATGTAAGGAAGTAGAATTGAAAGGAATTGAAATTCATAACTCTCATTCTAACTATAAAAGCGAAGTTTGCCAAGACAAACTCTTGCCAAGAAGACATCGTTTAACAGTTGTTAAGCCTGATGGATGGGTAGATAGATATTTTTGTTTTTGAAAATTCATTAAATGTCAGTCTATCATATTTCCAAATTAAATCAAATACAAGGGTTTTGTTAAATTATACCCAAATCTTATATTCTGAATTTTGCAGAACCCTTGTATCTGATTTCATTTGGAGAACAATAATTGGTGGGAGAAAATATAGACTGACATTGATGGAGAGACCCAAGTCTATATCTAGGTACGGTTGGGCTTCTTTGACCCATAAGTAGCCACTTAGCAACCACTGAAAATACCTTAGAAAATCACTTTGCAATATGTAGCAAAAGTTTTGTAATTCCATCCACAAATGCTTTACAGTCCCACGTTTACTTTCACAGCAAATCATGAGTCAATAGAGCTACAGTAGCGAGGACAAAATGTGTTTGTGTCGAGCATCTGTTCTGGCTAAGCTGTTTTTGTGCTTTTCCCTGTTGTTACTCTTCAGTGTCGACTGTATGCAAATCCAGTGAGTGGATAAAGACTCAGCCCTAAAGTAAAACTCAACATTTATTCAGACTAACAAACGACTGAGGTAATCTGTCAGCCTATGTACAGTATGTCACACATTTCTCTCGCTGCGTAATGCAAATAGAGGAAATTAACCCATATCCTATAGTCAGTCTGCTGTTTTGAACGGAGATCCATCAGATATTAAAAGGACTTGTGTGAACAATGGAGCGAAAGAGAGAGGAGCAGTCGCGTTGAACATTTTGCCTACCTTATGATTACGCAATCTCCTCTCTAGATGGTGTATATTTCCCGTGGAGCACGAACCGAATCGCAGATAGATTAGATTTAGAGCCAGTGGGAGTGATAAATCTCTCTCCCAAGCTTTCCGTTCAGGGACGCCCTCTTTTTCTCACACCCCTGCACCTCGTGAACGTGGTATGGCCTCTTTTTGAGGCTTTGTTTGTACACGCTCTTGCTCTGTGTAATTGCACTCAATAGGTAGCAAATGCATCGTCGTAAATCAGTGCTTTCCTAACATAGGCGGGTCAGGCTGGAGCTCGGCCTCTCTGCTCTAGCGAAGACAAACATTTACCCAGGTTTTCCAACCCAACCGCTCACCTGTCAGAACAGCGGAGGCTCTCAGATCGCGGACCCTTGCTGGCGCTGCCCCACAGGCTACTGGAATGGGTTCAAGGATTCGGAGCTTAATGTTATAATTGCTCCTGAGATTTCTTGATTAATATTTTTCTCAAGAAGCTTCTTTTAGTTACAGTAGACCAGTGGGGTCAGATGTGGTCACATAGTGGTTTTCTGCAGGGCTCTATGCCAGCACTGAGAGGCCAGGGAAACGAATAACCACAAATGTTTTGAATTAGAGAGCTCCTGGACACATTATTTACATTATCTGGATGTGCCTTTTCTCTACTCTTCCTGAGGGAAATAGACTAGTTAAACTGTTCCCCTATGCTAACAATTGTGTGCGTTATCCAAAATTGACCAATGGAAGGTCGATCAACACTTATTGAAATTGAAGTGCAATGTTGTGTGAAATGTTTTAAATTCGATTTAAACTGAACAAATTTCAGAGACTCAGAGACACATTTCCACATGACCTGTAATGAAGTTAGAACAACACAGCCCATTCTCATCCCTAGGTGTCATGAAACTGACGCCTTGGGAATCATTTTGACCATGCTTCAATATTCGACGCTTTAGGCACCCTTTAGCGTCAGTTACATGACGCGATCCTAGGGCGTCATCTCACTGACGCTTTACCTTTAACGTCAGTTAGATGACGCTATCTAATCCTAACCCTACCCCAGACCTAAACCTACCCGCGTCATCTAACTGACGCTAAAGGTAAAGCGTCAGGTAGATGACGCCCTAGGATCGCGTCATGTAACTGACGTTAAAGGGTGCCTAAAGCGTCGAATATTGAAGCATGGTCAAAATTGTCATTTTAGTGACGCCTTGGGGTGAGAATGCGTTGAACAACAGCAAAATTAACAATTAAACAATTAAATCAATTAAACATTTCATTTAGAATAACAGCATATAGTACTTGTGAAAATGTTTGCGACACCATGACAGGAGTGAAATTGTAAATAGACATTAGTCATAGGCCATAGACATTTCTTACCAGCCATGAAACTGTAACAAAATATTTTTGCCTTTATCACAATTAGTTTTTCTTTGGTTTTGCACATCTGGGACAAACCGTGCAGGCCATTGTGTTACTCTGATGCACAATTTGCTTTTTGTTCCTTTTAATACTGTAATATCTTTAAAAGACTTGCAGTTGTGGCATATGTTTTCTTTTGTAGATGTTTGTGTGTCTTCAGTTTTCATTTGCTAATATTACAAAGCATGATTATTTATTTATACAATTCAACTCAAACCATGTATTGTTAACGTTCGTAATGCAGTTTCCTGCTAATGATTCGCTAAAGCAAATTTTAACAGCTTGTCAAGGGTTGATTTTGTACCCTGCATAGAGGTGTTCTGGCTGCTTTCTACAAGCATACGTGACTCATCTAAGGTTTGGCAGCACATTTGCGTTAGTATGGAGAACAATATGCATTACCATCATGGTGTAAAGCAATCTTGTTAAAAAAAAAAAACCTTGTTGAACAATATTTCACGCCCATCTTTCAGCTCTGACGGCTCGCACTTAATTTATAAAGTGATATTCATATACTGACCCAACAAAGAATGAGCGTTACAGCTTTCAATCAAAGAAGTGAAGCGGAATTAACCTTTTCTAAGCAGGCAAAGAGAAACGAACCGCTAACTAATGATGTAAGATACTTAATTACGGCTCAAACTATCCACCGGAGAGTTGCATGTGACACTTTAATTAATCTACCAACTTGTACTCGTCATTTTCCTCTGATGAATAATAGTCAGTGATGGCTGTTGTATTTAATCATATTGAACATTGGCAGGGGTAATTGGTAACTGCAAACACTCTAATATGGGCGATTCAACATGGGAATTGGGGTCACGCAACGTGCAGTCCTACATGTGGCGAGGAGGGAGCAGGAAACTGACACGTCATGCGGTGCGACACGCTATACACAATCTAAAATGACATTTAAAGAGCATTTTTCAATTCACCAATGATAATGCATGCAGCTTTTATGACCGCTTATTTATTAAAAGACTACAAGGAATATTTGGATATTAAAAAATCTATTTGTCACACAGCAGGACCATTTAAAATGAACTAGTGAAGGATTTTGCAATAAATAAAAATGGTGAAAACTAAGAAAAACCTAAGATACACAGGGCGGCGGGGTGGTTTCTCGAGTAAAGAAAACTGTACTTATTAAATTCTTTATTTGCATTTGTGTTGCAAACAAGCAGAGATGGTCTAAACTGCATGCAGCACTTCTTTCACGATAGAGGCAGGGTGGAGTAATGAGGTTTTACAGACAGTTTGAAGATCAGTGTTACTAGGTTTAGTCACAAGCTCTTTTTTTTAAATACTTTTCATTGGTTAAAGTTTTGCGATGTACCCACAGAAAGACATAAATGATGACCAATAGTAATGATTGATTTAAAAAATAAAAATAAAAAAAAAACTTAATATGGTGATGGTGACAAGGTTTCTGCCCTCAAGCCAATCACTACCAAATAATATAATAAATAGATTTATTCATTCAAAAGAAGCTACTACGATTGTACAATGTGCTATTAACATCTCAAGACATAAGCTAGGCTGGACAGCAGCTTTGTGTTTCAGCATCAAATACTGTGCACCATTAGTTGAAGTTCTGTTTCACTGGAGCATTCTTCATTACCATCTGCTAGCAGCAGTAGTGGAACGACATTAACAGCAATGCTATAGGGACGACCTACCAAGAAAAACCTTCAGAGAGGAATTTAACAGAGCTGTTTCATCACCCTGACTGCTATTTCTTTGCTATAATACTCCTAGTGTTGTGTCATAGGGTAAAGCTGTTTGCACATGGGCTTTTTGCAGCCAATAGTCACTCTCACAAACAGCAATATGCCACTAATTTGTTGTTGATAAATTGGTTGAGATGTTTCTCAATATGAAACTGTCCTCTTATGCTATCTCGTGCCTTAAAATTGAGCCAAAATGAGAACAGTTGTCCGTTTTTGAAGTAAGCGTCTGTTTTCCCAATGATAATGTTCTTGGATAAAGGACTGTGGGAAGACAATCTGTTGGGCGTCTGTTCTCCAAATAGAATATAATTCGGTGATGAGCAGAGGCAGTAATGGATGTGAATGCTGAATGAATGTTGCTTAAATGAATCACGGATTTGGAGCGCTAAACTTTTGGCTTGGTATAACTTTTTTGCATGGTATATTGACGCTATTAAGGCATAAACATAAGGTATGTTGCGAATTAAATGCTAAATCTCCTGATTAACTGGTGTGGGACACTGATTCAGTTCATTTAATAGATTATACCGTTTAGATCAGTTCTGAGCTGCAAGTCTCGTAGGATAGTAGTTTGGAGTAGCAGAAAAGCATTGGTCTGAAATAAGTGCGGCGGGTGTCACATGTAAGTCTGAGGCATTGTTGACAGATGGAGAGTATAATCCTCTAATTGACAAGCACTTTGTTGTTCAGCAGTAAAAATTGGTGGCCATTCAGAAAATACGATCTAAACATATAAGCATAATGTAGCATCTCAAAGAACGTGATGAAATAACATAATTATATATAATGCATTTGCTGTCTCACACTTATTTATTTGATTCAGTGGTTGTTTGCAACGAGAATAGAGAGGTAGAAAATGCATGCAATTTTGTTTGATGTAATCTGCTAGAGTTGTTCCACAAGAAACTCTTTTTTTTTTTTTCATTTGCCATGTTTTCCAGCT
Organism: Rhinichthys klamathensis goyatoka; assembly: GCF_029890125.1. Classification (NCBI taxonomy): domain Eukaryota; kingdom Metazoa; phylum Chordata; class Actinopteri; order Cypriniformes; family Leuciscidae; genus Rhinichthys; species Rhinichthys klamathensis. The sequence continues at coordinate 594,441 of NW_026606718.1, forward strand.
AAAGACATTGAAACATTTTGACCAAGACTTCACAGTATAACTTTTAATTGGTTTTGGAGTTTTGTTTTGGGGGATATTTATGCATATGCTGCAATGTGCAGTCATTATTGTTGAAAGTTGAGGTATTGTTGGCATACAGCTTCATTGGCTGTGTTTAAAGCATACTACTCACATTATTTCTACATTTTATAGTGTGCATACTGTGCAGGGTATGAACATTTTCTGTATGCATGGATTACATTTTGCAGTGTGCAGAATGCAACAGAGCACTCTGGGTTGTATCCCACAATGCAATGCACACAATTCCCAATCCTTTCCTTGTAAAGAATAAGTAGCTAAAGCTTTCAACATTTTTGTTTTTCTATTCACTCTTTTTATATAATTGGACTGTGGAAAGTTTTGACTAGGGATGCATATATCAGTATGTAATATTTTCTTTTTTTTAAATATCAGATTTAGACTTGTTATTGGTCAATATTGAATATTCAATTGTGCATGCTTATTTTTCCTATTTTTCTAATTAAAAAAAATAAATATATATTTGTTTACAGGATTAGCTTTAATTGAGTTTCAGATGATATCAAAGGCAATCTATAAGAACAATTAGTAATTTAATTACATTGTCAAATGTCATCTTTATAAAAAAATATTTAAAGATTTTCTAATGTACATTATAATGTTGTGATGCCGAAATTAAATGTATATATATTTTTTAAATTTGGACAAAGTATGGGCAATTTAATCGGTCTTAACATGAACATAAGTAATAATACTTGAAAATATTAATTTGATTATTGTTATCGGCCAGAATTGTGGTATCGATGCATCCCTATGTTTGATCCAAAAGTGGAAATGGATGCAAAAGACACCTCTTAATGAACTGAAGATGTAATTCTATGCGATCATGTGTCAACAATGTAGCATATATGGTTTGATGTTTACATTTCACATACTGCTTTTAAAAAGACTAAGCAGTATACAGTATATACTGTGCAGTATACAGTAGGCTAGTATTCCATTTGGAACATTCCCCCTTTGAATAGCATCACACTATCCTTGTAGGAATATGAATGCCTGCGCAGAGACAGTGGCAGTAGACGTGTTCATCTTTTCCAGTTTCAGTCAGTGGCTCTCAATCTGTCGTTTCACAGATGGCTGCCGTGGAGGTAAGGACGGGTGCATAGGCCAGGTGGACCCAATCAAGCTGCTAAATCAAATGTAAATGGCGGAGACAGTACGGGGCAGGGCAACATTTCCTGCTTTGTAAAGCATTGGCGGAGCATGTAGTGTGCAGCTGCTCATCAAATGACACCCTTGTGCCGGGGCGACGGGTTGCGACATCTGTATGTGGAACCGAACAATTGAATTGGGCGAAGCCAGGGGAGACGGTAGAAAAGGAGCGATATAGTTTACGGCATTCTGCTTTAGCCAATCTCCTGTGTTTTTTTCCCCCGACTTCCAAACATGGTGATGAAAGGGCTGAACCTCACGCCGGAGCTTCGAGGTGTTGTGTAATTACCTTTTCCATCTGCATGCTGTTTGAGTGGATTGCTCTTGGAGTTTTGCCAGTACGGCGGTGTAAGACGCTCCTACATCAACCCTGAAGATGTTTCACCTTTTTTCATCTTCGAGCTTGATTATTTTGCCTTGCCTCTACACATGCACAAACACACACATGCTGTATCCATTCACATATTGGAGGTATTCAAATCAACAAACGGCGCTACAGCAGGTCGCTCTCACTTGCACTGTTTTGAATTGTGTGCGAATCTTTAGGACATTTCAAAGACGTTTTCATTGTAACTGGCACTTGCTCTTGAGAAAGTAGCTTTCTCGGAATGCTTTTAAGTGACAGGAAGGCCACTAATTGCCTATTAAGACATGCAACTTGGTTATAAAAAAGAATATGACCAAGGATATATGTGACACACATAGTGTTACGAAGCAGCAGGAAGCAGGATCCAAGTGCAGCAGTGTTTTTATTAAATAAAGACTAGAACTTTGACAAACTCAGACTAAGACTCTGGAACAGAATAATCGACATGCAACATAACAACATCAAGAACTCACAAAGACTGAACTAGACACAGGGCTTAAATACATACTGGACTAACGACGAGACAAGGGACACCTGTGAACATTTAAACAATCAACCAATGACAACATGACACAACAGACAAGGGAACACAAGGCAAGATCACATGACTAGAACAGGGGATCACATGACAGACAAGAACCAGGAACAAGAAACAAAACCCAAACCGTGACAAATAGTTTATTACCTAATGTTTCCTTGACTTTCCTCTGAATATTTGACTGAGAAATTACCAGTGCTTGACAGTTGCATTGTTTAGCATCTTCTGTGTTCGAATGTTTGTGGCGCTAATATGTAAAATTGCTTTGACTGACAGACAAATTTACATTACATTTGAAACTAACAAAAAGAACCCCATTCACTCTAAACACCCCTATCTCTGTCACTCTCACAAACACAGCACATCCCACCTCAATAACAGATCAATCCAGGCGACATTTGGACATTTAGTTATTTTTTCCTCTCTCTCTATTATCCTTTTTTTTCCACTCAAAGAATGAAAACAAAATGAAACCTTGAACAAAAGATAAATGGTTCCAACCGCCAGCACAAAACCAAACGTCCTCAATGTTTATTCACAAAACATGTATTTTCTTAAACAGTATTTTTGTCTTGTTTTCCAGTTAAAAAAATCTAAAATCCATTTCAAACCAGATCAATTTACTTGAGAGGAAAAAATGTGTAAGATTATAAAAAAAATGTTGTTCCGTGTTTGATAAAAAAAAAAAAAAAATGTATTCTCCTCCTCCCTATATTGTTTTCTCTTGTTTTGTTTTATGGTCGATATGTGTATGTTGTACAATCTTTATGCATACCACTCGTTCTTGCAATATGAAATAAATAATTATAATAAAATTAATAATACCAACTAGTAGTTCAGACTTTTATTTATTTAAACCTCCTTTAAAACACAAAAAAAGTAGTCTAAATATCTTACACAACTTGGCTTACGAAAATATGGTTTTAAGGATTGTTTACATGTGTGTACTGGAAAACAAGTCAAAATGGCAGTTAGAATGAGTGCTGCATTCTGCCTTTATAGAGCCATTGCATCTTGCAAGTCATAAATGCAAATAAGTGAATATTGTCTATTATTATTCATAAAACCGTTTATACCCATGCATGCAGCCTTGCCCTGTTGTTGGGTAAGTATGTGGGGGCGTGTTCCAGAGGCGTTCATGTCGGATTCCTCGCTCTCCTCCTTACTCCAGCACTCCCACCGGCTTCTATTTGTAAACTCTGTTCTCTGGAGCCATGCTCCTAATAAACTGGCCTGATTTGATTTCCTGCAGAAGAAACCACACTCCTCCATGGGGTCTCTCTGCCTCTGCCTTTCTCTCACTTCGCACTAAACCACCCCCCCGCGGGTCCCGGTCCCTCACAGGCTCTGCTCATTATGAATCGCTGTTGGCGTGTCAGCGTAGTGATGGAGTGTTGGGGCAACACTGCCCCTCTCTCAGCAGGACGGGAGATGTATCTAACAGGTTCTTCTGTAAAGTGCTTTCCTCGTCGGCTGCAACTGCAGTGTGGCCAGAGAGATGCAAAGCTCCTTGATGGAAATGGTGGTCGGGTCTGCACAGCGAATTATTATTATTATATTATTATTATTAATAATATTATGAATAATAATAATACAAATATTTTATATATAAAAATGTGTATTTTTTTATTATTTTTATTTTAAGAGCAACAAGGTCGAAGTGATGCACAGCTCCATATTGTTATAAAATTGCTGATTGGTAGGTATTCTATTACTTTTTTAATTAATATATATATATATATATATATATATATGAAGAGTTCAGATGCAAAAGCCTCTAAATGCCATCTGAAATTTTCTTCTAAAATGATCATTTTTATCAAGCTCGTATATTTAAATTCAGTAATTTCACTTAAATGACAATAAATGGGTAATTTTTCTTGCCATTCAAGTGAAATTATGGAACTTAAATATACGAGCTTGATAAAAATGATCATTTTAGAAGAAAATTTCAGATGGCTTTTAGAGGCTTTTGCATCTGAACTCTTCATATATATATATATATAAAAATTTTTTTTTTTTTTTTTTTTTTGAAAATATTCTGTATATATATTTTTTCTTTTATTAAAAAAAGAAAATGCATATACATTTTTTTTCCTGTCTTGCAAAGCTGAATTGCTCCAGTCTTCAGTGTCACATGATACTTCAGAAATCATTCTAATATTCTGATTTGATGAACAACAAAGCTGCATCTTAAATGTTTTTTAATATTTTTTTTATGTCAGTGTCACTTATAGATGCACATAATTATCATAGTCCTCTTCGACCTGTGGATTAAACTTAATAACATGAACACTATTCACCGCAGGTGATTTGAAGTTTTACTGTAATTATCTTGAAATTTTTTTCGATGGTACATTTTTCAAAAGTGCTGCTTTAATGGCTCCAAAGGCAGTGCTTTATTAGGGATGTTTTAAAGACGCAACTTCTCAGAGTGAGTTTGTGTGCTGACAGTCAAACAGCATGTTGAAGCACAACACGCTGTCAGCACACTACTTGAGAAGTTGTCTCTTAATGTAGTATTTAAATCATCACAGCTGAAAACATCTAAACAAACTAGCTGACATCATGACTGGTTGACCATCCCGACCTTAGTTTGAAGGGAGAGGCGAGAGAGGGCACACGGCAGTCACTTTTTGTTAGATAAATAACACACGACTCGTGTCCTGAGGTGATAAGTAACCATCATTGATCTCCATCTACGGAGCGCTCTGAGTCATTTCGGGCTAATTCCTCACAGTTGTTTTTTCAGCAGATGCCATATGGCGAGGGTTTCATGCCACCTGCCTTTGGGCGGGTGTTGTTGTTGGATTTGGAGGTGAGGCAGAGTGGCAGGCCTTTTTTTTGGCAAAGATTGAGCGACATCACCTTGAATCAACTAATGAGCAGAATGGAGCTCGTCTCTTTTACATCTGATCTACACCGGCTTTCTTCAAGCACTCTCCTCAGAGGGTGGAGCAGGTGTAAGCCATGTAAAATTAGCGCAAACAGATTAGATTTATGAGAAAGGCTATGCCATTTACACTCTTTTAATGTGATAGACGCACTTGGGGGAAATCTAAGACTTTCTATTTTCCCAGGGAGCTGTTTGCATGCCTAGTTTATTAAAAGTAGTTTTTATGTAATTTGCTTGGGAATATTAAGGGAACAACTCATTGAGGGAGACATTTGAAAAAAGGCCAACTCATCCTGTTTCTTTTGAGATGTTTGTATAATCTAATTTGCCAGATGCAAAACTTGGTGGAATCTAATGCTCATACTTGAGAAATCTGTGTGAATTGCTACACAGATGAGCATGAATTCATATTAAGAACTGATCGGAAACGTGTACTCGTATAAATGTGCAATGAGAAATCCTAAATATTTAGATGAATATTGGGAGTAAAAAGAAAAAAAAAAAAAGCCAAAACTCTTTCTTTTGTGCAGTATTTCAAAAACCGAAAGGCATTTTGCAATGGCATTCTCCACTGCAACTGAAACGCAATTATCTGCCTTTTTTAGATGAGAATTCAAGGAGAAATGTCTCGGAATGGCATGTGGATTTATAAAGCAATCTGTATACACATTTTCTAAGCACTTGACCTTAGACGTCTTCTGTTAAGAGTTGTCAAATATTTGTTTGTTTGTTGCAGGGAAGATGGCAAACCTCAGTTGGTTTTCATGTCAGGTGATGAATCGGGGATTCATAATTTTTCAAGCACTGCAGTTCGACTTGTCATTGTGGTGTTCTGGTAAGGTTAGCTGACAACTACTGTGCATTTTCTTTGTGATTGCAATTGTAAATATAAATATATAGTCAGAAATGACTGGAAATGTTGCTGCTGGCAGAGCATAGATTCTCACAGGCGTTTATCCTGGCTCTCATGCTCTGTGTTTTGCGATGGTTCCCACATGCCTCTGTTTATATAACAAAATAATAAAAAAATGCAACCCTTGATACTACAAGATATGCCTCCGTTACACTACGGTTCAGTGCAGCACCCCTGTTTCTGTGCCTCTAGCCCTGACAAACATCTCTGGAAGCTGAAAGTATTCGGTGCATGTGTTTATTCAAAACAGGGTGAGCGATACATGCATGCACCCTTATATTTCGTTCGCTTTTCTTTTCTGCTTGGCAATATGTTTTTCTTTTCTTTTTTTCAGAACAGCAATGTGCATATTTCCTCTCTTTGTAACATTGATTGCCATGAATTCAGTGAGGAGAACAGATGGGGTTAGTTACTTTGTCAGAGTAAAACAATGTGTTGTGTATTCAAGGTACCTAAAGGACTATTGGATGTTTTAACTAAACCTATTCATTGCGTGGGTAACGTGCTGTCGGTCAACCTCGCCACGCGGTTTATTAACCACAGCTTTGCAGAGATGCAATGATATTTTGTTTTTTGCAAGTGAAGTATGCTTTTTTTAGATTTCAAATATATGAAATGGGCATGAATTACGAAGTTGAAGCTTTTTTAAGGTACACCATTCAATGCAGAATTCATCATCTACAAAACCTTTCTGTACATTTGCACACTGCACACAAAGGGCAGTTTTACTTTAAATATAACTTGCCTTTCTTTTAAAAGTGTTGTAAATGGAAAAGACAATTGTTCTATCAAATTAAACGCACTAAGAACTGAATACATGGATATGTTTAAAGATGTAACTGCATAGTGTATGCACATTTTAAACCTTTTAAAAAAATCACTTTTATGTAGTCCTGAACCATTTGTTTACCATTTGGAAAACTCACCATACCAATTGTGTTAAGACATAAATGAAACCTCAAATCATGTGGCTTGTTGAAGATATTATTTCTTATATATACAGTACGGTACTAGTTTCAATATAGGTCAGGTAAGTAAAGACATGTATAATGTTATTGAGAAGATTTTTCTATTTCAAATAATTGCTATTACTTTTAACGTTATATTCATCAAATAATCCTGAAAAATAATACATCACAGTTTCCACAATAATATTAAGCAGCACAGCTGTTTGACATACATTGATAAATATAAGAAATGCAAATCAGCAAGAATGATTTCTGAAGGAAACGTGCGACACTGAAGACTGAAGCAATGATGCTGAAAATTCGGCTTTGCCATCAGAGGAATAAATTACATTTTAAAATATATTAAAACAATTATTTTACATTTGTAATAAGCTTTCACAATATTACAATGCTTTCCTGAGCATTAAAGACTTTCAAAAACAAATTATTCCTATACATTTTCAGACTTCACTATCATTCACTTTGGATTTTAACTGAACTTTTTGTGGTGGGTGGTGCTGGCATAATGATGCTAGATCAATAGTCGTAGGTTTAATTCCAAGAACTGGACATGTACTGAAGCCACAGTCCTGCTCTTTAAACTGTGCCCATGAGCAAGTTATTCAGTCCCACAATGCTGCAGGGGGGACTGTGCCTGTAATTAGTATGGCTGTGGATGAAAAATGGCAGCGTCAGCAAAATGTCAGGAGCCCTGCTGCAGTAAAGTGAGAATGGTTATCTGTACTGGAGGAACCTGTCTGTGTAAAAGATTGAAGCTGAGTATATTGGTCCTTATTCGATGCATTAGAAACGTACAGAGGTTCAAAACTACATTTTGATGTCTACTGCCCTGGAACTGTTTGCATTCAGATAGGATTAATGAAAGAATTTACTTCAGATTCAATTATTAGTCTTGGTTTATAGACTATCCCCTGACAGCTTAATACATTACTCACCCACCATCACAAAGAGGTATATTCCTTATTCAGCCTTAACGACTTAAAGAGCGATTGATAGAAGTTAGATTCAGATGCAGGTACAATAAGGCTGGTTCTAATGAGCGTTATTGGAATCTGAAGGCTGCGGTGTAGACTTCAGGAGCTCTATAATAGAGCCGGCTGCTGCTGGTAATGAGATGCCTCTCCCAGTTCCCCTAATTGCCACCCAGCCCCTGGACTGCTCATCAGAGAGAGCCTAATTGGCCATCACTGCTCATGCAGGCACAAGACTAGGTGAGAACACCAGCCGTCCTCCTTCCAGACAGGAAAAGAGAATATTTAAAGTCATACATTAATTTTTGCTACATCGTATAATTTACTTTTTGATTCGTGTGTGTGTGTTTGTTGTCTCATGTGCATTCCTAGTACACTGTATAGGTTTTGTGGAGCTAGCAATCTCAAGGTCGAGGATTTGATGCCCACATAGGCTACTGTATGTTTGGAATGGAATATTGTAACATAATGTTTGTCGTATGTAAACTGCACACTATACAGTGTGTATATAAACTCTATGCACTATGCGGCTTCAACCCTTATTTGTGTAATTCCAGCATTTACGTCTAGTTATTTTGCAATTTTGTGTGAAGAAATCTAAAATTCGCAGTCCAGAAAAGGATTTAGGTAACATTTTGTTTTACTGTGTCCTTGTTACAGTAAATTATGTAGAATTACATGCAACTAACCCTCAACTAAACCCTAACCCTATTGGAAGTACATGTTGTTAGTTAATATTACTCGGTACTTAAATATATAATTACACTGTAACAATGACACATTAAAATAGTGTAACCATTACTTAAAATTCACAGTAGTAGTAGTATTTCAGGTTCATTGGTCACAATGGCAATACAAAATCAGAAGTGTCACAACAGGAAATGTAATAAACAGAAAAAAAAACAAGCAATACATTGAAGAAACCTTTTATAATGACAGCATTTTTATAACCGTTTTGGTCACATTTGGTCGGGGAAAAAAGAATAGTTAGCTATTATTATTATTATTATTTGCGGTCAAATCGGTGTCACCGTGAGCAAATGAATTGCTTTCCCGGCTTTAAAACGAGCGTTCGTAAATATTTCAAATAAAAGTTGCGCTCATGCGGTCCCTATAAGCAAACAACGTCATGTCATAAATGATAGGAAACTTGTAGGAAACCCAGCAACGGCGATTATTAGCTTCTCTTCCATTTTCTCGGAACTAATGTTTTGGTAGGAACGAAAGTTTACATTGTATGTTTCTCTGGAATCAGCCAGCGCGAAGGACGTCTATATTCCGATTGGTTGCCGGCGTTTTGCCCGCTGAACCACGTCACAGCTCATTACCATAAAGTTGAGCTGCTTTCAACTTTCTGATTGACGCTCAAAACGCCCAAAACGCGACGCCGATGGATTTGACGCTCCTTGCAGCCGAGAAAAGCCAGCTTCCATTGAAAGATGAATGACTTCCGGCCGCTTTGGAAGCTCAAGTCGGCGGCGGTGTGAACGCACAGTAACACGGTCACTCCTATACCAGCCACTTTGATTGGTTGAATTTTATATATAATAGATACATTTTATTACATTCATATGTAATAAATACATAGACTTTTATAAATTCATATCGGTACTGAAATATCTGAAATGCTTCCAATCATTTTCTGCATAATAGACACGATACCAGCTGCCCAAACACCCAAAGTGCGTGCACATAAAGCCGCCTCTCAATACTAAATTGAGTTTTCTTTTTCGCTGCTTATTGAGCTTAAACAGTCAAATGCACACATAATAATGTCTTGGCGAGTCTTCACTTAAGAAATGTAAAATGTGTTTACGTGAATGTAAAAATGTACAGAATTAAAAGAATCTGCCAAAGAAATGAAGGCTGTTGTGAAGTTAATTTAGATGTTAATGTTCTGGGTTTGAGTTTATGCAAGTGTTTTTGGTGCGTTTTATTATTTTTTTGGGGACCAGAAGTGCAAAATTTTAAAGTGCAGAAAACAAATTCCCACTGCAGGAACATGTAAATAAAATAAAATGCTTTGCAATTATGAGGCTTCTACAGCGAGTCAAATATTTTGTAAACTATGCAGAAATGAATGCAGGGATCTTGTGGTTTCAGCAGCTTTCATGCGTTTCCATTAAATTACCTCGGTCTTATTTCGCTAATGCATGCTTTGTACATGAACAGACCAATTAATTTGCGCTTGCCCTCACACACATGCCTATGTGTGTGTGTGTGTGTGTGTTTCTGCATTAGGTCAGCTGTAAGGACCAGTGAGTCCTTGGAAAAATTGCGTCAGCTCATCAAGATAAAAGAGGCCCGTAATGTGATATTGATTGATGCTTAAATCAGTTTGATAACAGCTTTGTCAAATCAGCTGTTTTAACAATCAGATTAGAGCTTTTAGCGTCATCGATTGGACAATTTCGAACCTGAAAGATGACAGTCCCAGAGTAACGTGCGTCATGTTAAAATCACCCATGCATCAAAACGGAAACGGTTGCGAGATCGCATTAGCCCCCTGTCATCATGTCTGGAAAAAGTGTTTTTGTAAGACGATCAAATATTGTAATTGTAGTTCACAAGAGCAACAGATCACAATAAACCTGGAGAAAATAGCAATTACTGCATTTTGAAGAAAATTATATATGTTTTCAGAGATGGACCACATGAATACACTCTTTGTTATTGCTAAATAATCAATATTGCAGACTTTGTCAAGGAGGCTCCTTAAATAAGCAGTTTGGATTCTAGATAGCGTATCATTTAAGCTTGGGGTCGTGCTAACCGCATGTTTATGAGTTGAGACTGAAGGTGCATGCTCAAGTAGAGGTGACCCAGGAACTGGAGAGCTACTGAGATTGCAGTCCTGCTCAATAAACATTGTGCCCTTCAGCCAGGCCCTTGCCCTGGGTCATTCTGGATGAAAAGCGTCTGCTATATGCCAAGTGACTGAATGACTAAGCTTCTATTCCATCAATCAGTGCAGCCTACAGAACCGCAGAGGACTGAGGTGCTTAACCCTGCATGCATTTTGAGTTTTAAGTTCCACTCTCACAAAGGACATTTCTCTTTATAAGTCGAGTGGGTATATAGAGGTGAGCTGATGGCACCACTGTGCCTATGGCAAACCACTGTCCCCAGCATGCATCAAGAAAACTGTGCTTGCAGAAAATGTGCCGCAAGTAGGAGTGGGAATCATAAAGAATTGAATGATTGCGGTTTCGCTTAACGTTACTGGTTATGTGACTTAATTTTAGGATTTTAAAATAATCTCCCGATAACTGATCCAAACTAATCAAAAATACTAATGGAATCCTGCAGTTGTTACCTTAAACCTAGTGTGTTTAGGCTGATTTATTGATGTTAAATGTTTTTGGCTTGAATAAAATCAGTTGATATTTACATATTACCACATGAAGCACATTTTTAGGTTAACAAATCCAGTGACGACCAATTCAGACCACAAACTCACTCTTTTGAGACTGATTCCCCCCCCCCCCCCCCCTCCCCCTTGCAGATAAATTTTTTTTGCATGCAACTGAAAAATGCATTGATTGTTCACTTTTTATACCACAGTCCTTCATCTTTCTCATCGCATTTTCTACTGTAGAGGTGAAACACTGTCAGAGTATTTTAACCTAACCAAACGTCCTGAAAAGAATTTGACTCGAATATTTTTTTATTATTTTGCTATATGTTGCTTTGTGTGAAAAGCATAAAATGAGAAGTCATAAAAATAGACAGTTTAGGATTCTCTAACAGATTCATGTGCAATGAGATTTTACCATACCGCTGACTAAGTAGTTAATGATAGCATGGGTTGAGATTAAAACCTAGTCATATCATATACTGTATGTATAAAGAACAGTGACTGCGTTTAGAACCTCATCCTCATCTTGAGGGCTCCCAGCTTGAGAAGGTGACCGAACGTGGCTATTGCAGAGGTCTCTTTATGGCCCATCATGTTCTGACTGCCGCAGAGCCCAGCATGGGGTCCCTAACGCCATCGTCACTTCTTCTCTACTTCCCTGATCTCTTAGCAACACCACCTCCACCTCTCTCATCATTTGCTTGTGCTCTACTCACTCACTCTCGGAGGAACTCTGCGTTCTTGCCAAATCCATCTGTTCTGGATGAGGGCAGACTGGGTGAAAATGGAGAGTCCTACAGCGTGACCCAGGTTCAGATTCTTGTCCTCTACTTTGGAGGGTAGGAGGAGTTCTATTGGCTGTTCTCCATACCCCTTTCATTAGTCTCTGGGAAATATTGTCAAAGCACTTGATTGTTTTTTAAGGCTTCTATAAAGGTTGAGCCTAGCCAAAGCCTCTTTGAGGCAGGTCAGTTCACTTGGAGACCAGCTTGGCAAGACCTCCAGGCAGCTCTTTTCTAGGCAATTGACATACAAGTACAGCTCCTGTCTACTGAAATGGAGAAACACAGATCTTGAACTGGAATCTTCGATCAGAAATAAAATCTCAACACAGTGCTATATTGTAAATAACTATGTTTCCAATCCAAGTGTGAATATTTATTTATTTTTTGGTAATAATATATATTTTTTGTTGCTGTTGTTTTAGTTGTAGCTAATAGCAGGTTCCATCCAAGTTTCAAAATTGTATAAATCAAATTTTATTCATTATTTTTATATTAAATCATTTATTTTAATTATTATTAATTGTATTATTGTTTTAATGTTTTATTATATTAGTTAGTTAGTTTTTATTATTTAGTTAGAGTTAGTAATAGCTATTTTTCCAACCAAGCTGCAAATCTATTAATAATAATATTGATATGTTGCTATTCTTGTTATTTTATATTATTTTCATTTGGTACATATTTTAGATTGAAGGACAAGGTCATCCACCTCAAGCCAGAGTAGTTGTTTTACTTGATGTGCATTTTGAAATGGCTATTATATTTGAATTTTGGTTTCCATCATTCTTTTAAAGCAATATCCCAAAATATGTGATGAACATATATAATATATATAATAAATAAAGCAATACCTCTATCAAGAAGCCGTTTGGCTCTTTTAAGGCCTTGACCCCAAGCCGGCGACCAAAGCTGACTGTGTTGTCGCCTCTCATCGGCTGCATCTCAGCCAAAAAAACTGTGCTTGAACACACCAAAAGGACTACAGGCGACTGCCAGCTCTCACGTGTGTTCTGTGCCTGCATCTAAGGAAATAAAGGTCTATATCAGGCAGCAGGTATCAATACAGTCTACATTCGTTGTTTAAAAAGGGCGAACCGAAACTAGGACTGCAGATGTCCAAACTGTAAGCAAAGTAGCGCTTGCTAACCATTTTCAAACTCAAACATGCTGATCACTTTCTTCATTCCAGGCGACTCATGTTGTCAAGAAAATATTTACATATTGAAATGCTCAGGTAAGATGACGTAAAATTAGAACAGCCTTTTGTCTGTACCATCTTTCGTCGGCTGACCTTTGGCTTGGTTTCACGTCCTTAGAGGAAGGACTTCCATTCCTTTAGTCACTAATTTTATGCGCATATATTTTTCTTTAAGTGGTTCTCTTCCTACACTCTCTCTGTTTTTTAACGATTTTTTTTTGTGAGTATGTTTGAGGAGCTCACAACAGATTATACCTTTGGTGTGATTTTAAGCACTGTGTTGCTATTTGTACCCCATTGAGATCACTATAAGCTGTAACATTTCTCTGTAATTTAAGCTATGAAACATAAGCTATAATTATTTCTCGTGGTTTTTAATAGCTATTATCACTCATCAGGTATGCACTTATACACGTGTAGTTTCGCCTGTTACTCACTTCACAATTCAGCAAACTCTAAACCGCCAATGAGACCCGATGTTTACAATTTATCCAATGGGGCCACGCTTGGGTGTGCAAATTTTGATTCCCACCCAAGCAGCCACCACACATCAATTATCACTGAGTGTTTGCGATTGGGTTGAAAAAAGGGACTGTAAGAGCTGGCACAGCAAGCACACCCTGGCTTCACGCCCATCGTACTGACCTATTTTCATGTTCAGATGTGATTATAACTATCGGAGAGGCCACAAGCTTTCTTTTGTCTTGATGTGCTAGAGTCCCACGTGCCATACGATACGTGGGTGAGAAACCATGCGTTGGAAAGCCGCGATGCGGAGGAATTCGATTTGTAAGCACATTTGCACCGTTTTAAAAGTTCCAGTCTATGCCACGTAACCTTCTCACACAGAAAGAGACGCTTCCGCTGGGCTCTCGACAGCCAGACTGCTCCCGTTTGAGTAAACAGCTTTGGGGTCCATCTGTGGAATTAAATTTGCAAATGAGTGTTGCGAAGATCCACTGTGTTCATTTTGACACACATTCGAATTTGCTACATACAGTTGGGGAAAGCAAAGAGCTGTACCTTGTTACACAATTTGAAGTAGCTTTTTCTTAGCATGTGCAATTCCTTCAATAATAATTGACTAATTTGTCAGTGCACCAGATTATCTTCTGAGAGGATTCAGCTAATTCTGTATGAATTGAGTCTTTTCTTGCCAGAAATAATCCTGTTTATTTCCTCTAGCTTTAGCTCATAAATGCCCGACTAAAAAGCACGGACACGAACTGGATAATTTCAGAAAGAGTGCTGGCAACCGGTGTGAGGTTATTGATGGCAGATGTAGACCGGTGAGTGGTGTGTGTGTGTGTGTGTGTGTGTGTGTCTCCCATTGATGAGAACGATTAAAATGTCTGGTGGTTTGGAATACAAACAACATCAATTTCACAATATCGGACATGAATGTTATCCTATCGCTAAGACGGGTGACCGCCATCTGTAGATGATGAATACTCATAGATTGGACGTGAAAAGCCATCAGCTGGTTGCGAGCTTATTTAAAGACCTTTGTTTGCGGCAGATGCTACATCAAGAGCCATAATGATGAATACGAACGTGAGCGACTCTCCGCTTCGGGTTATCCAATCAGTGTAAGGCAGAACTAGTGTAGCACATCATCTTGCTTTCAGAAATTTCTGTTTATCCACAGAATGGAATCAGCCACTATTTTTCGGTGCTGGCGTCCGTGCAGGTGCTCTGAAAGCCAGTCGGTTTGACCGAATCAAGTATAATCGAGCTGTCGGAGAGGCCTGTGCTCTGTCACACATCATTCTGGGCACATTAGTTCTGAGTGCTGCGTGGTCTCCCATTAATGGAGTGGAAAGGAGAGCGTAATTGAATTTCTCCAATGTATGAAACTGTGAGCCACGCTAACGTTTAATTCATAGCTTGTGTCATTGTTTTAGAAGAAGAAGAAATCACAAAGCGCTCGGTATAACTCAGTATGTCCTTGTGTCAGGTCTATTGTTAAAGTTTTAAGTTTAGCAATACTGCCACCGTTTTTATAGTAGCTCCCTGCTGAAAAACGCTTAAAGTGAAAATCAAGCTTTTAATGTTGTTTATATGTCTGTTTTAACATGCTTTAAGACAAACATGTGCAAATTCATACAATTTTTTAAAAGAGTATTTTATCCTTTAAAATGCAGTGAACCAAAGATGGTATCAAAAACACGGTTTGAAATAGCTGGTGTTTCTGACGTCACAAACTACCTTGTTATTATTTCTTCAACTGAATGTGTTGTGTGTGTATGTATTAGACTACCTCAACTTTAACTTTATTTAAGTTAGTAAACATTTCTGATTTTCACTTAAGTTTTTATTATTTGTAATTGAAGTATTTTTCTTTATTTCAGCTTTATTTCAATTAACAAAAACTATTTAAATGGTTTCATTTTAGTTAACAATAACACATAGCAGAAAGTAAGTGTACAAGTTTTTTTCTTATCTTAGTTTGGGAGACCAGACTGTTTCAAGATGTTTTTTTCTCACCTGGGTTTAGTCACTAAATATGAGTCCGAGAACTATAGAGCTGAATAAATATGTTCATTGAGGTAATCCTTACCAGCCAACTGCATAAAAGTGAATGCACATCACTGTTATTAAGTGTTTTGTGACTACAAATCAATACGCACAGTCAGCAGGTGAATGATGTTCAGCTATTGAGGAGGACGAAGAGAACAAATCTAGACAGCAATTTGAAACTGTCAGCTGTAGCTTTACTTAGGGCAGTCTATTTATTTATTTGTTGTTTTTTTCTGCTCGTCTAAGATGCTAAAGACATCGTCCAGCTGATAGGCCATTTACTCAAGTGTTTTGTCAGTTTATCCAGACTTTAAGGAAAGATAATCCATAATGAGAGAGAATAAAACAATTGGGTTATGGGTGTATATTGTGGTTCAGTTTTACATTTACATTTATGAATTTGACAGATGCTTTTAATGCAAAGCAAATAACTTTTTATCAGTTTATTCGGAATCAAACCCATGACTTTTGCCATTACTAGCTGCATCTATACTTTTTCAGCTAGAGGAATGTATTGCGTTTTTTTAAGTATTGTCTTTTTGTATTTGGCTGTTTTTAGATATTAGAATGATTTCTTAAGGATCATGTGACACTGAAGACTGGAGTAATGATGCTGAAAATTCAGCTTTGGCGTTACAGGGATAAGTTATATTCTAAATTATATTACAATAGAAATCAGTAATTTAGTTTAAATTGTATTACTCACTATTATTTACTTTATTTTTTATTAAATAAATGCAGCTTTACCAAGAATAGTAGACTTTTTTTTTAAAGCATGAACAACATCTTACCAACCCCAGTATTTTGAATGATAGTGCATATCATATTGCATATTAAGCTACATTTTTTATATATATTTTTTTTTAAATTAGGGCAATAATTTTAAATTAGTTTGTTTGCCTCAAGAATATTTTTTTTCTTCACCCCCTATTACCACAGAATTATATAGACATCTGTTGGATTAAGGGCCAGTTTGTGAGCACATCGACTAGAGAAATGGTCTTATTGGACACTATCAAAAAAGAACACTAACAGGAAATGGAGGACTATCATTCATTGTGGCAGATGGAGTTAGGACATGGCCGAATGTTCACTGGTATTTCCTAGAGTTATTTGGCCCTCACTCAAAATGTCAGCTGTAGACCGTAGATTACCAGGGCCGTGACTCCAGAATGTGGAGATATTTGAGAGCATGATGAAAAGTGGTAAAAGACAAGAGCTGTGTAAACAAACACTGGTTCAGGGTTTCCTCAATGTCACACTGATATAACAGCACTGAAGCGTTTCTGTCAATTTAATAGGGTTTTAGAATTAAAAAAAAAATTTTAAACGTGGGGAGGAAATGTCTTCCTTCTCATCGAGTGATATAAACCATTGTCATGAATAATTGAGAGGCTATTGCATTAGCTGTGGTGTTCAAGACATCAGGAGTTAAATATGTGAGTAAGTTTTACACAGAGGGAGGTTGTAATTGTCAGTTTAGTATAAATCTTATTTTCCCTGTGTTGTGCATGTTTGCAGTCTAAATTAAATGTGATGAGATGAAACGAATGGCAAGAATGTCTTTTTATTGAGTTGTCCTCACGTGCAACAAGCAAAGATACTTTGTGATAAAAAAATTATGAGTCAAGAAACAAACAAAGAATAAGAAATTGACAAGCTCAGGACTTTCTGGTTTGAATCAGTCTGGTGAATCTTTATTAAAGGGATAGTTCACCTAAAAATGAAAATTGTCATCATTTACTCACCCATTTGTTGTTCCATACCTGTACGAGTTTCTTTCTCCTGTTGAACACAGAATAAGATATTTTAAAGAATGTTGGTAATAAAACAGTTGATGGTCCCCATTGACTTCCATAGTATTTTTTTTTCCGACTATGGAAGTCAATGGTTACCATCAACTGTTTTGTTACAAACATTCTTCAAAATATGTTTTTTAGTTCAGCAGAAGAAAGAAACTCATACAGGTTTAGAACAACATAAGGGTGAGTAAATGATAACAGAATTTTTGGGTCAACTATCCCTTTAACTCACTGAATTAACTTTCATTTGTATAATGAACAGTAAAAAAAAGAGCGTAATTAGATATGCACCAATAGCTGATTAATATCTGAATGATATCTGCCGATACCAATAGTTTGACTTTCTCAAGGGAAAAAATCACACCCAACTAATGTTGTAAACTATACAGGGAAACCTCTCATTTGGTGCATTAGAGGTTAAAATTAACAACAACAAAAAACACTATAATATTCAACTGCTATTTTCAGATAATTACTCAAATAAAAACTAAAATGTTTGCACATGAATGCTCTGTTGCACAAAAATGCTTGTCAAATTTATTCAAACATGCATATATAATAAGTAAATAAGCTCATCTAGTGTTTTTTTTATAGCTATCTAATGACCTGTGAACATTGGATAACTTTCCTGAGGTAAATGCAAGGTTAAAGGGATACTCCACCCAAACATGAAAATTCTGTCATCATTTACTCACCCTCAAGTTGTTGCAAACATGTATGATTTTCTTTCTTCTGCTGAACACAAAGGAAAATATTTTGAAGAACGTTTGGAACCAAAGAGTTGTGGGGCACCATTGACTTCCATAGTATGGAAGTCAATGGTGCCAAAGAACTGTTTGGTTCCAAACGTTCTTCAAAATATCTTCCTTTGTGTCCAGCAGAAGAAAGAAACTCATACATGTTTGCAACAACTTGAGGGTGAGTAAATGATGACAGAATTTTCATTTTTGGGTGGAGTATCCCTTTAAGTGACGTTGTTCATAAGCTGTTTTGTCACGTCTTTATGCGGTTGAAACACTGATTTAGCGATTACTTCAATTTCGGTAAGTTGTACTGTATCGTTCAACGTACCTTTTGATGTCCATGCATGTTTCTAATTATTAATCACCTTAAAGTACTAGCGTTCTTTCTTTTCCATTGTTCAGAGAGCATGTACTAGACTCTCTTCTATTTACCATTGGAGGTTGTCCTCAAAGTGAGCAAATTGCTAAAGTTCAGATTCGACTGAGTGTCTAGCATCAAACAGCAATGAAAGAAAATGGCTTCCAGGAGCAATGTAATCCAATGAAAGTCTGTCGTTTTTGAGAGCAGCGATTGCAGTTTCAATACAGAACATGCCTGGAGTCCTGCATTGTCGATATTGTCATGGGCAGGTAATAGATAAGCGTCCACTGCGACAAACTAGGCTGCTCATCGGCTGCCATGTCCTCGGGTGGCTGCCTCTTTTCGGCAACGGGTGAGTAATGCACCACACTTGTTCTCATTGCGGTAGATTACTTACTTATTGATTGAAGCCCAGCATTTCACAGATGGATGCCCTTAGAGTGTGACAAACACTTTAAACACCATGGAGCCTAATGCACCTAAATGTGACTCGGGGTGGGCGTTAAATAATGTCCCATCTCTAATTCACCCAAATTCACCATTGCTCGGCCCTGTGCCTGAGAAAGGGATCCATCTTGATTGGTTGTCTGAGGGTCAGAGATGTATGGCCGCAATTACCCCCAGCCGCATGTTGTCTAGCTTTGGACATGTAACAAATAGTGTGAAGGGGTTTAAGTACCCTTTCCTGTTCTCCTACCGTCTTGACAGTTAAAAGGAGCAATGAATCCCCTCCTGATCAAGTTGAAGCAGTTGATGAAGAGATGAGTCTCTTCTCCTCCTGCTCATCACTGTCACTTAAACTTTGAAGAAGGCGGCTTCATACACACGAGGCAAGAAACCATGGGATACCGAGACGGGATTCTGTACAATTGCACAAATCATGGGCAACAATGTTTACTCAGTCCTTTTTCTTCTGTGGCGGAGAGGTGGTGCCCTGCATAATAAGCTCAGATTTGCATATCACATTGATCCAGTGCTGTGTGAGAGCTTTATGTGCAGTGATAAACGCCAGATGTTTCTGAAATCCTCAAACAGAATTTGGCCCGGCTCCTTGCAAGCGCGCTAACAAGTTACCTTGGGCCAGCTAACTCAACAAGGTGTGAAATCTCAGAAAGGCCCAGCCTAAAGGAATGTCCACATGGCTTTCGCTTGACAGCTATTCTGTTTGTGGAGTTTCATTTCATTATATTGTTATGCTGTGGGAAAGCTTTTAATTAACTTCATGGAAATTGTATTAGTCTGGGCTTATGTTTTAATAGTAGAGGTGCACGCTTGCCAAGATCTGCAAGGGTTTTTTTCCATGTTGTTGTGTATATATATCCGAAGAGCCTTCAAATTATGTGGATGATAAATTGAAGATTAGCCTCTCAGGTAAAACTCTCTGAATAAACACAATCATTTATTAATAACAACCATAATAACTATAATGGTAATCGCTGGTGTTTTTGCAAAAACGGGCAGTAATTGCACCCAAATTTTAGATACCAGTGGAAATTCACAATTCTCTATTCCAGTTTCGATACCGAAGCTAAAACTACTAGCCTAACTAATATAAATTAAAAAAATTATTAAAGACAAGTAAACAGTAAAAAAAAAAAAAAAAAAAAAAAAAAGAACAAATAATCAAATTACAAGCAATTTCTCAAATGAAATAAATAGTGTTTTTAAGGTTGGTCTAAGAGTAGTTTTCAGGTATAAATTGAATAAAGTAATCTGCTTATAGTCTTCCCTGTATACATTAAACATAGTTTAACCCTTAATAAAGTTACACGTTTTTCAGTCAAGGGCAGTGAGAGATTTCTTTCTTTGTCTTTTGAATTAACATTAAAAACACAGACAGCAGCGGGAATACACTTTAAGACATAACGTAAAGATCACAAATAATCCTTGCATTTAAGCCAAAACCAAATGTTTACTTCTAGGATACTTGCCGAGACGGGCATTTTTAAGATTGATTTATTTTTTGTGAATTTATCCGCTTGCAAGACGTGAAAGAGAGCTCTATTCAGTATTCGCTCCCTGACGCAGCTTTCTGATTGCGCGCTTCAGATGTGTGCGCACAGAAAACGAATTGAATTGAGTTCCCTTTTGCATCTTCTTGAATATATTGACAAGGCTCAAACTTAATTGACGATGCAGCACTACCCCATCAACAAGTTCATGTTCTCACAACATTACATTGTCAGGATTCATAAAAATGTTACCAGCCAACTGGTGATTGAGACTCTTTCATATACTCGTATATTTGTTTTACTCTCATTTGGTGCTTGCGAGTGTCCATTTTAGGCCTATATTAGGGTCACTTCTACTAGTTAATATTGGGGTTTTGATCTGTCGAAGAAGTCACTGGACACGTATGTTGGCAGACTAGAGATGTCCTTTGGCTGTTGCTTTTCAAGACAAGGATTAGTTGTACAGTCAAGCTGGTTCTTAATGTCTTGCATAAAGACCATCTCACACCCAAATGCCTAGTTTGGTGGTCCTTACACTTTCTGTAACTTACACTAGCGCTTAACTTAATAAATGCCATTCCCTTGCCACACTTTGACGCTGAGATCTCTTTGCTATGGATAGGGTGGCTTAGACTTTAAACAGACAGACTCGTCGCTTTTGCTTCCATCTCACTTACAGTGACTTTGACGATAAACTCTGTATTGTAACGAGAACATCCAGTTGGAAAGAAGCTGTCGGTTGCTCTTACTACGCTTTCCACCCCCTTTGCACTTTCCTTATTTTCTTCTGGAATAAAAAAAGATAACAACGAATACTTGAGGGAATGAAGTAAAAGTGGAACAGAGATCAAAGAGCTCTCGCTGTCTCTCACGCGCGCAGCACGTCGGCGAGAAAGTGCAACTGTGTTTTTGCTCGACTATGACAGTATTCTACAGTTTACCGTGTGTCAGATGTGCCCGTCACACACTAGTCATGAGTGCCAAAATAGTGGCAGAATTGTATTTATTTATTTCCAAATGTATTCTGTAATTGGAATAAAGTTGTGATTCACCTGCGCTTATCCGTAGACAAAAGCATGTTTATCGCAACCGCAATCAAAGGGCCATTTAAGCCATGAGAGACATTTTGTCTTAAACACATAGGAAAGAATTTCCATAAGGCTATCATCACCTCACAAAGGAGTTTGTGTAAAGATGCAGTCTGGGGCCCGCTTGAAAAAAAAAAAAAGCTGCATTTGAATGCTTAATTCCCAGGGCGGCCGATCTCTCAGCACGTTCACAGATGCGTTTCAATTGTTAAAATATTTATGAGGTGTTCATTAAAGACGTCTTTACTGGAATAGGCATCCAAACACAAACATGCAAGCAGGTACCGCAAGAATACTCAACAAAGCCAGCTTGAACTAAAGCATCTGTGGGAGTATTTAGACGGGGTCTGCAAAACCAAACAACTATTATGTTCCACATCTTGCACCTTCATTTTCATTTCGACTTTGTACACGCATTCAATTTAAATAGCTGGGTTGACGACTTATCAGCATTTAACTTTACTTTTTAGAAGCTTGTATAGGCTAAAAGTGCTGTGATATCAGTATCTCGACGCCTACACACTGCTTCAGATGAATGTTCTCGCTGTGCGAGTTGTAAAAACATTTGTTTGCATTTTACCATAGCAATCTTCCAATTCTGTTCATGGATTTTGTTTTGGTCCGTAGCTTGCTTGTTAAATAGTGAACAGGTAGCTATTTCTGCGCTGTGCAACTGAGCTGAATGCACTGAAGCACTCTTCGCATAGCATCTTTTATTTTGTCTCCAATTTGCCTTGAAATTTTCCTGTGGAAAATGGACAATTCTCTTGCCTATGAAAAAGCGGTGCACTGGCCGGTGCAGATTAGTGTTTTTTTTTTTTTTTTTTTTTTTTAAATAGCAGCTATTGGAAATAAGCATAGGTGGGTCACTCAGAATGCCACATAGCACTCTGCTAAAGATTGAATAAATGAGTCATCTCTTTCGGGTCCAAATGGATCTGTGTTACCACCTCTTGCAGAAATGATTCTGGGCTTGTTTGTCCCACATGGTAATAGCTTAGTCAAACAAACAAGGCTTCCTTGTGGTGTAATTTGGCCCTCCTTAGATATTAAACAAAACCACAAAATTGCATTGTGGCAAGTTAAAGTTGTCAAAAAACACTTCTCAGGCACAGTTAAACTTTATGGAGGTTATGAGACTGTTGCCTTTTTCGTCTGTGTTTCTAATTTCATTAAAGGGATACTCTACTGGTTTTTCATATTAAACTATTATTCCCTTAACTAAGACGAGTTGATACATACCTCTCTCGTCTCAGTGCGTGCACTACATCGCTGTCTTGCCGCGAAACTTTGTTAGATCTTATCTCAGCCCTGTTCATTCAATACGTGCCAAGAAGAGAAGCGACCAAACACCTCCACGTTTTCCCTATTTAAATACAGTTACTAGAGTAGTGTAACTCGACCAAGAACGGTGACACAAAATAAAATGTTGCGCTTTTCTAAGCGTGTAAAATGGATAACTATATTGTATGGCAGAATACCATAGCAAGTGCTTAGGAGCACTTCGACTCGGCGCAGTAATATCATCACTCGTGAAAAATCCTCTCCCCCCGCTCCCTCTCCTCCTCCCTCTCATTTCAACACGGAGCGGACTTTTCACGAGAGAATACTTCACAATACTTCTTGGCACGTATTGAATGAACAGGGCTGAGATAAGATCTAACAAAATTTCGCCGCAAGACAGCGATGTAGTGCACGCACTGAGACGAGAGAGGTATGCATCAACACGTCTTAGTTAATGGAATAACATAGTTTAATATGAAAAACCAGAAGAGTATCCCTTTAATGCTACGTTCACACCGGACGCGAATAGCGCGTCAGGCGCGAGTGATTTCAATGTTAAGTCAATGCAAAGACGTGTTACGCGCGTAAAAAATTCCTGCGGCGCGAATGAGGCGTAGAGCGCGGCGCGGTAGACGCAAATACGCCTCATTCGCGCATCAAGTTCGCGCGAATGGCGCTAATTGCGCAAATTGAGCGTCTGGCGCGTTACGCGCGAATGGTGCATTTTGTGCATTCACGCGTTTGACGCGAATTCGCGTCTGCCGCCTGAGTTGAAAAATTTGAACTTCTGCGTCAATTCGCGCCGTGTTAACCAATCAGGAGCCTAGCTGCTTGCTGCTGTCACGTGGTGAAGTATCTGGATGCTTTAATAAATTATTTTGCAATTTGACAGTGGTTCTAATGTAGTTCTAATGCACAACAAAGCAAATATTTTATCACATAAAACTTGATTTCAATATAGGCCTATGAGACATATTCATTTTGTATTGAATGCTATTTATTCCATATCTAGATTAGGCCTATATGAAATATTATTATATTTTAAAGACAACCAACATTCGTGTCTGGACAGTGATGTGTGTGAGGGAGAAAAAAATCACAGGACAGATTAATCACTTTTGGAGGCTGGCTCCATTTATCATCAAAACAAAAATAAATGACAGATTAGGTGGATGAGGGCGAGGGTGATCCTCGCTCCGATGCGGGACAACAGGTCATCAAGCTGGGCGCGGGACAGGCGGAAGTACCGCTGACAGCGGCCGTCATCCAGGCGCAGCTCCTGGAGCGAGCAAATGGTGAAACTCGCCACACTGGGTTCGCCTTTGAAGGGTCTGGTGGACACAAATACGGCGACGATGACCCCTACGCCGCCGTTCTGCTCTCGTATTCAGAATATGTGCTATTCAGAGCAAATACAGAGCGGTGACTCTCTCGATGAATCCTCTATCAACATAAAAAAAGATGGCCGCCAACGGGTTTCGATTCAGACGCGCGTAAATTTCGCTCTTGACGCGCGAATGGATTCAAAGTGGTCAAGCGTATAACTAGACGCGGTAGGCGCGAATTTGACACGCTATTCGCGTCCGGTGTGAACGTAGCATTAGACTGACTAATTCACATGAATGTCAAATTTGCCTTTTCTACTATTGGTGTGAGGCTAGTTGTATCGGTTATTGACTGTTTTAAGATTAGATCAATTCAGGGCTTGAATTGACTTAAGTTGATGTCATATGGGAGGGAATGCTAGTGACTTATTTTGCCTATAGGGCAAGAATCGACCCATCCCACATCATGTTTATAGATTTACACACACACGCACACACACATTCTCATAAAATATATAAATTCTGCTTGTAAATTACTCACAAGAAGAGAATTCTAGAACTCAGTTCAGATTTGTAGGAAACTTGAATGATGGATGGAAGAATGTAATATGTTTTAAATCCCAAGTCTTGCACTTTTTCAGTATCTGAATAATCATTTCATTTTGTTTAGCTTTCTCATTAACACATATTTTTATTGATTGACAGTTATGGCCCCAAACCTTCACTGCAGAGTGCTGATATCCAGGATGTATTTAGGCTCTTATTGATTACTAATTGCATGTGATTGAGAATGAATGTCAGTTATGATGTCATTTTGGACTTGCTATCTGACTTGAACGTATAAATGCCACTTAGTATTGACCGAGGGGCTGTTTTCCAGATAAAGGCTTTCATGTTATGGCACTTTAATCCAACCTCCCAGTTCATAGCTGGGGGATTTAGCTCAAGTTACATGGATGTAATCAAGAAAAATATTCTAAAATGACTGACACACCAGCTACGCACGCACTATGTTGCTTTGGTAGTTACAATCGCTTTTTAATGCAGAAGTGAATCCCCATAGTTATTATTCCGTGTGTAAGGAATACAGAAATCACTACTGATATTGTAATGTCTGACATGCTCATCACTTTAGCAACTTGCAATTGAATAACAAACTGTAAGTACAAACTGAAGTACATTTTAGTGATCTGTCAATAAAAACAAACCATAATTCAGTGATGCTGTGCTTGATTTGATCAGTTTATGAATTAGGAGTGCATAATTTCATGACATAAACAGGCTTGGTGAGTAATATCTTATAATATCATCAGATCTTGGTGAGTAATATCTTAACAGACGTCAGCAACACATATTAATGTATACAAGAGTAAACAACGGCAGGTTGTTATCATATAAGTCTGTCAGACTAACAGGCCTACAGGAAACAGACTATACCAGAGATGCATACAGTAGATGCACCCCCCAATTGTTTCAATTTTTTTCCCAAATTCTGTTTTCAGTTTTACTTTTTCTGATTTCCATTCCTGTAATAAAATTTTGAATGAAATAATGAAATACTATTTTAAGTAAAAAGCATCAATTGTATTCATGAAATTTTAATAATTTAATGGTTTATTTATTAAAATATTAACGATAATAGGGCCCTGTGAAATGTTTTATTTTTTGAGAAATTCTATTTTTTATGGATTCTGTTTAATACAAATTTATATTAAAAAAATATATGGGAATCAATTAATGCATACATCTTTAACAGCTTAATCAGCAGTGGTTTAATATTCACAGACACTAGTTCATATTGCAACTTGGTTAATTGTACAGTGCTACTTTTCATTTATTCATCCAAAATGCTGTGACATTACGCATTATATAGTAAATTCCATTTTTATGACTTGATTCCACGATTCAGTCCACGTTTTCCTCATCGCGGAAATCATAAGGATGTAGATGCGGCACCTCTCCAATATGTGCCAATTATGCATTGCAGTTCTGAAACACCATCCTGCTGAACCTCATATTCCTGGTCTCTGCAGAAACGCAGGCTATGGCTCCACACCAGCTCCTTTAATTTCACCGCTGCCACAGAGCAGCCAGGTGGTCTATAATAAATATGACTCCATACATCATTTGCAGCACATTACAGATGAAGAATGAAAGCAGAATTCATTGCTCCAGGCAAGACCATGCCTTGACCTTTTCCCAGGGCAGAGGCAGGAACTTTTGAAAAGCGTCGGCCCTCCATTGACTGCCTACACACACACACACAGAGGGGAATACGCAATACCCTCATGATCTTCTACTAACCTCGACGCCCCCGTCGGTTATCAAACTTCACATTTGTCTATGCTTCGATTATTTGCCTCTGGTAAACGGCCCGTGGCCTGTGTACTGGCAAAATTATACATGTTATTTGTCAGGAGGAACCTATCTAGTTATCTACTAAGGATCGTAATTAGTGTATAATGGCTCAACCTTTTCCTGATGGGTCGTGCAACTCAATTAACAGACTTGCTTTTACTTTAATTTAGATAAGGACGCAAATTAGGCTTGCAGTGAGTTTGTGATACTAGATGCATTTAAAGGGCACGGGAAGGCTTGATGCCCAGGCTGTCAGTGGATATTGGGGATGTATGGAGACTGATTAGGCCATGCAGTTGAAGCTAATGCCTGCTGGATGCTATCAGCGAGGTTCAGTCAGACCGCATCAGCAGGGCCATACGTCAGCAGAGGAGAGCACTCTGCACTGCACTATTCACCCAGGTGTCGGACAAAGGCATCTGTAAAACAAATCGGCCATCTCGCCAAAGAATGATGGAGGGAGAGAGAGAGAGAGCAGGAGAAAGCCATAAAGAAGTCCCTTATTCTCAAACGCTTCTTTCCCATTGCCAAATGATAGGCATTCCAAAAGCTTTCGCATACAGCCGTAAGACTCAGTCGTTCTCCGTGGACCGCTTAGTTTGTGGATTTTGATATACAGGTGCTGGTCAACGAATTAGAATTATTTTAAATAGTGCAATCATGAAATTCTTTGAATGCATTTTTTGTGCAGAAAGCAAATCAGGTGTTCACCGCACCTGTCCTACTCGTTAGACTAATGACAGAACTCGTTATCTGGAAAAAAATTTGCTCAGCTGAGCTTTCCAAAAGGCCCATTTAGGCCATTTAACTGTGACACTGTTGTTTTATTGAATTAGAATAATGGTGAAAGCGTTTCATTGAATTGCAATAATTTTTATTATAATTACAATCATCACTTTCTCAGTATTTTGTGGCTGCCCCTTTGGCTTGTATGACTGCCTGAAGTCTCCGCGGCATCGATTTGACCAGCTTGTCGCAAGTTTCCGCACTCACAGCTTCCCAGGCAGTGGCG
Source organism: Rhinichthys klamathensis goyatoka (assembly GCF_029890125.1). Classification (NCBI taxonomy): domain Eukaryota; kingdom Metazoa; phylum Chordata; class Actinopteri; order Cypriniformes; family Leuciscidae; genus Rhinichthys; species Rhinichthys klamathensis. The sequence goes on from NW_026606718.1 coordinate 622,110, forward strand.
ATGTTCTGCTTCAGTTGGTCCAGCGTAGTAGGCTTTCTGTCGCGAATTTTCCGCTTGACGATGGCCCAAAGGCTTTCAATGACATTGAGGTCAGGCGAGTTGGCCGGCCATGCCAAAACTTCAAGCTGTTTTTTAGTGAACGAATCTTTGGTCGACTTTGCCGCATGAGCCGGTGCAAGATCCTGTTGAAATATGAAGTCTTCTTCGCCGAACTGTTCCTCAACAGTCGGAATCAGGAACGTTTCCAGAACATCTTGATATACGGCAGCATTGACAGTCTTCTTGAGGAAGCAGAGTTTCCCTACACCTCGAGCGGACATGCATCCCCAGACCATAACGCTCTGGGGAAACTTGACGGATCTTTTCACGCACTCGTGGTTGTAGGTTTCGCCACCACGACGCCAGACACGAGGACCTTGGTCACCGAAGGAGATGCAGAAGCGTGATTCGTCACTGAAGACCACTTTCTGCCAGTCTTCAGCAGTCCACTCGCCGTGTTCTTTGGCCCACTTCAGCCGTTTCACCATTTGTTTCTTGTTCAGCATCGGTTTTACTGCTGGAACGCGAGATTTGAAGCCGAGTTCGCGCAGACGACGGTAAGTGGTTGATCTGGAGACGTCAGCGCCGGTCTGCTTGTTCCACAAGTCGGTGAGCTCGGAAGTGGACTTGAACCGGTTGCTGACTGCGATCTTTCTCAGCTGCTTGTTGTCGCGAGCAGAAGTTTTTCGGACGCCGGAACAGTTGGTGCGCTTGCTGCAGTTTTTCTTGAGAGCTTTGCAGACGGAAGACTGGCTGATGCCGAGCTGCTCAGCAATTTTAGTTTGGGTCAAGCCTTGTTGGCGAAGGGCTTGAATTTGAGCCACTATTCCGGTTGAGAGGTCGCGCTGCTTACCCATGATTGATTTTACAACTTAGAAATTCTACTCAACCCTGACTTTATACTGCACAGTGAACACTCTTCACAGAAAACAAAAATTTGAGCATTTATTCTAATTCAATGAAACGCTTTCACCATTATTCTAATTCAATAAAACAACAGTGTCACAGTTAAATGGCCTAAATGGGCCTTTTGGAAAGCTCAGCTGAGCAAATTTTTTTCCAGATAACGAGTTCTGTGATTAGTCTAACGAGTAGGACAGGTGCGGTGAACACCTGATTTGCTTTCTGCACAAAAAATGCATTCAAAGAATTTCATGATTGCACTATTTAAAATAATTCTAATTCGTTGACCAGCACCTGTATAAACAGACTCGGCAGTTGTGCTCCGAGTCTGTTTGTGCATCTGCGACAAAAGCTCGTGCAGCACTCGCTGGTGTATAAATCTTCATATTGCAGGCATGCGATTATGCTGAATCTGCCCGGCTGACTCACGAAACGCAAATCACTTGATGAATAAATCAATAAGCGGGCTAATAAATAGCTGATGAAATAAATAAAAACAAAGCCTGTCACAATGTGGAAGATTCACAAACCATGCCTGTGTAAAAGTTCTGCATTGTTGCCCTAATGAATTGATTGAAGGAAATAATAATGAGGAAATAAACACTTAAAGGGCGTTCAATTCACTGCTAGTTTTCTGTCCCGTTGTGCGCAGAAGGGTCTGAATTATACTGGCAAACAGCTACACAAAACTGCACAAGGAAATTAATCATTGTAATGTTGCCCTGAAAATCCAAATTATGCAATTTTGTGATTATCTCTAGAAAGGATAATTGTGGCATTCAGGACAGATGTGAATTTAATTACAGTTATGAAATAGGAACCTATAGTCTAAATCTGTTGTTCTTGGAGAATCGTAAACCTCCCAACAGGAGGTCTATTATGGTTCACGTCCTGAGGTGTTTTGCACATACTTTAGCATTCTAATGAATTATCATTCTGGGCATGTGTATGTTTATAGTGTATATGCACTATAAATTCATGTAAGGGGATGTTTAACTTTTTGTGATTTAATTCCCCTAAACAATTGATTTGTATCTCTTTGTTTCACTTTAAACCTTCTTTATTCAAATCATGTTGCATAATTTTCCCCCTGTAAAGCTACTTGGATAATGAGTTATGTTTAAATAAATATTTTACCTTTAACACAATGGCAAAAAAAAAAAAAAAAAAATCAGTTAATTTCGCAAGCAATGACTTCATATTGCACTGTATTAATGCATGTTTATTTATGCAAATATATTTCTGAATTTATTTTAAAGAAAGGTGCTCTATTGCAAGGAAAATCTTTATTTGGGCATTAAACGTGCTCTGAGATCTGTGGTAAAGGGAGTCACTGTCACGATAGCGCACTGTAAATAGCTGTCAAAGCTAGCATTAGGAGCTTCATATGTTCACGGGCTCCTCAAGGACCCAGATTTGTCACCGTGGCACATTTCAGCACCGGCACCAGCCATTCTTTCTGAGAGCTCAGACCTTCACTCTCTCTGTGATGAATCTACCCATCTACGTTTGAAAGGAAAACGACCGCTGCTTTTGCTTTTACCGGGCTGCCATTAGCTCAGAGGCTAACAAATGGCAGACACGCGTTGAACGATGAGAAAGGCTGAGCATTTACTTTTGACAGATGCACTTTAAAAATAAGCTTTCCCTCAGTCAGTAAGCGAGCCTTGTTCAGTGTGCCAACATAAACTATTTGTATTCTTCCCATGTCCTCTGCTCCCCTCCACCAAATCTGTTTAGGGATTATGCCAAGGCGGTAGTTGCGTTTTTGTGCTCTCGTAGGCCTCAAACCCTGGCAACCCACAATCAGAGGTTCTTCTCTCTTGTTTTAGAGTGCTTTTCAAATATTTAAATGGAGTACCCTTGTGTTATGTTGCTGTTAAGACCCTTTGTTGACTAATTCTTCGCCAGTGTACTATAATTCTTTTGTTTGCCTAGCCTGTTTGGACCACTCTTTTACCTTGAAAAAATGAATTGCTGTTTTTCTATAGTTTTTATGTTGCCCAACCCAGACCATCAGTTATTGCTGTAGAGTAAAGATAAATGGTTACAAGTCACTGTTTACATGCAACATTTTATGTGTACTTGCAGGCTTGCAATTGCTGCAGCATGCATGTGAAGTCCATGAGACTGTAGAGTGTTTTTTGTCAGAGGTTTCAGAAAATTTTGATTTGAAAAATATTAGGGCTGTCAGTTAAACGCGTTATTAACGGCGTTAACGCAAACCCATTTTAACGGCGTTAATTATTTTATCGCGCGATTAACGGTCTTTTTGGCCTAGCAAACTTTGTAGTTTTTTTCACATGCTTTTGCAACAGGACGCGGCATGCGCGGCTGCGCTATGAAACCAATTCATTTCAATGGCTTGCGCCGCACGGACGTTTTGAAAGCGGATCTAGCTAGACCGGAAACAAAACAACAGGCACGCCGCACACTCTTGTTTAGGCTTGCGAGCCGGCCAAATAGTTGGTTAACGTTACATTTTGAGTGGATGACGAACGCGAGCCGCTGAAATGGATGCCAATAAGATTCTGAATGGAAAGTTTACTTTTAAAAAAATTGCCAAATGGTTCCATTGACAAGACCAAAGTGATCTGTGTGTTTTGTCATTGTGAACTGAGCTATCATCATCGCAGCACGTCCAGTCTGAAATACTACTTGATGATGGCCAAGCACACACACACACACACACACACACAGCTGATGCGAATTCTCCGCCCCCTCGTCAATATCAAGACCTCGTCAGTATTTCTTTCAGCCTTTTATTGATGGACAGTGTTACATTGTGTTAGAGATTATTTGCTCCAAGTGAGAATGTTAGTGTGAAATTGAACACAGTATATGTCAATGTTGTTTTCAATAAAAAACATTTGCACAAAGCAAGCCGATCCACTTTTCCATGTTGATAAGAGCATTAAAATGAGAAAAAAGAATGGGACAAAAAGAAATCAAGAGACATTTAGAATAGATAAAAATGTGCGATTAATCGCGAGTTAACTATGACATTAATGCGATTAATCGCGATTAAATATTTTAATCATTTGACAGCACTAAAATATATATTGAGAATTATATAGTTAAAGATATTATCCCTATAATCCCTTCCTTCCTTCCTTCCTGTCTGTTATGTTCTGCTACATATTGTGGGTCGTCTTCCATGTGTTATTTTAAGCACGGTATTATGCGAGGGAACAAATTGTACTAAGCAGCAGTCATCTGGGATGTAGTGCAAAATTTAGATGTGGAAGAAATGAGGACAGCGTGTAAGTGGTACGTGCGAGGCCCCCTACTGTCCGGGATGGCAGTAAGAAGTCTGTGCTGCAGGCGGTGACACTGGGTGTTCGCCTGCACAGCCACAGGAGGTCTGGTTTTAGTCACACTGGCAGCGTAGACTTCACAACACTCACATGAAATGTGGAAAACATAGGGTGAATAAGTTGGAGAAGAATTTAATAAGTTGATGAACCATTTTTTTGAACGGTTTGTCAACCCCACTTGCCAAATCCATGGGACTTATTTAGTGATTTGCTGTTTGTTTGTAGATTTATAATTGGAGAAATGTATGCATACAAACAGTATGTATGTATATAAATAACCTTTTTGTTCGTTGTTCTCTGGATTGTCAAAATTATGGATTACTGTATGGCTATGGAATTATATAGTTATATTGTAAGATACCTTCACCGTGTTTTCAAAATTACTCATTCAGATTTTGCTCATACTGTCCGCCTCTAGGATCGACTAATAAATTCGCAATCATTCACTGTTATTGGCTCATTAATATTACAGACAAAGTGATATTGACTCCTTATCTGAAACATTTAGGGTGAACCCTTTTACAGAGAGCAACTCTGAGCTCAAACACCATAGTAAACATATCTGTGACTTGAGACTTTCTGCACTTCAGGCATGGGCTTAATTCCACAATCCAAAGCGTAACCACCACTCATTTCAGCTGCACTTTGCTGCCCATATATCCCCAAAGGGTGAAGCTGTTATTAATAATATTTTATTTTTGGTGAGAAATCATCTTATTGCGTGCGTTAGCCTGCACAGTTGCCATAAATTATCCATCATTGACATGACAGCTGTGCAGTGAAAAAAATAAATAAAATAAATTGTGTTTCAGCACTATGAAACGTCTCTTTCTTTGCTGAGCAGAGAGATAAGCTTGTCCCAAAGGGAGTGAATGTGTGAGAGAGGGATGGAGAGAGAGGAAGAAGGCATGAGACCGACTGAGAGAGTGATAGAGGTAATATTGGGAGATAAAGAAAATTCCAGAGACATTCAGAGACCTGTTCCCTTGTTATCGGCCAGAGCTTGTCCTCTCTCTCCAATTTGTGGTGTCATTAACGGCCTACACTGTCCCACCCCATCCTGATGCCTGTCAAAGAATCATCAGCCCCAGAAAGCAAATGAGATCTCTCTCTCATACACACACACTCACTGCTTATTACAACACATGTGATTTAACTTTTTTTTTTCAAAGCGGGCATCAGAATGGGGAAGAAAGGTGATTTAAGTGACTTTGAATGTGGCATGGTTGTTGGTGCCAGACGGGCTGGTCGGAAACGGCTGATCTACTGGGATTTTCACGCACAACCATCTCTAGGGTTTACAGAGAAAACAGAAAATATATATTTTACAAGTTATACAATTATTTGCTTAATTTAGGAATAGAGTTAGTTTTTTGGTTGCACTTTATTTTGATGGTCCACTTTAGACATTCTACTAACTACAAGTAACTTTTCAACTACTGTATGTAAACTAACGGTCATTAGAGTATTAGAGTAAGGTTAGGTGTTAGGGTTTGGGTTAGTAGAATTATTTGATCTACTGATTTTTAGTCAGCAGAATGTCTGTTGGGGAGCATCAAAATAAAGTGTTAGGAGATATTAAGCAGACAGTCTACCAATATTTTACTGACTGGCAGTTCAGTTAGTATAATGTCTAAAGTGGACCATCAAAATAAAGTGTTACTGTTTTTTTTTTTTTTTTTTTTTTTTTTTTATATATACAAAACAAAAGCACTACTGATTAAATTTTAATCAGATATATGATACTGAGCCAGTGAATTGATGCACTGAATTTAACCAAGTCACTCAATTATTGAATCAGTCAGACTAAACCAATTTACCAGAAATCTGTCCCATTCTAAATGTTAATGTATTATAATGTAACTATGTGTTAAACATTGTTAAATAAAGTTGATAAACATTTTGTTAAAGAACATGTGGTTTCCTCAAACGTACTAAAAGTCATTAATGAACCATTAAAAATCATAATCTCTCTAAGCAGGTTTATTACTGTAAATGCCTTGTTATTCCCATACCTACTTATGAATCATTTTTACATTTTAGAGGATGTCCCAATTGGGAAGTTTTGACCGATTTAGCTAATTTCTGGGTTTTGTTCCCAAAGTATAGTTAAACCTACACACACACACACACACACACATATTGTATATATTTTGCCATTATCTTGCCATTCACTATTACAGCCACATTTGCTGTTAAAATCTTTTGTTCTGAGGTAGTTTGAAAATCTGTCCACGTTTGGAGCAGGTATAGATCGTTTCTTAACCAGAATGTCTCTTTAAGAAGTCTAATATTGAATGTTCCCTTTAAATGGCGTCCTTATGAATAAAGGTAGACATTATGTTTGACATGGTTACCGTTTATGTGGTTACCAGGCACAAGCACAGCTTGAGAGAAAGGAGAAAGACTGCTGAACCACTTTATTAGTTTTAAGTACAGCATTTGAAAAGGACGACTTGTGAAGTAACTCTTTGGTTCGCTTGAGTTTCTAAGAGAGATGCGCCAATGAAATGTCAGCAATAATTTCCAGAATTTATCGACTCTGGGGCTAGCAATTCATTATCCACAAGGAACTCTTGTCCTTCAATAACTTCATATTAATAATTGTGAAAAATAAATCACGCCGTACTGCCAGAGGTCACACGTGTTGGCAAACGGAGAACGAAATTTGTAAGTGCGTAATAAATGGCAAAGAAAAAACTCAGAACCCAGAACGCATCCATCAGAGATGTGATGTTCACATACAGCAGAGATTTTTATGTGCATGGATTTCCTTTATGTGATTATTCACGTCGTAACAAAGCAACTTCACTGGGTACGACACGGTTTATCTTTGATCTCTGGCTTTGGGCGGGATGCTCCAGAGGTGGTCTCCACTCATAAAAGATGTGCTTTCTACATCATTTGTATTCACGCGTGGTCGGAGTCAGAGGACGCCATATGTCTGTCGCTTGTGAAATCAGAGCAATCCGTCTGGAAGTTTGCTGGGGAAATGAATAGAATTGATCAGAATGGCATTTGAAGGGAGCTTGAGTTTCCTCAGCTGCTAAGGGCTGATATCCTAAACACGCGTGCAAGTCTGATCCTTTCTGTTTGGCTCAGAGGAAAACTCGGATCAGATTTCCTGCTTTGTCTTTCATTTCTTGACTGGCTTTACTCTTATCACATGAAGTCCCGTTTTGCATTTCACTTTCATGTGAGTATCCAGTCTCTCTCTTTCTGTCTTTCACCAGGACTCAGTCTCCAGATTAAAATGTTTAGGGGTGTGAGCTTTAACGTCACATAATCTGAAAACATTACGGCTCTAATAGGCATATTTGACAGTCTAGGACAGATGAGATTGAATATTGATTCTTCTGGAAACTAAATCAGCTAACTGTTCTCAGCTAAATTACAATTATACATTAATTTCAAATGCATCTCTGAAGTTAGTCACATTAGATGTGCTGCCAATTAAAAATGTGTCATTTATAACAGAAGTCTGTCAATTAACACTTAGAAATGTGAGTTTTCTCAAGCAGAGCGGTTGGTGCCTTAATTGCAAGCATACTGATAGCAATATTTTCTTATTATTTACCTGTAAAGGGGAATAGTCTCAATCAATGGGTGCTTTCACATGCACAGTCTAACACCGTGTCCTAACCAGATGTGATGTGACGCACAATAAAAAGTATCTTTTCTATGTTAATCAGACAACGAAAACGATACATGTACGTGACAATTCTATTTCATAAACCGTTTCTATTTCTGCAACTTTGCGGCTGGAACAACAACATACAAAGTATGATAATGATAATCTCAGGTACTGTTTGTGTGCTTAGTTTAATGTTAAAGTAATTTAATATGAGTTTTAATTTCAATTTGTGTGATCTTTATACTCACACTGAAAGCAACAATGAATAATTCACCGCAGCTGATGAAAATAAAGGAAACAAGAATGTTCAAACTGTAAATAGGGCTGAAACGCTTAGTTGATGTTATCGACATTGACAATAAAATTGTGTCTAAATATTTCTGTTAAGAGCCTGCAATGACACAGTTTGACCAGTGGGGAGCTGTAGCCACATACTGTAATGCAATCCAATAGAAGAAGTCATGGCGGTTCGGAGTGCAAACTACCAATAAAGCCGAACCAGTAGAGTGTGGGAAAGTTTAACAACTACAAAAACAAGAAATGTCATATGCAGAGCTGCCAACTCTCACACTTTCAGACTCACGCAATTGTCACGCTATACACGTCCTTTTTCTCATGCAGTGAAAAATACATCGGAAGCCATAGTGGACACCGAGAACGTGCCAACGGACAAGACACAGCTTTTGATATAAAACTCATATCTCAGCTTTTAAATTCTGTAAATTTTACTGCGAAATTCAAATCAATTTTTTTCCCATTACCCCAAATTTTCTCTGCATTTAAACACACAAAGTTGTGTTCGGTAGTCTGTTTTAGTGGCTTTATGTGTGCATGTGCATGGAATAGTTCACCCAAATAATTATCTTCCAAACATACATGACTTTCTTTAAACTGTGGAACACAAATAAAATGTATTTTGAAAAATGCCTGTGTTGTTTTGCCCATACACAGTCATTGGCTTAATATAAAATATCTTTAAAATATCTTCTTTTGTGTTCCACAGAAGGTGGTCATACAGGTTTGGAACGACAAGTAAGTAATGACAGGATTTTCATTTGCAGGTGATGAACTATCCCTTTAAACGCACAGTATTGCCAACCATGCATTGCATTCTGCCTGTAATTATATGGGAAGCCATCTCGTGGGAGTCATTAGGTCCAATCATTGCACTGTATGGCCCTGTAACGGCCAATAATATGAGGTCATTTGACACCATCAAGTGCACCCTAGGGTTCAAACACTCTTCCTCAGCACTCTTCCCATATTCCAGGATGATACTGTGGCGGCATGCTGCAAAATCTTTTCATGAAATTATCTGTGAATCTTAAGATTGAAGTCAAACACCTTTCATGGTTTCCCTAATGACCAGATGTGATCATTGAACCATTACAGACGTTTTAGAGTGCCAAGTTTTCCATCTCTCATATACTGGAATAAAGACTTTTCTTCAGAAAGAAAAACTTTAGTGGATTCATCTTGATATTATCACCGTACTGCTGAGAAAGAGTCTTTGAGATAAACAGGGATGCTATCGGATAGCTTTTACTCGCATAAACCAGCTTGGAACATCATGGAAATTCAGCCTCAATAAATCACTGCAGCACCCAAAATGACTCCAACACTTGAAGGTTCATTAACTTGTGTTAAAGAAAACTTCATGTGCATTGTCATGTTGTGGAATTGGTTAATATTTTGGGGGCTTTATATAAAAAAGTTCAATTACCTTTTTAATTCACTGTGCAAGCAAAGGAAAACGAGTACTGTGGCACTCTATTGTTTTGCATTAACATAGCTTGGCTATAATTAGGCCCGAGCAGGTGTTCAGGTGCTCCTTTGTCTTGTTCTTGTTAAGTATTATATTATGTGCCTTTTTAAAGGAATCTCTGGTGTACCTGCCTTGCTTCTTTGTCACGCTAATTAAACTGCTGAAGTCAGACTCCTCAAAGCTCAGCCAGGCCTGCGTGTGGAGGAGGATGCGGATTTCATGTGAACAAGTTGACAAGTCGCAAGAGGATCCCTCTGGTTTTCGTTTGGTGTAGTCTCAAAGAATTCATAATATGAAAAACATTCTCTAGACGTAATTAGCTAATTATTGTGATCGTTTTCTCACATGAACTCAAGCACATTTATATATATAATTATTGTGATAGTTTTCTCAAATTAACTCAAGCACATTTTTACATATATGCATGCTGCAAAAGGGACAAATTCAAAAGTCGCAATTAATGATTGTGATTTTTAGAACATTTCTGCAAATGAATGTGGCATTCTGCTGCTGGAATTTGAGAAACGCATTGGGCGGAAAAAAACTGGATGTGCGAGTTCGGCTAAATTCCTTTTTTATCTCTGGGGAAGCTGGGTAATTAGATAAGGGATTAAAATGTTAATCTAAATTGTTTCATGACTTTCCTCTTTTTCCACGGGGCCTTTTCTCTTTTTTTTTACCACACGCATCCCTTTCACATCCATTCCAAAAAGGTTCAAGGATTGCCTTTTTTTCAGAATTTGTGTGTGCTGTTAGTCATTTTGAGGTACACAATATGGATTGAAACTCTTTAAAAAGTATGCATATGTCATGTATAATATGGTCAAATTAGATTATTTTATATTCGTTTTATGAAGTTCGCAGTTTTGTGTTAAAATGTCTAAATAGTTTAAACCACCCTGATTTGTGTGGTTTTGTTGCATTAATAATTAATTTTAATTTAAATCAATATTTTCTTTTATAATATATGGGGACTAGTTTTGATCCAAATGTCAGTTTTGTAGTTCATGTTTTTTCTACATTGAAAATATTTTGGTGGCCGCCAAAATAAATGTGCCCCACCAAAAAATGTTAATGTGACAATATCAATACCTGCCAGCTTTACTAGCCAATCACAAACAACACTGTGTTCACGCACTCAACAGATAAGTTAGCCAGCATAAACAATCTCAATAAGAGATTCATTGTACAGCGTAGACAGCTTCCTTGATTATAATGGGAGCTTTTGCAAAAGTCCAGCTTTGTTTACCTCACGTTGACCTGAAGTAATTATAATGGCAGTAATCTTTGCTTGCTTTCTCCATACTGTATGATATATATTTTACCTACACACACATTGCAAAGTTTATGGATTGACAACCTTAAATGTGCATTTGAATCGATTGACAGTGATAATAACCATAGCAATGGACAGAACAAAACAATCTGATACTGTATGTCAAATGATCTGTGCATTAAGTCTTGGAATGTAAAAGAAAAAGTGGCAGGTCTATTATTTAGCAATGTAATGTGTAGTGTTACTTTGTTGTTCATTTTATTACTAACTTTTCAAATCAGTCCCCAAGTGACTTTTTACTTTTTTATTTTTTAAATATAAAATAATTCTAAGCGCTTTGTTAAATGGTCTGTTTTGACTTTCTTATTTCATGAATTGTCAAGTTGTCAACCTTTATTTATAAGGCTTTTTTGTTTGCTTTGTTTTTTGTCTGTAGGCGGGATAATGGACTAGCTTAAAGGGATACTCCACTTTTTTTGGAAATAGGCTCATTTCACAACTCCCCCAGAGTTAAACTGTTGAGTTTTACCGTTTTTGAATCCATTCAGCCGATCTCCGGTTCTGATGGTACCACTTTTAGCATAGCTTAGCATACATCATTGAAGTGGACAAGACCATTAGCATTTCTAAAAAAAAAAATGACCAAAGAGTTTCGATATTTTTCCTATTTAAAACTCGACTCTTCTGTAGTTACATCGTGCACTAAGACCGACGGAAAATGTAAAGTTGCGATTTTCTAGGCTGATATGGCTAGGAACTATACTCTCATTCCTGCGTAATAATCAAGAAACTTTACTGCTGTACCATTAGTGCAGCAGGCGTAATGATATGACGCAGCGCCTGAAAATAGGCTACCTTCCGTCAACACAACGGAACTATTTTCAGGCGCTGCGTCATATCATTACGCCTGCTGCACTCATGGTACGGCAGTGAAGTTTCTTGATTATTACGCAGGAATGAGAGTATAGTTCCTAGCCATATCAGCCTAGAAAATCGCAACTTTACATTTTCCGTCGGTCTTAGTGCACGATGTAACTACAGAAGAGTCAAGTTTTAAATAGGAAAAATATCGAAACTCTTTGGTCATTTTTTTTTTTAGAAATGCTAATGGTCTTGTCCACTTCAATGATGTATGCTAAGCTATGCTAAAAGTGGTACCACCAGAACCGGAGATCGGCTGAATGGATTCAAAAACGGTAAAACTCAACAGTTTAACTCTGGGGGAGTTGTAAAATAAGCCTATTTCCAAAAAAAGTGGAGTATCCCTTTAAGATGCTACACTTCCTATATTAAACATTTTCATTCAAGGGATGTTTCGTATGAATTTAAAGACCCAAGCTAAATGAAATGTCTTGCTTTATTAGCCCTGTGTATCACACACTTTTCAACAGGTTTTTTTTTTTTTTTTTTTTTAGTCCTTCAGTACCACAAGGCTGGTCTTTCATTTGTGGTACCTTTAGAGGGCAGCCTGTGATCTTCTCTGTTGGGCAAATGACCCTGTATTGTTTCCCTGTCTCGTTTTTAAAGTTATTCTAAAGGAAAATTGTGCTGCTTATGACAACCATGAGAAAAGGAATCATTTACATTCACAGCATGTACTTTTCTTGCAAAGTGCATATTGTACAAGTGCCAATTACCAGACTGGTAGCTAACAATCATGATCATTTTCATTTTCGCAACAAGACCTTGTTTGAGGCGTCTATTACCATATTCAAAGTTGGGGTTTAGGCCATTTCTAGGGTTGACGTGGGGCGATGAATCGATGGAAAATATGCCCTTATTCCTTTCAAGGAACATTCGAGAGACTCACCCTGGATATTGATTAGACACATCTGGACAAGAAACTAGATAAAACGTATTGGATAATGTCTGCGTGTGTAAGGAGAGGAGATAGTCTAGTCTTTTTATAGTTGCTCACTAATCTTTTCTTTAATACGTCTTCTATTTCTTGTGCATTTTTCTTCTTTTATCATGTATGTATGAGAAAATGTAAGCGAACGGAAAAGAAAACTTTGTGTTAAACTTAAACTATCATTGTCTTTCAGTGTTTCTTAAACAAGGACTGCAGTGTCAACTAGTTTAGGTTCTAGAGGTTTGTTTGACTGGATTTGTTTGACATCTTGTGACCTCTTTGCAGGCCTTTTCGCTGAGGAAAGAGACTGTTAATGAGATAAACGATAAAAAGCAAATGAAATCTGAAATTCTGAGACATCTGTTTCACAGCACAGGAATTCTCATTAAAGGCTTCACACGTTTACAGCGCCGCTCATTCCGACAGTTGGTGAACAAATGAACTGTCGTATACATTTAAGGCCGAGATCACTGCTGCCATGACTGTTTTACATGTGTTATTTTAGATTCACAGCTCTTTTGAGTCGAAGGTTAGGGGTTAAGTTGACCGATCATTCTTTATAGATATTAGATTAGATTATATGAAGAGTGTGATGTTATTTTTGAATTTTTCACAGAGTGAATTGGTGTAAATGTGGTGTGAATGTGTACTTAAAGTGACAGTTGAAAGGTGTGAAGACTCCTTTTCATTGGACACTTAAAATATTTGTTGGGGCTTTTTATAGACTATATGAATCACTGTTAAATAGTACCTTTGAGGGTATTTTTTTTAATGGGTCATGTAATTTAAAAAAAAAAATCTACTTTTCCTTGATCTTTAAAAGTGTTTATTGAGCTAGTACCTTTTTTTTAAACTGAACTTGATGTCAGGCAGGACTGTCCACATTTACACATCAGCGATGTTTATTGTGTTCGGAAAGAGCGAGGACATTTGCACATCCTTTCAAAAGATGGTAGGAAGGCTGAAGTTTCCTTTTTAATGAGATCTCTGATAGTTCTAGTCTGACTGTAAAGGTGATGATACACAGGGCAACATTTTGAGCAATGTTGCTGGGCAATGTTGCCGTCAACGGGGAACCAGATGAGACACAGGGCCCACGACCGATCTAAATTATCCAGATAGAAACGTATTGCCCATTTTCAATGGGAAAGTGCCCAAGTAACAATCGCTCGGCAAGATTGCCCAGCAACATTGCTCAAAAAGTTGCCCTGTGTATCATCACCTTAAGAGTGTGCATATTTACGAGTAAAGCAGGACTTGCAAAGGCTTTACTGAAACACTGACCCTCGAATGCAATGAATCCAGTTGCATCTGCCATGAATGCAAATGTACATTTTGCCTATTATGTAAAAAAAAAAAAAAAAAAAAAATGTTTTATTTATTTTAGGTCTACTTATGACATCCTATTTATGGTGTTCTATTCAAAATAGTACAAGATGCCTTCAATCGATTTACATTTACACACACAAGTGATACCACATTATACTGACCTCTTCCATTGTTTACAAATATCGGTTAATAGCTAATTTGTATGTTGAGCAGACGAATTACCACAGTGCTGTTTTGGTAATTGCAGATTGGACCTTTTAACAGATTCAAATGAGCTTAATGAGCGAATTAGTTTTGATGGGTAAATCAAAACCATTCCTCTACAATACATTATAGTTCAGAGAGAGAGAGAAAGAGAGACAGACCCAGCAAGTACAAAAAAAAAAAAGCAAACCCATTACTAGATTTCATTTGTTCTCTAAATTTGCATATCTTAGCTATTTTAAGTCAGCCCTTCGTGCTGCCAGCTGGTCATTTGTGGATGTTTTTCTTTTGTATTCACGTTATCCCAGAACCCTTCCCGAAAGCTTGCAATGTAATTAATCCATCACAATGTAATTACCTTTTTTTTATGACACCACTACCACAAACATAAATAATATTAACCATGGAAATTATACACCTATATTACTCTCATTACCCATTCTAATGGAGATTGTTTGTGTTTTTTTTTCTGAAGCATTCAAGCGCAAACATGAGTGAAATGTAAGATATACTGTAACACTGGCACAAGTACAAATTCTGTAAAGTGATCTACAACGCTCTGGCCTGGGCCCTTTATTATTGAGCCTGGCTAAGGTACTGGAAGTCCAGTCACTCTATCAGAATTCACTTTGCAATGCCTATACAGAAGCTAACATATCTGTGGTTTATCGTTTGAAGCATCCAATCAGAACTTTACAATTCCAAACAGGTGACAGTTTACCCCAGGAATGCTCCCCTTGAGACTTAACATTTTAATTTGACACTACCTTGTGCATGATGCAAAAATAGGATATTGTCTGAATGTGTCACATAGGCGAGGTGTATGTCGACTGAGACGCAGTGTTTTCTTTTTTTGGGAGAAGAGAGGCTGTGGCTGGAAATATTTCCACAAAACCTGGACTCATGGGAGAGCAAATATTTGTTGTCTGGTGGTAAACAGGCATCAGTCAGGCCCTCGGACAACACCATTTCCTATCTAGACTGTGCTGCCTATGTACCAATATCTGTTATCAATCATTAGGACCATTAAAAAAAAACAGCGTAGTTCTCACTCACCAGAACGTGAAATTTTCAGGTGAAGTTATATATATGTATATAATTGCACTGCATTTACAAGGAGGTACATGAATTAATTGCAGATTCATTGATTTAATTACTATTTCCAAGATGTGGGCTTGATCTAGATAAGTGGGTCAAGAAGTATAATTTGACAAAAATAATTAATAAAATAATGGAGTGTCTATTTACACCAAGTGTAAATAGTCCGCTTTGTTGGCAGAGGATATTTACACTAACTCTGCCCACCACTGTCTGATTGAGCCAGACAAAATTACAAGAGAAATCCTGCTGATAACATAATTTGTGGCGTGGAGAGTAAGGCGAGTGGCGCTAACGCTCCCTTTTCCCATTGCATATCAGCTCGGAGAGGCATTTATTTTAAATAAAAAACTAAGAGAATATTTGAAATGTATCTGGCACTATTTTCACAAATCGCATCTAACAACTATTTACACTTAGTGCAAAGAAAATACTGCTATATTTTAGCAATAAAGACATTTTGCTTTTTTTTTTTAGACACATTTGTCAAGTTTGGAGATTGTTGCGATCTGTTATGTCGGCCAAATGAATTAAAATACTGAATAAAGTTGAAAAGGTTTTTGTATGCACTGGCATATAGCTTCACTTTAAACCATGGATCACTAAATGATCTCTAAATGAATTAACTTTATTGCATAATGTCATGCTTAAGAGATCATTAGAAACGCAGTGCTGCTGAAAGCTTCTTGCTTGAAGAACCTGGAAGTGCAGATGCCTGTTTTGTGGCCCCACTGTAATGATAAATGGAATCGAGAAAATTAATTTCCTTCAAAATGTAGGCCCGTATCAACACTTTGTATCCGCCACCGTCGCCATGGTTATGTTGTTAAGTTACTGGCACATGAAATGACTTAATTTGTATAGTAATTTTAATAAAATTAATTTCTGATGACATTGTAAAGAGGTGATGACATCATAAAATGCATTACAGCTGCCGTTCATCATTGTGATTTGAAATTATGCCGGGTGATTGCTCTACGACGCGTTGCTTGAGGGACAAAGGACTGATAAAGGACTTTAATTGGCTTGGAAAGGGCAGGCGACGAAAGAGTGGCCGATGAAGAGAGACCTTACGTGGCCTTTTCTGCCATTGCGTGCAGTGCTATACAACCAAACCATATTTACAGTCTGACGCGGTTTTATTCCAATTTAGCTGATAGAGTCTTCATGTTTGGTCCTAGCTATCAGCAGATTTTGCCTGTGAAGTCAAATGCCAGCATGTCACACATCAGATCAGAGAAGGGTAATGGTGGAGGGGTGGCGTTTATTGGGTCCACTCTGGGTCTTGCAGATGCGCTCTGATCATGGTTCTGATTGGTCTCATTGGTTCTTTGCAGTGTGGTTTTGATTGGTCAGTGTTCAGCTGTTGCAAAACCCTGTTTGATTTACTCAGCATGGCAGTACTTTGAGAGATACATAACAAACAACTGTGTTTTAAATGAATTTGTTCAGTTAGATTCATTATTCACGGTCTGAGAACATTACGAATTGCATCTACCGCTGCTGTCGGCGTTTGCATGAGAAAATGTAATTTTAGTGTTGTGTTTTTTTTTATTGAGCTGACACATTTCTATGACTGTGACAGAAATATCTCGCTCGTATAAATTTGTTTCTTTGCTGATATAATGTTCAGGGATGAGAAAGTGCATTATCCGATTTCGCACAAGATCGTATCCATTAGGTATTAGTTGTGTGTAATATCAGATTTCAAATTCAAATGTTAACCATTATGTAGTGTTTACTTCATTTGTGCATTGATCCATGAGGAGGCAGTTAAGCATGGACTGGCAGTTGTTTTTCTTCTTTGTGTGTGTGTGTGTGTGTGTGTGTGTGTGTGTGCATGAATATGAAATAAGTGCAAAGAGAGTGATGAATATATTAAACTCTATAACAACATAAGCGTGGGAAGCTCATCAATCAGCCTTACAGAATGACTTTAATTTGAAGCTTTGCATGGCTAGAATATGCTCTCATGAATAAAGGATTTAACTAACGCGTGTTAACAGACGTGGAATCTTCCCACGCAGTTTTGTCCATTTAAGATGTAAAGGTGCCCTCCTCCGAGCCAGCTGTTTAAAAATACAACTTTGTAAGTCACACATGGGCAGTTGACATGACCCGTTATTTTACTGTCTTGAAAGAAAAAGACAATTTTTTCTCTAGCTGGACTTTTTCATTCCAATTGTTTTGCTATAAATTAAATGTAAAAACATTTCCGAGGTGTTACTGTTCTCATCCGGGGTTTTTTTTCTCAATTGTGAACTTAAATTTAATACAGTTTAAATACTGTATAAATACTGTATACTAAAAATAAAAAAGACAGAAGACAAAAGTCTGTATTGTTTTGTGATCAATTATTAGTCATTGGAGTGACTTGAATTTAGGGGTGTTTTTTGTTTTTTTGATCAGGCGAATTCTTGAGGATTCTTGAACTTGGAGGGTCAGGACCCCGACATAAGTAAAAACATTGGGCCTGTTCCAATACCCACACTTGCAGTCTTTGCACTTGATCACTTGACATGTTTCCCAATATTTGGCCCAACATAGGGCCCAACATGCAATTAAAGGTGTTTTTACAGAGCTTTATTTACGCATTTTGATTTTCAATACTTTGCATTTTAAAACCCTGTGTAACACAGTAGACCCTGTGTAACAAACAACACAATTTAATTGTGTCGCATCTAATTTGACATGTTATTAAATGCACATACTCATCTCTGTGTAAGGAAAATGTGCAACACTTTACAGTTTACCACCAAATTTATCTCGCAATTTCAGGGCGCATGAGTCCTTGAACATGATGAATGATGGGATACGCTTAGCCTCAAATACCGCTCCGGAGTGTTATAAATAGTGTGGATATAGTGTGCATTAAGGGCACTGAGCTTTGGCATTTTTCAGACCTGGGACAGTCTTGCAAACTTATTTTCCTGTCACATGCACACGTTCTCAAGTGGCCAAGACAGCAAGTGTGGGGATTGGTACAGGCCCATTTTCAAGCTAATGGGGAAGGTGGTTTTACCTCCTCCTGCTATTAATTACTTTTGTTTATGTAGAATTACAACCTCTCATTTATTCAGTTTTGCGTTTTGACACATCCACAAACAGATCCTGTTGAATTAATAATGTACATAAAATAAATAACAGCTTTTCATATATGCTGCACATTGGTGGTGGTTGAGGAGATTCCCCCTTCCATGTAAAGCGCTTTGAGTGCCGAGAAAAGCGCTATATAAATGTAATGAATTATTATTATTATTATTATTATTATTATATATGGATACACGGAAACTGTCAAAATAACTAAGTACATTTGCATTGTACCTTAAGTAATGTTCTGTTTCATTTTATGTTTTTACTTTTTATTATATTTTCCTCACCACCAGTTTCCTGAGGCTTTCTTTTCTAGAATGGTAGATTTTTCTTATATTTAAATATTAATATATATTAGTAACATATATTTTAGATTTAAAAATCCATTTCTTAATTGATTTAGTTATTTTTAATTCAAAGTAACACATATTACTGGGAGTAAATTCATTTCTCTGTTGATATTATATCCAGTTTCTTGTTTTGAGAGATCATTGTATTGCAATTAAAAAATCATATTGCCATCTTTTACTTAAATTTCTGATTGTGCAACTAGTGCTGAATTTCCTGCTTTACTTTATTTATACCTTCAAAATAGCATAGAGCATTGGCACATTCGAGTAAAAATAATATGATTCTGACATATGGCGCAATAGTTTGAGTCCCTGCTCTTGGTCATTTCTCGATGCCATTCTCCTCTCTCCTGTCCAGTTGTTTCCCTCTCTCTCTCTCTCTCTCTCTCTCTCTCTCTCTCTCTCTCTCTCTCTCTCTCTCTGAACTGTCCTCTCATAATAAAGGCAGTACAACCAAAAATGTAACTTAAATGTACCATGGGTATTGTGCCTCTTGGGTAGCAGTCGATACATATAATTAAATAAATAAATATATATATTACGATGAAAAAGATGGATTCTTGATGTGAGAAAATTTCAGTATTGTGAGGATAAAATATAGCAATGCTTTGAAATGTTGGGGAAAAAAACCTCTCTGTTTTGTCCAATACAGCCTAAAACCTTTTGAGACTAATACGAAAAAACGGCTGTGAACAGTCATGAACAGTTTGACACCTAATTTATGATAGTCATATATCTCACCTCATTGCATAGAGCCCAACTGGACAGATTCGGCCAGGTCTGCCTGCTGGTTTTCCAAGCTCTCATGTTGTTGAAAAGGTCACCATGAGTAGCTAATGGCCATCATCACGGTGCCAAATTAAGGCTCATTAGACGGACCACATCCCATGGGCGCCTGGTCTTACATCAGCAAAAAGAAAGCCATTTTGACCTGCAGTAATTGCCTTGATTGCACCATCCTCTGCTCGCAACAGAACGGCTTGAATTCTCGATTCATTTGAGCATGTTTTTAATAAATGAATGTCCCTGTAAGATAAATTACTTGTCTGTCGTAGCACAAAATGTAATGTAACAGAGGGGGGCGAAACTGGAAAGTGATGTATGTCCTTCATTGGACACACAACATTTAGTTTTTATTAAGAGTTTAACACGTACACGATACATTAGCGGAGGTTCAATAGCCGTAGCTTCGCTCTTCACTGTATTTCACCCTGATGAATTAGCAAGTCAGCACACCACGTAAAATGACAAAAGGAAATGAGCAGAGCAGCATTATTATGACGTGTTGCACCAGGCCTGGCGAGGCTGGGTAATGTCTATGTGTGGAGGCTGACGTTTATTACTTGGGCTAATGCTACCTGCGTGACCCGGGTTGTGGTTTTCAGCAGGGGAGATGAGGAAAGTGCCGGAAAGGTCGGCTTTAGTCTTGGTGTTTCATTAGTAGAGATGTGCTTTCTGCTCTTAGTGCCACAGGCCCGTTGTTATAGAAAATGTCATAAACAGCAGTCTTCCAGCTATTGATAATTATTTTGTAAATATAAACAGTCCACAAAAATGTGCTTAATTATCTCAATATGTCCTTGTGACCTCCTTTCTACGAGGTTTATGGTTGCTTAAAGGGATAGTTCACTCAACAATAAATTATTTCATCATTTACTCACCCTCATGTCATTCCAAACCCCTAAGACTTTCGTTCATCTTCAAATCACAAATGAAGATATTTTTGATTAAATCTGAGAGCTTTCTGTCCCTCTGTTGACAGCTACACTTTGACGCTTTACGAAGTTCATAAAGAAATTGTAAAACTAACCCATATGAATTGAATGGTTTAGTCCAAAAAATTCTGAAGAGACACGATCACTTTTTTATAATGAACAGATTGAATTTAGGCTTTTATTCACATATAAACATTCATTAACTCGCACATCAGTTGTGGTAAACGGAAGCTCAAGCATTTTTGCTTGACATGCGAGAACCAATGAGGTTCATTCTCGTATTACGCAGCAGATTTGACCTTCGACAAGAACCAATGAGGTTCGTTCTCGTGTTACGCAGCAGATTTGACCTTTGACAAGAACCAATGAGGTTCGTTCTCATGTTACGCAGCAGATTTGACCTTTGACAAGAACCAATGAGGTTCTTTCTCGTGTTACGCAGCAGATTTGACCTTCGACAAGAACCAATGAGGTTCGTTCTCATGTTACGCAGCAGATTTGACCTTTGACAAGAACCAATGAGGTTCGTTCTCATGTTACGCAGCAGATTTGACCTTTGACAAGAACCAATGAGGTTCGTTCTCATGTTACGCAGCAGATTTGACCTTTGACAAGAACCAATGAGGTTCGTTCTCGTGTTACGCAGCAGATTTGACCTTTAACAAGAACCAATGAGGTTCATTCTCGTGTTACGCAGCAGATTTGACCTTCGACAAGAACCACTGAGGTTCGTTCTCATGTTACGCAGCAGATTTGACCTTTGACAAGAACCAATGAGGTTCGTTCTCATGTTACGCAGCAGATTTGACCTTTAACAAGAACCAATGAGGTTCATTCTCGTGTTACACAGCAGATTTGACCTTTGACAAGAACCAATGAGGTTCATTCTTATGTTACGCAGCACATTTGACCTTTGACAAGAACCAATGAGGTTCGTTCTCGTGTTACGCAGCAGATTTGACCTTTGACAAGAACCAATGAGGTCCGTTCTCGTGTTACGCAGCAGATTTGACCTTTGACAAGAACCAATGAGGTTCGTTCTCGTGTTACGCAGCAGATTTGACCTTCGACAAGAACCAATGAGGTTCGTTCTCATGTTACGCAGCACATTTGACCTTCGACAAGAACCAATGAGGTTCGTTCTCATGTTACGCAGCAGATTTGACCTTTGACAAGAACCAATGAGGTTCGTTCTCGTGTTACGCAGCAGATTTGACCTTCGACAAGAACCAATGAGGTTCGTTCTCGTGTTACGCAGCAGATTTGACCTTTGACAAGAACCAATGAGGTTCGTTCTCTTGTTACGCAGCACATTTGACCTTCGACAAGAACCAATGAGGTTCGTTCTCCTGTTACGCAGCACATTTGACCTTCGACAAGAACCAATGAGGTTCGTTCTCTTGTTACGCAGCACTTTGAGCTTCCACTAGAGATTTGTTCTTACCCATCTAGTAGGTTCAGTTGAGCTTCTGTTTATGTTCGCTGATCAATGTTTAAATGTGAATAAAAGCCTAAATTCAATCTGTTCATCATATAAAGCGATCGAGTCTCCTCAGAATTCATATGGATTAGTATTACGATCTCTTAACGAACGTCTCTTAACGAACGTTTTGAAGCGTCAAAGTGGTAGTTGCGTAGATGTCAATGGAGGGACAGAAATAAAAATATCTTAATTTGTTTTCCGAAGATGAACGAAAGATGCTAAAGATGCTGTTGGTGATTTAAAAAAAAAAAAATGTTTGTGTGTGTGCAGGGTTTTATACAAAGCTCCCAAAATTGAGTTTGCTAGGGGGGTTCGGGGGCATGCCCTTAAAACAATACCATCTCCCTCAACACAATTTTGGCATCCTACAGTTAAGTCAAACATTAGCTCTCCTAAAGGCTAAAACAAAACCTGCCTGTGAAATGTAAATCTATAACATTGTGCTACCTTGATGCACCGCTCCATACTAATCCTCACCGCAAGCGTTTAAGCAGTCTGTCATTGCTATAGTTACCACCTCAGCCGGATGCAACCTCTGTTTGTGGCGGTAGGTTAAAATACACACTCTTAACTTGCAATCTAACATAATTAAATGTCATTCGCACCCTGATCTAGCCCTTTTCCAAAAAGGATGGTGTTTTACTGCTGATATGCTCCTGGGCAAGCATTCTAAGGTTGTTAGTTTTCTTTTCTTTTTTTTTTCTCCCTTACCTCATGAAATCAAAATTGGAGTTTTGTTGATTTTGTGTATTTGTTTTGAATCGAATCTATATGCAAGCAATTTATTTGCACTCAACAAGCATTTCCATGGGGCCTACAAACAGTCAAACAGAACAAAACACTGTAAAGAGAAACATGCTGAGGGAATAACTAATTATTAAAAGTGATCACTTTAAAAATTGAGTTCAGTCCTGAAGGCTATCAAAAATGTAGTTTTGTGTGTTTGTGTATGATGCACAATGGTGTGGGACCACCAGTATGAAGAGGGAATAAACCCACGAGCCGAGGCTGCTTGATTGCTATGGATTGTGGGCGGAAAAGGATAAATTAGCAATTCATTCTTAATTACAAAGACCAGAAAAACATTGCAGCTAACAAATGAATCAACAAAATTACTGATAGGGTAGCGCTCCCGTTTCCGCACCGCGCAAAAGAATCATTCTCCCGCACGTCGCAGGGTCAATCTCTGATTTAATGATGATTTCTCATTGAATATCTCCACACATTTTACGAATCCAACCGCCTCTGCGCTGCTTCCATAAATCCGCACGGGGGAGAAACATTTCCACCCACAAAGTCAGGCAGGCAGATCTTTGATCCGTAAACAGCAGGACGCGCTCCTCACCTGATCTTGTCGCACTATGGAGGGCCGTCGGATAAAGAGCCAGTTCGTATCACGTTTAATGCGGCCTATTTGCAATGGCGGCCGTCAGTCGGTGAATGGCTGGCACTCACGTCGCTGCATTCAGTCTGTGCGTAATAAAGATTTGAGTTAAAGCCCTGGATACAGGGCCCGCCGAGCATGTTTTGAAGTGCCGTGGTCATTCAGCAAGAGGGATTTATGGCCTGCAGTCCATCAGCTCTGATCTTAAAAGGCTGTGATTAACAGCAGAGAGAGTAGAGACAGGATTCAGCAGCGCTGTAGGCAAACCCTGACAAGGCCATACTACTCAGAAGCTTTTTACTCGGCCTCTTAACAAGGGGGCTCACTCTCTTACACACTAACACATTGTTTTTCTGTGTGGGGTGGAATATAGCATATGTCTCTTTTAAGAGAAAGTAAGACTCTATTTAGGGGCTCTTGAACCTCTTTTTTTAGCCCATAACAACTGAAAATTGAACTTGTTGAAATGGAATAAATCTAAATCTGATCATTTAAATCTGTTATAAGACTGCAATACCATTTTATTTTCTCAAAACAAAAGTAGATTTTTTTTTTTATCGTGTAATGATTGATTGTGAAGTATTTCATCATATGTCCTCCATAAAATGTTTTAATTTTGAAGAATTGAAATTAATACATTTTTACATGCTGAGAATATTATTGATAATATTCAATAATAATATTCAACGTTTTTTTCTGTCAAACTGAAGCAAGCAGCAATGTTACTGTCATCTGTTAGATTTCATTTTAAATCCTAATTTTTCTGTTCATTTTATCTACTGAGTATATTTAGCTGTTAATATATTTATTTGTAGTATAATAGAATAAGACCATGTTCAGGTTTTTTTTTTTTTTTACATAAAAACGTTAAAAAAAATTCACTCCAAGGCATTTTTAATTTCTAAAAAAGCCTGATTAATTTAACTCTTTTTAATCTTGTGAGAATTGATTGTATCTATTTAACTAACTATTTAACTATAATCATATGTCATTCGAAAAAAGTTACACAAGTATTTGGGGACTCCAGGTGTAAGTCATTTGTGATTAAATGTAATCTTTAACATGATGAATTTTATTGATACTATTTTCTGCAGTGTGTTTTTGCTCGAGTCAAATTGAAGCAAACAGAAGCAATGCATTGAAATGAAATCTCAAAGGAACTCACAAATCACTGTGCAAATGGACAATATTGTGCTTGCATTATGTATATTTAATAACAGTAAGTTTGATATTGACAATGTTGTTTTCTTTGTTGCATTTGTTCCACATAATTTGATGTTAAATCATTTAAATAAAATTTCAGATCAGTTCTGCTTTGTGATGCAAGTTGCTTACGACATTTATCAAACCTAGCCAGTCAGTGCAACTATTAATATTCATGAGTCAATTCTTCACCGTGTCATGACATCACAGCCCGCCCACATGAGCCGTCCATTCAAAACTACTTTGTCTTGAAATACAAACCAATGCCACTCAAGAAAAAGCTAGCTCTTTTAAGACCACGTCATTAGCATTATTTCTCAGACCTGCTGTAGCGGAGATGTTTTGTCAGCTGTGGTTGGCAGAATTTCTGTATTCTACTAAATACGGATGCACAGGATTAGCATTGCGCTCAGGTGCGTGTCAAAAGCAATCTGTCCGCTCACGGGGTTCGGAGTGTGAAATTAAATCAGATACACTCATTATCTCTTTGCACTACTAAAAGGTTTTAGGCATCTGAACAAGCGCAACCTGTCTCTAAAGTTCTCTCTGGCTTGCTTTCACAGGCGGAGAGCATGCGGTCACTGTAACGCATCCACTTCCTGCGGCCTTCTCCGACCTGCTGCCACACTTCCTGGTGGAGCCTGATGATGTTTATATCGTGAAGAACAAGCCCGTGACCCTCACCTGCCGCTCGACCCCTGCCACTCAGATCTACTTCAAGTGCAACGGGGAATGGGTTCACCAGGATCAGCACTTGATCGAGCGTGATGTGGACCCTGCCACAGGTAGACCCTCTCAACGCTCTTTTTGAGGTCGACAATAAAGCCGGCTGACCCGCAGCATTTAGAAAATGACACTGGAGAACAGGAGTGCCTATAAAAGATGCTTTCTAGATTTGATGCCTTTTCTTCTTTTTGTAGTGTAGTACCAAAATACAAGGTCTTCCTTCAAGGCAATTTAGAAAATGTCTTCTGCCCATATCATGAACAGAGCTGGCTTTCTGCTCCAGGATTGGTCTCTTGCTGAAGTGCACTGTGCATCATGCATGGCTGGCGTAGCTTTGATTTTTCTTTTTAGCTTTTGTAGCAGAAGCGGATCTATTAAAGAATCCATATTATGCCCTTTTTCAAAGTCTTGATTTTGTTTTTGCGGACTATTAGTAAAGGTTTTCATGCTTGAATGTTCAAAAAATGTTCTTTGAAGTGGACTTTGTGCTTTGTAGCTTTGCAGACTTTTGTCCATGCTTAAACAGCAGCATTACACAAGTAGTTTGAAAATTGAAAAAAGAAAAAAACGGCCTCTTTAATAATTGATCTTCACCAAATGTCAGTTTTAGACTCTATTTAAATAATATTATTTAATAATAAAGCCAAAATCCTTTTGCTTTACAGTGATTTAACCATAATTATGAGATGTTGCTGCACAAAGTGAAAGCTTTTATAAAATGACAGAAATAGCAGCATTATACAAGACTGTTACATTTATTTAGAATAATCATTTAGATCAGCCGTAGGCTGGTTTGCAAGCTACATAAGGGTCAAAGCTCATTCTATAAACTTGGCACACTAATATATAAGTATTAGGCTTGCCATGCGACACAATGATTACAGTCATGTTATAAATCAATAAATTTGGCCTTAAATAATGGATTGTCACCCTAATAAAAAGGTTGCACCCCTGATAAATGAACACATTGAAAGCTTGTCTTGTCTATTTATATGGCACTTTTAAAAACAACCGAGGTTGACCAAAGTGCTTTACGTAAAAGGAAAAAATATAAAACATGCATATTAACAAATCAAACATCACAGACACCACATACACCACATAGAGATTACCTGTTATAAGCTGCCAATGCTAAATGAGCTTTCAGCAAGTTCTGAAATGCTGGTAAAAAATTTAGATCATCTAGAAGATAGATAGAGGCAGCTCATTCCATAAGCTCGGCCCCAGAATTACACAGGCATCTTATCACGTGCAATGATGACCAAGCATCGTATCACGTGATCTTATCACGAGACATTACCTTTAATTTGAAGGGAACAACTGTGTGAAGTTGTGGGGCGGCACAAAATGACCTGTACCGCTATAGTCTGATCATGGATACTGCACTGGTGTAGACAATTATCACATTAATATTGTGCGTACATATTGGTGCAACATTTTTTTATTTTAAATTTAAAACCTTTAGTTCATCGTTTTTTTCCCCTTTTTTATCTGTTCAATATATTGTGGTTGTTACATTAATTGTAAAAGTACCATTCATTTAAATGTTTGATGCTGTTAACACTAATTAGATTTCAAATTTCTAACTTGGTTTTCACCCGTTTTGTTGTCAAGCAAGATTCTGTCCCCTGCAGAGTCATATGACCCTTCCTGATCAAAGCCATTTCATTGGCTGAGACAACTTTTAATCAATTATTAACAGCTACCGTTTAATTGTTGTTATACATGAAAACATGTTCATGTATTTTGAATTAAATATAACATCACATATTCCTGAAAGGATTCCTTTGTGTGTGTGTTTTCAGTAGCATTCGTGTGTTGCTAATAGCTTAGCATAGTGCTGACTGTGTTTGATCTGGCATTGAGGAAGGCAGATAGGATTCTGTGATGGAATGGATTTTGATCATCATTTGATGCTCACTGTTGTTTTACGATGCATTCTGGGAATTTCTAGGAGGTGTTTCAGTGCTTTAAACTATTTTAACGATAGAACTAAAAATGACTGACAAACACATACTACTAGAGATGGATTGAGACAGCCTATATTAATGTTTTTATTCTGTTTTTCTTGGCAACTATAAGTGGTCCCTGTGGTCGTTCTAATGACTTGGCAGAAGAATTGTTTGTTGTTATTTATAAATGTAACTATTTATTGAACATTGGTTTAATTTGTTTCTAACTGCAGTTATTTTATGAAAGCAATAAGCCAATCGTGGCCGCGTGTCCGAGAACACTGTTTTATGTCTTCAAATGTGACCGTTTTTTCTCTTTTTTTTATTGTTATAAAACAATGAAAGTGCCAATTCCCCCCAAACAAGTCCAGCAAACAAGTCCCGCAGTTTGCTATTTGTTTCTTCATTTTAAAGACCGTTTTATTTTGTAATTCCTCAGAGGTTTAATCACACTCTTCCCTCAGAGAGCGTTGTATGCGATGTACCCGGAGATGTGGCTGATTTGTTTTGTTCAGCTTTACCTGTTCTTTTGTGGACACACTGTGTTTTCTGTTATTTTACTCATCTCATGATTGATTAGGATCTGCTGACAAGCACTCCGCTCGGCTTCCTACAGTATTGTTCCTAGCGTCAATAGAATAAAAGCATTTCCTAAAGGGCTTTCTGTCTCTCCTGTTCGCCGTCTTCCCCTGGTTCTCTGAGGAGGAGGAGGCGGGGACGGCTCAGATGTTTGTGTGTTTGTTTGACGCTCCTTGGCAGAGGCAGTGTAGGGGCATAGGGATGCACGTCACGCGTGTGCTAGGATTCAGAAGTGATCTGTAACTTAAAACCTCCAATTCACAGCATGACAGCTGATTGGGAGAGCTGACGTGAGGATGACATGCTGCGGAGGAGCTGCAACAATTTTCAGAGGAATGTCGCATTTCTTAAGATGGAGGATGTGCCGCTAGGTATTAGAGCAGACAGGCATAAACTCCTGTCATCTGTCTATAACACATGCACACACACACGCTAGACTATTAGCATTCGGTTTCTTTTGTCAGACAGTACATTGTGTTTATTTATTTAGCGGTGAGTCTCATTGTGAATGCACACGCACATTCTTCATTCAGTCGGTTAGTCTGTATGACTGTCACCTACATCACTTACTTAGTGAATGTTTTGCCAACTGGAAACTAAGATTATGACACTTCAGACCATGTTTACAAGATCACAACATATTAAAAACAACAGAGTTTTGTCAGATTTGAATGGCCATCGCAATGTTTCTTTTCCCTGTACTGCCAAACATATTATCATGTTGTTGTTTTTCTGTAAAAAAATTAAATATAATATTTTAATATAAGGAACTAAGATTGACACTTCAGACCATGTTTACGAGATCACAACATATTAAAAACAACAGAGTTTTGTCAGATTTTAATGTCCATTGCGATGTTGCTTTTCCCTGTACTGCCAAAAATATTATCGTTTTTTTTTTTCTGTAAAAATTCAATATAATATTTTAATATAACACAAGACACCCCAGGTGAATAGGGTAAAAAAAAAAAACTAAATTAATTAAAAATAGATTCCCCTTTGGTTGATAACATTAAGAATTGCACAAATTTATTATTTTTTTGAAAGTTTTCTGAAATGTTGTTTAAATATGCAAAGCATTATCTAATTAAATATGCACTAATTGGCATATATTTCCAGAACAAAAATTTGAACATTGGGTAAAGCCAGGTTTAAAATTCTTGTTTCGTTTTGTTGACATATTCGAATTTTATTAGGTTTCATATTAGGTTTTTACAGAAGAAATCTTTGATATCTTTTTATCATTACATAAATACAGAAAATACTTTTAACTGCCAAACCCAACTGTTTGGTTATATTAAACCATTGAAACCATTAAACCAATGTTTGGGTTTGTCCAAATTTGACCCAAACATGAAACAACCCAGCATTTTTTTAAGACTGTAAAATCAGGCAAATTATATATAAACAACCCCCTCTGTAAAATGCTTTAGATAGAATATATAAAACTGTAAAAGTATGGCGTATGGAAGTGCTACAGATTTCTGGTTCAGTGCATATGAAAAAAGATTTGGAGAAAACAGCCTTTAAAGAAATTGTAATTGAAATCTAAAGACGCAAAAAAAAGTGCAATAAAATAAACACTTAAAAGTAAATTGTGCATGTTTTCTTTTCACTAACAATAACATGTGAAAAGAGCCCAACACAGCCCAAAATCTCACAATTGACCGGTGCATGAAAACAAAACTTAGATTGACACTAAACCCTTACACTGTTACTACACAGGACGCGACAGTTGACCCGTCGCGTCGTGCCGTGCCTGGACGCGACAAAGTGACAATTACAAATCCATTTGTCCTTCCTATGAGAAGTATCGTGAGTGCTTGAAATACGTCATAAATAGAACGAGGAATCAGTTTTCTGCCAGGGATTTGCAGGCCTTAAACACAAGCAAGAGCACCCTCAGTTGATACTGCAATACTAAATAATAAACAGATTTGACACATGCTCCAGTGCATATTTGTGTTTGCACTCTGGAGAGCATCAAATGTATCTATTTTTGCAGCAGTGAGCAATCACAGACATACGTAGTTGTTTATCTCTGGAACACAATGGCTAATCGGAGGTGTTTGAGTTAGTCCGAATCCACTCACCACTCAAAACACCAGAGTTTTTTATTCAGTGCTGAATTATGCAGGCTCGCGAAACCTCTCATTAGCATACAAAGTGTAGACACAATGTAAGAAAGAGATTTATTGTGCATTGTTTGCAGCTTCATTGATTATAATGGAACTTTGTGAGATCACAATGAACTGACAAAGCGTCAGCGTTTTAGTGATTGCAAAGGGAGTTGTCTTGGCTTGCTTTTGAGGCAAAAAAGTAAATAAAACCAGATTTATTATTATTCATTTAAAGCTGCAGTCCGTAGTTTTTCCTCTTTGTCGCCATCTCTGTTCGAAATCTGCAATTGCAGTTATTCGCGGAATTATCAACTTTAATGTGGGTTGTGCCTCGGCACGGCACAGCGCGGATGAACACAATGTTTTGAGGAGAGTGTGCGGCTGTCAGTGGATACTGTCATTTAGAATCACACATTCTACTTTTTGGAAGTATGACCAACATAATAATGTTCACCGGAAAACGTCATCTGAACAAGTAACATCCACTTTTGTTCTGACCAACTAAGATAATTTTTTTTTTTTTTTTATCTAACAATCGCTTATCATATCACGTCAAATGGTGCAAATTATACTTTCTTCTCAAACTGCTCAAAGCCATCAATGGGGTTTAGACAAATCGTACAAACGAGGTCGTACGAATTTGTATGAATTAGCCACCTCGTACTCACTCATACGAATTCGTACGAATTGGTCGTGAGATAGCGTTGGAAATGCTGAAGAAGAATATTTTGCAGCGTGTTAGCTGAAGCATTGCATGACTTCAGTAACTGTCATTCTGTTTGAATACAATCCGTTGTCAACAGTGAGACAGTACAAGGTCTCAACATGACACCCCATTCCCCTTGCCTCTGTTGCTGATGAATGGGCAGCGTTTGGCCGGAGATGAAGGACAAACAGATGTCCAATGGTATAGGTTTCCGAAGGTACCCACATTGATCTCTTCCAACTTCCACATTGTGCTGTCAGCAGTGTTTTGAAAGGCGAGCAGCGGGAGGCATCGTCTCCTGTGTAGTTTCATAAAGTCTGGCTCAAAGTTAGAGCTGGGAAGTAAACTAGACTTCTGACTTTTCCTTTTGACTAGAAAAACAACTCAAACATGTGTCAGCTCATTGAAGCGGAGAGTACACTTGTCTTGCCAGCTCAGGTGCAAAAGAAATCAGTGTTGTATGGATGTTGTGTCTTAGGTAGTGTCATTGTGCTGCATATGTTTTTGTCTTTAGTCGTCATGGCATTTACATTTTTATATGTAATCAATGCTGTTATCCAAAGTGTTTTACAATTGAGGAAAAACAGAGATTCACACTTGCTGTACTGGATATCTTTATTTTTATACAGTTTTACTTTCTTTTCCTCATCCAGCACTGTTTTTTTTTTTTTTTTAGGTACACTTTTCATTAGTGCTTTATTTACTTTATTTACTAATAATCGTTACTAAATTTATTTTTATTTCAATGAAATGAATGTAATATATTTTAGTTCGGTAATGTTTTCAATTTAATATTTCATATTTTGAGGGGATTTTATGGTACTAAATTATATTTATGCTGTAGTTATAATCCATTTATTCACTTTTTGAGCATAGAACTGAAAATTAAATTTCCAACTTAAACTGTCATAAATATCGAATGCTTTGGTTTCTTTTAAAAACGACAGATTATTGCTGACATGAAAAAGGTTTAAAAAAGTGAACTTAAAGTTATAGAATTTAACTTTTATTGTTATGAAAACTGCACAAAAATACTATTTAAATTGTTTTATATGAATCATGTCAGTGGTGTGTGTGTGTGTGTGTGTGTGTGTGTGTGTGTGTGTGTGTGTGTGTGTGTGTGTGTGTGTGTGTGTGTGTGTGTGTGTTCGTTCAAGTGTCAAAAGCTTTACCAAGTTTCGTACCATTCCGATAAAGTAAAAAAAAAAAAAAAAAAAACTTTAGCTGTCAAAAATGACCAAAGAGCACCAGATGGTACATTATATATTAATTATTAATATTTATTTAAATTGTAAAATATTTGTCCATCATGGTAGTATTTATAGTAGAACATTCATTGGTGATTTAAATAAGAAATCATTGTGTCTGGACTAAATATTTTTGTATTAATTACTGCATTACAGTAATGAGCAGAGATTGTTTCACATTAGAGTAATGTGAATTAGGATGGAAAATGTGACGCATTCCATGAAAATAATGTGCCTCAATGTTTTTGTCTTTTAATTTTGGGGTGAAAAATTACATGGACATTTCTTAATGAGAATCGCCCCACAAGATCAATATGTTATATATGCTATCAATACTTCAAATGTCACAGCCTTCATCATGTTTCTGCCCTCACCATTAAGACTCAGACCGCTCAGAGTTCTTCATTCTTATCAGGGTTTCAGTCATCGGTGCCTTGAGGCAGTTTGATCTCATTGAAGGATGTTTTAGTTTGCAAATATCAAGTTATCGACAACGATTTGGTATCTGTCTGCTTGGTGCACGTCTCCCTTATATCTGCAGCGCTTACTCGAATGAAGAATAATGCAGCGATCTGTCCTTCCTCTCCAGTGTATCAGTGTCCACAATCGATTCTTTCCTGGGAGTCTATTGGTTCTCATTACCTGTCTCCAGTAACTTATCTCAATTGTATTTCACTGGCCAGTTCAAAGCTTCTCCCCTCCTGTTTTTATACACACACACACACACACACAGGTTTCTCATCCTCTCGTCTGAGGAATTTAAGCTAAGACAGGGGAGAGATGAGGACATATCCATTCAAAGAGAAATCAATGATGACAGTGGATTTGCATGGACTAGACCTGAATGCCGGCTGATCCATTATGGCAATATTCACTGTAGTCTCAAACATGGGGGAAAGATTGCGAATGCTTCGGTGTTGTGTGATTATATTTGATTTGTTGCCTCCACAAGGTTTTCATAAGGATCAATGTGGTTCTGAACTTGATTGCTTTTATCTCACAAAATCCGTCATACCTGACAACATCTCATTTGGATGAACACTTTGAGAGTAATTGTCAAAAAAATGTGTTTGCCTCTTTAGAGAGAGTTCTTTTGATAAGACATCTCACTGACTAGTAGAGATGTATTATATTAATTTTCCCATTAGCCTCTTAGAGATCCTGGTTTTGATTATGCAATACTTTTTAATAGAGTTTAACATTCGATCAATTTGGCTACATGAATTGCTGTTGATATTTTCTTAATCAAATGAAAGTGAACTTGTTTAAGTAAAATAAGTTCCTTTGGAACCGATTCCCTTCATTTATTTTGTTAAATGAGCAAAG
Organism: Rhinichthys klamathensis goyatoka; assembly: GCF_029890125.1. Taxonomy (NCBI): domain Eukaryota; kingdom Metazoa; phylum Chordata; class Actinopteri; order Cypriniformes; family Leuciscidae; genus Rhinichthys; species Rhinichthys klamathensis. Next base: position 655,411 of record NW_026606718.1, read on the forward strand.
TATGATTTCTCTCCGTGCCAACATTTTGAGCTTGTTTACACTGTTCTCTGGTAAAGCTCCTGGGTTCCTACAGACAAACTCAAATGATTAGCACAATATTCACTTTTAATTGATGAGGCAGGGTTCTGCCAAGATCTCAGGTAGAAGACGAGAAATTCAGTGGTCTTTTTTACCTTCTGAATTATATGGGGAACATATAAAAAATAGATCTATAGTTTAACTTGTGGGAGAGGAGAGTGAGTGCATGTCCTAAGGTGAAATGAATTATGGGCATTTTTCGGAAACCTGTCAGAATTATTCCCACCCTGTGCACATACTCTCAGAACAGTGTAATTAAGTTCATGCAAACTCTAATGTCTTTGATTAAATGAACCCATTCTTTGGCACGTTAAGATTTTTCTAAAACCTCAGGCCTCCTGGTCCTACATTTTCTGAATAACAGAAAAAATAATAAGAAAAAAAAAACAGGGTTCCATTCAGAGAAATCCCATTATTATTCATTGTTATTTTTGAAACTACCTGGAAAAGGTGCTTATAGAGTTGATGTGCAGATAGTACGGAGAAATTTGATTATTTATACATAAAACACTATTGTCTATATCAGGGCTGTCAAACATGACTATGAATATGGCTGCATGATGATTTGAATGCTTTATTTCATAATGATTCATCATTCAAAAGTATAAGATTTTGTTTTAGAAAGAAGTCTCTTATGCTCACCAAGGCTGCATTTGTTGGATCAAAAATCGTTAAAACAGTAATATTGAAAAATATCATTACACACATGCACTTTTGAACTTTTTTATTCATCGAAGAATCCTGGAAAAAAATATATATATCACTCTCCACAAACAAGCACAACTGTTTTCGACATTGATAATATATTAAGAAATTTTTCTTTATCAGCAAATCAGTATATCAGATACCATGTGACACTGAAGACTGGAATAATTATGCTGAAAATGATCAGCTTTGCCATCACAGGAATAAATTACATTTATAAAAATAGAAAACAGTTACTTATAATATAACTGTTTCAAATAATAATATTGTTTCACAATATTATCAGTCTAAAACACTAAAATCTTAGCAACCCCAAACTTTGAACGGTAGTGTGTGTATGATTATGTATTATACAAACTTTTACAGCAGATCAACAAATGAAGATTATCACACATCTGAGAACATCTTGGTAACAATGTAGAAATGCAAATATTAGACTCAACAGTGATAAACCCACATTTAATGGGCTATTAGAGGCCTGACTTAGTCAGTAGCTGATGTATCTACGGCCTGGGCTGTAATGAGCATCAAACGAACGAGTAGGAGGCGAGGACATTCAGTGTACCTCTAAATGAACATAATCGCCTCGTGCCACCTGCTAGACATCAATCAATAGCAATGGGGCTAATTGATAAGGCATTATTAGCAACTTTCCCTTTAATGGGAATTGTATTTCATCCTGTCTGAATGGTAGACAGGGCGAGTGTTTGGCGTTGAGGCATCAGGAGCAGATGGCAAGGTCAACAGCTCCAGTAATCCAGAAGCAGACAGCCCCATTAACTGGCCAGGCCAGGTCAGCACCAGCCAGGGGATCTGCGTTACTCCAAATGCTCCATAAAGAGACTGTTTATAAATGGAGCACGGGCAAACAGTCTAAACTAAAGGTAATATCCCTGCCTATAAATCAGGCTTCCTTAAGGGCAGGCTCATATATACTGTATATAGGTCTGCGAGAACCAGTTTTTGTTAACATTGGCCTAAATTAATCTTAGGTTCAGATGTCATGTCACGGACCACAAACAAACCACTTACTGTGAGTATCATGTAGATTGCTGACTAAAATGGTGAGAGCTTTTTACAAAATTCTCACATTTGAAATCTGATTCCAGGCTTCTTTATAATTATAGGAAATCAGGGTGTGCAGTTTCATGCCCTCCTCCCTGTTTACAAGTTACCAGGCTGCTGCAATGAGTGCCTTTAAAGGAGCTGTATGTAAGAAATGTATTTCAATTAATCATAAAATGGCCCTGATGTGTCTCTAGACATTAAGAAATCATGTCCATTTCAAATACTTATATCACTGACAACAGTAGTACGGCCACGATATTGTCATTTAAAAAGTGAAGTTGCAGCCCTCAACTGATGTTGATGTTGTCATCTTGTGTTTTGGCCTGAAGCCCCACCCTCCACCTATCTACCAATCACGAAGTCAGTAGTGTTTCGGCATCCGGGTTGCCAGCTCTGCTCTAGTTGAAAGCTCCTTGTGGCAGCCTATATTCCTGCTGGATCCTGCAGCCTATCTGGCAACCTCGAGTCAGGGGGGAGGGGATACACCGCTCTACAGTAATTTGAAAGTGATTGCAGTACCAATTTTGGCCACAATCCTACATACAGCTCCTTTAAACAATACTTTCTGGCTTTGACACAGTTTGACTTGCATTAAAAGTTTTGCTTGAGACTTTTGGAAGCAAATTTACTGTACAGTACCATTAAAAATGTTGAGGTCAGTGAATTAATACTTTTATCCAACAAGGATGTATTATGTTGATCAAAACACGACAATAAAGACTTTTACATTGTTACAAAAGATTTCGATTTCAAATAAATGTGGTTCTTAAGAACTTTCGGTTACGCTTTAGATGAGGGTCCAACTCTCACTATTAACAAGCTATTAATTTGCCTCAATAAACTCCTAATTACTGCTTATTGATAGTTAGTAGGGTAGCTGTTAAGTTTAGGTATTGGATCGCATTAAGGGATGTAGAATGTAGTCATGCAGACTAAAGCATTAATATGTACCTTTTATAAGTACTAATAAACAGCCAATACCCTAGAAAAAATCATGCTAGTAAACAACTAGTTAATAGTGAGAATTGGACCCTAAACTAACAAATAAACGCAGCCTTGGTAAGCATAAGAAACATACCAACCCCAAACTTGTAGTGTAGGCTACAATATTGTTAAAGGTGCTCTACGTAACTTTTAGCGGCCTCTAGTGGTGATGTTTCAGATTGCAACCAAATTTTACAAGAGCGCTCGTGCTCAAACTCATAGACAATACCGTCTATTACGCAAATATCTCGGCGAATACTAGACGGATTCGGCGAGCACCGAGCTCGTTGGGACCATCTAGTCGAGCTGAAAAGAACCATATAAGTTCCATAGTTTTTGGTGGTGTTTTCGCGGAGATATTAGCAGAAAACCATCGGGCGCGCTGCAAAATTGCCGACGCCGGTGACGTCACGATCTCGGAAGAAAATCGCTCGTATCTCTGGAACGCAAAGAGCCAGAGAGCTCAAATTCGGGGGAGGAGGTCCCAGGGGAACCCTTGCCCGAACGCTAGAGTGGCGGGCCTCGGGGATGCCCCCTACCGGATCGCCTTTCGCTGGGACCCCCGATTTCGAACGGCTATAACTCGGGGAGCCGGGCGAGTTGGACCTCGGGGGTGGGCTCGTTCGAAAGGCCCCGTCCAGCACTACGAACGATTAGAGTCTTGGGAATATTGATCAAAGATTGACTGAGATATAAGCCGAAAAACGTGCGCCTTTAACCGGACGTAACTCCCTGACCGTCTACAATAGACTGTATATAAGGAGAGAGGCTCGGGAGCGCGCATGCACGTCACATTCGTTGGATTTCGCGGTAAATCCGACCCGGAGACTTCACATAGAAATAGGAATACTGGCCTTCAGAGGTAATAGCAAAACCCGACAAGTGGATCATTGTAATGTGTGATTACAACCCCTTCACACACAGGCAATAAAAAAAAGGATTCATTTTAGAAGAAAAGTTCCATATAGCACCTTTAAATTAGTTTAAAAGAACTTTAGTTCAAAAGTAAAGTTCTCCTAGTTTAAAAGTAAAGTTCTTGTATAAAGAAAGTGTAATTACTGTATTTTTAGCCTACACATTTTCTACATAACCTTGTGTTGTTGAAATGGTTCATACAGGGCTGGTCTAATGTTAGAGTTGTTATTCAGGTCTGATTATGGCTGTCTTAATTCACTGACCTGACGTGCCCCAAATCTTCTGCATTGAGAAGAAATGTGTGGCATAACAGAAAACAGCTCGTCTCAGTACACACACGGCCCGCTCTCCCACAATCCATTTCAGCTCAGCCCATAGCTTACATCTAGTAAGTAATTACTTTTTGATCAAGAGCTATGCCCTTGTTGTTGCACAGAATGCAATCTAGACTAACAACATGCCTGTGGTAGTGATTCTAGCATTTATTTTTCTCACTGTGCACTAGGAGACCAATGGATTATCAATACTGTACCATTAAGATGTGTTGCTTTTTGTGGAAGGAAATGAAGATTGACACCGTAGAGAGGCTGTGAAGTGCCCCGGAGAGCTGTTTACTTCACAAATAAAAATGGCAGTGATGGGAGCAAAAAAGAGGAAATGCATTTCAGGATTGGGAAAATGTTCATGAAATGGCATAGGAAATGGGATGTGGTGTCCTCGGGCTGGTGTTGGAAATATTCATTGGGAGGTTTCCAATGGCACAAGTCATGGATGCTTGTCGTTTCGCAGCTCTTTAACACTGTAACAGAAGCACAATGATTGATGGAAGGAGCTTTTGCTTTCACATGTTATTAATTGAATCCAGATTCATGTCTTTAATTCAACAATTTGTCCATGTGATGTACCAATAATGAGAAAGTCCATAAATCTCACATCATTTTTAAAAATTCAGTCAGTAGATGTAAACATTTTTATGGAAAATGAAAATACGAAGTCCAAAGAATCACACAGAATAATTTTTTGACCAGCAGTCACATAAATTACTAAAAAGTTGTTCAAATGTTTTTGTTTAAAAATAATATATTATAGTAATTAATTGAGTGTTAATTTTCAGTTTTAAGTTAAAGGGATAGTTCACCCAAAAATGAAAATTCTGTCATCATGTACTCACCCTCAATTTCCAAACTTGTATGAGTTTCTCTCTTCTGCTGAACAGAATGAAGAATGTTGGTATCAAACAGTTGACATTCACTTCCATTGTAGGAAAAAAAAAAATACTATGGAAGTCAATGGCTACTGTCAACTGTCTGGTTACCAACATTCTTCAACATATCTTCTTTTGTGTTCGATTTGGAACTACATGAGGGTGTAGATGATGATGACAAAATGTTCATTTTTGATTGAGCTATCCCTTTAATTTTAATTTTTTTAAAATGTCTTTCTGTTTAGTTTAACGTGAGCAATTGCATTGATTCTGAACCATACCTTTCCATTATGCATTTGTTTATAACTGGCCCCAGATTGTATTTCACTCAATCCAATCACTTCTGTCTTCATATTTCTTAAAGCAGAATGAGTGCTACTATGAAAGCTTGACAGAGATGGCAACTGTAATAAGGGCAACAGCGACTAATTTGATTGACATATGTTGCTATCCACCGCCTTCCTCTTTCTCTGATTGACATGCTCGTTTCCTTACCATGTGCTGGCAGATACAATTGTTAAAAACTGAAAACTCAATGAGAAATTTCTACTGTTTCTGTCTTTTCAACCGGCATCTACCCCTAATACCTATCATTACAAAGATGGTGTGGGTTAGAGATGTAATCTTTTTTTGTCAAATTCAGTGTATATATACTGTAATACAGCATTTTGTGTGAGAAGATGGGCGTTGATGCATTTATTCAGATATGCAAAAAAAGAGATGCTTTTGTGAAGAGTTCTGCTTGTCACTCAAGCCTTACCAAACATAAACAATCCACCAAGACGGTTGCAGTTTTTAACTGTCACCAATCAAGGACGATGATTTTTGATGCAGATCAACACCTGTTCAGCTCACGTTGCTTCATAAATAGATCAGCCGCTGGGAGAGGAGTGAGGGGACGTGACAGCTTAATAGTCCGTGAAGATTTTTGATAGGCAGAGAAACCGGGTGGATGACAGTTTGGGTTTTGTGTGCACTAGCCCTTAGGAAAGAATCAGTATGAACTCACTTAGCACTCAAACAAATATCAAAACATACGGCTCCTCTTTTTGTCAACTTCAGCTCCAATCACATGTAGGAGTATGACAGAAGGTAATTTGGGACAGGAAATGGTTTCTGAACGGATTTGGAGTAGGTCTGGATTGCCAAATGATACTCAGCAGCTGTGAAATCATGTGGCAGTCAGTTTGTTGTTGAATTTCTGTCCTCTAAAGGCTGATGTTTTCAGAAATATCTTTTGTTCTTCAATCATGTTATCTAAATACACTTTTCAGCACTTATTTTGCAGTGCTGTCAAACGTCTGTCTGCTAGGCAACATATTTAAAATATATAAACCCAAAAGATAGTGTGATGCCAGCTGGTTGTCATGGGTTGGTAGGTCTTTAGCTTGGAGCTATTCAGTATATTTTGGCCATACAGTCTTTAATTGGTTTACCTTAACCTGACAGAGATGCCTTCTGGTTATAAAGTCGGACAGAAATGGAAGTTTAGTGAGGTTGATGTGCTTTTTGTTAGCTCCATTGCTATCAGCTAGCAGATGGACAGTCTCAGTGTTTATCTTTAGCTTTGATAATTTATTACCTGGAGGTGTAAATTGTCAACAGAGGAATACCTTCTGTCAAAGCTGGATTTATACTTGGTTATTGGCCTGCTACAACCAACCATGGCTCATGCGGCCAGTAAATGTTGCTGGAAGAGGAATGAACACACACACACACACACACACAAGCTGCTTTGAAGTTTTAGCGCAGCCCACCTGCCTGCTGTGACCCTTAGGAAACATAAGCATGAAGAGATTGCCTCCATATACTGTCATGATTATATGAAATGCAATTTTCAACTTTGAGTTATACAAGATTCAAATAATTTTTAAGCCAGTTTAATGTAATTTAAATTGAATGACTTACATTTTGAACTTGGATGATTACTTTCTTAAACCAGCTTAAATGAAACATTTTGATACTATTGTTGTTAGTGTTACCTGCAAATGATGTTAGTACGTGTTGACGGTGTTTTCTTTACTCGACTTTCTAAAAATACTGGAGCAAATTAGCATTTCATCAGCTTTTTGTTGATCTGTGAATTCCTGTCGTCTCTTCACTGAAGATGCATGTTAGAACCGACCCCTTCTGCCACAATACATGCTCATCGCATGCTGATCTTACATCATGTCAAACAGACTCTCTCTAGAGGCAATTTAGCATCAAACGTCCAATAAACCGCAATCAACACTGGCATGCCAATATGGTGCTACTCACAGATCGGGGTGTTGATGCCATAAGATAAAAAAATCAATCAGCAGACGAATGACAAATTACACCTTGAGTAACCTTCACTAGCTGCCTGCTGAATTAATCTTGCAAAAAGAAATCTTATATAAAGGGAAACTCAGTATTTTAAAGAAACTGTTTTAAGGCAAGATTGGTGTGTTTACGTGTTCTGTTACGAAATCGTCTACTAGACAAACCTACGTATTCACTGTTGCCAGGGCTTTCTCAGGTTACAGACACTAGCATATCATTTAATATAAGTCACATAAAAGTCGACATAAAATCATGTTGTTGTCTTTCATGGCGCTTGTAATCACTCTTTCCGTGTCACAGCTCATTTCAGGACTCTGTAGACTTTAAAATTGCTGTATTCTCCCTTTTTCAAGCTGCAGATTGACACATTAGCATGCGTGTCAGTGGTTTTTCTAACCTACCTGCAAGTCATTTCACCTTGAGCTGGCATTGGCCTGAACTAGACTGGATTGATTGGTGCCGCAGACACATGCTGGGTCACCAGCCTTAAATAATCCATAATTGAACGGCGGGCGCGAGCGGGAGGCCTTGAACGTCGCATTGTCAGTCGCAAATGAACAGTTCAATCAAATTACAACTAATAATAATAATAATTAAAGCTGCTAGCAGCATTTAGCGGTGTTCAAGCAGTTAAGGCCTTTAAGGCCGTTAAGCACAAAAGCATCAAAAGACATTAAGTTTTATGTAGCAAGCGTTTAACCATTGACATCATAGATGAAATAGACCATGTTTTAGCATGATTTACTATGATATACCAAATTTAGTGTGATTTTTCATGATCTACCATGTTCCAGTATGATTTACCATGAATCTAGCATGATTTACCACAGTTTACCAGGTTTTACCATGTTATAGGATGATTTACCATGATATACCACATTGTAGAATGATTTACCAGGATCGTAGCATCATTTACCATGATTCATCACATTGCTAGCATGATTTGCCATGATACACCATGTAATAGTATTTTTTACTATGATTTACCATGTTTCTATCGTGATTTACCATGATTGCCCACATTGCTGCATTGATGTGAAGTGCCAATAAAAATGAAGTGATAAACTCTGACAAAAAATGATTGTGTTATAATAGTTAACATGGAAAAACTGGTTTGCAGAATAATGGTGAAAATCAAGTGTGTCAAAATGAGAGTAAGCCAATAAGTGGTCTTCTACTGCCCTCTGCTGGCCACTCTACTTATTAATAAAGTGTTTTCACGGGTGCTTTTGCACTCATATGTAGACATTTGCTCACACACACACACACACACACACACACAAAGTCATTATGAAAATATATTTTAATGGTCTATAAGCATTTCATGTCTTTGCAAGCTATTAATCAGATTATTCAGAATTTATTCATAAACATGGGACTACACACACACACACACATTCTATTGTAGATTAAACTGTCTCATTCAGGGTTCACATTTGTCAATGTGACAATGAATTTTGACTAAATGTGAGTGTAAATGTTAAAATAGTGATTTTATAAAGTGTAAATATGAATTATAGAATAATATTAGTTAGTAGCATGACAAAATGACTATTTTAAACAGCAGGGGGCAGTAAAATACCACTTATTGGCTTAATATGCCAGTGTTCATATCATTTTCACCTTTTTAATTGTTATAGAGGCATATTTTGTCCGATTTGTCTGAAATTTTTCATGCTTGTTTAGAGTCACGTGTCACATGTTCTGACTTGATTTGAAGAAGATCTGAGCATTCATTGAAGAGATATAGGCGTTTGGGGACACTTGGTCAAAGCTACATATTGAAGTGACCCTATTAAAGCCATCCAAATGAAGAAGTTATACCTTTTCTGATATTTATTGATCTAGAGAGTCCAGAGAATTGTACTGCACTGGTTTAGAACATTATGATATGAACTTTATATGATCATAGATGGAAAAGACCATTTACAGCCAATACAGGCAATTTACCATAGGAAATGTATGGTTTTAAAGCTTTTTAACAGTTATAGCGCCACCTATGGTCCGATCTCCATGACACTTTGCATGCTTCTTCAGCATGTTATGACACATATGCTCATCAATTTTTGTCAAGTTCTGAGTTTTTGTTTAGGATTTACAGGCTTTTGAGTGCATTTTGACACGCCCCCTTTTCTAAATGACCCTGTTATAGCAAACCAAAGGGCAAAGTTCAACTTTTTTTAAATAATTATTGATCTAGAGAGTCCAGAGAATTGTCCTAGACTGGTCTGGTTCCGATCGGGCAAAAAACCAGGGACTAGTTCGCAAAAGAAGGTTTTTAACATATTTGTGAATATTTAATGAACGATTTGATTGACAGCAATGGTTCTAGAGGCAAAGTTGTTCAACATGAGGAGATCTATCAATTGATATGCATTTTGTGGGGATATGTGCAACACCATGTGATTACAGAGCCGTAAAACTCGTTAGCGCTAACTAGTGGCCGATTTCTTTCAAAACTCTTACAGGCCTCTTGGGCCATGAGTCGAACATGCCCATCGAGTTTCGTTCCAATCGGCCTCCGTTAACCTCGTCTCACAGGTGCTCAAACTTCATTGGTCGATGGCGGCCATGTTTTTTGAGATAAGCCAATGTCCTCATACACATACATGGGGACTTGGTCCAAGACACTGCATACCAAATTTCAAGTCAATCGGACTAACCACTAGGTGGCCATATGTTTTTTTCAGGTTATAGCGCCACCTAGAGGTCAATCGACGCGGTTTTTTTACTGTGACCTCAAATTGAGCTCTTACATATGTGTAGCGAGTTTGGTAAACATATCTCATTTCGTTTACGAGATATAGCAATTTTAGTAAAATAGGCTCCTCCCACAACGTTTATTTTGCGCCCCCTAGCGACCGGAAATCGAAATTTCGACTTTTTTTCAATAATTATTGATATTCAGACTCCAGAGAACATTTCTGCACTGGTTTGGTTCCGATCGGGCGAAAAATCAGGGACTAGTTCGCAAAAGTAGGTTTTTGACAAAATTCAAAATGGCGGAAAATCCATCATGGCGGAAATGAAATCGGAGATATACGTTTTTTTCGTCAGGTGACCAGCTTTCCAATGATATAAGACACTTGACTCTACGACTTACGGTCTAAGAGTTATGATCCGTTTTGCGCAATTGGTTGCTATAGCGCCACCTATGGGCCAATCGGGCTCATAATTTGATAACCTCTCCTCGATTTTTGTACTACCATCTGACAAAGTTTCAGAGCTCCAGCACTTACGGTTTGGGCTGCACGACGCGTTTTACGGCAGAATAATAATAATAATAATAATAACAAGCAGCATTTAGCGGTGTTCAAGCAGTTAAGGCCTTTAAGGCCGTTAAGCACAAAAGCATCAAAAGACATTAAGTTGTATTTAGCAAGCATTTAACCATTGACATCATAGATGGAATAGACCATGTTTTAGCATGATTTACCATGATATACCAAATTTAGTGTGATTTTTCATGATCTACCATGTTCCAGTATGATTTACCATGAATCTAGCATGATTTACCACAGTTTACCATGATTTACCATGTTATAGGATGATTTACCATGATATACCACATTCTAGAATGATTTACCAGGATTGTAGCATGATTTACCATGATTCATCACATTGCTAGCATGATTTGCCATGATACACCATGTAATAGTATTTTTTACTATGATTTACCATGTTTCTATCGTGATTTACCATGATTTACCACATTGCTGCATTGATGTGAAGTGCCAATAAAAATGAAGTGATAAACTCTGACAAAAAAGGATTGTGTTATAATAGTTAACATGGAAAAACTGGTTTGCTTTAGTGCTTTGATTTACTGTTGAAAATCAAGTGTCAAAATGAGAGTGAGCCAATAAGTGGTCTTCTACTGCCCTCTGCTGGCCATTCTACTTATTAATAAAGTGTTTTCACAGGTGCTTTTGCACTCATATGTAGACATTTGCTCACACACACACACACACACACACACACACACACACACACACACACACAAAGTCATTATGAAAATATATTTTAATGGTCTATAAGCATTTAATGTCTTTGCAAGCTATTAATCAGATTATTCAGAATTTATTCAGAAACATGGGACTACACACACACACACACACATTCTATTGTAGATTAAACTGTCTCATTCAGGGTTCACATTTGTCAATGTGACAATGAATTTGGACTAAATGTGATTGTAAATGTTAAAATAGTGATTATGTTAATTCTAAAAATGAATTATAGAACAATGATAGTCAGCATTATGACAAAATTACTATTTTAAACAGCAGGGGGCAGTAAAACACCACTTATTGGCTTAATATGCCACTATATTCATATCATTTTCACCTTTTTAACTGTTATAGAGGCAAATTTTGTCCGATCTGTCTAAAATTGGTCAAGCTTGTTTAGAGTGATATGTCCTGACCTTTTTTTAAGAAGATCTGAGCATTCATTGAAGAGATATAGGTTTTTGGGGACATTTGGTCAAGGCTACATATTGAAGTGACCCTATTATAGCCATCCAAATTAAGAAGTTATACCTTTTCTGATCATTATTGATCTAGAGAGTCCAGAGAATTGTACTGCACTGGTTTTAAACATTATGATATGAAAAGTATACGATCATAGATGGAAAAGACAATTTACAGCCAATACAGGCAATTTACCATAGGAAATATATGGTTTTAAAGCTTTTTAACAGTTATAGCGCCACCTATGGTCCGATCTCCATGAAACTTTGCATGCTTCCTCAACATGGTATGACACATATGCTCATCAATTTTTGTCAAGTTCTGAGTTTTCATTTATGATTTATAGGCTTTTGAGTGTATTTTGACACGCCCGTTTTCTAAATGACCCTGTTACAGTGAACCAAAGGGCAAAGTTCAACTTTTTTTTGATAATTATTGATCTAGAGAGTCCAGAGAATTGTCCTAGACTGGTCTGGTTTTGATCGGGCGAAAAACCAGGGACTAGTTCGCAAAAGTAGGTTTTTAACATATTCGTGAATATTTAATGAACGATTTGATTGACAGCAATGGTTCTAGAGGCAAAGTTGTTCACCATGAGGAGATCTATCAAATGATATACATTTTGGGGGGATGTGTGCAACACCACGTGATTACAGAGCCGTAAAACTCGTTAGCGCCAACTAGTGGCCGATTTCTTTCAAAACTCTTACAGACCTCTTAGGCCATGAGTCGAACATGCCCATCGAGTTTCGTTCCGATTGGCCTCCGTTAACCTCGTCTCATAGGGGCTCAAACTTCATTGGTCGATGGCGGCCATGTTTTTTGAGATACGCCAATGTCCTCATAGACATACATGGGGCCTTGGACCAAGACACTGCATACCAATTTTCAAGTCAATCGGACTAACGGTCAGTCCTTTATATGTTTTTTTCATGTTATAGCGCCACCTAGTGTTCGATCGTCGCAATTTTTTTACTGTGACCTCAGATTGAAGTCATGCACACCTGTACCAAGTTTGGTGAACCTACCTAATTTACTTCTGGAGTTATAGCCGTTTTAGTAAAATAGGCTCCTCCCACAACGTTCTTTTTGCGCCCCCTTGCGACCGAAAATAGAAATTTCAACTTTTTTTCGATTATAATTTATATTCAGACTCCACAGAACATTTGTGCACTGGTTTGGTTCCGATCGGGCGAAAAACCAGGGACTAGTTCGCAAAAGTCGTTTTTTAACAAAATTCAAAATGGCGGAAAATCTATCATGACGGAAATGAAATCGGAGATATACGTTTTTTAAGTCAGGAGTCCAGCTTTCCAATGATATAAGACACTTGAGTCTACGACTTACGGTCTAGGAGTTATGAGCAGTTTTGCGCAATTGGTTGCTATAGCGCCACCTATGGGCCAATCGGGCTCATAATTTGATAAGCTCTCCTCGATTTTTGTACTACCATCTGACAAAGTTTCAAGTCTCTAGCTCTTACGGTTTGGTCTGCACGATGCGTTTTACGGCAGAAGAATAATAATAATAATAATAATTAAAGCTGCTAGCAGCATTTAGCGGTGTTCAAGCATTTAAGCCCTTTTAGCACATAAGCATTAAAGACATTTAGCAAGCATGTAACCACTGACATAATAGATAGAAAACCATTTACCATGATTCTAGCATGATTTACCATAGTTTTACCATGATTTCCCATAGTTTTACCATGCTTTACCATACTTTTACCATGATTTACCATGTTCTAGTATGATTTACCATGAATCTAGCATGATTTACCATAGTTTTACCATGATATTCCATGTTGTAGCATGATTTACATGATTTACCCTTTTCTAGCATGATTTACCATTGTTTACCATGATTTACTCATCAGTACAAATAAAGTGTTACACTCTGACAAAATATGATTGTGTTATAATAGTAATTGTTATATAATGGATTTTATAGTAAGCATGGATAATGCAGTTAACATGGAAAAACTGGTTTGCTTTAGTTCAGAATTTTGTTGCTGAAACTCAAGGCTGTTAAAATGAAAGTGAGCCAATAAGTGGTCTTCTACTGCCCTCTGCTGGCCACTCTACTTATTAATAAAGTCTTTTCACATGTGCTTTCAGATCTAGACACACACACACACACACACAAGTCATTATGAAAATATATGAAATGCTTATAGACCATTAAAATATATGTCTTTGCAAGCTATTAATCAGATTATTCAGGATTTATTCAAAAACATGGGACTACACACACACATTCTGTTGTAGATAAAGTGATCTGAACTGTGTCTCATTCAGGATTAACATTTGTCTGTGACACAATGCTTCAATAGATGAATTTTGACAAAATGTGAGTGTAAATGTTAAAATAGTGATTTTATAAACTCTAAATAAGAATAATAGAATATTAGTAGTTAGTAGCATGACAAAATGACTATTTTAACCTGTTAAGCTTCAAGCCCACTATTGAAAAATCCCCAGAAATGACATACCCAAACTAAAACAGATACAGTTCATGAACCCTTTGCACTAAAAGCACAAGTATGATCTCATTTAAAAGCTGACACTTGGTTGTTTATTGTAAATGTAGAATTAATTATTGTCATAATGAAAAAAACAATTTTAAATAGCTTCAAAGTTTTGTAAAGTTATTAGAAATTTATTTTTATGAAACATCTTCATGAAAATAAAATTGAAGTTGGCCCTGGAGCAATCTAGAAATGCACTGCAGCTAAAGCCACATGTCTGACCATTTTATATTTAAAATCTGAAAATGATAAGTATAAAGCTCTGTATTTAGTTAAATGTTTTTCAAGATCATGTCAAATTACTTTATTTTGATTAGACTCTATTAGCAAACTGATGTTTAGTCATCTTCTGAGTCATCTATTCAGTCTATTGTCTCTATTGTTTTGTGGTGCCCCATTCAGTCTCAGTCTCCCCTGCACACATTTACACCTCTCCAGACTGGTTATTATGGCTCTAAATATGCATTTCTTTTGTCTGCATTATAGCTACTAACGACTGGCTATTCACAAGCTATTCATAGGGTTTCAAACCCTAATTTCTTTTATCAAAGTTCTCACTAAATATTTGAAACTGGTATCAAATGCACTGAAACATTTCAGTAAGCATTCCTATTTAGAAAAAAATCATAAAACAATAACTGCTCGTGGCAGGTGCGCCTGGGCTCGCTAGCATGTTAGCTTAGCACACCATCAATACACGACCATTTATGAGATTAAAACTATGTTTGCGCTCCAAACTCACTATATAACGCAAGTCTAGTGTTTTAAATAATCTTCTGTGATCTAACTTGGCTTCAGATAAAAAAAAAAATCAGACAGAAAATGTATTATTTAGTGTTCTGAACAATGATGAAATCTATATCGATTAGCATTACATTATAAATATAATCTATTATTATGAAATACCTGGCATGGCTTGAAGAACACAGGTAACTCAAATATCATTGCAATCATGTTTATTGTCTTCAAAACATCTTTATCTGCATGTTACAGCGATCTCTGTACTTTCTGTATCACTCAGTGACGTCCTGGAATGTCACATGACTATGGGTCTTCTTCATGATCCATATATGGAATTTTATTGGACATAATAGCGCCCCCATGCTATTGGTATGAATGGAAAACACAGCACATCTCAGGAAGAAGCGATCATTATGATTACATCGACGCATTTGGGTATAAATTCAATAAATATTATTCCTGTCTATAGAAATATGATGTGAATCTATGAGAATATATCAATATTTCTCCACATCTGCACATTGTTGAGCTAAAAGCCCTCAGGGACGTTGTTTTGTGAATCGCTATCATGAGGACAGCACGGAGTGTTTTTTATGAATGGACCAGCTGACGCTCATAATTCATATTAAAGGTATCGACTCGTTTTTTTCATTTCATAACTCCTGACACAAATTAAGACATAACTGTCACTATAAGTTTCTCAGAATACAATAGTGGTCAAATACTGAATCTTGAGTCTTATATCTTTTTAATGATGTATAGTTTGTCAAGGTATAACATTAAATCTGATAGTATATTTGAACTAAATAAATAAAAAAACGCTTCAGTGCGCCGACGCTCTGGAGAAGGTTAAGAGGTTAAACAGCAGGGGGCAGTAGAATACAACTTATTGGCTTAATATGCCATTATGTTATAACTTTAACCTTTTAAACTGTTATAGATGCATTATTTCTTATCTTAATTAGAGTCACATGTTCTGACTTGTTTTTAAGAAGATCTGAGCATTCATTGAAGAGATATAGGCTTTCTTGGTCAAGGCTACATATTAAAGTGACCCTATTATAGCCATCCAAATGAAGAAGTTGTAACTTTTCTGATAATTATTTATCTAGAGAGTCCAGAGAATTGTACTGCACTTATTTTGAACATTTTGATATAAATATTATATGATCATAGATGGAACACACCATTTACAGCCAATACAGGCAATTTACCATAGGAAATACATGGTTTTAAACCTTTTCAACAGTTATAGCGCCACCTATTGTCCGATCTCCATAAAACTTTGCATGCTTGTTCATGATGTTATGTCACATATGCTCACCAATTTTTGTGAAGTTCTGAGTTTTTTTTAATGATTTATAGGCTTTTGAGTGTATTTGGACACGCCCCTTTTCTAAATGACCCTATTATAGCCATACGAAAAATGCAAAAGTTAAACTTTTTTTTAATAATTATTGATCTAGAGAGTCCAGAGAAATGTCCTAGACTGGTCTGGTTCCGATCGGGCGAAAAACCAGGGACTAGTTCGCAAAAGTAGGTTTTTAACATATTCGTGAATATTTAATGAACGGTTTGATTGACAGCAATGGTTCTAGAGGCAAAGTTGTTCAGCATGAGGAGATCTATCAAATTATAGGCATTTTGTGGGGATGTGTGCAACACCACGTGATTACAGAGCCATAAAACTCGTTAGCGCCAACTAGTGGCCGATTTCTTTCAAAACTCTTACAGACCTCTTGGGCCATGAGTCGAACATGCCCATCGAGTTTCGTTCCGATTGGCCTCCGTTAACCTCGTCTCACAGGTGCTCAAACTTAATTGGCCGATGGCGGCCATGTTTTTTGAGATACGCCAATGTCCTCATAAACATACATGGGGCCTTGGACCAAGACACTGCATACCAATTTTCAAGTCAATCGGACTAACCACTAGGTGGCCATATGTTTTTTTCATGTTATAGCGCCACCTAGAGCTCAATCAACGCAATTTTTTTACTGTGACCTCAGATTGAGCTCATACATATGTGTAGCAAGTTTGGTAAAAATATCTCATTTTGTTTACGAGTTATAGCCATTTTAGTAAAATAGGCTCCTCCCACAACGTTTATTTTGCACCCCCTAGCGACCGGAAATCGAAATTTCGACTTTTTTTCAATAATTATTGATATTCAGACTCCAGAGAACATTTCTGCACTGGTTTGGTTCCAATCGGGCAAAAAACCAAGGACTAGTTTGCAAAAGTAGTTTTTTGACAAAATTCAAAATGGCGGAAAATCTATATTGGCGGAAATTAAATCGGAGATATACGTTTTTTTCGTCAGGTGACCAGCTTTCCAGTGATATAAGACACTTGAGTCTACGACTTACGGTCTAGGAGTTATGAGCAGTTTCGCGCAATTGGTTGCTATAGCGCCACCTATGGGCCAATCGGGCTCATAATTTGATAAGCTCTCCTCGATTTTTGTACTACCATCTGACAAAGTTTCAAGGCTCCAGCTCTTACGGTTTGGGCTGCACGATGCGTTTTACGGCGGAAGAAAAATAATAATAATAATAATAAAAATCCTTACAAATACAATAGGTTTTCAGCACTTCGTGCTTGAACACCTAATTAAAGCTGCAAGCAGCATTTTAGCGGTGTTCAAGTAGTTAAGGCCTTTCAGGCCGTTAAGCACAAAAGCATAAAAAAAGACATTAAGTTTTATGTAGCAAGCATGATTTACCATGATATACTACATTTCAGTGTGATTTTTCATGATTTACCATGTTCCAGTATGATTTACCATGAATCTAACATGATTTTCCATAGTTTACCTTGATATACCATGTTATATGATGATTTACCATGATATAGCACATTCTAGAATAATTTACCAGGATTCTAGCATGATTTACCTTTTTTACTATGATTTACCATGTTTCTGGCGTTATTTATCATTATTTACCACGTTGACAGCAATTATATGAAGCATAAGAACAATTGAAGTGATAAACTCTGACAAAATATGAATGTGTTATAATAGTAATTGTTATATAAGTGATTTTATAGTGTCTATATACAAAAAAAGACTATTAATAAGAAGAGTGGCCAGCAGAGGGCAGTAGAAGACCACTTATTGGCTCACTTTCATTTTCAACTACTTTTTTTCTCCAGTATTCTCCACTGAAGCAAACCATTTTTTTCATGTTAACTCCATAATGCATGCTTACACACACACACACACACACACACACACACACACACACACACACACACACACACACACACACACACACACACACACACACACACACACACACACACATTTTAGGGATATGTTATTGTGAAAATCTGTTTTAATGGTATATGAGCATTTCACATATTTCTTTGCAATGTAATAATATAAAACTAAATAAAGAAAATGCTTTGAGCATTTGTTTGTTAGCCAATGCTGAAAGCTGATAAAAAAAGATTAAAAATATCTAATGCTGCTGCTCCATCTAGTGGACAACAGTGCTATTACAGCCTACTTATACAATAGGCCATGTTTTTCATATCATTTAATCTACACACGCTCATTCTGATGTAGATAGAGACATTTGGAACTTCAGGAGCCAATGTGACTCAATTGTCACTTCAATAGACGATTTTTGACTAAATGTTATTGTAAATGTTAAAATAGTGAATTTATAAAAGTCTAAATATTACTTATAGTTGAGTAGTGTGACAAAATGACTTTTTTAAACAGCAGGGGGCAGTAAAATACCACTTATTGGCTGTTAGCCTTTTTTAAAGCAGTTATAGCTGTTCTTGACCTTTTTTTAAGAAGCTATGAGCATTTATTGAAAAGATATTGCCTTTCGGTCAAGGTTACATATTGAATTGACCCTATTATAGTCATACAAATGAAGAAGTTATACATTTTTCTATAATTATTGTTTTAGAGAGTACAGAGCACTAGATGAATTTTGACAAAATGTGATTGTAAATGTTAAAATGATTTAATAAAGTCTAAATATCAATTATATATAAAAATATTAGAGAGTAGTATGATGAAATGACAGCAGGGGGCAGTAAAATACCACTTATTGGCTGTTATAGCTATCCAAGCTGTTATAGCCATCCGATTTACACTCTATTATAGCCATCCAAATGAAGTAATTATACCTTTTCTGATAATTATTGATCTAGAGAGTCCAGATAATTGTAATGCACTGGTTTTAAACATTAAGATATGAAAATTATACGATCATAGATGGAAAAGACCATTTACAGCCAATACAGGCAATTTACCATAGGAAATACATGGTTTTAAAGCTTTTCAACAGTTATAGCGCCACCTATTGTCCGATCTCCATGAAACTTTGCATGCTACTTCACCATGGTATGACATATATGCTCATCAATTTTTGTGAAGTTCTGAGTTTTTATTTATGATTTATAGGCTTTTTAGTGTGTTTTGACACACCCCTTTTATAAATGACCCTGTTATAGCGAAGCAAAGGGCAAAGTTCAACTTTTTTTCGATAATTATTGATCTAGAGAGTCCAGAGAATTGTCCTAGACTGGCCTGGTTCCGATCGGGCAAAAAACCAGGGACTAGTTCGCAAAAGTAGGTTTTTAACATATTCGTGAATATTTAATGAACGGTTTGATTGACAGCAATGGTTCTAGAGGCAAAGTTGTTCAGCATGAGGAGATCTATCAAATAATATGCATATTGTGGGGATGTATGCAACACCACGTGATTACAGAGCCGTAAAACTCGTTAGCGCCAACTAGTGGCCGATTTCTTTCAAAACTCTTACAGACCTCTTGGGCCATGAGTCGAACATGCCCATAGAGTTTCGTTCCGATTGGCCTCCGTTAACCTCGTCTCACAGGTGCTCAAACTTCATTGGCCGATGGCGGCCATGTTTTTTGAGATACGCCAATATCCTTTTACACATACATGCCACCTTGGACCAAGACACTGCATACCAATTTTCAAGTCAATCGGACTAACGGTCAGGTGGCCACACCCCCTTTTATGTTTTTTTAATGTTATAGCGCCACCTAGTGTTAGATCGACGCGGTTTTTTTACTGTGACCTCAGATTTAACTCATATATATGTGGACCAAGTTTGGTGAAGATATCTCATTTACTTCTTGAGTTATAGCCATTTTAGTAAAATAGGCTCCTCCCACAACGTTCATTTTGCGCCCCCTAGCAACCGGAAATCGAAATTTCAACTTTTTTTTGATAATTATTGATATTCAGACTCCAGAGAACATTTCTGCACTGGTTTGGTTCCGATCGGGCGAAAAACCAGGGACTAGTTCGCAAAAGTAGTTTTTTGACAAAATTCAAAATGGCGGAAAATCTATCATGGCGGAAATGAAATCGGAGATATACGTTTTTTTCGTCAGGTGACCAGCTTTCCACTGATATAAGACACTTGAGTCTACGACTTACGGTCTAGGAGTTATGAGCAGTTTCGCGCAATTGGTTGCTGTAGCGCCACCTATGGGCCAATCGGGCTCATACTCTCTCAACCTCTCCTCGATTTCTGTGCTACCTTAATCCCAAATATCAAGTCTCTAGCTCTTACGGTTTGGTCTGCACGATGCGTTTTACGGCAGAATAATAATAATAATAATAATAATAATAATAAAAATCAGTACAAAAACAATAGGTTTTCAGCACTTCGTGCTTGAACACCTAATAATAAAAATCAGTACAATTACAATAGGTTTTCAGCACTTCGTGCTTGAACACCTAATAATACATTTCATTTATAACGCACTTTTCATCAGAAGATCTCAAAGTGCTACAGGTAAAAAAATAAAATAAAATAAAAAAATATATATATATAAGATAAAAAAAACATCTAAAGGGGACCAAACGCTTTGCTAAAAAGAAATGTTTTAAGGCCTTTTTTAAAACATATAGTGGATTGAGGTGCCCTCAAGTTGTCAGGGAGGGAATTCCACAGTTTTGGGGCAGCAGCACAAAAGGCCCTATCTCCCATTGTCCTGAGTCTGGTTCTGGGTATGTGGAGGAGGTTTGAGTGAGTGGAACGGAGGGAACGGGTTGTGTTTTGTGGGTTGATAAGTTCTTTGAGGTAGGAGGGGGCATGTCCATGGATGCATTGATGTGTGAGGAGGGAAACCTTATACTCAATCCTGGTGGAGATGGGAAGCCAGTGGAGTGAATGTAGAATGGGGGTAATGTGCTCATGTTTCCGCACTCTCATCAACTAGCAAAAATATTCCTGTAATAACTAGAATCCTTGAGCCAAGCCTTGACCTACAATAACTGCTGGACAGACTGGTTAGGGTTACTGGATGTGCCTGCGTGGCACCTCTGTGGCTTATAGATTTAATGTGGACCCTGGAATAGTCTGTCTGTCTCTTCTTCATAGACCGCTGCTCGCTGGAGTGAGCCGAGGATTACAGCATCTTATTAGTGCAAGAGAAGAGACAGCCGTTCACTGAGTCATCCTGTCTGTTGGTCCACATGGGCCACACATCCAGCTTCAGTGCGCCTGAGGACACAGACTTTGTTTTTCCTTTGTTTTTGAATGTTTTACTTGGAGTTTGAGAGGTTTTGCAGGGATGGGATGGATTCTAGTTTTGATACTTTGTCTACATGTGTAGCATTATTTGGGACTGTTTATTGTTAGTGGTGCTAACCACAAGGTGTCTTCAAATCCCTATACATGACACGCCATTTATTCTGTGATGGATACCTTAAATCGCGTGGCTTGTTGAGTAGATGTGCATTTGTAGTTTTCTAAGTTACTTTTTTTTTACATGCTGGATGATAAAACCTGGAAAAAATCCTGTAGATTTACTGAAGGAGGGAACCCAAACCATATCTTGAGATTTAAAGTGTATTTTTTATTTTATCATTTAGTATTTTTTTATAAATTATTTTAAGTATAGAGATTTTATTATTGTATACATTTATTAATTTCTTTACTTGGTCTTATTTAAAAATGTGTATTTTAGATATTTCTATTATAATATGTTCTATTTAATTGTTTATTTAATTAATTTAATAAATGTATGTAATCTATTTACTTTTTACGTTCTTTTTATTTATTTATTTATTATTTATTTAGTTTTGGTCAGATTTGAACTTAAGCATTGTTTAGCAGAATGTTTGTTTATTTATCTTTTTTTCATTATTTGTATTATTTTATTACATTTATTTACTTTTGATCTTTTTGTTTATACAAGTAATTTTATTGATGCCCAAAGAAAAAGAATGAAATGTTATGAGGCATATTTGAACTCATGTTGACCTCATAAGCATCATGGCTCAATGTGTCGGCACACAGCTCAGAATTTTGTCAATGTTTTAATGGCGGTTTTCAAATTGCTCTGATTATTCATGTGTTTGTTTACCTCTCTAGCTTTGGCCGCTGTTTCTGGGCTCAGACGTCCAGAAGCGATAACGGGTAATGAAAAGAGCATAATGCAATCAAAGAGAGGGATATATTTGTCAAACAACATGGTAAACATTACATTATTCAACACAGTTCAAAACACTAATGTGTTTTAAATGCGTATTTACCTCTCTAATTCAACACTAATGATAAACATCATTATTGTCACTAGTGTGTCTATACAGCAGGGCCGTGCGGTCCATATAAGGTGCAAATGCTCTGCAAACCCAAGCCATTCGCGGACTCGCTATTTGATATTAACACTAGAAATTCCGTTGTTTGAAGTGTACCATAAAGCTGACATGATAAAATGTTGGTAATATGTATGTAACTGTCTGTCAATAATTTATTTCCCAAACGACGGTAATTTTCTTCAAATCAAAAAAGACTACTGCGGCGTACTGCCAAGTAAAAATAAAGAAAATAAAAGCAAATAATCAAACTAAAAGCAACAGCACAAATAAATACAATAGAGCAAATATACAAATAAAATAAACAGTGCTTTCTAGGTTTTTCAGGTAGGTCTAACAGTAGTTTTGAGGTACGCAAATTGAATAAAGTAATCAAATGTAAAACATTGCATTTAATCTTTACTGTATAAATTAGATGGGGATTAATTATTATTAAAGTTACAAAATCTATTCAATCAGGGGCAGTGTGTGATTTCCTTGTTTTTTGTTGTTTGACTAACATCAAAAACACAGACAGCAGGAATATTAGGCTGCTGTCACTTTAAGATTCGATGCATGGATCCAGTAGACTGATACTGATACACGTGTGTTGTCTTTCTCGAATGTTTACGTTCACTTAAGGCATAACCTATTATGTTTGCTAGGATACTGGCCAAGACGGGCATGTTGACATCATTTTTGTGTGAATTTGTCCGTTCAAGCGCAAGATTTCAAGAACTCAATATTTGCGAGGTGTCTGAGACGCGGCTTTCCGTGCGCCCAAGTTCTCTTACGCGTCTTCTTGCACTTGAAGGTTTACATTGGCAGGGCTTAAATAAGGTTAGTTTAAACACTGATAGCAACATGTGCTGTTTAGGTCTCACCTGCGCTCGCTCGCTATCAACACCCGGGTTATGACGGCATAAATGACTGGTCATGTTCGAGCATACGGCCCTCGCACTGAACAAAGTTTAGGGGAAGCCAGAATTGGTATCCATCGACAGAAACATATATTAGCCTAACTTTGTCTGTCGTTTTAAGTGTTTCAACAAACTATATTATAGATGAATAATATAGTTATTAGAGTAATATAATATAATATAGTTATATAATATAGTTACTGCGTCGTCAGATTTGAGTTGAATGGCGGTGCAAATGGTTTGATTTTTTACAGAGAACCGTTACAAGGTTACAAAACGCACCACCTAGCACAGCCAGTTAAAGAAGTCACCACTCGCCACTGCTATACAGGTGATGGAAGCAATTATCTGTAAGATGCAGTGCATTGGAGAGTGATCCTTTATTCCAGCTGTATTCAATGGGAAGTCAATGAAAAAATAAATAAGTCCCTTGTGATGAGCACATGCTGACCTTCTGACTGATCGTCCTAGTGTAAGTCAGTTCCCTCTTAATCCCAGCTCCCATTGATGAATCTTAGTTCCTCGCGCCCTAGATGTGGCCTAATTGAATTTCCTCAGTCACAATGAAAACTTACTCCAACCTGCCAGTTTCGGTCTGCGCCTTTGATAAGCAAATGACCCCCGTGGAATTGAGGTCACCGGCAGCAAAAACAAGAGTGAGCGAAAATAAAATCAAGTCTCTTCACCAGACAAGCCCCTGTATCGACTCACAAGGGAATAAGGGCAGCGATGTCATTGCGGGTCTGTGAGTCTTGTCTGTATTTCAAGACGCACACATGCTATTTGATTTAGCAGCCTACATCGTCTTCACAATAAAAGTCCTTTATAGCAGTAATGAGAACTGTTACTCACACATTTGGATAGATAACATCCTTGAATAATGAATCTCTTTGCCACCTCCACTTGCAGTGTTTGCTGCTCCTTTGGGGAGCTGTTGGTGCAGACACAAACAGATGTTTGCAGCTGCAATAATATGTAGAGCAGTCACTGCAAAGTCACGCTGGGACTCAGATGAAGTTATGGTGTAGTGTGTCGGAACGTGATGTTATCATATCCCTGGATTCTACTGTAAATGCACCGTCGAATCCGACCAGGACCCTTTTAGTTCCCTGGAGGAAACATCTCATCCATGGCTTTTACCTACAAAGACAACAGTTGAAGGGGGATAGTTTAACTGAAATTATGGAAATTCTGTCATGTCATTACAAACCTGTATGACTTACTTTTCTTCTGTGAAACACAAAAGAAGATATTTTGAGAAATGTCTTTTGTGTGTGGTTCTCAACCTTTTTGACTGAAAGACCCCCTAAAACAATATCAGAAGGCTTCCTGATATAGGGATTTCTGCCATATATATTACTGCTTGTTTGCAAACCTTTTTATCACCTGAAACTAGGAGTACTGTAGGAGTATTTTATTATCTGAAACAGAAACTAGGAGGAGTGTTATCTTAAATTAATTAACCACCGTTTATTTTGTGATTTATGAAGCTTAAAGAATAGAACATTTTTCAATAAAACCATAGCTTTTGAGAAAAATAAATATTTTTGTTTATTTTAAAAATTAGTTATTTTCATTATATTTAATAAGAAATAATATATACACTCACCGGCCACTTTATTAGGTACCCCATGCTAGTAACGGGTTGGACCCCCTTTTGCCTTCAGAACTGCCTCAATTCTTCGTGGCATAGATTCAACAAGGTGCTGGAAGCATTCCTCAGGGAGTTTGGTCCATATTGACATGATGGCATCACACAGTTGCCGCAGATTTGTCGGCTACACATCCATGATGCGAATCTCTCGTTCCACCACATCCCAAAGATGCTCTATTGGGTTGAGATCTGGTGACTGTGGAGGCCATTTTAGTACAGTGAACTCATTGTCATGTTCAAGAAACCAATTTGAAATGATTAGAGCTTTGTGACATGGTGGAAGTAGCCATCAGAGGATGGGTACATGGTGGCCATAAAGGGATGGACATGGTCAGAAACAATGCTCAGGTAGGCCGTGGCATTTAAACGATGCCCAATTGGCACTAAGGGGCCTAAAGTGTGCCAGGAAAACATCCCCCACACCATTACACCACCACCACCAGCCTGCACAGTGGTAACAAGGCATGATGGTTCCATGTTCTCATTCTGTTTACGCCAAATTCTGACTCTAACATCTGAATGTCTCAACAGAAATCGAGACTCATCAGACCAGGCAACATTTTTCCAGTCTTCAACTGTTCAATTTTGGTGAGCTCTTGCAAATTGTAGCCTCTTTTTCCTATTTGTAGTGGAGATGAGTGGTACCCGGTGGAGTCTTCTGCTGTTGTAGCCCATCCGCCTCAAGGTTGTGCGTGTTGTGGCTTCACAAATGCTTTGCTGCATACCTCGGTTGTAACGAGTGGTTATTTCAGTCACTGTTGCCCTTCTATCAGCTCGAACCAGTCTGGCCATTCTCCTCTGACCTCTGGCATCAACAAGGCATTTCCGCCCACAGAACTGCCGCTCACTGGATGTTTTTTCTTTTTCGGACCATTCTCTGTAAACCCTAGAGATGGTTGTGCGTGAAAATCCCAGTAGATTAGCAGTTTCTGAAATACTCAGACCAGCCCTTCTGGCACCAACAATCATGCCACGTTCAAAGTCACTCAAATCAACTTTCTTCCCCATACTGATGCTCGGTTTGAACTGCAGGAGATTGTCTTGACCATGTCTACATGCCTAAATGCACTGAGTTGCCGCCATGTGATTGGCTGCTTAGAAATTAAGTGTTAACAAGCAGTTAGACAGGTGTACCTAATAAAGTGGCCGGTGAGTGTATATGTATATGTATATATATATATATATATATATATATATATATATATATATATATATTAGCATTTTAATGTAGTGTTAGCTTGTTTCAAAATATTAATAATTTATTAATTGAATTACCTTTTAGTCATTGAAGTTTGCTGAGGCCCACTAGTGGACCCTGGCCCCCTCGTTGAGCTTTAAAGGGTTAATTCACCCCAAAATGAAACTTCACAAGTTAAAGACTGATGTTTGCAATCCTTCTAATTTTTTTCAGCGCCTCTCAGTGTGTTGCTTTTTTAAAACACTGCATCAAGTTTAAAATGCTTTACCATTGGGAGGGGAGGGAGGGGGGAAGTATTTCTGTGTTCTTTTTCATTCACACTATTCCTTATGATGCATGCATTGAATTCTGGGAAATGCCTTGGAACTAGTTGACCTTGTGGTCTGTTATGAAAAATGCACTGGGTTCAGCTAACCCCAGAATGGAAAGCGGCATCATTATTATTCTTTGTCTGAATTTTACGTCTGTATTTAATAATTTGTTAGATGTCAATGTAGAAAAATGGGACGGGTTATGAATTTTTAACAATTAATTTTGAAGGTGTGTGCCGCATGTATTGAGTATGCAGACGCACAACACGACAAAAGCATAAAGCAATAACTCAGAATTATGATTCAATCTCCGCAGGGCCTTTTTTCTTTCAGGGTCTAATAAATGTGTCTTCATTTCAGAATAATTTCCTCTATCTGTGGGGGTTTAACAGTATTGGAAGCGGGTGTGTTCGCATGTGACACTCGGTCTAAGAGTCAATTATTCTTTAACTGTGCGACCTCTCAGACCCCAAAGGGAGGGTTGCCACAGCGACCTCGCTCAAGGGCTCAGGGGTGAACATTTTAATGGTGTTCCTAGTCAAAGACTTCATACTCGGTTAATTACTAATTATACAAATCTGCATTACAGTATTATCCTGGCCTATCATGCAGCTAAATCTGTCATGCAGGAAAAGTGAGTAGCAGTGCAGGCCGTTTGGCATATTCACAAAAGTGAATGAAACCGAATGTGGCGGCCTCAGCGGTTCGTCGTGGAGCGCAGAGGGAGTGTGAGGTCAGAAATCTGGGTAATTGCTACTAAAAGAAACAAAAAGCAATTAATAAAACAATCAGTGTTTAAGATAGCTTTTCCTCTGACTATTTCAGGACTACGCCCATTTCCCTTAATTGTATTTTACGTTTTAATGCGAACGATAATTACATTCTCTAAGAAAAATCACCCCTTAAAAAAATCACCATGATATTAGTGGTCTAATATCATAACTGTTTCCGCTCCTATTGAATTGGTTACGCAATTTGAATTAAATGCAGTGCGAGTGGAGCAATTAATTGAAAGTGTTCTTTTCAATGCATGTATTTGAGTCTGGATTACAGAGATTTGTGCATTGTATCTCATATTTTTGACCCGTTGCAAAAGTGTTGAGAGCCATCAGTGAGGATTAAAGTCTAGACGTCGTGTCAGAGGAGAGCAAGATCGTCTGAGAGGTCCATTTTGATGTTTACGCCCTGAGTAACACTGGAGGGTGGTTTAAATCTAACAGTAATTGCATGTGCTCCTAATGTCTGCCAAGATAGTGAGACACAAGCTCTCTCTGCTGCCCTATTTCTCTCCTCCTAGAGACTCTCTGCCAAGTGGTGATGGATGGGATGTACATTGATTTGTGACAGACAGGTTGGAACAAGAACTCAACTGACCAGCAGGATTTGAGATGATGCATTTTTGTCACAAAGCTGGAGCATCTGACCACACCGTGGCTAATTGCAGAATCTGGTTATTGGAGTTGTTTTGCTGCTTATTATGGTCCATTGACATGAAATGCTTAATGCAGTGCAGTGTGAGTTTCAGAACCCGGAGAGCTGTCTACCTTGACACCATAATAGGGGAGTTCAAATGTTCCATTTAAGTCTTTGCACACATGATGTGCAACGATGTTTAAATATTCCACTGATGCCAACAAAATCAATTTAAGCATTGAAATGGAGTCCAGAAATCAGGTTGAACATTTGAAGGCAGCTATATTTTGCAAAAAAATCTTTTCAAACATTCAAACGAGGCCAAAACAGTTCTTTGAAAGAATATATTAAATTGTGCAGAAATATTGTTCGGAGCCTTTTTTTTATTTACCTATGGAGCACAAAAATAGATTGAATCATTTGAAATGCAGAAATCGATTCAAGCATTAAAAAATTCCTTTGAACATTTCTATGATGCCCAAAAAGGGTGTTTGGATCTAATGTCTATTTAAAATCATTTTAAATCATGTTCATACGATGCCCAGAAATCAATTTGAACTTTCAAACACAACTGCTGTATGATGCTCAACAGTCGATTCAAACATTTCAAATCAAATTGTAAGTTCAATGCAACTATGGTGCACAGAAAAATATTTAAAAATGCCCATGCAATTCCATTTTTTTTTTTTCAATTCAATTTTGTTACTTCTATTTGAACATAATGATATGCCTCAAAATGCCCTAGGTTTTGAAACATAGGTCTAGGTTCTAATGGAGAAAGCAAAACAAGAAAAGGGGAGAGGGGAAGAGGAAAGGAAGAATAGGTTAGATGGAGAGATTATGGGAGAAATTAAGAGGAAGGGGGATGTGGACATCTTCAAGGTCATGCTTTCGTGTTGAGATGAGCGATAGCCATGGAGGAAAATATCAAAGGCTTATAGGGGGTGAGGAGATGGTCCAGAGATAATGAAAAGAAAAATGATCTTTGTCTAACCCCATCCCTCCATCCTCAAAGAGAGCTTTATTATGCATTACACATGTTGTGTTGTTGGTGTTGGTTAACTCTGATAATGTTCATTTGTAATTGTCAGCTGAAAATTAGTCATTTTGTTGGATGACTTCACACCAGTTGTATAGACATTATTCATCCGACTGTGGTTGACCAATTATCACTTCATTCCCTTTTTTTTTTCTTGTCCTCTTTTACATTTTATTTTCAGAGAAGACCTCTGAGCTTTGGATAATCCTAGCCACTCATGTCTGAATGAAAACGCACATATTGAGTAACCAGGAAAAATATCTCTCACTAGAAGCTCACATAAATATTAATACCTGTTTATTTATTAATTCACCCCAAGAAAGCACAGTAGAGTTTTGGATTTTCTATTTTGAGGTGGTTTCGCATGTCATACACTTCCTGCAATTATTAAAACAATGATCGTGACATTGCTCAACCATCTGTCTATTCCATGAATTAACCAAGCAACGAAAAATGTTTGTTTGCAAAAAACTTAATTTGTTTCCCCTCAATGCAAATGGTTGGCAGCTCTTCAAAACCTCCAAAACCTTTGGAAACAGTTTGCCACGTCTGTGAAAAGTTTGACAGCTGTGATAGATTTCACATTGTTGCCAAAGTTCTGACCCACCACTGCCAGTGAAGTGCTGCTAATTTCTGCCAGCCAATTTGCCATATATTAACCACAAGTTTGACGCAAGTAAACTTTTAACAGGGGTCTGAAGGACTGTCTCTGTCGATGGCAATGGATATGTTTAGAGCTGATATGATGAGCTGAATGTGTTTGCTTTGTCTGGTTTGGTCCCAGGGCTGCCGGTGATGCAGGTGAAGATTGACATCTCCAGACAGCAGGTGGAGAAGATCTTTGGTCTGGAGGATTACTGGTGTCAGTGTGTGGCCTGGAGCACTACAGGAACCCAAAAGAGCCAAAAGGCATTTGTACGCATCGCATGTGAGTTCAGCTCTGCTATCTTATAGTGCAAACATTTCGACCAAATTCTACCTTATAATCTGATCATGGGATAAATGTCTAGCTCAGTGGTTCTCAACTGGTGGGTCGCTCCCAAAAATGAGTCACAAGTCTGTACCGGTTTTGATCTGGACAGAAGGGGAAAAAAACGAATGCAAAACCCAATTCCAAATAATAAATTGCAGCTAACAATGCTGCGGAATGGTCCAGTTTAGCTACAGTACCTAAATAAATGTATTATAGATTAATTTTAATAATTATAGATTAGATATGTAAATATTTTTAATAATTTTTAATAATTTTTAAGTCTCTTAAGCTCACCAAGGCTGCATTTTTAAATACAAATTACTGTTAAAATAGTAATATAGTGAAATATTGTTAAAATCGTTATATTTTAATATATTTTAAAATGTAATTTATTCCTGTGATGGCAACGCTGAATTTTCAGCATCATTATTCCAGTCTTCAGTGTCACATGATCTTTTAGAAATCATTCTAATTGATTTGGTGCTCAAGAAACATTTCTTATCAATGTTAAAAAACATTGTTATGCTTCATATTTGGAATTATTTGATGAATAGAAAGTTCAAAAGAACATTTATTTGAAATTGAAATCTTTTATAACATTATAAATGTCTTTACTGCCACTTTTGATTAATCAGTTTAATGCATCATTGCTGAATAAAAGTATACATTTTTTCTGCCCAAAATACTGACCCAAGTGGTTATCGGCTAGAAAAGAAAACACTTCCCATATATTTTGTAATTATTGTTGACGACATCAAAGGTCGTGCATCCAATCAGACTTCACAATTCAAGAAACCAAACTTCATTTAAAATGGGTTCACCTTAAACAAGGTTTTAAATGACCACAATGGGTTTTGTGCAATTCATTATTGGCTTAATATAAAATCCCAATACTGAATTTCAATATTTATACATGCTTTTATGCATTTGTAAAATGTTATGTTATAGCAAAATTGTTCCTACCGGGTTGTGTCATCATTTGATCCCCAGTGTAAAATCTAGATCCCAAAGCAAAACCAATTGAGAACCACAGATCTAGCAGACTGTGTTTAGGCAGTTTATTAGTTAATATATTTAAAAGCACACAAGCTTCATTAACAGGTGTTTCCTGCCATAGATGTTAACATCGTTTATTTGAATACTTCAATACACCTTTCAAATACTGTGTAAACAGTGTGTTCTGGTAAACAAAATTCATTTATCCCTAATGTTTTAAAGTGCTCTACAACACAGTAGCTGCTCCACGATAAAGTGTTTTGATAGTGATGTACTTTCTATTAAAAGTTATTTCAGAATTCCATTTAGCCAATCAATCTTACCACTTATGCTCCGTTTTCTCCCCAAGGCTGATTGATTTAGTTGGTTTTATATGACTTATTTAATGTTTGATTGGGAAGTTTGATCAGGAAGAGCCCGTGGCAAGGAAATCTGCTAATCTGCAGTGTAACACTTTGTAATTGCCTCAAGAGGCCTGGTGGTTTTGATATCTCTGTGTGATTAAACACACGGAAACCGCACCACCGCACCGCCTCACTCAGAACAAACATCACAAAACATCCTTCCTTTAAAGGAAGATGATAGAGTCATTTTTTGTCTCTCTAAAACAAGGATTAAACGCATTGTGCGATTAAAATGGATTTGGATTTATCTCAGAGTGGTGCTTATAAATATTCTGAATGGATATTTTATCTTGCCAAACGTATTCACCTCAAATTCTACTTTTGCATAATGAAAGGACTTTTAAAGGAATTTTCTCACCCAAGAACGCATACAGTGACCAGGAGCTCTGAAAAGGGCCTATAAGAGTGGTTCGTTTGGTTTGTGAGCTACATAACTTTCTGTCCCTGCGCACAAAGTACCATATGACTTCTTAGCAATAACGCATGATTCAAATGAACCACTTTTATGTTATTTGTATGGTGTTTCTGTTGTTTTTGAAGCTTGAAAGCCTCAGCTCCCATTCATTGTAATTACGCTAGGGTGAACTATTCCTTTAACAAACTTGAGTTTTCCCTTCAAAGTCACGACAATGTCATCTCAGGGCTCGATGGCCATCTAATCCTTTGTGCCTCTCCTATTCCCATTAAATCCTATTTAATTAAATTGAATGTCAAAGACCCCTCTTCACCTCTTAATGTTTGCCAAGGCCTGATTGGTGAAGACAGGCATGACATCTGTTTTGAGGAAATGAAATGACTGGCAGTGTCGCTGTTATTGAGAGAGATTTTATTCCCCAGCATCGGAGCTGAAGACAAGTCCGCTGTCTCAATGGACACCTCCTTCCAAAAGCTTTTCGTGTCAGCTATAAACGTTTATGCAAATGTTGTTTTGAAATTTTGCCATCCATAGTCAGGAGGGCATGAAAGCCCTCCATCAAGAGTAATGCAATTTTGACAAGCAAATACAATTCGACTTGCATCAACACTTGTCCCAGGGGTTTTAGGTAAAGTGGGTGGTCGTGTGGATACCACAGCCTCGGTGCGGCATCGAGTAGAGGAGGATGATAATGCAATTCCTTTTTGTTGATGCTTTGCCTTAGGGCTGCAGACAGCCTTTCTCTGAAGCAACCAAGCAGGGTCTAATAAGCACTCGGGTCTGTGATATGGATCCTTCTAAGAGAGAAAGGCCGCTCAAGGCTCCTGTTGAACGTCGTACACGGTGCAAATATATATACGGAGGAGCGCTGAACCCCAAAAACACTTTGCTAAATATGACACGGATAATGTTAGATTAAATGGCTTGGCAGTTTACCTTCCTGGTGATACATGTACAAGTTCTGATCCACTTTATGACTAAGGGAGGATTTTAGTCAATATCCTGGCTTGAGAGCCCATAGGAAAGGAAAAAAGCAAACATGCAATCCATTTAAGAGTACATTTACAAGACAACGATGTACTAAAGACGGGAAAAGTTTTTCCTTCGTGTTTTTCGCGTACAGATGACAACATTGTCAAGAGTTCACACGGATCTGCGAAAACAACTAAAAACACTCAGTACACTCACCAGACTCACTCTTTTCCAATATATTAACCCAATTTAGTTACACTAATTAATGTTACACTAATTTTTAAAAAATGTTCAATATTAAATATGCAGTACTGTGCACAAGAGCTGTCTAGTTTTGCACATTGCACAGAATAGATACAGTATAATATATATTGTTATGTATAGCCTCAATGACTAATAAATAAAATGATTTTGCACTACAGATCTGAGGAAGAACTTTGAGGAGGAACCGCTGGGTAAGGAAGTGGCACTTGATCAGGAAATCCTTCTGCGCTGTCATCCTCCTGAAGGTGTTCCTCCTGCAGAGGTGAGAGCAACAAGTAAACATGCTAATAACCAACGGCTCTGCTAATGATCCCCCTCATTAATGTACTGGTACAAATATAACATCGAGCCAGAGATCTGATGTCTTTCACCATATTCCGTCTGTTCGATGAGCTGCACTTGGATGAGGAACCATTCAGAGTGATTTGGCAGCTCTGGGAGTCCCATCAATAATACATGTATTTTTGCACTGGTGCAGGACTAGACCAGCCTGCGACCAGCTGTTGCAACTCAAAATGTCCATCCAAACTTCCAAACTTAACAACAAAAATGCCGGATATATTTGAGTACACTCGTTCTGTCTAGGGGTGGGACAAAATATCCATTGGGCAATATATCGTTGTCCTTCTCCATGCGATATGAGAATCGATATGCTGGCGCCAAATATCGATATTTCAATTAATAAAATAAGGCTCTCTAAATAGATTTTCCTGCTCCCAGAGTCGCTACTTCATGGCTCCTCAAGGTGGCGCTGAACAAATGAATGAGGGAAATGTGAACATAAGTTAACTAACCTAAGAAAAAAGAGGTTTTTAAACGAGAAAATAATAAATGCCCCAGCCTCATTTAAGTCCAAAGTCTGGAAAACCTGCACTTAACATTTTCACAGGCATTTTGTTTTCATAGTTAGACAGATATTGTGATGTATCATTATAGGATTGTCTATCGATTATCGCAGAATTGCTGTATCATGATATTATCTGTATCGTGTATTGTATCGTGAGGTACCCTGTGATTCCCACCCTTAATTCTTTTTTTTACAGTACATTGCGTGTTCGATAAAATATTACCGTCAATGATTTTGACTTATTCACCAGTTTATTATAATCATAATCATTAATCATAGTTACAGTAACAAAATATGATTATGTATATTTTTTGGTGACAATAAACATACCACAACACCAAAATTGAATCTCAATTTTTTTCTTTTGTTAACTATGTATTATCATACTCGCAATTTCTACTTTAAGTTAAATTTCTGATAAAGTGAGCAAGAAGTGTTCTATATTTTTTTTTTTTTTTTTTGTGTACAATAGAAAAACAATTGTAAAAAAAAACCGCTAATCCGCTTTCCTACTGCCCCATGCTGCCATGCAGTGTCTGCCAAACTTGAACATCCTCGGCCCTGGCTGTGGCCTTGGGATCAGCCCAGAATGGTAGCTGGATCCGAGAGCACACAGAGCGTTTTCCATCCATTTGAGCCAGATTGAAGCTGTGAAATGTTTTCTCTTGTGTATATCTATAGGTGGAGTGGCAGAGAAACGAGGAGCTGATCGACCCCAAGACTGACCCCAATTTCTTCATCACCGTGGACCATAATCTCATCATCAAACAAGCCCGTCTGGCCGACACAGGCAACTACACCTGCGTGGCCAAGAACATTGTGGCTCGACGCAAGAGCTCCTCGGCTACTGTGATAGTCTATGGTGTGTTTCTTCTCATACTTTGTTCCTTTCTTAGATCACAGATAAATGCACTTCACCTTTCAAGAGTCTGACAAAAGTTTGGGATGGTTCTGACCCTGAGTCAGGGGTAATTTACTGAGAGAGTCAGGCTAGCTTTGATGGACAACTCTATTTTGATCAGACTTTGAGAACAAAATGTACTAACTCACTACTTTGCTTTGCCTATTGAAAATGTATCAGTGTTTTACTATAATAACACTATAGCTGTAGTCTCCATTCATGATATTACCCGTAGCTCTATGGTCCAATTAATTTTTAACATTATACGTTTTTATCAGGGTTCCCACCGTCCTAGAAAAATCAGGGAAAAAGTCATGGAAATTAAATAAATCTTAAGTGGGAATTTTGTTGTATTTATCGTATATTAAGAGCAACATTGAGTTTATTTATGTTTTGTGAATAATTTTCTTGACATATGGATATGTATATCTGGAAAATTATTGGGGGAAAAAATGTTTTGATAATTTTTTTGAAATTCTTCAGTCATACAAAAAAAGTGTGCTAACACTTTACAATAAGGTTACATTAGTTGACTACTTCAGTTAACATGAACTAAGACTGAACAATACTTCTGCAGCATTTATTAATCTTAGTTAATCTCAACATTTACTAATGCGTTATTAAAATCAAAAGTTGTATTTGTTAACATTAGTTAATTCACTGTGAACTAACATGAACAAACAATGAACAACTGTATTTGTATTAACTAGCATTACCAAAGATTAATAAATACCGTAACAAATATATTGCTCGTTGTTAGTTCATGGTAGTTAACACTTTAACTAATGTTAACAAATGAGACCTTATTGTAAAGTGTTACTGAACGTGCTCAAAAGTTGGTCAGAAATTGTGAGAACCCCGTCATCTGAGTGATTTTATTTAAAATAAATGCTCCCTGCTTGGATATTTTGTTAATGTAATTTAAAAATAAATATATTTACATTATGTAATGTACATTTACATACAGTGTTTTAAATACTAAAGGCCACTGTATTTCTTGTAGCCACCTTAAACCTTACAAGCATTACAATTTGGAATATTCTGATTTTACTTCGAATTAGCTTTAGCTTAGCTCCTCTAAAACTGATCATGCTGTAAATGATTGCAGCAACATAACAACATATCAGTTTGGGAGCAAAGCAGCCAGACAGTGTCTCCGAAATCTCCGCAGAGCTGACAAACACCCTCACTGTAGTTTAGCTTGTTGAATTAATGGCATAAAGTGGCTAATGAATAGGGTTTATAAGCTAGCTGACCTTTATTAAAATGCACAGCAGCAGAGCATCGCTAACCCCGGAGGGTTCCCAGGACAAGCAGCGTTCTAAAGGTAGCATGCATTACAACCCAGTACACGCTCTCTACTGATCCCAGCCTAGTCAATCACACACGACACATAGTACAGTACAGTACTGGGACAGATCTACTGAGAATACTCTTAAACCACAGACAGACATGTTAACAATGGAAAATCGAAAGTCTTTGCCTTATTTCAGAGGTAATGTATCAGTTTTATTATCAAGCATAAAGACGACGAGTCAAGGGACAGCTGCGTGATGATTTGCATTAAACCGGAATAAATGGGGACGTGATTTTTAATGCGGAGACAGACTGCAAGTCAATCAGAGCAATCAGTGTGTTGTATTTAATAGGGAAAAAGTGGAGCTAAATTGACAATTATTTCTCAGATGAATGGAGATTAGATAAGTTGTTGTTTTTTCTTTGAATTGCGTGATTTGGGGACATTTTGATGGAAGGCTCTGCAGAAGTGAAGTGAGCAGAGAATATTTTCGCTCTATTGTTTGCTTTTTATGCTGTCAATCAATGAAGCCCTCACACAGGGAAAAAGAGAAATGGCACATGAATGCTAGGTGCGCGGTGCCTTACAATTTGGCGGTTTCAAATTGTGCAATGTTCCCCAAGCAATTTGCTACCATTGTAGAAATTAATTAAAGAAAAATTCCCTGTGAATACCTTTTGATCAAAAGAACTATTAGGCAAGGTCCTTTATGCTATTCTTTTTTTCCCCATGGCTTCACATTAAAATGTCAGTTTACTAATTTGAAGTCTTGCAGGCTTGCTTATTGGCTGAACCATAGGTGGTGTGAGAGCTGTTATTAGTGCTTTTGGACAGAGGACGAGATGAATTTTAACAAGGCTGGACTTGACACAACGGTGTGCTAAGAGGTAATCAGGACCCGAGTTGCTGCGCAATTTCCTTCTTCGTGGTGAGCAATCAGAGAGGCTAAAGAATTGATTCGGTCTGACCAGAGCAACATTTCGTGGAGAATTAGGTGCAGCTCCAGGCACAATATAGACTCTGACCTGTGATCGAGGCTTCTGGACAACAAACCGCTCGAGTTACCGGGGGAAGAAGAAATCAGATTTGCTCTGAATTCTCCCACCAAGAGAGAGGAGGCTGGGAACTTGATTAAAAACCCTGCATGATCTTTGGACTCGGAATCATCCCGGAATCCTTGCAGGATTATGCATTTCACCAGCCTGGATATTGGTGCCATAAAAACCATACTGTGTGTCGGTGGAAAGCAGAAAACCAATATACACCCCTCATGAGATGAAATCTAGGCTGTTCCCTTAAAACATCCCACCCACCATGTATCCCATGTTTTGCTCCGTAGCTTTAAAATTGACAGCGGTTAATATATAGCTTGTAAGAGAGATTGAGTGATAGTTTTGTGACTTGACAATGTTTGGTTCTTTGGCTTCATCCAGATGTGGCCATCTTTTCAGACTTGCACACATTTTATTTTTATTTTTTTCAGAAGAAGTGTGAAATTTGGATGAGAGTATAAAATTTAAAGAAATACTTCAAAACAGGAGATGACATACTCTAACCCCATGACGTTTCAGGAATGCAGATGAAGTGCCTCTTCAGGCTTTCATTAAGCTCCAAAGCGTGCCGACAATGTGAGGGGGAAATGACCAAATGGTCAAAATTTGGTCATTTGGTGGCAAAAATGTCACTCCACGGTGACAGGCTGATTATTATATCACTTTTAATTTGATAATGCCCGCCGACCATGTGCAATGATGATGTATTTTTGTAAGTTAGCAT
Organism: Rhinichthys klamathensis goyatoka; assembly: GCF_029890125.1. Classification (NCBI taxonomy): domain Eukaryota; kingdom Metazoa; phylum Chordata; class Actinopteri; order Cypriniformes; family Leuciscidae; genus Rhinichthys; species Rhinichthys klamathensis. The sequence continues at coordinate 693,374 of NW_026606718.1, forward strand.
CACCCTGGTTCCTTCGACAAAAACCCAATAGATTTTTTCCATTGGCTTTTGGATTACTGCAGAAAATAAGCTCTGTGGCAAAAAAAAAAAACAGGTTTATTCTTACACCTTTTGTCCATCATGTTAATCTTCACAAATGAACAGAACTTTGAATTTTGAAGCCTAAATACAATCGGCAGAAATAAAAATCTAAACACGGTCACATGACTTTAACGCCACCAGCATTAAGCTTTCAATAACTCTCTCCGTATTTTGTTTAAAAACATTTTTCCTGAAAGTTTGAGTTAGAATAGTTTTCAAGAGTGCGATTTATAAACGCAACGAGGCTGTGAAAGCATACTAGCGAGTAGATGAGTTTACCTGTTCGATGTGATGACATTTAATGTCCCTGATGTCCTCTGTAGTCCCATTGTTAGTAGGCGAACTGCCTTTTCAAGACAAGTGTAAACAGTAATAAGTGAAGTGAATCCTAAAATCCTAACTCGTTTCTGGGTTTTGCCAAAAATACGTCATCCCTGCAGCACTCTATTAGTCAGCAAATCAGCCTAAACGAGTCAAACTGCAAGTAGATGTGTTATTTATTGAAAAAATGACCCACCAACTTGGAAACGTTGAATGTTAAAACTACACTATGGTATTCTGGGCTCTCTAGTGCCATCTGTGGTTGAAATTACAATTGCTGTAGATTAACAATAAATCCATTTCTGCATCATGTCTGCTGCTTCAATTCAAATTCGGGAATTTAATTCAATCCTCTGTGGCGTACCTTCAATGTCAACAGTATTATAGAGTCAGTTGCTTGTTGATAGTGCTGTTCTATGAACACAGAAACTGTGTAAACATCAAATTACCACGAATTTAGATTGGACGGCAACCGCCACATAACTGCCTCAAATCAACAGTATATTGTAGCATTGACAACTGTTGACGTTAACATAGCTTTCGTTTGTTGCCGTTGTCCCTGTGGCCTGCCTTTTAAGCTCAGAGCTCATGTTTGTGGCTGTTTTTATCCTCGTGCTTGTCGGGTAATCCTGACTCGCTGTGTTCGTTTCCCCCTCTCCTTTGCACTGGGCGCACGAGCAGTGAACGGTGGCTGGTCCACGTGGGCCACATGGTCGGCCTGCAGTGCTGTCTGTGGTCGGGGGTGGCAGAAGAGGAGCCGGAGTTGCACCAACCCCACTCCCCTGAACGGCGGGACGTCCTGCGAGGGCCAGAGCGTCCAGAAAAGTGCCTGCACTGCCACCTGTCCAGGTAACGTCCACCGGGCGTCGCTCACTGCAGAGTAGAGCTAGTTTAGCATTAGTGCACAGACCCTTGCACGGTCCCCTTGCTCTAATGGCACCAATAGCTCCCTCTCTGTAGGACGGCTAGCTTGATTGGCATTTAGCTTTTTTGTGCTTAAGCAAAATATTGTCATGTTTTTTTGTTTGTTTGTTTGTTTTTGCTTTTGAAATCCATTGAATTATTCATAGCTGAAGCAGTGCTTGTGTCTCCATTCTGGCCATTATGTTTCTTTCAGATTTTGTCGTGCTCTGTGCTGCTTTCGCTTTTTGCTGCATGAGGTCTTTTTTTATTGTTCGGTTGTGAACAGGGTCCAAAATTAACTTGCCTGCCAGTGGTCAAAATATATTGTCCCTATAATGATATTTAGCTGTTTTTCCCCTTGTATTTACATTGTGATGTACATTTGGTAGTTGAATGTAAAGATTATTCAGCCTTTTAAATTCCAATTCAATTTGAATTAAGGCAGAAAACAGGATGCAGAATTTTAACTTGGTTTTTAATACATTTTAAAATGAAATGTATTCCAGACTTTTCAGGATCATTAATCCAGTCTCCAGTGTCACGTGATCCTTCAGAAATCATTCTAATATGTTGATTTGGATTCTTTGAGTAGAGAGTTTTCATAACAATGTAAATGTATTTACTGGCATCCTCGCTGAATAAAAGTATTAATTGCTTCCAAAAAAATCATACAATTTTAAAGAAAAAATGCTGAGGATTGTAACAGATAATTATATATTTAATAAATTGACTTTATAGATTTTTTTGTTTTTGTTTTAACAAATTACAAACAATTTGAACAAATTCAATTACAAACAAATTCAATAAGCTAATTTTAATTTGTGAGTGTTAATTTTAGACCCTGGTTTTAAGCTCGGAGAAACGAAAGAAAACTAAAAAGGCTCATCTTTTACACAGAGTGAGACTGTGATATTTACTCTTCTGCGCATCTCATAAAAACAAGGATTTGCGAATTATTTGATGCTAGTGAGCTACGTTAGTAGTGCTCAAGAAGTTTCCCTGACATCCACTAGTAGAACTTTAGAGGGTTGAGAGGGAACAGATTGAAAGGAAGAGGAAGCAGGGAAGAAGCACGGCTGCTTTTCCTCAGTGTTTATCGATCGCTTGCAGCTTGAAATGAAAGTCAGGCCGCTTCATTTACAGGCTGACATTAGACTCAGGTAGATGGGGGGGAAGGGATTCTCTTGATTACTGCGATAGGCCCGTGAGTGGATTTCAGCAGGGACAGAAATGGCATTATGCAGGCGCTGCAGACTAGCGGAAAATATCCACGCTTGGTAAACAGGAGAGGAAATCGAAGCTTTTGTCAGCTGCAGCTCGTCTCCCTCGCTCACCCCCTCTCTTCCTCCACTCCTCCTGTGAGAGGGTTTATCTACTTAAACCAATCTCCTGTTTCATTACAAAGCAACCAGTGAAATTTAATAAGACGCCACCTTTACGCTGCTCTGTAAGTAACGTGCTCTCAAAATATGGAGTTTTGATGAGCAGAAACACAAAGCATGAGGGAACGCTTCTGACGGAGCTCTGTAGGGATGGATTTCACATGATTACGACCCAAATAACATTTCTGTGGGGAAGACAAGAGACAGAGAAGGAAATAAAGCTATGAACACTGTTAAAGAGAAACACTGAAAGTAGAATTATTCTTTTTTATGGGAAAACAGTGATGAGAAGTATGTAGAGAGTATGACAGCTATTCGGAAAATGGATTCATCTGTCAATTATTTTTTTCATTATACAGATATTTCACATTTTCATTCAAACAATATATACACTACCGTTCAAAAGTTTGGGGTCAGTGAGAATTTTATTTTTATTTTTTGGAGGAAAGAAATCAATACTTAATTTGATCGAAAGTGACAGTAAAGACATTTATAATGTTACAAAAGATTCCATTTCAAACAAATGCTGTTCTTTTGAACTTCCTATTCATCAAAGAATCCTAAAAAACAAAACAAAAACTGTACAACTGACAGACCAACAACTGTTTTAACATTGATAATAATAATAAATGTTTCTTGAGCATCAAATCCTCATATTGTACTGATTTGTGAAGGATCATTTGACACTGAAGACACTGACACTGGTGATGCTGAAAATTCAGCTTTGATCACAGGAATAAATTACACTTTACTATATATTCACACAGAAAACAGCTGATTTACACTGGAATAATATTTAATACTATAACTGATTTTTGTTGTATTTTTAATCAAATAAGCGCAGCCATGGTTGGCAGAAGAGAATTCTTTTAAAAGTATTTAAAATCGTACCGACACCAAACTTTTGAACGGTAGTGTAAATGGAGGCTTACTGTATATACAGATAGTTCAGAACCTAAATTCTGATTGGATGAGCCACATTTGAAGCCATTTTAAAATTACATTGAATTAGTGCACCAAGTTCCTGTCGTTTGCAAATCACTATATTTGCGTGAAAATTGTTTATTACAATAAGTATCACTAATGAATGTAGCCTGTTATTGAAGCCTGGTTTGCTTCCCATAGGTGTATGTTATTATACATCAAATATGTTCGGATTGGCTCTGATTGTGTTCGGATGGGCTCTGATCAGTCTTTTGTGTTTGTGTGTCGCTGAGGAAGAAAAAATCAGGGAAGAATAAATACAAAAAATAGCAAGAAAGGAGGTTCACAGTGGTGGCTGTTGCAAGGTTTTTTTAATAAGGGTCATGCTGAGCGAGCGAGTTGGACGTTGTTCCTGTGGTGGCTTTATTCCCCTCGTGTTTCTCGCCCTCCGACCGATTAATCCTGACACGGGTCGCAGTGAGGGAGCCATGGTGTCCTAGCCAAGGATGACTTAGTTGTGTTCCCATTCCCAATCAAAAAACGGGCACTTGCCTGCTTTAGCATGCTCACCAGAGGACCCCAAATCCTGTCAGCGAGAGAAAAGAAGGAGAGAGAATGACCATCCCGTTCCATTTATCACCATACAAAGACACGCACGGACAACTGCAGGCCCTAAAAATTACATCTGAGACTTCATCCCGATTTATCAAAACGTGACTTCTGACTGCAGGAGGTATAAATCATCATTTACTGACTAGCTGCAGGTAGAGGCACAGTGTTCCCAGAGCACAGTCAGACAGCAGGAGACAGAAAGAGAAACAGCAGAGCTTTGATAAACGACTCTGTATGTGAACATAGTCCATCGCCGCTGTTCTACTGATCCTCAGGACAGGGCGACTTTAAAGGACGTGACGAGATTCTTTGTGTAATGCGGCGAGCATTCGATGCCATGTGAATGCTGATGAAGCTGAATTCTTTTTGTAATACAAATAGGTTGGAATAATATTTCCAAGGCACTCAAAATGCTATCCTCAGTCACAAGACGGCAGAACCAATCGAAATAAAATAATCAGATTTTTTGTCAACAGTGCTAAATTATTATTATTATTATATTTTAGTATTGTTATATTATATAATAGTACATTACAATAATATCATTACATTTAACTAGGTTTTTGAAATTAAATAATAATTATAATAATAATTTGTTACATTTGTGTAGCGCTTTTCTGCGTACTCAAAGCGTTTTACATAGAGGGGGGAATCTCCTCAACCACCACCAATGTGCAGCTCCACCTGGATGATGCGACAGCAGCCACATTGAGTCAGAACACCCCCATACACCAGCTTATTGGTGGAGAAGAGACAGAGTTATGAAGCCAATCAGTATGGGGATGATTAGGAGGCCATGATGATGGACAATGGGCAAATTTGGCCAGGATGCCGGGGTTAAACCCCTACTCTTTTTTCCCGAAGGACTTCACAGAGATGACCACAGAGAGTCAGGACCTCGGTTTAACGTCTCATCCGAAGGACAGTGCTTTTTTTTGACAGTATAGTAGTGTCCCCCATCATTATACTGGGGCGTTAGGACCCACACAGACCCCAGGGTGAGCGCCCCCTACTGGCCTCACTAACACCTCTTCCAGCAGCAACCTGGTTTTCCCAGGAGGGCTCCCATCCAGGTACTAACCAGGCTCAGCCCTGCTTAGCTTCAGCGGGCAACCAGTGTTGGGCTACAGGGTGATATGGCTGCTGGCTCAATGATGCATACATTACAATAGAAAATGTACTGTGTATAGTCAAATTAAATAATTCCATATATTAGTATTAGTAGTAGGAGTAGTAACAATAGTAGTATATTGATTGTATAATCTCTTTGTGCAATTTTTGTTGTTAGGATTTAGGCAAATAACAGTACACTTTATTATAATTCTTTGTATTATTCAATATAATTTTATTATACAATATAATTACAATATAATTTTTTTTTTTAAGAATAAGTGGACTGAGAACTATCATAACTAATGTAGATCAAAAAGACTGCACTTGCAAGTCTAAGGACAGCATGCATGCAGAAAGAGCCCTTGATGTGCAAGTCTTTCTATTGGCAGCAGAGCATGGGCAAAACATGACTTGATTGGACATTTTAGTGTTTCTTTGATTGTGATTTCATGCCTTTTTGTTCGATTAGCCTTAATATCTTAGCAGCAAAAATATCAAATGTTATACATTTATCATATTTATTCCAGCTTCAATCTGTACATATTCTTCGATTTCCACACCAAAACCAAATGGCACAAGCCTTCTGAGTCCAGTTCTGAACCTGAGGACTAATCCGCATGATGTGCTGGCTTACCATTTCTTCCTTTCTCTCTCCTTCCTTTCTCTCATGGAAAATTATTACCATAGTTTCAAGAATCAATAGTACTTGGGGTTTTTTCTTCCTTCAAATCTTTTCAAAAGGAACAAATCAGTAACTTAACACAATTGGCCAATCAACTGGATGAGTTCAGCTGTGAAGAGTCTAATGTAATAAGTGGGCTTTAAAGGGCTAATTGACCCTGATGAGCCTCTTGTACTGGCTCTTGTTGAATCATTGGCTGGTTAGACCTTTAGCACGGTGAAGAGGCTGCTTCATCTAATCCCGACACGTCAGAGACGTCATACGACATCAACCAACACACACAAAGACAGCCCTCACCTATGACTGGACAGCCTCGTGTTTTGAATGGTCTCTGAGGAGAGCTTTACCTTATATTGAATGCAGTCCCTCAGACATCTTCACTTTTCAGTAATTCTTTTGTGTTTCAAGTTCTTTTAAAGATCAGGGCAAGTGCTGATTAATTTGGATTCTAAACGTTAGCATTTTAACGTGGAATTGAAGAATTACAAAGGAGAAACAAAACAAAAGTTAACATCACAAAAAAACATTTTTCAATCTTTCACTGATGCATTATCGTTAGTCTGATGCATTCAGCGTGGAACCATGGCAGTGTCTTAACTGATGGAGAACAAACAGATCTTCCAGCTTACGCTGCAGTATGTGTTCAGTACTCGCAGCAAATGTTTTCCTCTTCCCTGGATCCTAGCCTATTCTGCTGAACTTTATCTCTTAGCATTTCCTTCCCTCTTGAAGTTTTTTTAACAGATAAAATGTTGGCCTATATAAATATGAATTGGGTTTGGATGAATGCTCAGTGCCAGGAAATAAAAATCTCGTTCCCCCCCATCCGTTCATGTGCTAGTCTTAGCTCCTGTTGGTCCGTTTGCTGCGTCCTCTGGTTTCTTTTTCACTCTTATGATTTTCTGTTAGCCTTGAATCTGCTTAACTAGAAGTGGACAATATTACTAAAATTTTACATCTTGTAAAAATCATCTTTTTTTCTGCCTTGTGATGATGACATTTGAGATATAGCCTACGTTATAGTTAATTTTTTACATTTTATTATGCATGTTTTGCTGAGAAACAGCTTTTTCTTTACTTTCATTGTTGCCAAAAATCAAGTAAAAAATATTTATAATATTCAAAAAATATTTAATATTATATATGTTAACATTTTGTAGAATGAATGTCCCCATGAATCAAAATTGAAGGCTTTTAGTATGAATATGTTAGCCTTGCTTACTGTTACCTAAAAGCTAGTGTGCTCCAAAACAATGATAAAATTTGCATTTAGAAGATATAAGCATTCAAAACTTAGTCTCTCACTTCCACCAAAATGGATCAATGATTTTGATGAGATCACACTGCACTTCAGCTTCTCATCAGATTTTCTGTCCAGTCAAATGCTCTCTAGAATCTAAAGCGTCCCGTCCCTACATTATAAATAGACGCTGAAGGTTCAGCTAAAATCAGTCACTTGTTCATGCACATTTACTATTTTGTACATGGTGAATAGCAGATAGTGCACTATACAGGGGATACTGAAAGATTCAGACAGTGTAAATATGCTTTCCATTGGGGCGCGCACACACAGAGTCTGCTCCGGTCCAGAGACATGATAGCCAGTCGGCGCAGACCACAAAACGTATCAGACCCATTTGAATTCTGCACAGAATTCTATATTTTAAAGCGATATGGAAGACATTCGGAGAAACAGTTAGAGATCAGGAGGAAACTGCAGCTTTATCGAGCTCAAAGGCTCTGGTCATGCTGTGATAAACTAAACACTATTGACTATTTTTTTTTTTTTTTAAAGGGAAGGAGCTGTTCGATATGTCCCGCCCTGTCTTCCTGTTTCATTGGAAATTATCTCAACACATTGAGTAATGCTGTGCGTTTCAAGGCACTTTAGTAGGACTTTAAAGGGATACTCCACTTTTTTTTTTAAATAGAGGCTCATTTTACAACTCCCCCAGAGTTAAACTGTTGAGTTTTACCGTTTTTGAATCCATTCAGCCGATCTCCGGTTCTGGCGGTGCCACTTTTAGCATAGCTTAGCATACATCACTGAAGTGGACAAGACCATTAGCATTTCTCAAAAAAAAATGACCAAAGAGTTTCGATATTTTTCCTATTTAAAACTTGACTCTTCTGTAGTTACATCGTGCACTAAGACTGACGGAAAATGTAAAGTTGCGATTTTCTAGGCTGATATGGCTAGGAACTATACTCTCATTCCTGCGTAATAATCAAGAAACTTTACTGCCGTACCATGAGTGCAGCAGGCGTAATGATATGACGCAGCGCCTGAAAATAGGCCACCTTCCTTCAACACAATGGAACTATTTTCAGGCGCTGCGTCATATCATTACGCCTGCTGCACTAATGGTACAGCAGTAAAGTTTCTTAATTACTACGCAGGAATGAGAGTATAGTTCCTAGCCATATCAGCCTAGAAAATCGCAACTTTACATTTTCCGTCGGTCTTAGTGCACGATGTAACTACAGAAGAGTCGAGTTTTAAATAGGAAAAATATCGAAACTCTTTGGTCATTTTTTTTGGAGAAATGCTAATGGTCTTGTCCACTTCAATGATGTATGCTAAGCTATGCTAAAAGTGGTACCGCCAGAACCGGAGATCGGCTGAATGGATTCAAAAACGGCAAAACTGAACAGTTTAACTCTGGGGGAGTTGTAAAATAAGCCTATTTCCAAAAAAAGTGGAGTATCCATTTAAGCTTCCATTGATAACTTGAATATGCCATTGATGGCTAGGGCTGTATTTGGGAAGTTATTGAACAAGAAGAGTGTAATAGTCACCCTCAAAGTGGTAAGCTGTGAGTCTAGAAGGTCTTTATGAAACATAATGGCCATATATATATATAAGGTGCACTGAACTCTTTGTGATAGTACGTTGCATCAAATATAGTAGTTTTGATATATTGCCCAGTCCTAAAACTTGATGTTTATTGTCGTGAAGCGTTAAACCCAGGACATTTAAATATTGAGCCAGGCTCTTACAAAGGTGCAAGACTGCTTATTTTTTTCTGAAGATGTTTCGCTTAACTTGTTTTTGGTGTGAAAATACCCTAAGCCTTTTTTTTTTTTTTTGGGCAAGCTTCAACCAAGAGCTATTTTCCATGAAGTAAGCTTCTGAATAACATGCTTTTCTGAATTCCAAGACCCTTTTAGAACCCTGTATTCAAAGACATAAATTCGTTTTGTGTTTGTTGCATGATGCACTTGAATCCAAGATAGGCAGCAGATTATGACGACATCATTCTGACCCTGCCCACTCTGGCTCAGAGCCCATGAATCACCTGTAATCTTGTTGTCTCAGTTTTATTGAACATGGAATGTTTAGTTCCAGGTGAGATTACAGATGTGAGTGTTGTTGACTCGGTCTCATCCCTGCTGATCTGAAAGGTAATTGTGTGACTCTCCCGCTCGGTTCCTCCTCCCTGCTCAAGGACGAGGCAGCTGGAGGTGTCCAGCATTGGCCATTGTGATTTTGAGCAACGGCGAGTTGAAATGGGGCTTCCTGCGGGCCTTTTTAAAGAGCAGTTTGACGCCCTTTAGATGTGCCCTTGACAAGATGTCCAAATAGACCTGCCACTGCGTTATTGTGTTACAGGCACCCTGGCACAACACACACACACACACCTCTTCACCCCTACAGCAGGATGATTGGAAATCAAAGATGATATCTTAATGGCAGGGAGTCTGGAATGGACAATTATTTGTCTGGCTTCGGTTCCTTATTAGTGCATACTTCACTCATGTTAAGCAGGTTGAAGATATGAATTTTGCATATTTTGAAGGGGAAATTGGCCATCACTGTCTATTTTTCTGCTTCTCTCACTTCATTACTTGTTTAAAGTCGACATGAAATCAAAATGGACCCTATTTACTTTCTTAATAAACATTCCTTGTCTTATTTTGCACAAATGGTGCATGTTATTACGAAGATTTTTTTTTTTTTGTCATCAATAACTTGCAGTGCCTCTAAAATTTATTTATTTTAGGCTGATGTGATATGGCAGGCTCGTTAATGTTAACTACTTTCCAAAAAGCTGTTTAAGCATTGTTTAAGACTACTGTTGTAGGTCTACACAACAATTTAAAGGGTTAGTTTACCCAAAAGTGAAAGACCATTTAATACAATTCGATGCAATAAAGTTCACTGCAACAATAGCAAATGATGAGATATTTGATTGAGATGTTCAAAGGCGAACTTTGACCTTTAGCTTCAACGCCACTCTCCCTGCCAAATGTTTGATCAGAAGTACTCCTAAAAGAAACCCAGGCTCGTTGGAAAAGCGTGCCTCTAGCTACATTTTTGCAAAAGTACATATACATGGAATTGACTTAAGTTTCCTGCTGAAATGAACACTTGAGACAGTAAAACAACTTTTACAAACAAACTTTTATTCCTGCATGGTTCCTTGGGCAATTAGTTATGACCTCAAAATACTTTTTCCAAAACGTATCCATTTTGACTTTTGTATCACATAAGCAGCTCCATGTGTATGGCTCTTCTGATGTAGTAAATTGTCTATAGCTCAACTGGTACAACCAGTGTTGGGGAAAGTTACTTTGAAAAGTAATGCATTACAATATTGCGTTACTCCCTTAAAAAGTAACTTATTGCGTTACTTTTTTTAGAAAAGTAATGCGTTACGTTACTTTTGCATTACTTTTTTCCACCTGGGCTGGACTTGTTTTTTTTTTATAACAAAAAAGTTATATATTTTTGGGCAAATATAAAGACCCATTCACACCAAAAGTGAAATAATAAGAAGGGAATGCAGATGCACTCTTGTACAGTAGAGGGCGCCGCTCAAACATACTGCTGCTGTCAGCTGCTGTTATTCTGGATAACAGAAGAAGAGGATGCAGGAGAGAAAAGTTTAACACTTACTTTACCAACAAAAAGAAAAATATCTATAGCCATTTCTGCTTATGGTTTAACTGAATCATCGAAGGTCAGTAGCAACATTGGTCAATGAAGTGAGATAAAATGCAAAACAATTTGTTTTATTTAACATATTTAGTTATTGGAGGTTTGCATAGTATTCTGATTCTGCATTTCACTGATTTTATTCATTTTGAGGAATTTTGAATCTTTTTTTTTGTTTAAGTGAGATGAGTAAATGCACGCTCACGTTTAGTCTAGAACTACAATAACCATCATGTTTACACACACACACACACACACACACACAAAGCCTTTGCACTTCCATTTGTCTCAACATGGGGACAAGAGAGCTGTCAGTCAATAAATGGGAAAACAAAACATGCGTTACTTTCCTAGTTACTTGAAAAAGTAATCTGATTACATAACTCAAGTTACTTGTAATGAGTTACCCCCAACACTGCTAATACTCTCAATGCGGAGCGATCGGGTATCGAGTAGCCCAGTGAAACGCGAATCATGATAAAAAAGATCAAAGACTTGTAGAAGCAAGCTACGTAAATTGGCGTAGTTGCTTCAGCAAGTGCGTTTTTCTCTCACATTTGCTATAGATTAGGTTTAGGCAATTTTTTTTGCATTATTTTCAAACATGATAGAGCATTACTTTTTAGCGGCACTCACCAGACATTTAATTTCCAAACTGCTGAGATTTGTACAGCAACCAACATAAAACTTTGCCAGGATAAAACTGGACAAATTTTTAGCGACACTCACTGGACATTTCACTTTGAAAGTATCGTGAAACAGGAAATGATGCCACAAACGTAAAAGTGGAAGTATTCCTTCACAATTGACTACAGACTTAAATGGTACAGAATGTCCACTCTTCATTATCCAATCAATTCCCAAGGGATTAAATGACGTCCCACTTATCTTTTACGAATCCTTTTTTTTTTTTTTATCAAAGTCAAATGGGTTGAGAATGGGGTTTCATGTTGACTCTAATGTCTATATTGCTGCTAGTGTTTTATCTGCAATTCATTTTTTCTCAAATAAGTCAAGAGAGTTCCTCTCAGTCGCTTTGTGCAGTTTTTCAGAGAGAAGAAAGAGTCTTTTCTCCACCACTTAGCTGTTGATCTCTCATCACCTGTCTTTTAAAATTCATGCACAGAATCAGAGACAGGAACACGATTCTTATTGTAATGTATTCATTAGCATTAATTCCCTGTTCAGCCAGGCTAGTGTGATGATATAAGCCTGTCTCGCTCACAAATGAGGCCACTCAATGGCAAACAAGGACAATTATTTTATTTCTTCGCCACTCTCCCTGACAAATGTTTGATCAAAAGCTGTCAGCATCTCTTTTAGATGCACTCCACACGTTCTTTGTTAGTACGAATATCATTCGCCATTGCTTACTAATCTCTCTGCATATTTAAATATGAAAAACCCACTCTCGTCTGGCAGGCTACGACTATTGTCTTTATTCACAGCCATTTATGATGGCTGACTTTTCATCTTTCTTATCACAATCGGTAACCCAGGGTCTGGTTAGCAGAACAAAACTGCACAGTGAATATGCTATAAAGCCAGGGGTGAATGAATAGCCCAGCGTGTCTGATCTTGGGTCTTTCGAATGGAGTCATCAGTAACTCTGTATCTGTATCCAACTGTATCCAAGTACCATAATTCACCCCCTGCTCTTGGTCCTGTGAGGGCACAGCTCAGTGTCCCTAGAGAGCTCATTACCAGAGCTGCTCACATTAGCCCTGTAGTAACCTTCCCAAACCTGGCACAACCTCAGCCCGAATAAGACTTCCAAAATGGCCTCCGGTCCAGCTGACGAATAACTGTGAGAACCCTGTGAGAATGAGAAATGGAAATAAAATACGTCTTCCATGGCTTGGGAGGAAATAGGACATTTGAGTGTTGTTTCACTAGGCACAAACACATACTGAATTTTCCACCTGCCTTTTATCGTTGTATGGGCTTTTCACACTTGAAATTGTAATCGAGTTATTGTAGACATACAACACTGTGGATGCTAAGCTCATTTTTCATTCCACCCAGGCCATTTCTGGAAGCTAAGTTAAGGTGTTATGCATAGTTTTGAAGTCAAAGCATGAGAAAATGTTTATATTGCTGCCCACATTGACATACAACCGTTCAGTATTCAGCAACTTGGCCAACCCAGATTAAGATTTCTTTTTAAAGAAATGAATACCTTTTTGATTCAGGAAGGATGCATTCAATTGATAAAGTGCCAGTAAAGACATTTATAATGTTAATATAGTAGAATATTAAGCAGCACAACTATTTTCATCATTGATGATCATGAGAGATGCTGATAATTCAGCTTTGCCATCACAGGAATAAATTGCATTTTAAAATATAGTAAATAAGAAAAGTTATTTTAATTTGAAATCATATTTCACATTCTGTTTTTACTGTAACTGTATTTAAAACAAATAAATGCATCCTTGGTAAGCACAACATTAATAAATCTCACTGACCCCAAATTTGTGAACGGGAGTGTACAGTATATTCTTAAGGGCACAGCAGTAGAATAATCGGTTTAATCCCATAATTAAACTAAATTGCTTGCTACTGTACCTTTAAGACATCTATCATTAGAGAGAGGGTAGAGAATGGTCATGTAAAACAGAATTATGACTTCAGGGGAAAAAATAAAATGCTACAAAAGTGTTCAAATGCATAGCTAAAAAGCTAAGAATGGTGTTTTCAAATGTGGTGGTTGATGTGCGTGCATATGTAAAATCTTGCAGCTCCAGAGACAGCGCATCTGTATGTAGTTGTGTATCATGGAGAAAGGCGTTGCATACATCAGTATAACAGCACTCGTATTGCATAAGCCGCATTATTTAATACACCTCAATGTCAAAAACTCTGTATGTGTGTGATTGACATGAGCATAGGGCAGGAATGTGGAGTTTGTGCATGCATGACAGAGCAAATGGGTGTTGCTGAGATAAGTGAGTAAGCTAATTTAGAGATATTTATAGCTAGCTATACCTAAATATCAAGGTGACTCTATCACCCTCTTGAGTAGTGAGTTAGTTACTGCACATTATGTGTGTACAACAGGACTTTGTGCTGCTGCTGCTGCTGCTGCTGCTGTGCTTTGACGAAGTGTTTGAGTTTAGTACAGAAACATTCATTCTGCCATAATGTGTGACGGATTGCTAATTCGGTCTTCTGTGTGCATGTGTGTGTTCAGTGGATGGCGGTTGGAGTGAATGGAGTAAGTGGTCGCCATGCGGAGCCGACTGCAGCATGTGGAGGAGTAGAGAATGTACCCAACCTACGCCTGGCACCGGTGGGAAGGAATGCCAGGGCCTGGATCTTCAGTCCCTCAACTGTACCAGTGAGCAATGCCCTCAGAGTGAGTACCACCACCTCAGTCCCTTGATTAATCCATCGATTAAATGACAGGCTTCCTTTATTGATCACACTAAATGTGATGTGAAGCCTGGGGTGCATCAGTGAGAGACCATTTACCGCTAGACAACGTGGGGAGAACGAAGAAAGGGCACCTTGGAGGTCTGCATTAACACACTTGTTTAGTGTAGCAGGCAGGGTGTGTGTATCGTTGGGTCGTGTTTTTTTGCAGGAAGGTCACTTTTCCAGATCAGTGAATCTCGAGTTGTCCACGGTCTTGATGGTCTCCTGGGTTCCGTTCTCTGTTTGTTTTCCAGCTCTTCTTCCCCCACACAAGCTTTCCCGTTCCTGTTGTTCTTCTGTTCTTTTAATGATGTTAAACCTCTCAGTCCTGCAGCCGCCGTTGCCATAGCACCACAGCAGCATCGACATCGGCGTCCTCGGTAGCAGCAACGATATAGCTGTTCTTCTGATGATTGGTTTTGATAATAGAGCATCTGGTCGCCGTTATCAACTGTTTCAGCGAGAAACGATTGGTTGAAACTAATGCCAGAGGGTAGACGGTGGGGAAGTTAACGCTTTGTGTGATTTCAGGATGGTTCTGTGGGTAGAAGGGTTTCTCGAGCAAAGGGTTTTATGTGCTTTCACAGCTCCAAAGTCTTTGTGCTAAATGAATACTAGAAAGCGAAGTGTTGCGACTAGAAAAATCCTGCTTGAAATATGACTTTTAAATCATGAATTGTTCTTTTTGGCCAGTAAGTTATTTAAATGCTAAAATTGGAATGAATTGATTCATTTATTTACTATAATTGTAATACACCACCATTCAAAAGTTTAGGGTTGGTAAGATTTTTTGTTTTTGTAAGTCTCTTGTGCTCACTCCATATGATCAACAATTCAGTAAAAACAATGTGAAAGATTATATATATATTTATAAAAAAAAAAACTGTTTTCTAAATGTATTGTATAATGTTTCTTTTTTTCTGTGATGGTAAAACAAAATTTTCACCATCATTACTCCAGTCTTCAGTGTCACATGATCTTTCAGAAACCATTATAATATGTTGATTTGGTGCCCAAGAAACATTTCTTATTATCATCAATGTTGAAAAAAGATATTTGTTTTTTGAAATGGAAATTTCTAGCTGAATCTTTTTTTTTTATTCATTTAAAAAAAGTTTACTGACACCAAACTTTTAATAATAATACATTTAATTTGTGTAAGCGCTTTTCTAAGTACTCAAAGACACTTTACAGAAAACCGTAAGACAGAAGAAACACCATAGGAAGTAAGAAACACTAAAAACAGACAGGATTAATTTAAACATTAAAAGCAATTCACATAATATAATAGGTAATTATTACATTATTATTGTAATAAAATGTTCGTAACGTAGTAATTTTCTCAAAAACATAATAAAATCTTGAGCTCATAATATAATAACAATTTTTACATTATGAGAAATGTATTACATTATAAACTCACCAAAAACATTTCATATTTTCATAATTGTAATAGCTTTTAAAACATAAAAATATTAGTATTTCTCATACATTTTTAAAAATCCAGTCTTAAACCACATGCGAAATGTAACATTTAAATATTCATGCAATTGTTATTTTTATACTTTATATTTTTATTAAACATAAATGATTGGTTCATTTAAAAAATCTAAATCCAGTCTTAACCTGCCAACAAAATCCACCAGACTAGTATCATTATTATTATTACTACTACCACTACTTCTACTACTTCTACTTCTTGTATACTGTTGCATACTGTTAAATGACAAACAGTGTTAAATACCAATACTGTGTAAACATGTTGTGAAGAAAACCCCACAGTATCAATATAGCAATGAGCTGTGTGTGTGTGATAGATCACGTTCTCTGCTTCAGCCAACGGCAGCACGGAGCATAAGTTAAGCAAACATTTCTTCTCTTTAATATAAGTTAAAGCAAAACAAAGCCTGAATATACATCCGAGGGCATGTTGAAAAATACAGTACAACTAACAATCATGTACAGTGGTTATAAAAAGTCCACACACCCCTGTTTGGTTCTGTGATGTAAAATAAATAAATAAATGAAATTAGAACTGCTTCACCTTTAATCTACTAGCAGTAGAATACTAATATTTTTGTTTCAAAAGCTTTTACAATTCTGAAAATATGGCATGTTTTGGGTGAGTTTATAATGTAATACATTTCTCATAATGTAAAAATTGGTATTATAATATGAGCTCAAGATTTGAGGTTTTGAGAAAATTATTATATTATGAACATTTTATTACAATAATAATGAAATACTTAATTACATAATTACATTATGTGCAGTTTACATTATGATCATCTGATTATGAACGTAATTACATAATTACATTATGTGCAGTTTACGTTATGATCATTTGATTATGAACGTAATTAATAATGTTAAAGGTGCTCTACGTAACTTTTAGCGGCCTCTAGTGGTGATGTTTCAGATTGCAACCAAATTTTACAAGAGCGCTCGTGCTCGAACTCATAGACAATACCGTCTATTACGTAAATATCTCGGCGAATACTTGACGGATTCGGCGAGCACCGAGCTCGTTGGGACCATCTAGTCGAGCTGAAAAGAACCATATAAGTACCATAGTTTTTGGTGGTGTTTTCGCGGAGATATTAGCAGAAAACCATCGGGCGCGCTGCAAAATTGCGGACGCCGGTGACGTCACGATCTCAGAAGAAAATCGCTCGTATCTCTGGAACGCAAAGACCCAGAGAGCTCAAATTCGGGGGAGGAGGTCCCAGGGGAACCCTTGCCCGAACGCTAGAGTGGCGGGCCTCGGGGATGCCCCCTACCGGATCGCCGTTCGCTGGGACCCCCGATTTCGAACGGCTATAACTCGGGGAGCCGGGCGAGTTGGACCTCGGGGGTGGGCTCGTTCGAAAGGCCCCGTCCAGCACTACGAACGATTAGAGTCTTGGGAATATTGATCAAAGATTGACTGAGATATAAGCCGAAAAATGTGCACCTTTAACCGGACGTAACTCCCTGACCGTCTACAATAGACTGTATATAAGGAGAGAGGCTCGGGAGCGCGCATGCACGTCACAATCGTTGGATTTCGCGGTAAATCTGACCCGGAGACTTCACATAGAAATGGGAATACTGGCCTTCAGAGGTAATAGCAAAACTCGACAAGTGGATCATTTTAGTGTGTGATTACAACCGCTTCACACACAGGCAATAAAAAAAGGATTCATTTTAGTAGAAAAGTTACATAGAGCACCTTTAAGTAACTTGAAGTGCTTGCACTGAATTATTAGCTTACTGTGTTTTGTTCATGTCACAGTTTCACCCTGTCTGTCTTTCAAAGCTCTTTGTGTGACATCGGCTGTGAAGAACTCCACAGAGACAGCAGAACAACAGAAACGAGCTGCTCTTTTAATGTCTCGCCCTGTAATTTACCCAATGGTTATCATGAAACGTGGTGAGCCGAACATTTGTTGTTTATTAACAGTGAAGTTGGGGCTGTTTCACTCGCAGCAGAAATCTGGGACTCGTCTTCACATGCGATACCGTTTGATCTCGCTACGGCCACGACTGTTGCTGATACGAATCTTCAGCAGAGATAAAGGGAGGCAGAATGTGAGCAAACACTCCCATTAGTATGTGCCGAAGTAGAGGTCAAGAGTAAAGAGTTTGTATTCCTCATGCTGAGAGTCGATGCAGTTCTAGAATCCTTAGCTTTTCAACTAAGGGCCACATGGTGGCATGTCCAATCATAGCATCATCTCAAACCACTCCAGCATATTTTGCAGCGTTGAGATTTTACGTGCAAAAAATTGCCAATCGCAATCGGCACCAACAAAAGAATGAAAATACTGAAAAATGCAACCATGCAGCCAAGCCCAAGGCCTGGTTATCATCATTAGATGTTTACGTTTCTCTGTTCTGGGAGGTCGGGATGTTAATAATTGGCCCATATTGCTCAAATTAAAAGCACAGAAGCTGGTACGATGGCAGCCACGGGAAAATTTGCTCAGTCGGGGGTCCGGCCAAGCAGATGGGCTTGTATTCGCATCCTCTCGGATCAAAGTGTTGGGATTGGCATCTTAATTCGGGTATGCTGTGAGTGTCCTGTTAACATAGCACCCCTCCAGGGCACTTTTGCGTTGGGGTCAAAGGGGAGGGGGTGGGACAACATCAGCCGGTCGAGTCCTTCCCCTCTTTCTTTAAGCTTTTGCACATTTCAGATTTTAATCTGAGCCCTCCCACATGTCATTTACACATGTGCTAGCTCAAACTCTTAAGCCCACATATACAGGCACAGTGAATAGGCAAAAATCCCTGTAAATTGGAATGCAGGCCACAGAAAAATTCTTGTCCCAATCTGTTCTCAGCAGATGTCTCTCACCAGACAATAGACCTGTTTTAAACTGTAATGAGCAGAAAATCCTGCCTGCTTTGGCTACTCTGCTGCACGGGAAATGTTTCTTCTTCTTCTTCTTCGGAGGGTTTAATTAGTTGTTTGAGGAAACTCATTGAAATAAAAGTTGCATTTAGTGTCCTCATAATTCAAGGGAAGATTAGCCCTAGAGCCACCTGCTATGGGTTAAATGCAAGTTGAAAAGCACATAAATCCAAAGCAGCTGTGTGAAATGAAGAGCGTCAGAGTGACTGTTTACTCTGCACAGTGGATGTGGTCGAGGAGGACAGGTTGAAGCACTGTTAAGGTTCCATCATGCATGTCAAATTAGCATTTTTGTAAAGTTGGACACATTTTAGTTGGTCCAAAAAAATGACATTTCCATCCAAAGCACTGTTGGATGGGATTAGCTTTCCAAACAATGCTTGAGTTCTAATTATTAATGTACTAATTATCTGTGATTTCATGTACTGATTTGGACGGAATTTGCAAAATTAAGTTCAGTTAGCTCAGTTTTTAATTCTAAATCTTTCCATAAATATAATTAGCTTCTGACCATTACACCAAATCCTGCTGTGATGTTTCTGGACTTTTTTCTAACTGTATGTATAGAGCACTTTATAATGACTTTATAAGAATATTAATTATGTAACTATCCTTTTTATTTGCTGTATTTAAAAAAATATATAAAATTGTAAAATATATTGTTATATTTTTATATCATAGCCTATATAATTTGATATATTTTAGATTTAGATTTTTGATACATTTTGAACAATATGTTTACACAGTTATAGCAGCAGTACTGACTTTATATGTTTATTTAATCATATTTTAAATATAAAAATATAACAATATTTATTCGTATCTACTATATCACAATTGGAAAAAAAAAGTAATTTTTAAACCAATGCTTTATCAATACAAGTAATCTATACCAAGTATTTCCAGTTAAAATAGAGTTGGATGCATAATTGTTCATCTATTTTGATGTATCTAAAGCATATCATTGAGCTTACAGCTGATTGGTTGATAGGCATATTGTTCCAGGATGGACAAAAATCACAGTCACCAAACAGTATTTCAGTGCAGGTGTCTATTGTTTGATTTTCACGAATCAGTGGAAAACTACAGTGTGGATGCTGCATAACGCCTCGTAACCTTCATTCATCTAGTCAGGATAATTAACAGTTTGGCGCATCACCACCTGGTGAAATTACACCCAGGTGTTGCTGGGTAAAAAGTGATGATGGGAAGGAAAAGTCATGTTGCTGAATTAATGCAGCCTGCACTGATAATCAGGTTAATTTGTGGAATAGAGTAAATTAAGACTTTTTTAAGCACCATGTTTTTAGCCATTTAGCAATAATGAAAATAACGTTGTAACCTTTAAAAGCAAAGTCTTTCATGCTGAGAGACTAATTTAGTAATACCTACAGCAAGAATGATAAATTATTCCCATTTTGTATTTTTACCTGTTACAAGATACAGACGATTCAATTGTAGACTTTTTGATTACCTTAAAGGGATGGTACACCCAAACATTTAAAGTTCAGTTACTCACCATTATGTTGTCACAAATCCATAAGACTTTCGTTCATCTTTGGAACACAAATGAAGATATTTGAATGAAATCTGAGAGATTTCTGTCCCTCCATTGAAAGTCTATTAAATCAAGTCTCTGATGCTGCAAAACATACATAAAGAGATTGTAAAATAAACCCATATGAATTTCTGATGTTTAATCCAAGACTTCTGAAGAGACATGATCGCTTTAAATTATGAACTCATTTGCTTTTATTCACATATAATATGTAAATTATTACAGAATTAAAGTAACCATTTAAGACCTCCACATTACTTATCTTCTCATAAATAACCGCAAATAACTCTGCCGTTACAAATGTTCACCTTTTGGTGATAAATGCTTCCCGATAACAGTGCATGCTAGTGTTTTACCAATACACGTTCAACACAGGCCTTGTTTACACCTGGCATTATGATGCGTTTTGTTCGATCGGATCACAAGTGGATTACGCAAAATACAGGTTTTGAGCTTGTCCCGGATTGCTTTCATAGTGTAGATGCTCATGGTGTTAAATGTGTTCAAACAGCCACAAATGACTGCCTCTCCGCCTACTGACCTAATGCGTAAACGTTATTGGAAGCGCTCTAGCCAGACGAGATTTAAACTTTGTCGGCTGAAGACTCAAGTTTGGTTTGATGATAAAAAATGTACCAAGCACAACGTTCTCTCACCATTCCTGATTCTAACACACACTCGTTCGGCGTGGTCTTGCGGCTATCCAGGGCCGGTGTTGTGCCGAATTTCGACCCCCTGCCAAATTATTACCCCCCTCGTTGAAGTCAGTACCTGATTGCCTAATCCCAACCCCGCCCCTAATCCTAACCCCTCCCCCACAACTAATCCTAAACCTACCAATGCTAGGGGGGTAATAATTTGGCGGGGGTCGAAATTCAGCACAACACCGGCCCGAGGCATAAGCGAACCAAGCGGCTGCCAGGGGGTCCCCCAATCGAGTAAAAAAAAAAGATTTTTTTTTAGATGACTTAAACAAGTGACATAAATAAATGAATATGACTGGATTACTAATTCAAGACAAGAAAATTCTGATTTCATGATCAATATACCTGCCTACAACTGCTGCTGTGTCTGCCAGCGTTTAAGTCATGCGCATAATCTAGACACCTCGCGCGTGCATAGACAATTCGTGCGCAACTGAGCATAGTCACGGTATCGGTTTAAGTTGGAGAAAATAGCCGCAGGGGAACTTAACCTTCTAGTTGTAAGGTTAGCAGTTTGAATAAATAATAAACATAGCAGTTTGAACTCTTCTCCACTTTATTATACCACACATCAGATCACTAACTCCAAAAACCCGCGACACTCCAGTACCAAGTGCGCACGACCCATTCCTATCTACGGCAAGCCCCGAGGGGGAAAAAATACATTCCATACACACATACAACGAGCGCCAGTACATCATTACCGGTATTATAGTAACAGACTTTGTTGGATTCTGTCATGTACAATCCAACAAAGTCTGTTACAATAATAATAATAAAAAAGATTTTGAGGACAGTTACACTGACTGTATTGAGACAGTTGAGAAATAATAATATTTGTACAGTTTTCAACAATAGTTGTCATTGAACCCTTGCTCTTATTATGTTTCTGATATCTCAGTTTTGTCATTATTTTAGCAAATCATTTATTTTGTGTTTTGAGACCGTTTGTTTTAAGAAGTTTCAAAGAGTTTGTAAAAGAGTAAAGTAAAAGTTAAAACTTTTTTATTAAAGTAGGCATCTATTTTATAAGTATTTATTTTGTATTAATGCATAACCTCACTGTATTCATTTATAATGTATCATTATTGTGTGACATTTGTGTCAGTAATCGTCAAGCACAGGTGACTTCGCGTAATGGGAGGGGGCCCCAAATCAAATTCTGCTTAGGGCCCCCAAAAGGCTCGGACCGGCTCTGCGGCTGTCAGAGCAGAAACGACAGCTGATGCTCTTCATATTTTTTTCCGTCTCCAGTCACGTTCTTATGTAAATTGCGTGAGCTTATTTTGTCTATTAGATCGAAAGATCTGAAAAAAACAACAACATATATTTACCCGCCTATAGACCTTCCCCTCAAACAAATCAGGGCAGAAAAGGTTGAAAGTGACGGATTAAAATACCAGGTGTAAACAGGAATGTGTTTCCCTCGACTACTTGTGATCTGATCGACCAAAACGCATTAATATCAGGTGTAAACAGGGCCACAGACCTAGCATAAACTTCAACTCTGAATCTTCCTGACAGAATCGCTACGGTCTCCTTAAATGTCAACCTGTTTCTGTCAGCCATGATAGGAGAATTGCAGGTTGTAGGTTGTATCACACCATGAGAGGAGGGGAAGGCACTCTCTGAGATTTACCCACAGGCGGAGTCTGGTCCCCTCAGGCCAGGCCTGACACCCCACTGTTAGACAGCACAAGATGTTCAGTGCCCACTCTGTTACACCTCCAGAAACCTGTGTTTCGACACACCTTACATCAGCCTCAGGAACAGCAGGAACATCGCTCGCTCTGTTTTGTGTTGATTACAGCAAAACGGGAGCATGGGTGTGGGAATCTGATGCCGAAAGCAGATCGACTGCCTCTCTCCCCGCCGCCTTCGTGTCAAGGCGAGAGAGAGCGCTTGAAGGGAGGAAGAGACTAGAAAACTGCTGCGTGGAATCAGGCAGAATCCATTCAATTATAAAAGCTGATTAACTGTGTCAATTAAAGTGTGATGGATGTCTGTTCATTTATTGAGCAGGGCAGAGGGAACGCTAGCTCAGTCTATAGGCAACTTCGGGGATTGGCTCTTCAATACATCTGTTAGACATGGTAAAAAGTTGCACTATGGAGGCTCTGATAAGTCCAAGGGGGTTAGCTGGTGAAATAAAAGCAGGTGGATGAGCAGGGGAGAGAAACTTCCTAATAATGAAACGCATCCTGCATTTTGTTGGAGCCGTGGACAGTGGTTGGCACATTAAGTGGATAATACAGTACAATATACTAATATACTTTGTCTGCATATTGCTTTAAATATAACAGTATCTTATCACTGTAAAAAAGACAAATTCTGACAGTAACATACTGTTTTCCATTAAAACAGTAATGTATTTTAGAAAACAATGCATTCTGGGCAATAATTTTAATTTAAAGACGTTTTTTTTTTTATTACTCTAACTGAAAACACAAAGAAAAGCATACGTGTATCTTTGGTTATATTAAATGATATAAAAGATCAATTGATTCATTTTTACTTAATAGCTTAATGCGTTTCATTTTATATACTAATTTATTGTTTTTTTATAATGTATATTTTCTTATTTATTTTTATTCTTATTTAGATTTATTTGTATTTATTATTATTTTTCTAGTATTATTACTAATATTACTATTATCATTTTCCCTATTGTTGTTACATACCGTGCATGGTTAAATTAAGTTATTATTAATTTATTATATAAATTATATTATTTATTATAAATAATATAATGCTTATTATTATAATAATAGAAGAAAAAATCAAATAAAATATTTATTTGTTACTTTTTGTTACTTTTTTCCCACAGAAACTGCGTTTCATGATTCAGTAGAGAGTAAACTCTGTAGAGTTTTACAGATTTACAGACACTTCATTCTGTTAATCTTTTTTTGTTGTTCATGCTATTTTCAGCATGCACCTGAAGTGCACATGCTACAGGCACAAACCCAGCCCCCATCATCTGTCGGTGCGACGACTTTCAGTTTATGATATCATAAGTCCTTTTTAACCATGACAAAGTCACTTCCCGCAGACATACTTAATGCATCGTCGATACCAAGACGCAGGAGCGATTCCTGTTTGCATGCGCTCAGTCATTCACGATTGACCAGCTGTCATAAAACAAGCCCTGATGAAATGCACTTGCTGCAGCTCGGCCACCCTCCTGCTTGCACGGTATCATGTCATATTGACAGAGTCATCAGTCAGGAGCGTTCACACAAAACATGTCAAGACATGTTTCCGATGACTCCTGAGCGGCATTAGCAGTACTCTAAAGTCACATCAGAATAATGGAGCTATATTTGGATGAAATGAACTGGTCCAGGCACCTGTAGGCCTGAGAAGTGCAGATTGTCTTCAGTAACATCTCCGCTGATAGCAATGAGGGTGTTTATTGCAACTCTGGTGATTAAGAGTGTGATGAACAATTAGAAGACAGCTTAATTAGAGTGACGCAGGCTGGCATAATGATAATAGACAGCCCTGTTTTAATTGTCTGTGTGATTTTAGGCTTGGGGATGATTCTAATTTAATCATTTCCTTTGACAATCTCACTCTCGTTTAGACCAAACAAACCAAGCAGAGTGTGTGAGGATGTGAGTGTGATCGTGATTGAGTCAAGGAGAGTCAAAATTCCTGGACTAATAATAATAATAAAATAACAACAGCAACAACCATGAACTTTGTTGCCTCCATCAAAGTGAAACAAAGGTATGAGAAAAAATAAAATGCTTCAGAAGTAAATTGCCCCTTTAAATCCAACAATTCACACAAGAATGATATTATGAACTATTAAAGGGTTAGTTCACCCAAAAATGAAAATTCTGTCAGTAATTACTCACCCTCATGTTGTTCCAACTATTCATTTCCTTCTCTGTGGGCCGTGAGATTTCACGTAGTGAAACTAC
This sequence comes from Rhinichthys klamathensis goyatoka, assembly GCF_029890125.1. Taxonomy (NCBI): domain Eukaryota; kingdom Metazoa; phylum Chordata; class Actinopteri; order Cypriniformes; family Leuciscidae; genus Rhinichthys; species Rhinichthys klamathensis. Next base: position 718,335 of record NW_026606718.1, read on the forward strand.
ACAAAGCTTTTAGGTTGCACGTCACACGTAGGCTCACTATTGGCCGACGCTGGTCATGTGTGTGATGCGTGTGACGTACAACCTAGAAGCGTTGCGTAGTTTCACTATGTGAAATCTCGAGGCCCACGGAGAAGGAAATGAATAGTTGAATAAATTCGTTATTTTTGTTTGTTTTTTTGCGCACAAAAAGTATTCTCGTCACTTGATAAACTTAAGGTTGAGCCACTGTAGTCACACCCTTAAGAAGCCTATGGAGGAGTGAGACAGCTCTCAGATTTAATCAAAAATATCTTAATTTGTGTTCCGAAGATGAACGAAAGTCTTACGGGGTTGGAACAACATGAGGGTGAGTAATTACTGACAGAATTTCATTTTTGGGTGAACTAACCCTTTAACCTTAACACAAATTTGTTATTAACTTACCTATGTTCCTTACCTATGTTCCATCTTTTTTCAATGCGTTGACTTAAATATAAACACAAACACTTGTATTGTTAATTAAAATTATACATGCATCACTAGTAACCACACAAGGGAATTTTTCACACTTATAAACATATATATATATATATACACACTGCCGTCGAAGAGTTTGGGATCGGTATTTTTTTAAATGTTTTTAAAAGATGTCTTTTATGCTTGCCAAGGCTGCATTTATAAAAAAAATAAAAAATAAAAAAAACAGTAATAGTATGGAATATTATTACAATTTTTTTTTTTTTAAACTGTTATTTATTAGTTCTGTTTGAATATGATTTTAAATGTAATTTATTCCTGTGATGGCAAAGCTGAATCTTTTAGTGTCACATGATCCTTCAGAAATCATTCTATGCTGATTTGCTGCTCAAGAAATGTTTATTATTATTATTATCAATGTTGAAAACAGTTCTGTGCAATTTGTTCAGGATTCTTTGTTGAATAGAAATAGAACAGAATTTATTTGAAATATGAATCTTTTGTAACATTATAAATGTCTTTACTGTCACTTTTGATCAATGTAATTGCAAGCTTGAAGAATAAAAGTATTAAATTCTTTAATTTCTTTCAAAAAATATATATAAACTGACCCCAAACATTTGAACGGTCTAAAATGTTAAAAAAGCTTTCTATTTCAGATCAATGCTGTTCCTTTGAATTTTCTATTCATCATAGAATCCTGAAAAAACTGTTTTCAACTTTGATTTCTTGAGAAGCAAATCAGCATATTAGAATAATTTCTGGACGATCATAAATATATCAGCATTTTCTTCACTGAGCTTTTAGACCGTTAAAAACATGCACCTCTATTTTTTAATTGCCCTTCTGTTGACCCCCACTTCGTGTGTACAGGCAACCCGATCACACTAAATGCGTCTCAATAGCACGCAGTGTGTTTATCGTGCAATTTATACACGAAAATGAGTTTTTACGTGCATAGGATACGCATGGGTTGGTTAGGGTAGGTTTAGTAGTGGTGTGGGGTGCGTGTGTATTACACGCAAATGAACTGCGTATCAAATGTACGCGAAAACTGCGTATCATATCCACGTAAAAACTCATTTTCGCGTATAAAGTGCACGATAAAACACAATGCGTGCTATAGAGACGCATTTACGTGAGAACAGGCTGGTACAGGAGTGGACTATGATGCAGGTCAGTGTGTTATGCTTGCTCAATGATATGGCCCATATACACTGCTTTGAGTTCAGTAGCTTTGGCGGAGCGATTCCTTTTAGCTGTCAGTCCACGGAGCGTCTAAATAGGCCTGAATACGCCTCTGCAGTCTCTCTTCACAATGTAGAGCCACTGGGTCTCTCCCAGCAGTGAGCGCAGACACCTCTACCACCCAAAAATCAGCACGCCACAGAGACAACCTTCTCAAATCCCATTACCCACCGACACAATTGATTAGAATAATTTTGGATGTGATTGTCTCTGGGTACTCAGCCATAAAGCTGCAGGGCACAACAAGAGAGGGCACATGAAATTGTGGATTCATAAGAAAATCTGCTTTGTGTCGGAAACGCACACAGACGCATACAAACACACACTGCCTCTCTCTCTCTCTCTGCTTCTCTCTCTCTCTCTCTCTCTCTCTCTCTCTCTCTCTCTCTCTCTCTCTCTCTCTCTCTCTCTCTCTCTCTCTCTCTCTCTCTGGATTGAGTGTCTTTCAAAATCATGGCCATAAATCCAGCAGCTTGAAGAATGCTGATGTAGCAGGCTGCCAGCAAACACTCCCATCTCTCCAACTGCAGAACAACCCACTGAAGCACAGATATGATTACCTTTTTAAGGAGGCGGCAGTGGGGAAGCTGCACAACTACTGGAATGTTTTCCCAGCAGTTAATTCCCTTGCACACAATGCAAGCCAAGTCAGGTTTAGGTAATTCTGTTTGCTAATAATTTTATGCTTAAAAAAACTAGCATCTGGCAAAATTTGGTTAACGTCAGATTACAAAGTAACACATGGGAAGAACAGGTATTTCATTTCTAAAATTGACATTGATTGTCATTTTAAGTAGTTTTTAACCAGCTATTTAGGCTGTTTGGAATGGAATACTTACTGCATGCATTGTGCTTTTGTCTAAAAAATATCCTCTATGCCATGTTCTCTTTTGTTTACTACACATTTGGCAATTGTAGTAGGTCATTCAGGTGTTTCATACATGCATATAGAATTTGTGCATTATACATAACTTCTATTCTGCGAGATTACATTGATCAAATGTGACATTTACATAAGATGTCTTTCAAATAAATCTGTGGGATTTTTTTTTTCTTAAAAAATATTCAAAATATAACTGTTGTTTTCAGAAAAAAATGTTAAGCAGCTCAACTGTTCAACATTTTTAATAATCAAAAAGAAACTCAAATGTTTCTTGAGCACCAAATCAGCATATTATAATGATTTCTGGTGGATCATGTGACGCTGAAGACTGGAGTAATGATGCTGAAAATTCTGGAATTAGACTTTAAAATATATTCAAATAGAAAAGTAATTTTAAATTGTAATGTTACTGGGTAACACTGTACTTGAAGGGGTGTGCATAAGACTGACATTACACCTTCATAATCATGACACATGTCATGAATATGAAGGAGGTTTTATGCATGTTTATAACAACTGTCATTAAGTGTCTTTCGCTCAATTATGACATTTGTAATGCAAGTATGACATTGTTTGAGATGTCTTTGTAATGACACCTTGACATAAACCAATACATCATAACCTGTCAGTGTCTTGGTAATGACAACTTGACATTACCAAGACAACATAAATTGTCATAAATATGTCATAAACATGACATAGCAGATGAATTATCAAACTTAAGAAACCACTTAGCTTTATGGGTTAACATTACATTAAACTGTCAGGTGTTTGGTTTTGACATTGGTCATGAGGCCATTATAACTGTGTCATGAATATTTTTCTTGACCTCAACTACAGTGGAACAAATTGAATTTGTCATTAAAATGTTATGATGGCCTCATGACAGCCAATGTCAAAACCAACCACCTGACATTTTTATGTAATGTTAACCGATAAAGCTAAGTGGTTTCTTAAGTTTGATAATTAATCTGCTATGTCATGTTTAACATATTTATGACAGGTTGTGTTGTCTTAGTAATGTCAAGTTGTCATGACAAAGTTACTGACAGGTTATGATGTATTGGTTTATGTCAAGGTGTCATAACAGACATCTCAAACAATGTCATATTTGTATTAAAAATTTCATAATTGACCGAATGGCATTTAATGACAGTTGTCATAATCATGCATAAAACCTCCTTCATATTCATGACATGTCATGTCATGATTATGAAGGTGTCATGTCAGTCTTATGCACACCCCTTCAAGTAAAGTGTTAGCAAGAAGGGTAACTGACCCCAAACTTGAATGGTAGTTTAGTTTTCAGCTTTTTGTGGACTGTGGAGAAGATACATAACCCTTTTTAACTGTTTGAACGAATGTATAATAATTTATTTAGCATTGTGTAACACAATTATGTTAATGTTATTAATAAAAAAAAGAATTATTTGAAAGTGTTACAGAGGAAATCTAGCTTTTTTTACATTTCTGTTTTAACCAGTATACTTGCTGATATTATAAATGTAAATTTTTGTATGCAGCTGACATTTTTCAAGTAAAATGAGGCATCAAAACATTTTAGTAACAGCTTCATCAGCCAATATAGGCAGCTAATATCAGCCTAATCCGCTCATTGTTGACTAATAAATAAATTCAATTCAATTTACATTTATTTGTATAGTGCTTTTCACAATACGCATCGTTTCAAACCAGCTTTACAGAAAATGCATTAGTCCGCATTACAATTTAGAGTGATCATCTGTTATCAGAGGTAACTGTCTAAGACAAGTTGTGCATTTCAGAAATGTACATATACAAAATCACAGTTAGCTAAAAATGTATTTATTTAAACAATGTAATAATTTAAGGCAGAAACAATGAGCTCGTTGAAGTAATGAATACTTGTTTGTTAAAGGAGCTGTATGTAAGAAATGTATTTCAATTAATCATAAAATGGCCCTGAAATGTCAATAGACATTAAGAAATCATGTACATTTCAAATACTTATATCACTGACAACAGTAGTCTGGCCAGGATATTGTCATTTAAAAAGTGCAGTTGCAGCCCTCAACTGATGTTGATGTTGTCATGTTGTGTTTTGGTCTGATGCTCCACCCTCCACCTGTCTACCAATCACGAAGTCAGTAGTGTTGCGACATCCGGGTTGCCAGCTCTGCTCTAGTTACCACAGCTGCAGCTCGTCACGTTCCTGCTGGATCCTGGCAACCTCGAGTCAGGGAGGAGGGGAGGGGATACACCACTCTACAGCAATTTGACAGTGATTGCAGTACTAGTTTTGGCCACAATCTTACATACAGCTCCTTTAACAAATGATTATGACATTTAGAAAAATGTAGCATTGTATTTTGAATAAATTGAATAAATGTAAACATTGACAACCAAATTTTGTGACGCATAGTAATGCACATGTGTCTGTTTCTGTCTCTGCAGCGGCGTCAGGTGCTGAGGACGTGGCTCTGTACGTGGGGATCGTGGTGGTGGCTCTGTGTCTGACTCTTCTGTTGATCATACTGGTGCTGGTGTACCGCAGGAAGAAGGAAGGTCTCGACGCAGATGTGGCCGACTCCTCCATCCTCACCACTGGCTTCCAGCCCATGGGCATCAAGCCCACCAAGCCAGGTGTGTGGGCACCGCGCAGGGCAGCCCGCAGCAGTAGGCTATTGTTTCTCTACACTATCCACTCCTCGCCACGGTGTTTCACGCTCATCCTTTCATCAGTGCCCGTGTTCCCGTGCCACCTGTGGCCGTAGCGGCCCACAGTCTCGCAAATGTGTCCGTGTATGTGCAGTGTTTACGTTAAACCGAGGTAGTCATAGTTTTGTCTTGTGTGTCATCTTCACAGTTGCAAATGATTGTGATTTTGGTTTTACTTGAATCCTCTTTGAAGCTGCATGTGAGAGGAGACCTTCACTCGTCCGCCTGCTACCGTGGGAAGTGATTTGGTAATAGTAGCATTAAGCTGATTTCCATTGATCCTCCCACGAAACAAATCTGCCTACTGCTGTGCACTTTTATTTTTACATATGTAAAGTGTTTAATGTGGAAAAACATGAGAGCGGCTCTGATATCCTGAAATATGGAGTTGGATTTTGGGGATTTGAACCTGAATGAAGCCACACAGTAAGCTTTATTTAAAGTGTAAGAAATTTAAACCGTGGCTGCCAGGCTTTCTTTAAACGCTGTATGGGATTGATTGTGGCTGCTAAAGAGGAGGAGGAGGAGGCATCGATTTATTTACCAGTGAGTCTCTCTCAGCGCGAAGGCCTGGCTACATCCATGGATTTGTGCGTTTGCACTGAATTTCAATTTGTGCTGTGTACTTTTAGCCAGCGTGACCTTTCGAAGGGTTTTTCACTCGTGTCATTCTCTTTGTTTCTACAGAAAACTCTCATTTGCTCACCATCCAGCCTGATTTGACCACCACCACCACTAGCTACCAGGGAACTCTACGTTCTCGACACGAAGTCACCGGGAAGTTCTCCATGAGTAACGGCCCCCTCCTGGAGCCCCTTCCCAACGGCTCCCACACGCTGCACAACGGCAAACTGCCAAGCGACCCCAACGAATTCATGAACCGCCTGTCCTCTCAGACATATTTCAAAACGCTACCGAGAGACAACGTCAACACCTCCTACGGCACTTTCAATTTCCTGGGTGGCCGCCTAACCCTCCCCAACACTGGTAAGATTATACGACTGCAAACTGTGCAAAATGTTTTATGTGTTTAGTCGGGAGTGTTGTGAAAGAACTCCTGAGCTTTGTTAACTGCAATGTTATTATACTGACATGGCCCAAAATGGAAGGGTGAAGTGATCCAATTACACGGTAATCCAAGCAGTTTTATGTAAATTGGGGAACGAGCGAATGCGAACATCTTCTAAAGACGTTTTTCAAGGAACAAGGCAGAGGGGGCAAAGAAGTGCTTCCATTTTTACACTAATGATTGTGTTATGACAATGACGACCGTTTTCTTTTTTCAACGGAAATAGCTGTAATTGGGGGAGCGTCTTTTTTATTTTCCCTTTCTTTTTTTGAATGATTCCTCACTGCATCTTCTGCGAGCCGAACCAGTGGCTTAGTTGTCAGCCGTGGCACTGTAAGCCGATAGGCAGCGTGCACATTCATAGTGCCTGCAACTCTATCCACTCCAAGGACACCACCAGAGTATATTCAAACCAATTAGTCTCCTTAATCACAGACAGAGGGTTCATCAGGCTGTCACATTATGAATCACTCTCGGTCAAAGAGACAACTCACGAGGCAGTGGAAACGAAATAACCAGGGCTCCCTCGGCTAAGAACATTGTCCTTCAAAAAATAATGCCCAAATTTTGATACCTGTAATCCGCATAATTGCATCCCTTGTACCAGAGGTCACCAAACAGTTTCTCTTCTTAACTGAAATAATTATAAGTATAGCAGCAGTGAGCAACTTTTTATAAATAATAAATAAAAAAAAAATTTTATGTGGGGTACACACTATAGTTTAATATTTAGGATCAAGGTTTTGTTCAAATCACTAACCCAAATTATGAGCAATAGTAATATTTTTTAGACGCCATAATAATCTAGTTTGGATGCAGGGGGATTTAGTATATAATATTTTAGTCATTTTCTTTTTTCCTTTTTTTTTTTGTCACAATTTCCAGAGTGGACCATCCATCCATCCATCCATCCATCCAAATTACATTGAAATTCATTATTTGAGATGTTTTACCAGAAGAATACAGATGTTTGACTATTTAGGGTTTATTATTTCTTTCAAAAGTTCTTTTGCTGCCAATGTGAAATGTATGATACCTTTTCTAAAAGCGCACGTTATGCTTTTAATTTCATATACAGAAGTAATTATGTCAGGACAGACTGTAGGCACTTCCTGTTTCTGTTCTGATCTCCAGGACAGAAAGTGACAGAGTTTGTCAAGGTACACCTGGTAGATGACATCTTTGACCTTGAATGTGGACTAGTGTTAACCACATTTTCTTTTGTCACATAAAGGCCCACTGTGAGCTGTGACAAAAGCGGCTTTCAGATTGAACAAATGATCCTACTTTGTCTCTTTTGTTCCTATTTACATTAGGAATCAGCCTGCTCATCCCGCCAGAGGCCATTCCCAGAGGGAAGATTTATGAGATTTATCTCACCATTCAGACGAAGGAAGACATGAGGTAGGTCCCTGGAACCCGTCTGAGGATCTGCCTCACAAAGAAAGAATGCACAGTTTGAATCAGATTTGAAAAAGCCCCTGCACAGAGCGTCAAATATAATTGAAGTTAATCTCCATGTGTGTGTGTGTGTGTGTGTGAGATTGAGCCGTTTGTTCAGATTTATGACTAATGCTAGCTTGAGATATCAAAAGCTTGTGTGTATGTGTTGTGTGCCTTGTCTGTTATATGCAAATAAGCCATGGGCCGCAGCGAGGGAAATGTTCTCCTGTTTTAGATTTTCCTGTCGGAGTGAAGCACCAGGTAACGGTCTGGCTATTTTTTGCTCATGCATTCATGCGGTGTTCAAGACCAGCTCCCTACTGTGCTTGAATGCAGAGTGTGAAAAGTCAGATCAGAGCACCAGAGCCCTGATTAATAGTGGAAGCTCGTCTTGTTAAAGGGTCTGCTCTGTGCTTAACATTGGCCATCCATCCAGACCCCTTTGGTTGAATCCTGACCATGTTCTCCTCTGCCTCCCTCCAGATTGCCCCTGGCTGGGTGTCAGACATTGCTGAGCCCCGTGGTGAGCTGCGGACCGCCCGGTGTGGTGCTCACCCGGCCGGTCATCCTCAGTATGGACCATTGCTCTGATGCGTGCCTGGAGAACTGGGCCATCCGTCTCAAGAAGCAGTCATATGAGGGAACGTGGGAGGTCAGTGTTTGTTTGCATTTATGTTTAGCTTTAGTGGTAAAGATATGCGCTGATAACTGAAAGGATGCAGGTTTGAACCCTGCAGGTTTTCCTTGTGTAGAAATGTCCGGGTCATTTTACACACCCAATTCACAGGAAAAATCTAATTTCCCCTCTCAATTGCTATTTCCATAATGTGAGAAAAATCTCATAATTCGTATGTAACATATTCTTATTAATTAATTTATTAAATGAATTATTATATTAAAATATTAAAAAATCAATACAATGAATCGATCTCTTAATTATTGTGTTTTGATGTATACTTATATAAATATTCGCAAATATATTTATTTTGCATTACATTAATGACTTTTCTATACAGTAGACTATTGAGATTTGTAGTTTGGGAAAGACAATGTACTTGGGAATAAAACAACTTTATGCAAAATATAGTTTCATTTATTTTAATATGCAGGGGGTGCTGAAAATTACATTTGACATTCTTGTGCAGATTCACCCGCTTTCGTAGAATTTTCTCCTGTGAAACCAACCCCACATGGTGACACGATGTAAAAGTTACAGGAACAAATTCCATCAGCTCCAGGAGATAAATAAATACGACAGTGTTGAACTGTATGTAGGAGGAACTCGTGCTTTACGTTCACCTTTCTTGCCCTTTCCTATCTCTTTCTCTCTCATCATCCTGCTACTGAATTGAATATCTTATGGAGGCAAATGGGCTGTATCGTCATAATCATTTCAAATAGCCTCTCAGACAATAAAGCCCTGAAGTGTCTCCATCAGCGTACTCCTCATTTCACCTATCTCTCATACCTTCACATTTAATCTCCATTTAATTGTATGGATCTCTACCTCATTCCATCCCATGGTCATCAGCACCCACCTTTAAACTAAGCCGGGGTGAGTCCTTCATTATGCCTGATGGCTTTTCCAAATCTGCACTGAACCGCGCCGGGTCGTTGGGAGTTACATCAGGCACAGAGACAAGGAAGAGGAGGAACCTAGGAAGGAAGGGCGGAGGAAGAGAGTGAAGGTCTTCTTTCATGTTTGATACTGTGCATAAATTATTCAGGCTCCTTGGTGTGGCAGCAATGGGGCGGCAGTAGAATGAATAGGCCTGTCTTAGACAGAGGGTAGAGCAGCACTTTTAATCATCCCCTGCCCCAAATATAGCCCATCGGCAGCAGGTCGCCATTCTTGGCCAGGTACAGCAGACAAAAGAGGGAAAAAACACAGGGAAGTTTGTCCTGGAAGGAGCCTTGGCAGACAGACTCGCAGCAATTAATTTCTCCAGAGGACACAGATCAGCAAAACGCGAGCAGAAGAGAATGAAATATCGTCTGTGTCGTTATCGAACCGCGGGATGATTTTTTTTTTGAGTCATTTGAAGAAAAAATTTATAATGGGGAAAAAAATTAGACTTCATTGTGGTCAAATAGAAAACGGCTTGTGCCAATACTAATTTCACTGATGAAGATAGTGGTTTATTTTATTGATTGGCTGATGTAATTTCCTGGCCCGGATCCCGAGGTGCATGACAGTAGGGCCGCCTCTCTGTATTTGATTAGATAATGGTGTGAGTGAGAGAAAAAGAGAGAGACGGTGTGTGAGGAATCTTTCTGATGAGCTTCCTGCAGAAGGTTCTGTCGCCACATATCCCACTTGCCTTTTCTCTAATTAAAGCCACTCTGGGGAGCCATTATGTGATTGTATCTGACCGGAGACTGTGAGGAAAACGGAATGTTACCTCCACAATAGTGTTGGCCTTTGCTAGAGTCACGTTTTCAGACTTTTCTCGTGATTTTAATACATTTTCTTTGCATTAGTCTATACAAGGCACACTTGAAGACATCTCTGATGTCAGTCAGGATTCGTACATCCAATTAAAGGAAGTATCTTGCCATGCCATGACGAGCTCCATATTGCACATGGCAACCTGTTAACTAGTTGATTCTCCTGGTTATTAGTAGAGAAGCACCTCAAACTGTCAAAGTCACTAACTGATTAACACAAAACAATGGGGTGCAAAATTACGTAGGATTGGTTTTGGCTTTGGTAAAGTAATTTAACATTTATCTTGAAATAAATTGAACCAGGAATAAATCATGCAGTTTTTGAGGATTGATGTGATAAATGCATACTTTTTTGTTTGTTTGTATTTATTTATTTTAATTGCTCCTTTTGCTGTATTTAACTTTTTTTCCTTCACATGAGAATCTGAGCTGTACATTTTTTCTTCCCCCTGCTTGTAAGGAAAAGAAAGGGAAGCTCTGATCTCTTAGTAGGCACCACCATGTGTGAAGATTCACGATGAACTCCTGCTATTAGTGTCTCATTAGAGCACAGAACACAGTTCATTATGCAGAGCTTTCAGTTTCTTCTCACCCCAAGTCACTTCATTGGATCTACAATCTGACACCGAACATCCTCAGGGCAGGAGTTGGCCATCTCTCCAATAACTTCGCTGACACAGTTGCTCTCTGCCCTCCCCTCTGATTCCTGTCATTTTCTCATTGGCTCCTCAGGATGTACTTCAGCTGGGTGAGGAAGTGGTGTCGGATCCGTACTACTGCCAGCTGGAGGCGGAGACGTGCCGGGTGTTCACTGAGCAGCTGGGCCGCTTTGCTCTGGTCGGGGAGTCCCTCAGCATGGCTGCCGCTAAACGCCTAAAACTGCTGCTGTTTGGTCCCGCCTACTGCTCCACGCTGGAGTACAACATCCGCGTCTACTGCATGGATGACACACAGGACCTACTAAAGGTGAATTCAAAATGTACTTGTAATTGTGCCAATTGTATAGTGTAAGAGGATTTACAGTCAAAGACCCAGAACGAGATATGATGAATGAAGACCCGGAGTCAGAATTATAATACATTGAAGAAAAGTTTTACTGAAGATAGTTTGCAGTTTCATCTGCAGAAGTCAGCTTCAATACTCACAAGGAGTTCGTAGGCCTCCCCGCTTACAGTTACAAAGATCACCGCAATTATACCCTACACCAAGGTCTAAGCTACGTCCTTGCTTCTGGTTGCAGTTTCTGATTGGCTAAGAAATAGATAAACATAGTAATTTTCCACACATATACAGATAGACTGAAGCATATCTCCATCGATTAGGCAGCTGACACTCAGACCCCGAAGTTAGGCACGTCGTGACCTTCCAGGTCGCAAATTTGGGTTGCTGGGCGCCAGCCTGTACAGAACAACAAGTCAGTCAATCTCCAATAATGCAGTTGTTCCTTAACCTGTAACCAAAAAGTCTAACACACACACCGACACACAGCTTCTTCAAGGTTGGATTTGGCCAGGCTCTAACTATAAACAGGAGAGTATTCTCAAAACATCAAAATATGTTCTTTCTCTCAAGGAGAGGGACACTTTAGTCTGTCTGGAAAGTAAGGCTTTAACAAAGTACCACCCTAGAAGAGCAGATGGATGTATTGACACTGTAAAGAAGTCCATAATTCATTTCTGGAAGCTGGGTTTATTTGATACATTTGCTATAATATTTGAAAAAAATATTTGATATATTTACAGATATCAAATACAGACATTAGAGAATACATGAAAAGAACATTTCAGTAATCACACTGGTAACATCTATAACAAAGTAAAATCTCATACGCTTAGAGAAGTCATTCAACTCGTTTGATATTTCGAAGGAAAAATATTGATCATTCATTAATAACTTGATTGTCAACCATATATGTAAATCACTCATCAAATCACTCAAAAGGATATAGATATACTGAAGAGACAAGGATTTTCCCCTTCAATAGTTTACCTAAATTTGTCCTCAAAAAAAGAAAATTAGAGGATGATTCAATGCCAATTTAATGTAAATTCATGGAAAAGAGCTTGACATTTTTTTGTTTTCTGCAAAAGAAATTATTTTTAAACGTTTTTAAGAAAAAGTTTTTGTGAAATTGTATACACATTTTCTTTCTTTCGCCAGAATTTAGTACTGTCCTGAATAAGATATTTTACATAAAATGTTTACATATTAGTCGACAAGACAAAGGGGGGGACTTTTGAAAAGATGTGTAAAAAAGATCAGATTTTTCCATTTTAGTACTGCCCTTCGGAAGTTACAGAAGATACTTGCATGTTTCCCCGAAGACAAATCAAGTACAATGTACCTTGATCTTCAAATTCAAGAGGTTTACACCCTCTGGTTCTAAATGCATCATGTTTCCTTCTGGAGCATCACTGAATGTTTGAACCTTTTGTAAAAGTTGCGTATGAGTCCCCTCAGTTGTCCTCAGAGTGAAAGGATGGATCTCCAAATCATAGTCACTGCCGGAAAGGGTTCAATTATGCAAAAGATGCTGGAAAACCAAAGAATTTGCGGGACCTGGAGGATTTTTCTGAAGAACGTTGGGCAGTTTAACTGCTCATGATCCCTCTTATTTTGTTAAAATAATTAACATTGTGCAGATTCTGCAAGGTGTATGTAAACTTTTGACCATATATATACAGTAGTATAAAAATATACATATTTCTTTTTCTTTCCATCAGCGCATTCAATTGTTTTTCAGTTCCTTCTCACTTTTTTTCTTTCTTTTTTGCTCCCCTCCTAACAGATCAGGAATAATCAAGAGCTAATGCCAAAGCAGCCTCCCTCGAGGAGCACGTCTGAGCAGACTGTTAAGATTTCATTTGCATGCTTAATTAGCAAATGAAAAGGAGAGACACTCTGGCCGTGGCCCCTGAGCTCCGCTCGGCTCTCACTGTCAAAGTAAGAGGGCCCGTTCCCTGCTCTGCCCACTCCAGTCTCTGAGAGCCTGCCAGAAAGAATGACCTGCCTTACCCAAAGCTGCCCGCTGGGCCCCGCTAGGGTGGGCTGACAGGGGAAAGAGATGCCAGGAATTTGCCCAGTTTGTTTAAAATGAGCTCTTAGCCATGCAGAGATGAGAAGTGCTCCAGCCTATGATGGATGTGAGCACCTCCTCTCCAATTCTCTCCGAAGGGTTCATGAGAACGCTGACTGTTCTGTCATTTTAAAGTGAAGTGTTGAAGTGGTGATTTGTTGCCCCTCACCACCCACCCCCCCCCCCAAAAAGCCAATTTTTTTTTGTTTTGTTTTTTTATTTCACAACAGTTGCTGTTGTTTAATGATTGCAGGTGTGGATGTGTGATGTGCTTTTATCCGTAGCCAGGGTGTTGAGCTGCTAATATAGATGCTTTTTCAACCCATGACCTCCTTTCATACTAACCTTGCCTTTGATCAGGTGTGGGCCGCTCCAGGGGAACCTTCATACGTGGACAGACTCAGTCATGCAGTCCTCTCGTGTAGAGCTGCTTTCCATGAATCCACCCCATTTGCATTTTCACTCCCCTCAAATGCACAGACCGTTGTGGTAAGCCACAGTATCCTGGTAGGACAGCGAGTTTTTTTGCAGGGTGGTTTAGCGGAGAGTCGATTGGACTGTATGCTGATCTTTGTCAGTATGAAAAGAGAGATGATTTTTTTTCCTAAGGCCAGATGCAAACTCTGCAAGTATGTGAATGCAAACGCTCCATGCTAAACCTTGATATATCGATTTTTTTATTTAGTAAAAATGCCTGTAGTGTGTACTGTAATTGCAGCACTACTGAACCATTTTTTTTTTTTTAAGTTTCTTTGCTTTGCTAAATGAATTAATGTAGAACCATTTTTCTCGTTTTACTCTGCTTTTAAATGTTTAATTGGCTAGATATTTTTCTTGCATATAGTTCATTTAGTTGAATCAGTTCTTTGGCAAATCACAACAAAATTATTTGTTATAATTATATAATTAAATTAAAATTTATATAATTAAAATTATAAACTCCTCATACAGGAATCGCTTACAACTGAAAGGTTCAAGAAAAAAATCGTGGGTCAAAAAGTTTGGGAACAAAAATGCAGAAAGTATTTCTACGTCAGCAGTTTCATGTCATTTTATTTTAAAATGTTTTAAACGAGCGTAAAATTTATCGTAAAAAGTCTACGGCCAGTTTTCTCTTTCACATCAACTGCTTTTATTACTATTTTTATCCGCCACATTGATGAAAGAATGCATGTAAATCAATGTGTTTGCAATCTTGCAATGCATTGGCCAAGCATTTGTGAACTCGTGTAGAGTATGTTTGTGGTCTAACAGGTGCTTCACCCCCTGAGAACTACATCTGAGTCCATGATTGACTTTCCTTCAAAGATGTGAGGCTGATTTATTGTGATGGAATTATTATGCTAATCGTTGCTGATAACAGAAGAGGATTTCGGAATTAGCATAGTATTAGAAGAGTTGTTCATGACAAAGATGAATGAATGTGTGTGTGTGTGTCTCTTTCTCCACCATCATCTTGGGTGAATATTAATTGCATTTTGATTGCCGCTGGGCTTCTACGTAATGCGCCACTGTTACGTACCCTGCAGTTATTAAGGGGTATAGGGAATAACATTAACTGTCGGAGTTTGACTTCGGACCGATGTCAATGCAAGCGAATGAGACCAAAGCTCTAAAGGCAATCAACATGTGTTTATTTACAATAATATAGTGGGAAAATCCATAAACCAAAACAACTTGCAAAGAACAAAAAGATACCCAGGCAGGGGAAAAGTAGAAGGGAATTGGGCGGCAATCAAATAAAAGAAATTATCAAAACATAACCCTCTAACTCATAAACCAGTACTAAACTAACTAAAAAGAAGAAAAGAAAATCTTCAGTATCTGAAGATACCTTAAAATAATCTATACTCACTAAATCCAAACAAAAATACAGCAAGTGATGCACGGCCCTAACCTACTGTGTCTAACACAATAACTCACTGAGGGATGCTCAATGTATATCACGTGATATCCTTACCTTTCCTCTCCTTCCCTCCCCATTATATTCACAAATCAACCAAACAGACAACACAAAACGGCACCAGCCGTAACAGCCACCAATGAATAAGATACCGCTATTTCCGATGGTTGTCACACTTCCATTGAGCTAAGAAATTGTCGCTCTATACAAAGACTTTTTCATTTCTCTAACACTATTTCTTTCCTGTTCATTCTTTCTTTCTCAGTCATGAGTTTTGCTTGTGCCTAAATCAACAGCAATCTTTAATCTCCCAATTAAACCACATTAAAATAATGTCATTGTCTTTAATCACAAGTATGACATTTGGGAGTCAGTGACATTTCAGCAGAGATGCGTTCAATGTTTGTGAGTCTCATGGGACCAATTAGATAAATATTTAATGTACAACGGTCGGTTACAGAAGTGCCTCCACTGCTGGCTTTACTGTAGCTGGACATGTCAGAGCCTTCCTAAAGCTCTGCTACAGGACCTGTTAGAGACACTTCCTTTAATGTGGTTCGTTATTGACCTCCAACTGTAAACATGACCTTATTATGCCAGGCTGAGCAACAAACCACTACACCACTGCTCTGACCCTTTCATTCTTAATGTGATCTCACCATAGCACTTGACCTTTCAACAAATCACCATTGGCGGTGTATGCAACCACTGCAGAAAGAGCAGAAAGATCCAGATTATAGCATCAACATGTTCCGAAGCAAGTTTGAAGAAACGTTTTGGGTTCACTGGTTTATCTGGCTTGTCACCGGGCAGTGGATTGTAAAATATCCTCTCGTTTCAGAGATGGATGAGCGATGACCTTTGATGCCTCTTTCCAAATGTTGTTCACATTTAATCAAGACCTGTGTGATATTCTCTTCTCCCTCCAGACCTTTCAGACAAGTAGCCAAATGTCTGAGGAGCCACGTCTGGAGTTTTCTATCTGCTGACTGGGCTAGAAACAAATAGAGAGAGAGGGAGAGCGAGCGTTCTCATCTTTGACCTTTCGTCTAACGTCTGGGCATAATTTGCGCATATGTGCTTGCGTTCATGCTACAGGGGAGAAACCAAAAATGGTGCACGGCTTTGATCACTGACGTAACGTTTAACAAGAAAGTTGGCTTCATTACTTGACAATGCGAGAGGAGACGACGAAAGAAAGCCTCTGTGTTACTTACTGTTGCTCTGATTTGTCAAAGTTGTTTCTCGTGCTTGTTTGGAAAGCAGCTCGCACATCGCTCGCATTTTTTGTTTTTAATCAGAGAGAGGAGGCAAGGGAGAAAATGTTTGAGGTGTTGGGTGGGAGAGAGAAAGAGAGAAAAATAACCTCATCACCAGCTGGAGAAAACTCACAGACATATGTCTGGATGATTTACATCTGTGAAATGTTTGCCTCCATCACTCAGATCTCTGTTCTGACTTTTCTGACTTGCTCATCAGCTCAAAAAGTGCAAGGTCTGTTTTCTTTCGGCTGAGAAGTCGTGGAAGACACCAGGCGGAAATTAGTCAATGTCAGTCACTATGTTAAGCTATTATATTTTTATGCTCCGTGAGACGGTTGAGATTAAGTTGTTAAAGAATGAATGAAATCTTCTATTACAACGGATCTATACTGTCATTAATATCAAAGCTTTTATATTTAGTTCACTGATTTAAGATGTTGCGTAACAAACTTGTCTCAGTGGATCTTAATTTATGGCATGCTCATTTTAATTTTATACGGCATGATGGTTATTTCTTGTACCCTATTACTGGCAAGCCGATGGGGACAAAATGGATAGACCACACTCTGCATTCATGTTTAAATCTTTTTATTTTAATAGCTCTGTGATAGATTTACTTGAAGGAATGTATTAGTGTGCAAGGCAAGCATCATTATTACTATTACTCATAACGACCCGTACAAACCTGTAAATGGTAAACTCACATATGTACAGTAACCGCACATTCACCTTTTCAGCCACACAAATCACCATAGCAAAAACTTAGCAACATTCTAGCAAAAACCCAGAACAGTATAGCAACAGCAAATCATCCTAGCAACCATAGAGCAACGTCTTAGCAACTATCCAGAGCACACTAGCAAAAAAAAAAGAAAATACAAATTGAACTTTTGACCACTGTGGTTCAATCTTCTGAGAGTTGCATTAAGTGATTTATCTTAATGGAAGTTTGGGTTACCGTGAACTTTGTAAACACATTGCCCTTTTGCCTGAATTGCTTTTAAATGTTCTGTTTGTGTGTGTTTGGCGGAGGAGCGTTTGTAGCATGTGAGTTGTGGCTGAGGATCTAACCTCCTTCTGTCAAAGACGGCGAGGGGAGATAAACTATATAAGAGTCTCTTGTATTCCCAAATGGAGTGCAGCACTAGTCCGTCAGAGCCCGGCTCAGCACACCACAGGAGCTGTCCAGGCCTGCGAGGATGAAGGGTTTGTGGGCTCGTGAGGACTGTGGCCATGCTTCCCGTAATCCTGTTATCTGTCTCTCTCTAAAGCTTATCACTCTTCTGACCCGAAGACACCAGTGTTAAGCTGCCTCTGTCTCCTCTCCGTTCCTTTTTTTGTATTATATCGCTCCCTCACGCTCTTTTTCACCCTCTCTTGCTCCGGCTCTCGGTTTTCTAGTAAGTAAGAAAAAGTCAGAGGGTGGTCTTCGTCCTACTTTTTTTTTTCATCTAAAGTCACTGTCAAAAAAATAGAGAGTCCTTTTATTCTGAAGTATTTTATATGGCTAAGTCATCGCCATCTTGTCTTCATCCATGAGAACTTCACTTTGTCTCCCCATCGTATACACTTTAAACGTCTCTAACAACTACTATGGTGACCAGTTTCTGCCAAAAAGGAATGTCTTGCACTTATGTATTTGTTTGTTTGTATTTATTTTATTTTATTGAAGGGGAACACGTGGCTTTTCAGGCTATCTTGGTGCCCCAAGCAAGAAAATAAATCCATTTAGTCAATTTAGTATCATCAAAACAATTTCGTAATTATTTTTGTGTCTTTGGCCATTCTGATTATTCATTTGTTTTATTTGTTTAAAAAGAAATACATTATTTATATTTTATTTGAAATCACATATTATGATTAAGTAAAATAAATAAACAGTAATATATTAAAAAAATAATTATATATATTATTATTATTACCTCTTATCTGAATGACTTTTTCTTACCACTTTTTTACTTCAGTACAAATACAGGATCTATGGTGTATTTTTGTTTCTGAGGTACGTTTTTATAAGGGTCTGCTTACCTTCTCTGCGGTCTATGCAGTCAAGTGCTTTTTGCAATGAAGGAAATCATTTTTTGATTGTTTTAATGAAATTCTGTGACAATTTATTAACAAGACAATGGGGTCTAAACAAGGCCAGTATTCCCTCAGCCTGAGACATATGTTGAAAGCAAACACACAAATGGCAAGCTCAGTTCTTGGCTGGGATGCAGCAGCGGCGGGCCAAGACTGACATGTTTCTGCTCATCATTTTGAGCTGGCCTTGTTAATATACGTAGGGTGGACAGGCTGGACTGTGTCTGCATTGGTATGCATGCTCTTAGTTCTTCATAATGGGATAATTGGCAAGCTCTTTGGTGTCTCCCAGTACTAGGCAGCTAGATGTGCTGATAGGTCAGAATCAGGATCAAAGTCTGCAAGTGGCAATTTGCAATGCTAATTTATGCCCATGGAGTGATTGTGTTTTAAGACAGAACATAAAATCAGATACTTGTAGTCTAAATAAAGTGTCTTTTGTCGAGAAGGAGAGATTATATTCCTCTTCAGATTCTAGTGCACTTAGGGCCATTGACCGACCTAATTTTATGAGATAAACATTGACCTCTAACCTTTTCGGTTAAAATTCACCTCTGTGGCTGGGCCGATTAACCATGAAAGATGGTTCGTCTCTATCTTTACTGTGCTTATCGAGAGACTGTAGCTTAACTTTCTGGCTCTAATAATAAAAATGGTTTAAACTACTTTCATTGTCTCCCATGAAACCACTTGTGGTCTGTAAAAAGATAAAATGGTGGTTTGCACTGGGACAGGGGATAAAGCTTGTGTCTAGAATTTGTAGTTTTAGCTTTTTTGTAATCATTTTTTGTAAGATACTTTGTTCTGAACAAATTCTAAGGGAGACATAATGCATTGTGACAAGCTCAACAAGGTGAGTGAAATTTGATAGATAGATAGATAGATAGATAGATAGATAGATAGATAGATAGATAGATAGATAGATAGATAGATAGATAGATAGATAGATAGATAGATAGATAGATAGATAGATAGATAGATAGATAGATAGATAGATAGATAGATAGATAGATAACTTTTGAAACTGTAGTTAAGCAGATAATATGGTACTTGTACAGCAAGTATTGCAAATGAATAATTAACAGGTTCTATACAATTTTAATTGAAACTGGGCCTGCCAATACTTGGTAAAGAGTGCAGAAAATTGAATCGTTCATGTGCAGATAAAAATCACTGAGATTCTCCATCTTAATTAGAAGCGCTCTCAAACACAATTCATGTGCATCCACATTCACACGGGAAAGAATCAAACATATGGTAATTACCTCACCCCCCATCTCTCTCCTTCATTTGTTGTCTGTTCGTTCAAGTACCTTTCTTTTATAGACAGCGCAGCTCGCTTCTCAGGAACACTTCACCTGTTTCGTTTTCCTTTAGTCCTTACATTTGTGCTGTTGTTTTGTTAGCAGGTTTGAGTGTTATGAAAGATCGCTATCCTGATTGGGAAGGTCTGCCAGTCCTCTAACCTCGGCGCCCAATTCATCATATTGTTTGAGCTGTAGTTCCTCTGTGCAAGCAGAGGTCTTTGATGGGAGTCTTTCGGCTTTCAGAGACCTCTGCTCTGCGCACTGCTTTAGCTTGAGAGATGTGCCCTGAAAAAGAATTGATAGATCAGCCAGGATGTGCGCGGATATTATTACCTAATTCCAGATGGCTATTCTGATGGCAACAAATGGCCTTGCCGTACCAACCCCACTGAGACGAAAACATTAGACGTGCGAGTACAAATTGCTCCTGGCACAGCCGCAGAAATGAAATTAAGCGAATCTTTGATGCACGAACAATGAGCGCTTGACGAATAGCTCAGCCCAGACCTTCATTACTGCAGCACCCTTGGATTTGTAGTGCATTTGCCAGAGTTGCCTTGACCTTGGCGTGACATTAAAGGAGCGTAGGGGGGAAGTAACGGGGTTATGAGGGCCGTAGCCTGACCGACTGTGCTGTGCCGTGTTGCTCCACAGGAGGTGATGCAGATGGAAAGACAGCTGGGAGGTCGACTGATTGACGAGCCTCACGTCCTGCTCTTCAAAGACAGCTACCACAACCTCCGCCTCTCGATTCACGACATGCCACAGGCGCACTGGAGGAGCAAACTACTCGCCGGCTATCAGGTGGGTTTCTATACAACGCCTTCTCTCTCTTGCAGCGCCTCTTGAAATACAGGGATGGTTCATTCAAACATGAAAAATCTGTTATCAATTACTCAAAGACTTTGGTAAATCTTCAAAATACAAATAAAGATATTTTTAATGAAACCTGACCTGTCCATTTGAAAGTCCAGGTAGAATCAAAACATAGAACTAAAAAGGTCCCGTTTACACCTGGTATTGGATGAGTTGTGGTCGATCGGATCACAAGTGGGCGACGCTAAATACAGGTGTAAACGGGGTCTAAAAGTTTTGAGCTTGTCCACTTTCGACCACTTCCAGAGGTAGTCGAAAACATTTGACTGGATTGCTTTCATAGCAGCCATAACAGACGCCTACCGTCCGCCTACTGACCTAATGCGTAAACATTATTGGAAGCGCTCTAGCCAGACGGGATTTAAACTTTGGCGGCTAAAGACCCAAATTTGAAGACGAAAAACGTACCAAGCACAATATGTTCTCTCGCCATTCCTGACCTGTAACATACACTCATGCCGTTTGGCGAAAGCTGCTGCTCTATGTTTTTCCTTCGTCTCCAGTCACGTTCATATGTAAATTGCACAAGCTTATTTCATCCATTAGATCAAAAAAGCCCATACATTTACCCGCCCATAGACCCTCCCTCGAAGAAATCAGGACAGAAGGCCGAAAGTGGATAAAAGAGACGGAGTAAAGCACCAGATGTAAACAGGAATGTGTTTCCCTCGTCTACTTGTGATCTTATCGACCAAAACGCATCTTAAGACCAGGTGTACCTGGACTTTTAGTGGAGGGACAGAAACCTTTCAGGTTTCATTCAAAATATTTAAGGACTTATGGGTTTTGAACGACATGAGGGTGAGTAAATGACGACAGAATTTTCATATTTGAGAAAACTCTCCTTTAAATGGTGTTTGATGGGGTGAGTGTATTTATTGCTATCGCTCCTACTTGGGGTTAGTGGTTTTTCAAACCCCATAACCTCAAATATTAATTAAACATGAAATATAAAAGAAAATGCCTTGAACACGATAAATAGGCAAATAAATTGCATACATATTTAAGAATCGATCATTCCTAGTCCTAGCAACCTACATCCATGCAGAACACTTAAGAAACCACGTAGCAACCACCCAAATTGTTCTGGCATTATGACAAGTTTTGCATGAGCAAAGTAGCTGCAAAACTGTGCAGCTTTTTTCCCTCTATTTGTATCTGTTTGCATCTGTAACATGTACTGCAACTGTTATTGTTTGTTTTGTTTTTGTTCTCTGCTGTCAAAGTCTTTTCAAACTTAACTGAGTGAGTTAGAGTTAGCTAACCAAGTTATTTTTCTTGGGGGCAAATTGTAAGGGCTTGTGTGCTCTGTGGCCGCTCTGAGCTTTCTAACAGTGTGTGTGATCTGGTATGTCCTCTGGATTGCTGTAATTGGAAATTTCTTTGGTTTCGCCTCATTAGAGTATTTCTGAACGTGCGGGGATGCTAAAGAAGCCCATTATAGGGTGAATTGGCGAGCAGGGACCTTAGAACGTCTGCTCTTAATAACATGCACGGCCTTGGCTACGAGTTAACGGCTTCCTGGGTAAAGAAGGATTGAGAGCAGTGCAGTTTTCTCATATGTCTTCCTCAACACTCTGCCCATCTCAGGACTCTTTCCCAGTGGAGGAAATTAAATATAGACCAATATGTAAATACTCAAGGCTGCAGCACCTGATTTGTCTTGTGTTTCCCTTCCTGGATCCATGTATGCATGGGCCTCGGAGGAGCGTCTCTGGATTCTGGAGGAATCTTGGCGTAAAAAGCTCCTCCGAGGATTTAAAGATGCCAGCTAACAGTGTTACAGCACAAATGTGCATAGAGGAAACATTTTCTCACCTGAACATCCCCTATTTTTTATATGAGTGTTATGCTCGGCTTGGTTTCCCCACAGACGTTTCAGTCTGTATAACAGCTCCCCCATTAGAATAAACTGAGGTACTGCATATTCTCTGATAACACTGGCTTTTATTGATTTGCTGTTTGATTGGTTCATGATTGATGTGCAGTCTTAAATAGCATGTGCTTATCTTTGTTTTTGTGTCGCTCTGCACAATTAATAAAACAATATGAGACAAGAGCGTATTATAAAGTTAAATATTTAGTTAAATCAGACTGACGCTCTGAACGTGTTTTATTTGACAGGCAATGTATTGTTTTAATACATGTTCTTATTTTACCGGTATTTGACTGTGGATATGCAGTTATATCTGTTCTATCTACTGAATTGTGCTCATTCCTAAATTAAATCCAAATCCTGTTGTGAACAATTCACTTTTAAGGACGTTGTCAGAGACAAAGAAACAATGTTTTCTCCTCTGTTTGAAAATGTCGACTACAATAGATTTAGAAAAGCTTTCATAGACTCGCACCGGCAGCCACTGCATCATAAATCACCAGGTGTTTTTTTTTCTTTTGTCTGTGTCTTTTACTGACCGTCAAATTCAGCTGGATCTATTGTTTGCGAGTGCAGAACTTTTAATGAAACGGAAGCTGCGTATTATCTATCGAGTGACAGAATTGTTCTTGTAAGTTTAATAATGTCAGATGCAAAGGTTGCCAAAATCAGGCAACTTTTGCATACCTCATGTGTTGCGTTAATCTAATGGTATCTTACTACGGCACTATTAGTTTTAATTTCATCATTTGAAGCTCTATAACTGTGGATTTTATATCGTCTGTTTATTTTGGCGGACAAAAAAAAATTATATATATATATATATTGTATATATGTTATATAAATAAAAAAATATATAGTATGTTATATAAATAAATATTTTAGCTATTTATTTTTATATATATATATATATATATATATATATATATATATATATATATATATATATATATATAACAACAAAAATTTGGCGTAAAAAGCCTTTAATATACTGTGCTAAAACATTAAAAGTGTTGGTCAGCAGCGATGCATGTGCATGCAAATTTGAATGGTTTGGCCAGTTTGTTAAAGGCTTTTTATACCTAACCATGTGAGTGCCTTGGAATTGTTTTTGTTTCATCTGATATTTACCTCTCATGTATCCAATGAGCACCAGTGGCTACGTGTTTACACCCCTGTAGAAAACTAGATAGACAGAGAGAGAGAGAGAGAGAGAGAGAGAGAGAGGAGTACACTAAAACACATTTTTAAACATAATTTGAGCTAAATAATCCAAATTGATGATACCATTATGTTTTTTTCAATTATTTTGACAGTTTTGACGATACTGAAAGTAGATTTCAGAACTGATACGTTATTATGAACAATATGCTTTTTTTTCCCTTTAGGAGATCCCATTCTACCACATCTGGAGCGGGTCTCAGCGGACCCTGCACTGCACCTTCACACTGGAGAGACAGAGCCTGAGCACCTGTGGTCTCACCTGCACGCTGTGTGTGTGGCAGGTCGAAGGAGAGGGGCAGAGCTTCACACTGGACTTCAACATCTCAAAGGTAACGATGATATACAATACCAGTACAGACTGTACTATTACCACACTATAAAGCTGCTGTAGGAGATGTATTGTGATTTTGAATGTAGTTTAAAATGAGAAGTGTATTTTTGAATTTAAATTAATTGGCGCTGTATTATGTGCACACCAACAATTTAATCATTCTCCGAAAGCTAGCTCAACTACCATAGTGGCCAAAAGTGAATTCCGGCCTTTTTTATTTTATTTTTGTGCAAAAACATTTTGTCAGATAAATACCTTACCCAAGTTTAATGTTTTGTTATTCCCTCAAATTTTCAAATATATTTATAAAAAATTTTCATAAAGTTTTGATGGTTTATTCAAACTTTTGGCCACTACTGTAGTTTGGATTTAGAATCGAATTGAATAGAAATTAAATCAACTGTTCTGTGGTCGGCACATGCCAAAGATTATTGATTTCTAATAAGAATGTGGAATATAATGTGAACTGAATTGAACTGAGTAACGCTTTATTTTGATTCTCCCCACATATTCTGTTGACTATAAGTAATGTTGCACCTACATGTCAACTAACTCTCAATAGAGTATTAGAAGACTGTCTGCTTAATATCTGATAACACTTTATTTTGATGCTCCCCAACAGACATGCTACTGACTATAAGTAACTTTGCAAGTACATGTCAGCTTATTCTACTTTCCCGAACCCTAACATTCTGCTAATACTCTACTAATACTCTAATGAGAGTTAGTTGACATGTAGGTGCAACCTATCCTTTAGTCAACAGAATGTATAAAGAGGAACATTAAAATAAAGTGTAATCTTGAACTGTAGTCTACACACACATGCATATTTTAACCATTTCTCAAACACCTTTTTAACCCTTTCAGTTCAATAACTGTCTGATTTTATGATAGATCGTCAGATAAAAATCCCTGTACAGTTAGAAAGAGTAACACGTGAGGTTAAACTGTTCTTGACCCCAGGACATCAGACCACTGGACTCTGATTTCCTTTTAATGGACAACTGCACCCCTGCCCTGGCTGGTCCGAGCGCATTCCAGATCCCTTACCTTATCCGACAGAAGATCTGCAGCAGTCTGGACACCCCCTGTCCCAACGGAGCAGACTGGAGACTACTGGCTCAGAGACTGAAGCTTGACAGGTACATGTAGGATCTCTTAGTATCTCTAAGATCGGGAATGGATCCTGTTTAACAAAATCTGAGGATTCTGGTCATTTTGCAGAGTTCTGATATAGCAGATTGTCTCGGTGCGGTTCCTTACTTGCATGTTAAACACAGACTTCCACAGGAAATTGCAAGGCAGTGATTTAATTACTGTCCCATTGAACTTCCTTTAGGTAATGGAACATAATGGGCAGACTTCATTTGTCCAATAATGTTTACTTGCTCCAATTAATTACAATTTGAAGTGTTGTGGTGTGTGTTTAATTAGCACACTAGGCCAAAACGATCAATTTTCATTTACTTAGTTAAGGAAAAGCAAAGAATCCACGCAGGTGTAAACGTTCGTAATGTTGTTGTTTTACTCAAGACCCTGTCCTCAGAAAATGTTTCAGGACTTGAAAGCAGCACTACTAGTGAATACAACCCCTCACCCCCGACTGTAAACCTTTTCTCGCTGAGAACAGAGCGCATACAGAAAACAACACTTAAAGCCCCAGGCATTTGAGGTCCAGAAAAAGGCCGTTAGATCGAACAACCCACTTCAGCTTCCTTCGGGAGATGCATCTCGCAACATCTAATACGCTGCAAAAAGGGGTTGCTTTGTTCTTATTGATTAGCTTTGATCCGAAAGGTTCAGCCTGGTCAATGGAAAAGGTCACATGCAACCTGGGTTTTACCCTTTTAGAGGACTGAGACCCACAGAGGATAATTCATCAAATGAAAATGCAGGGCTGCTTTAGTTCAGGAGTTAACAAAGCATGTGTTCTGATGAACCGAGCATTCGCTCATTGGTTTAGTATATCAGAATGGAGAAGAGGAGGAAAATATTGTTTTATATTCCTCTGTGGAATTACTATGTCCAGCTAATGTGTCTCCCTGGACCAGTGCACATAGACGTCCTACTCTCGCTTGGAGAATGGAGTGACAGTGAGGTTGATGTATTAGTTTACAACGCAAGAGAAGCTTTTTATGTTATTTCAGGGAATAATAACTTATGACTCCCCCTGCAATCCTGATTAGCTTTTTACAATGAAACATAAACAATGAATTTTGAAGCAAATTCATTGCATTTCTAATTTAGTTTCTATTATATCTGGTTATAAAGGAAAAACAGAAGGCTAGCCGAGTGAATCTCACAAAGAAATGTTCAGGTCATATAATTAATTAATGAAGTGTGTGTGTGTGTGTGTGCGTGCGTGCGCGCGCGCGCGTTTCAGGAATTGACTAAATGTTCCCACAATTTTCGTCCCCATGAGGAAAACCCTTCATAAATCATACTAAGTGATGTTTTTTGAAAATGTAAAAGTGTGGCAAGTTTTCTGTGTGAAGGGTAGGTTTAGTGATAGGGTATAGAAAATACAGTTTAGAATTTTACAGTTTAGAATACACAGCCTATTAATAACAATGTTTTTCATTGTGTGCGTTTAATTTGGATATTCAGTTTAGTACAACAAATGCTATCCTGCTTACAGTTGTACTTTACAGTTTAAATAATATTAATATTTATTGATTTATTTTGCTCCATTGGAATGAGAGTTTTTAATGCATGAACTAACATGAATTAACAATGAGCAATACATTGTTATAGTGTTTATTAATCTTTGTTAAAATGAGTTAATAAAAATACACCTGTTCAACATGCCTGAAGTCTATAGAATAATATTACCAGATACATTTGAATGTAATAATGTATTATTAAATGTTGAAATTAACACTAACCAATTAATGGTTTAGAAGAATTTTCATTGTTAGGTCATGTTAACTAATGCAGTTAACTAATGGAACCTTATTGTGAAGTGTTACCTTTTCCCCCAATAACTAATTTTGATGAAGAAAAAAGTTCAACAAATCCTATATTAACTTTTAATGCAAGTTAAAGGTCAGCCAAATGTTTCAATTAAAATGTATAAAGGAAAATTAAATTTTTATATTTTGTAGTGTTTTAAGTGTCTGCTACATGCTTAAATGTAATGCATTGTAAGACTGTATATCAATAATGATTATTTTAATAGTTTTACAATATAATAATCTTAAAGTATATAAAAAATAACATGCACATGGAAGTCGAAAATAAACTGCAACACCTATCGCTCTGTCTATCCACACTGCAGTAAGATTCTGACATTTCCTTTGCCCTGTTTTCCCTCCCCAGGCACATGAGTTTCCTCGCGTCCAAAGCGAGCCCCACCTCAGTGATTCTGGACTTATGGGAGACCCAGCACTTCCACAGCGGAAATCTCAATCAGCTCGCCGCTGTGATGGCTGAGATTGGCAAGCAGGAGGCCATGATATTCCTGGTGTCAGACGGGGAGTGCTGACACATTAAAACTGGAGCAGAGCAGCCGTCTCTGAGTGATGGGGTGGGGGGAAGGACGCGACCCTCTGCCCGCCCCACCAGAGATGAGAAACAAATCAAAGAACAGGGTTTACCCAACTATATGAGGCCACTTCCCCAGTGAATAGGGAATAAAATGAAAAAAAAATCAAATAAAATAAAAACAAGACCAGGCTCTGGAGGAACCTGGCAGGGCTTTTTAGATGTACTGTGACTGAGACAAATGCCCCTTTCTCAGAACAAAAATCCATTTGTTTTGAAAATAATGGTGTATAGAAACTCCCAGATTCTATGATTCTGGTCCTGCCCTCAATCACTGACCAATATGTACTTTCTAACCACATTTGTGTTAGGCAGATTGATATATTAATATCAGACTGGGAACTAAAACGAATCGTTTTGAAAGATATCAAGTGGAAAATATTTTGCAGACTAATTCAGATTTGTGACATGCATTTTGTAAATGTGTACCATTTAGCAATATGCAAGCACACATATCGAAGACAATTTCCTTTGGCCGACTCGTTTCTTACCTCACAAAGCATTTAAAAATTTTGAGCGTTTGCTAAATTTCAGGTCAAAAACATTAACAAAGCGAAACGTTTTTGGTAAGAGCCATCACTTGTTCCTCTGCCCGTGTGCACTTAACATGTCTGTTCGACTTCATGAAGCCATAAAGTCCAAAATTCACCTCAATGAAACGACATATATGTTCCGATCCGGGCGGATAATCCGTAAATAAGCACAGGATGCTGTGGATGTTTAGCTGCTGAAGAAAAGACGTCTGGGATGGGTGATCAGGGACCTCAAACGTTCATAACGGTTTTGAAAAACTTCACGTTTGTTGTAGTTTTCAACAGACTTCTGAGATCAGATCTTCTGCAAAGCATTTTTCATGTCAATGAAAGCCCTTCAAGTCTAGAACGATGGAATCTTTTGAATTTATATTCTTCGTTTATAAAGGAGGAAGAACAAAAGTTCCCCGTTGAAAAGGTTTTCTTCTTTTATAAACAGAAAATGCAATACTACCAAATGTTTCATTGCTAGTCTCCTTCATATTTAATGAGTCTATGTTTCTCTGAAAGCCATTTTGGCTTCAGGGCAAATTCTTATTCGTAGGAGAAAGAATATTTTCATCAACCCCTAAAAAGCAAATGTTCCCAAATGTTCCATCCAAGAACACTCTCTTGCTTTTCTAAATTCCTGTCGAACGGCAACACGTCTCAGCCCCGCGTTTGGCGCCATGAATGTGCATTACACAGTTTGAAGATTGTCCGATTATTATTATTTTTGAATGTGAGTATTTCATTCCAAATGAAGGAGGATTTGTGAGAAACTGTGGATCACAAATTGTCGGCTTTCATCTTGAGCGGTAATGACGGCCACGTCTGAAGAGATGATTGGAGGAGCCCGGCACATTCTCTCCACAGCAAGGCCTGTTTCACTCAGCTAACAGAACTCAAGTTAAATGCCATATTGTGCACATTATGGGTTTTTGTTTCATGTTTTGTGTACCTTATGTTTCCTTAAGGTTTCCCTTGGTGGTTTTTCGTAAATCAATTAACCAGTCAGCTTTTTTTTTTTTTTTATCTATGAAAGTCTTGTAGATAAGTACTTTTCATATGACGCATCTCTGCGCAACCAAAGTGTATGAGCCATCTGGAGCATTTATTTCATATCTATGCCGATTGTGGGGGTTTTTTTTGTTTTGTTTTCGAGTACAAGTAACATTCCTATACTCAACACTCTTATCTATTTTTCTTTCAAGATCTCATGCTAACTTTTCATTTTGAGCATTTCACTGGTAAAACAATTTAAATATTTAATACAGCACTTTGTAAAGTAATTGTAAATGATATTTTAATAACATGCCAAAAAAGACAAGACAACTGACGTAACATTTGTCAAAGTATAACCTGTGAAGTGTTTGCCTACTGTTCATTGGTTATATAGCACTGAGTTCATTCTTTCTGCAGTGTTTGAGGTTTAGACTGTTTTCGCCATAAGTTTGTTCACCGCTGTTTTGTTTCATCCTGAGGCTGTTGGTTTATGGGTAATCGATTCTTAGATTCCTACGAAATCTCAACTCTACGTCATGAGAAAATAAATGTAGGCTACCGGTAAATTATACTTCCGTCAGATTATTTAGACAAGGATTTGGTTTAAAAAAAATGGTCAGATTCCTAACACTCAGGTTTACAAACAGTTCAGTTGAAACGGACATGTTGCGCATTTCTAAGCATTCTTTACAGAGTGCGCAACAAAATGAGTTTCTCATTGATGTCGATACTTGTCACTGACATAAAAACCATTCCAGCAGTCTGTTGTTCTGAGCTCACAAAGCAGAAGTCCGCTACTAACACTGAATAAAGCAGATGCCGTGATATTCACTAAAGGAACCACCGATCTCTTTTCATGACTGTACATTTTGTCAGCCTCATTCATAGCTTTTTCTGTGTAAATGAATGTGTGAGTGTGCTATTTCTTTCCACTGAGTTTCTTTTTTGAACTGAGAAACGTAGAATTGTGTACCTGTGAATGTTCTTCAATTCGATTTCTTAATTCAATGTTCCTTGCCTTTCTGCAAGTCAGAATGCTGTATTTATTACATGCCACAGCGCTTATGCAATTGTACAATTCTTTTCTATTTTTTTTCTTCTTTTTTTTTCTTTTTTGGTAAAGTTACGTTTCATTTTTCTTGTCGATGTAAATTGTCGTCGATGATTTTGTGGTAATAGGAAGCCCTCTTCTGCAGAAGGTTTCCTGTACTTTTTGGACAATGATATGGATTTGTGGGTAGAATTTTGGAAATTCGTTTCTAAGTGCTTTCAAGTATTTACTTGGCCTTATGTATATATCTCTCTATGAAATTTCAGAAAAGGTATGTATAGTAATTGAACCTAAAATGGATGTAAATAAATTATATATTGTTAAAAGTGGAGTCGAGTGATTTATGTTAGGCACCCTCTTCAGTTTAACACTTACAGAAGGAACCTTCAGAATTCAAATACATGCAGAAAACTCAATGTCACTGCCATTCATACGAGTAATTCAGCACATCGCAACATGACTGCAGGTGATTTATTGACTAAGTGTCTCTAGCACAATTTCTTTATAAATGATTTGCACCATCTGACATATAAACCTCTGCACAGAATACAGCAGTTTGAACACACAATAGTTAAAGGCTGCAAAGCTATAAAAAAAAATGCACTTGATAGTTGATGCATAACACATTGTCAATACAATAAAAGTACAAAAATTGAGCTGCTGCCTCAAATATATATAGCTTTCTAAGAGCAGGATATTGGAGGGTGGCATTTCTTCCAATTGGAGCGCAGGAGATCGCGATAAGGGAATGATGTTCTGGGTATAGCATCTCTAAAGAAGCCAATGCAAACCGTTTTTATGGCATCACGGGCCTTTCCTTAATTCGAACTACCTGTCTGATTAGAACAGATGAATGTAGCGTATTTAGTATTGAAGACATGTAGAGACCATTGGTTGGGTCAGGATGGAACTCATGCAATCAGTGCTAATGTATTTCAGCGTAGCTGCCAGGGGCGTTTTATTCCTTTGTGGTTTGCCATTACCTTAAGTACCCTGGCACAGCAAATCAGGCAGAGCAAAAAAGTAGGCTGCACAGCATCTAGAGGATTGAGGGGCCACTTTAAGATCCTGTCTGAGTAGATCACATGCTCAATGCTTTAGCCTACAAAATGGATTGTATGGAGTATGACAAGATTGCTTCAATCGTTGCATGGGAAATGCTTTGTCCTTATTTGTGACAAAAGAGAGGACAGAACTTTGGATGATAAATATATACATCAAAGTGCAGAAGAGATCTCATTTAAAAAAAACAGTCACGTTTTACACCAAAATCAAAAGAAAAATACTTTAACGTTAGTTTTTTTCCAATATTTTCATGATAATCACATTCCCTTTATGTTTAATGGTGATTTTCTTCTTTGCTGTAGTAAAATAAGCATAAAAGGCAGTACAAATACTATCATGATGTATAAATACTTTACTTTTTTTTTTTTATTGCATTACAGTAATTAGAAAGACACATGTAAGAAAAATGTGCTCAAGTGTCATGGAAATGAAGTCATAAAAAAAATGTTAATATTCTTACAAATGGCTTAATTTTCATTATGCATTATAAAAAGGGGTGAAACATGACCTTACAAGTATTGAAATACTGAAACGAACCAAATCTACCTAAAAAAGTGAAAGTAAAGTGAGCCGTATAAGTAAGAACGTTTAATATCTTTGGATTTACGAAGCATCATGAATACTGCAGGTGTACTTTTGGAGGTGGAGGTGGATGAGGAGGGACATCCAAATGCCTTGTTATCCATTCTGACATCTGGCATTGGTGGTTCTAACAGTTCGTTCATAAGCCGGTTTTCCAGTTGAATGACTGGCATCGTAACACAGCAAAACTGAGGCCAGTCTGTCGGCTTACTGTAGCAAGCTCCCGAAAATTCAGATCCGTGCTTTGCTGAATGACACATTCTTAGTGAATGCTGATCGAAGCGGGCTATAACAGCCGGTGAAAGCCTCCGGAGCTACTGTATCCATCACTGTCAGTCAGCCATATGTTACAGGCTTCAAGTAAAGTAGTTGTTCTTGTTTGGCATAGACCCCCCAGTCTCCGCTCCGGCCCCTCCTTGAAGAACAGCAGAGCCTCACAGCGGAGAGAAAGCGTGGCTTTTACACAGTGGCTTGTCCTTCTTTGAATAGAACGTCTTCCCCTCTAGATTGATTTGACAGATCTGAGGAGATGAAAAATGAGGATTAAACAGTGGTAACCAAACTCTTATTCAGTCATGGAGCTAATGCAAAGGGACTAATCAACAGGGCTTATTCGAATGCTGCGATTCATCATTTGCTACTTGCTAGAAGCCAATAATATTAGGGGTGAAATGTTTGAAGTCTAGAGAGCATTTGAGTCAGTAAGATCTTTTTAAATTAATCAACTCTTTCGCCGCTGGCATTTATGAAAAAAAAAAAGTTTACAGACACCGCCAGCATTTTTGATCATTTTCATAAAAGTTTCATGGCCCCCCAGAATATTTTGTTGTATGAATATCTGAACATGCAATATGTCAAAAGAAAGGACAGAGCCTCTGCTTTTAAACAAGCAAAACATAAACAAAAAAACTTTTATTTTAGCTTCATGCATTGTTTTTTCCCAGCTTTTTTTTTTAAAGACTACATCTGGATCGGATTCAGAACGATGATCAAAAAACCAAAGGGAGTAGTCCATCAACACCAATAAACTGTGAAAGGTTACGTTTTCTAATACATTTATTTAATGCACGGATTGCCTCTGAACCCTGGCTAACAGATGGCAGCACTGTCAAAGACCCACATGCGAGCCGCTGTTGAAACGGTGTCACTCGCCAGTTGCCTGGTAACTTTATGAATTTTGACAATCCATGGTTATGATATATGGCTTAGTGCAATCATGAAATCGCAATGGTTGTGATGTAATAATATAAATATACAGTCTGACGCGCTGCATGTTTCAGAGTAAAGCACAGCACTGGGTTCATTTTCAGTTTCGATTCACAGTAAATGCTACTCTGCAAATTATAAGCGACTCAAACACACAGCACTTGCATTTGGGAACGCAACGTGCGCCAACCATCTTCCCAAATTCGTAAAGAGAATCATTATAAATCTGTTGTTGTCAACAACGAGAACCGTTACGGTCTCTCTGCGGTTTACCGCCAAAAATAAAAGCTCAATGGTTTAATGTTGGAAAGCAAATTAAGACGACCAAATGTTATTATTGTAATTTTACCATTGTTCTGTAAAATAAAATAAAATAAATTTAATTATAAAAATAAAAAGTAAATATTATTATTGATATTAATCAGAGATGGGGACTCGAGTTTGAGACTCGGAATCGAGTGCGACTTAAGTCGCACACACAGTGACTTCAGACTCGACTTGAGACTCGTCCTCGAAAGACTTCAGACTCGACTCGGACTCGAGCTGCGGGACTCGTGAACAATGTTTATTTTTAGGAAACGTCTGATGAGCTCTGTTATTCCCCTCCCTCCGACACGTTACCTAAAACCTGCCTACATAACACGTACTACATGCGCGTGGCCACACATGAGAGGACAACAAACAAACATGTCGACTGCACCGGCCGCTGCTGTGCCATTCATCGTAAGCTTTGGGTTTAAAAACTTCAAACAAGACGGGCCAAATAAAAGAAGCGCTCAATGCAAAATATGCGGTATCTGCGCGCGTGCACCTCATGGTGTTCCATGAGGGAGAGAGAGCGCGAGAGGTATGGGTGAACGAGAGAGAGAGAGAGAGAGACGTGCGAGAGGTAGTGCGGCGCGAATGCGCTATGGCGCTCTGCATTGCAATCAAATACGATTTTAAATAGGCTTAGCAAAAATAAAATAAATTAAAGCTGCAAGCAGCATTTTAGCGGTGTTCAAGCAGTTAAGGCCTTTCAGGCCGTTAAGCACAAAAGCATCAAAATACATTAAGTTTTATGTAGCAAGCATGATTTACCATGATATACTACATTTCAGTGTGATTTTTCATGATTTACCATGTTCCAGTATAATTTACCATGAATCTAACATGATTTTTCCATAGTTTACCTTGATATACCATGTTATAGGATGATTTACCATGATATA
Organism: Rhinichthys klamathensis goyatoka; assembly: GCF_029890125.1. Lineage (NCBI taxonomy): Eukaryota > Metazoa > Chordata > Actinopteri > Cypriniformes > Leuciscidae > Rhinichthys > Rhinichthys klamathensis. The sequence continues at coordinate 752,691 of NW_026606718.1, forward strand.
GCACATTCTAGAATAATTTACCAGGATTCTAACATGATTTACCTTTTTTACTATGATTTACCATGTTTCTGGCGTTATTTACCATGATTTACCATGTTGATAGCAATTATGTGAAGCATAAGAACAATTGAAGTGATAAACGCTGACAAAATAAGAATGTGTTATAATAGTAATTGTTATATAAGTGATTTTATAGTGTCTATATACAAAAAAAGACTATTAATAAGAAGAGTGGCCAGCAGAGGGCAGTAGAAGACCACTTATTGGCTCACTTTCATTTTAAACTACTTTGTTTCTCCAGTATTCTCAACTGAAGCAAACCATTTTTTTCATGTTAACTCCATAATGCCTGCTTACACACACACACACACACACACACACACACACACATTTTTGGGATATGTTATTGTGAAAATCATATAAAAAAAGATTAAAAATATCTAATGCTGCTGCTTCATCTAGTGGACAACAGTGCTATTACAGCCTACTTATACAATAGGCCATGTTTTCATATAATTTAATCTACACACGCTCATTCTGATGTAGATACATTTGGAACTTCAGGAGCCAATGTGACTCAATTGTCACTTCAATAGACGATTTTTGACTAAATGTTATTGTAAATGTTAAAATAGTGAATTTATAAAGTCTAAATATTAATTATAGTTGAGTAGTGTGACAAAATGACTTTTTTTAAACAGCAGGGGGCAGTAAAATACCACTTATTGGCTGTTAGCCTTTTTTCAAGCAGTTATAGCTGTTCTTGACCTTTTTTTAAGAAGCTATGAGCATTTATTGAAAAGATATTGCCTTTCGGTCAAGGTTACATATTGAATTGACCCTATTATAGTCATACAAATGAAGAAGTTATACATTTTTCTATAATTATTGTTCTAGAGAGTACAGAGCAATAGATGAATTTTGACAAAATGTGATTGTAAATGTTAAAATAATGATTTAATAAAGTCTAAATATCAATTATATATAAAAATATTAGAGAGTAGTATGATGAAATGACAGCAGGGGGCAGTAAAATACCACTTATTGGCTGTTATAGCCATCCAAGCTGTTATAGCTGTTATAGCCATCCGATTTACACTCTATTATAGCCATCCAAATGAAGTAATTATACCTTTTCTGATAATTATTGATCTAGAGAGTCCAGATAATTGTACTGCACTGGTTTTAAACATTAAGATATGAAAATTATACGATCATAGATGGAAAAGACCATTTACAGCCAATACAGGCAATTTACCATAGGAAATACATGGTTTTAAAGCTTTTCAACAGTTATAGCGCCACCTATTGTCCGATCTCCATGAAACTTTGCATGCTTCTTCACCATGGTATGACACATATGCTCATCAATTTTTGTGAAGTTCTGAGTTTTTATTTATGATTTATAGGCTTTTGAGTGTGTTTTGACACACCCCTTTTATAAATGACCCTGTTATAGCGAAGCAAAGGGCAAAGTTCAACTTTTTTTCGATAATTATTGATCTAGAGTGTCCAGAGAATTGTCCTAGACTGGTCTGGTACCAATCGGGCGAAAAACCAGGGACTAGTTCGCAAAAGTAGGTTTTTAACATATTCGTGAATATTTAATGAACGGTTTGATTGACAGCAATGGTTCTAGAGGCAAAGTTGTTCAACATGAGGAGATCTATCAAATGATATGCATATTGTGGGGATGTGTGCAACACCACGTGATTACAGAGCCGTAAAACTCGTTAGCGCCAACTAGTGGCCGATTTCTTTCAAAACTCTTACAGACCTCTTGGGCCATGAGTCGAACATGCCCATAGAGTTTCGTTCCGATTGGCCTCCGTTAACCTCGTCTCACAGGTGCTCAAACTTCATTGGCCGATGGCGGCCATGTTTTTTGAGATACGCCAATATCCTTTTACACATACATGGCACCTTGGACCAAGACACTGCATACCAATTTTCAAGTCAATCTGACAAACGGTCAGGTGGCCACACCCCCTTTTATGTTTTTTTAATGTTATAGCGCCACCTAGTGTTAGATCGACGCGGTTTTTTTACTGTGACCCCAAACTGTCCTCATACACAAGTGTGTCAAGTTTGGTGAAGATATCTCATTTACTTCTTGAGTTATAGACGTTTTAGTAAAATAGGCTCCTCCCACAACGTTCATTTTGCGCCCCCTAGCAACCGGAAATCGAAATTTCAACTTTTTTTTGATAATTATTGATATTCAGACTCCAGAGAACATTTCTGCACTGGTTTGGTTCCGATCGGGCGAAAAACCAGGGACTAGTTCGCAAAAGTAGGTTTTGGACAAAACCGGAAATAGCGGAAAAATTTGCATACCGGAAATGAAATCGGAGATATACGTTTTTTAAGTCAAGAGTCCAGCTTTCCAATGATATACGACACTTGAGTCTACGACATAGGGTCTAGGAGTTATGATCACTTTCGCGTTTTTGTTGCTATAGCGCCACCTATGGGCCAATCGGGCTCATACTCTCTCAACCTCTCCTCGATTTCTGTGCTACCTTAATCCCAAATATCAAGTCTCTAGCTCTTACGGTTTGGTCTGCACGATGCGTTTTAGGGCGGAATAATAATAATAATAAAAATCCTTACAATTACAATAGGTTTTCAGCACTTCGTGCTTGAACACCTAAAAATCGAAAATCAATGTGTGGCGGTCAGCCAGTGTTGATATTGTGGCGGGCCGCCACAAATATATGAACGTATGAGGAACCATGTATTTCACATCATTTGGTTCCAATAGTGTTTTGCATTTAGCTACACTGTGATGTTTTGCACTATGTCAATTTTAGTGCTGTGAGGTAGGCTATAACATTTTCTATATTTGGTCTTATGCCTCCAGCTCCACAGAGCCAGCACAATAGGAGCCAAGGCCTTTAATTATAATTCAGCAACAGACATGAGAGTCCTTTTTCTTCAGAACCTCAATTTTTACAGATGCAGATATTAACTTAAAAGTAAAGCATTATTGGTGTTTTTGTCATGTTGAAATAGCCTGTTTACACTGATTATATACCTAAATCAAAGCTGATACTGTATGCTAATAGATAAACGAGTCATAATAACATACATGCTTTGAATTCCTTATATATAGCTATGAAGTGTTCTAAGCAGCCTGGATGAGTCGCTGTACGTGATGCAACACTTATTATAACCACAAGAGACTTGAGACTTGACTTGGACTCTAGTTCAGAGACTTGAGACTTGACTTGGACTCTAGTTCAGAGACTTGAGACTTGACTTGGACTCTAGCTCAGAGACTTGAGACTTGACTTGGACTCTAGTTCAGAGACTCGTGAGCATCTCTGATATTAATAATAATAATAATAACAACAAAAACAACAATAATAGCAATTCTATTAATACTTTTTTTATAACACATTGTATTATAAGACAATATATTATTATTATGATTGTTAAATATTAGATTTTTTCATTTTACAGTACAATAGAATGTATTTATGCAATTGTAAGATATGTATTTATTAATTTAATAAAATAATACAAATAATAAAGTGCAGGTAAGGTTTTCCTTCTTTTTTGTCTTTACCAGATAACATGCCAACAATTTTTTGCTATTTATTGTGTTCTTGTGGGGACCAATGAGGGACACAAATAAAAATTAATGAACAGATTAAATTCCTAAAAAGCTAAATAAATAGCAAGAGCATCTCCAGTACTTCCATAAGAGAATATAAAGTTCATGTCTTTGTTTATCTGGAATATTTTTAAAAGCTGTGAAGCACTTAAACTTCATGCAAACAGCCACTGTATGAATTGTCTGGGTTCACAGTGGCTATTTCTTGATAGTGTTGCGTGGTGCAGAAAGTTTAAGATGGAGTTTCGGGACAGGTCCCAATGCATCAAAATGACTTACGGCACAGACAAAGCAAGTGTCATGCCAGCTGTAGCCCAGCGCCTCAAGGAAACGGTCCCCTGCATCAATCTTGAAGTCACAGCCATGGCATTTGGTACCAAACATCTTTTCATAGTCTGCAGAGAAAAACAAACCAACCAAAAAGGGCCTATTAAGTCAGCGAGGAGGAAATGCTTGGTCAGAAACAGAGAGAACAAGACAAGAAAGAAAGAAATGTCTTGTCGAAAGGAAAAAGAAAAGGGATTACATTTTCTCAGGCCTCACATGCTCAGTGTGTGATAACAGACACTGGTCCAGATTCCTATTTGGATTGCCCCAGTTTTACCCATTACGGAAAACTTAAAAGTTGCAGGCTTTACGTCTCGTACGCAAGGTAAGTGGTTTAAAGCACAATCCTTTTAAGGTGCTGAGACTGCAGCTATTTTATCAACACTAGCTCTTTATTTCTGACAGAAGCAGCTGCCCACTTGCTGCTGACACAAGACCGAAACTCTTCAAAGCTGTAAAGCACCGGAACTGCAATGCAAGCCTATTTACATAATAAAGACACGCACTCCCTTCAGATCGCTTAATGTCTGTTTATGTAAGATTAGGGGCCCAACAAATGTGACAATGTGATTAACCGCACTACATAAATAGAAATTAGACATGGAAGGTGGCTGAATTTAGCAACTTTCCACCACTCAGGAAACAAAATGAATGAACAAGCACAGCTTAGCATGACAAATTTCACTACTGAATTCAAAACTATTTAAACCGTGGTTCTCATGTGGGACTGTAAGTTCGAATCTGATCCGCAACATTCCCGAGCCCCTTCACCCATGGGTGCACTTGAACAGGTGCACCTGTTACCTATGCTACTTCTCATGGTTCCGATCAATAAAAGTGTCAAAAGGTCCAAAATAAAAGAACGAACAATCCCTAAACACTTAGAGCTATGGCAAACATGTTTGAAATATATGTTTGATTCTAATGTCTCCTGCTCCTTCCAATAATGTCCTGCTTTAACTCTCACTAGTCATATAAATTAGGGACGTCCCACTCAAGTTTTTTATGTGCCCCTGATCCAATCCGAGTCATTTAATAGAGTCTATAGCGATACCTAGTCCTTATCCAATACTTGTATTTTCCCAGCTGATGTAAAATAAAGGATCGGGCTCAGGATAGCTGATTCAACCAGTTAAAAATGCCTAATTGGCCCCGTTACTGATCCTTGAGATCGATTGGGACATCTCTAATATAAATAAGTGTCAAAAAACATTTTTTTTTAGAACTGAATCTAAAGGCATAGGGATATGTCGGCTATTATTGCGTATATTTCACGACGGAACTTACCGAACATCCAAAACAATGCTGTGTGCTGGGATAAACGCTTGTTGTATGTGTGTAATATGGAGCTGACAACTTATTGAAGAGCTTATTAAATGTGTATAGGAGTCAAAACAGCAGCAGGAATCCCTCCGTCACACACACAAACAATCTGCTGCGAGGAGACGCGGTTCTGATGCCTCTACTGAACTGTGATGGGCAACATCACGACTATGATGAGAAAAAAACAGGCATGCGTTGAGCAGTCTGTCCTTTTTAAGGTCTTGTGACATGGTCCGTGATACATTTATATTTCATTCGAACCGCACTAGAGTTCGTTTGGAAGCGGACCAGGACGCATCTTTTCAGCGGTCGTTTGGACACGTATTCAAATGAACCACACTAACAGTGCATTTGCATCGAAGTTCGTTTTAATCGAACCAAACATGCCAAGTGTGAACACACCCTCAGTCATAATTCCCTCTAGTCAAAACAAAAATAAATTAAACAAAACAAAAATTCCTGATGCCTTGTTGCATCATAAACGTAACCATCAAAAAAAGTGAATAAAAAGTGGCTACTACAGCACATGCTGACACTTTCAGCTGGTTGCTCATGTGGTCAGCATGAGTTTGAATCTGTCTTGTGATTCAAATAAACGAAAAAGCTTTAAAAAAAAAAACCCTGAACTAACAGTATTAATGGTTTCATTGAGCAGCAAAGCACTTTCTACTAATTGCATATTTAAAGTAGATTCTCAAGCATAAAAGTTCTCAGCAAAGCTCCTAATCAATGTTCAGGGCCGGTATGGAGCAGATTTGAAGTCTGAAGTGAAGTGGCAGCATTTGAATGATTAAACACCGCAGGAGCCCGCGCTCGGCTCTCGGCAGGGGCTGTCGATAAGATGTGCGGCCGGGCGTGCGAGTCGCTCACCTCTCTCGCAGTAGGGCTCTCCCTCCTCCATGTAGAAGGCCTGGTTCCTGATGGGCATTTTGCAGGCGGCGCACAGGAAGCACTGTACGTGGTAGGTCATCTTCAGGGCGTGCATGATTTCCTGTGGAGAGGACAGAGGGGTGTGAGGGAGCTGCGCACGTCATCTATGAATTCACACTTCCAAAATCATTCCACTTTCACTTTAAACTCTCGCACACTTTACCCCACTGGCACTGCTCTTCATCATCAGCTTCATGCTATGCAATCAGAATAGCTTTTGTTTGTTTTTGAGGTCATACTGACATTATCATAGTATTATATTGTCATATTATAACATTAACTTACATCGTTTTTTTTTCTACAATTTACAACCGTCTTTTTATTTTAATATGTGACCCTGGATCACAAAACCAGTCACAAGTAGCACGGATACATCTGTGGCAATAGCCAACAATACATTGTATGGGTCTAAATTATCGCCAAAAATCATTAGGATATTAAGTAAAGAGTATGGTATTATTTTGTTTTACCAGCATCCTTAAAGTGTAAATTGCAGGTAAAAATGTTCACGAAGATAATGCAATGTGCTTACTAAACATAAAGATAAGAACCGCCCACCATTGTTTTTTTATGTTTTTTATACCAAAATGCTGAATAAAATATGAAAAGTTGGTGCGTTTTACAGTGCTTTTAAGCACGCCCCCTCCCTTCCACTAGGCTGGGCGTGACGTCATAACAGGTACTCCAAGCTACTCTGTCTATGCTCCAGGCCTGGAGTTACGTTATATTGGAGACCTAGCTTGCAAAAATGGTTAACTATTGTGTTTGTGCGGGATGTACGAATACATCAAAAACTGGGGAGAGGCTCCACAAGTTCCCCAAGGACAAACGGCTGATTCATGCCTGTAAGTGTTAGCATAACTTACCCGAGGTAGAGCTTAGATCGGGCCCAAAAAAATCAAGCAAGACCCTACCCGAGCCCGCTGTGTCCGAGCCCGGTCCGGCCCTGCCCGACACATTAACTGTAATTATGAGCCCGGTTTAAACCCGACTATTTTTTAATACGTGGGTCGTTATAACTGACGTTCTCAACTACTTTCTATATTACTTTCTCCCGCCCGCTACATTTATGTTTTGTCCCGCTCCCACCCGCAAAAAGACTTTTTTTCTGTACCTCCAAATACTTACAAGTTAGCCTACGTGTCGCCACCATACACATCAGCATACATGCTCCTGATCACTGTTATGACAAGCAAGCAAGCGGGCTACTGCGTGCATGGTCTGGCATGACTGCACGCAAAGTGCGCTCCCATAATAATTCCTAAAAAGCTGACATCAGTTCATCGCGATCTCACACATCTGTTATTATCAATGAATCTTTCATAATATATACACTATGTTTGTTATAATTAGAGGATTTGCCAGCATACAGAATTCAGCACTGAACAAAAAGTCCGTTTTGAGCGGTGAGGGGAGTCCATCGTAAATGCTTCTGATTGGCCATTATTGCGTTCAAGAAATCAACATGTCTGTGATTGGCTACATCGCTCAACGCTGCAGACATGTTAGAAATAGAAACTCTGCCTGTAAACCGTTTCTATTTTGTTTTAGTTGTTCTGATTGCTTTTCTGCAACAGATGAATAAAAATGGATTCGTTTTTAGGTTTTATTCATAGATATTTCTAGTTAGCGGGAGTCCCGCGAATCGTTTTATTCTCCCTCAACCGGCACACACAGAGTGAGTGCATTACCGCCCGCGCTCCCTGTTATGACATCATCACCCAGTTACGGTAAAAAACATGCTACCTTTGAAGAAACCCCAATAAATGTTATTTTAACGCATTTTAAGACAGAAATTTTTACATATATACACATTGATGTAGGTAAACCACTTTAATTTACACATTAATTGGTTGTGGTGGTTAACCTGCAATTTACACTAACGATTTAACAAACTATCCCACCACTCAGTTTGAATGGATCAGTGTATATTCCTGTGAAACTCTACTCAAAGGAACTGGATTGTGTGTTTGTGTTGCAGAACGGTAGGAAATGCGCCTCACCCCAGTTATTTTCTTCTTGCATTTGGCACAGTTGGGTGAGTAACGGTTGTCATAACACTTGGTGCAGTAAATGGATCCTTTTTCCTCAAAGAAGCCCCCCTCGTCCAACACCTTTTTACACTGACAGCACATGAACTCCTCAGGGTGCCAGGAACGACCGAGCGCCACCACGTAGCGTCCCCTAGAACACAGGCACACGAACACGTAGTCTTACAACTAAAGCCTTTTGCATTGAAGTGAAAGGGTCAGCTCAAGCATCAGCAGCTGGGTTTAGCACTCTTAAGTGTTCAGTGTGCAAAAGCCATTCTAATGGAAATAGTAGGTCAGACGCAAAAACCCACTGCATTCCGTATTGATTCTCCACAGCAGAAAGCCCAAGGACATGCCGCTATTTCTGTGCTCAGCATATTTGAAGAAATATTCCTGCCTTACAAAGTTTGACAACCTTTTATCCCTCCCCATGTCTTGAAGTAATGACATTTAGCACATAGTCATCATTGATTTGGAGGTATTCCGGGCTGCCTGCAGCAGTTAGCTTTGGGATTTTAACTGCTATATTTTGGGCAGTCCTGAAGTATGACTCCAGCCGTACCTGATGATCTTGTTACAGGCCGCGCAGAGCGGCGTACAGCCACTAGTGTCGGCAGGGCTCTGCTGTGCTGCCTGAAGGATGGAGCTGCGGTTCTGCATGGGAGTGGGTTGGACCGGCTGCTTGTGCTGGGTCACCACCGTGCTGGTCTTGTCTGGGTGGTAGCGGTCTGCAAAACCGGGGTCTGTCACCCATGGTGGCCTGCAGGACGGGCCGGAACTCATTGGCGCTTTAGCTGGTGCTAAACAAAAAAGACAATGAAACATTTATTGGACCTCACTATGGTCCAACAGAGACCTGTTAGCAGTGTGTACATTTATGAGCTGCTATTAAAACGAGTGCAATTGTAGTCTAAAAAATGCTTGCTTTTATCCAGAGATAGCATTATCATTGAGATGCTACTAACACCATGAGAGGAGAGCAATAGGAACGGCTCATGGTTTAATTCAGCTTATATAAACCGCATCTCAGGAGAGTGATAATTGAGTCATATTATCATCTTTGACTATAAACACATCAGTGCCCCTTATGTCTCACTTTTCCCATTAACATCAGGCCTGTCTGAGCCAGCCGGACCACTCCGTGAAGAAGTCAGCGAGTTAAGTCCTCCCCGTGGGAGCGACTCCGGGCTGTGAGTCAGTGTGTACTGTGAGAGTCAATCTATTCTGTCAGTTCTGAGAGTACTTACCTTGAACTTCATCAGGTTTGTCTGCTGGCTTGGACTTGGCAGGACAGGGAGTTACTCCGTGACTGTAGAAAGAAAATTTCCCTTCAGAACACAGGCCATGATAAAACGGCGTTAGCCAGAGCCAATGAAAATGTCATTAAGCTATGCGACCTCTGACATCTACATCCTGGATGGAAAATACACTCCTGAACAAAGTGTGGAGATTAAAACATCATGACATGGCATTTTATGTAAATTAAAGTACAGGATGGGTGTTTTCTGCTTTGATTGTGAATAGAAAAATCAAACATTGCATCTTTATTTTTTATTTATTAATTTTATTTAGCCTTTTCTTCAACAGTTACAACATATTTAGACAAGATATTTCTTAGATAACCTAAGGTATAACTAGTTTTTTAAAAGATTATATAATATTTATATGTGTGTGTGTGTGTGTGTGTGTGTGTGTGTGTGTGTGTGTGTGTGTGTGTGTGTGTGTGTGTGTGTGTGTGTGTGTGTGTATATATATATATATATATAAAAATTGAGGCTCCCTTGAAAGTTAGCAGGGGCCCCGGTCCCCTGGTTGAGATTAAAACTTATTTAGACTGTGTGGTTTTAGCTTACAGGTTACTCTAAAAATGTCAGTTGTAGCATTTATGAGCTTTTCACCATACATCATTTGAATGAAATGAATAAACATATCCAGGTCCTGTACTTCATCATAGCTACATGATCACACAAGAATAACACAGACATGTGCTTTCCAGATGTGTGTATATAGTTTTATGTTTGCGATTATGAAAGTATGTCATTCCTCATGTCTGGTGCTTTATCAAATGAATTAATGTCGTGAAGTTCCCTCAGCGTAAATCTATACAGAGTCAGGCAAACAAGTCTGTTTTATGTTTTATTGCCAAACATGGTTTTAAAATGATACCAGTTGGGCAAAGCGAGATAACGAATGATTAAATCTAGCAGAAAATTCTGAGAGAATTAGAATCGATGCATACGGATTCTTGATGACTTATTTACACAAAACACATTTCAGTTCTGTCCCAAACCCCAGTGAGCTGCCCACCTAGGCAATATTTTGAGGCACTATAGGCACAAGCACAACAGGAAGTCTGTTCCAAACAGTAAGTAGCAAAATTACACTGACTAGTTTCTACTCTTGTTTTGGCCAAAGTCTAAACTAGAATCGCCAATCCCAGAGTGCACTGCACTGAATTTTACCCATAAGGCTACAGAATTTGATCAAGATAAAACCATTATATCTATTTAAATGCAGTATTTTATGTAATGCCCAAGTCAAGTCACCTTTATTTATACAGAACTTTATACAATACAGATTGTTTCAAAGCAGCTTTACAGTGATAACAGGAAAATTATGCATTTCAGCTGTTGTTCAACTGAAGTCAGTTCCGTGCTGTAAAGATCATCAATTATTAAATTAGTTCATTTCATCTATAAAGCAGTTCTGCAAAAAATTATGTCATCGTCCAGTTCAGTTCAGATCTCACACAACAGAACCAGTACAGTCAGACCAATAATATAACAAAGTCAGATCAAAGACTTTATATGGCGGAATGAATGAGTGCATTTTAGAGACATGCTAAAAAAAAATAAAAAAAAATCACGAGTGGGGTAATATTGATGTATTTTATGTCGTAGAATAAAACGTGAAAGTGTCTTGAGCTTGTGTTCACCACAGACCTTATTTCAGCCATTTAACCAAAACCCCATTCAAAAGACCCATTGACTTCGGGACGATGGAAGCGGAAGTGCTAAAGTGCTAACTCGCTTCCGCGTTTTGGCCTACAAAGTGATGTCATATCTGCACCTTATGTAGCCCCGCCCCTTTTCAGCACTGTGCTTGTTGTCATTTGGTCTGTATTTTCCCAGCGATCGTGTATTTATGAATGAACGGCTCGTTTTAAAATCTTCCCGGTCTACTGGCATTTGTTAAGACATCTGCTCAAAGATGGCTGTGCGCTTGTTTCTCTGGCGCATAAGTTCTATTGCGCGTTTAACTTTCTCCAATTCATAGTAATATAAGTCCAGCCTTCTAAATAAAAGAGCCAATCGGCAATTGGTGAAGTCATCGCATCACTGGAGCTGCCATTAGAAGCTCCGGTTGCTATAGAAAGAGCCAGAGTTCTGAGAGGCGCACTTATGACTGCACATGCGCATTGGCTAGTCCAGCCTAAAAAAATGCAGATTTCAAATATGAAATGTAATCGTAGGCTTGGTGAACAGGTTTGGAGAATTTGACCATTCAAAGAGATAGGAGCTATACTTGCATGACTGAGAAAGCTGCCCTAGAGACGTTTCAAAGATGGCCGCCGAGAGAAATGACTTGCCTTAAAGGTGCAGTAAGAAATTTCTGAGAAACCGCCCCCAAATTCACAAACACACGATGCAACACAGGCACCTTCCCCATCATTAGTGTATATGCCCCTTACTGCTGGCAACAAGTGTGTTTTGGTGCTCTGTCCGATCCATTTTTCAACAGTGTTTCTCAGATTTTCTTTAGTAATACTTGTGCTAAGCAATGCTTAGAATATAGAGTTGTTAGCTTAGCTAGCCAGCAAGGCTAACATTTCAATGTTTGAATCTATTTGGCCCTGCTGAAAAAAGCGAATTAAACCAGCTTAAGTTGGTCTGCGGTGATTTAAATAATTAAATACAAGAGGGAAGTTATTTTTTCCCTCACTTCTTTAAATTACTAAGGAACAGCCATGTATAAAAAGCAGAAAATGTTGAAATGAAGAAGAGGGAACAAACAGAGGCTGAAGAAAATAAAGGAGGACAGCAGAAAGTTTCACAATGTTTTATGTACTCATAGACATGAGTCAACAGATTCTTTTATCTTATTGGAGACAGAACCAGAGGAAGAGCGATCAGATGACATCATAATAGTGAATTATGCTAAATTACAGTCAGAAAAAAAGAATGAAATATAAAGGAGAAAGAAAAAAAATCCCAAGGGGGGCTACACAACAATCAGAAAGACGGAAAGAGCAATAGGAACAGTCCTGTGATGGATAACTCCTCTGAACAACCACAAAAATCATAATAACAATAAATTAACATGATTATCAGTTTGTAGAAACGATACCACTTGAAAAGAGACTATGTCACACCAACAGCATTCAGATATTCCTAATGGGAACCTGACTGTAGGGCTCAATTTGTGTGGTTTTTCCCGACTATGTCTGCGTTTCTTCTCACGTTTGTTTTTGCTATTTTCAACTTGCATTGTTTTTTGGTTTTTTTTTTTACATTTTTTCATTAACTTGACAATTTTTTGTCCTGGTTTAGCTGGGGTTGGTGTTCACCCATAGCTGGCACGCGGTATTGAGGTGATGCGTTTGTATCTAGTGCGGCCGTATCTCAGCCACCTCGGCCTTCTGATGCCCGGGAGACAGAGCGTTCAGGACTTGATGTTGAGGGCACGGGCAGATCTCTCGTGATGCCAGTCTCTCAGCCTGGCATAGCGGGGACTCTGAATCTCAGAGAGGAACTTTTCCCTGCCATTCATTGCACGACAGAGAACAGGAAATTAGGAGAGCAGTGAGAACAAAACAGAGGGAGAGAAAGACATAGAAAGACAAAAAGAAGGGAATTAAAATAAGGTTGAGAGAGAAGCAGAATAGAAAGACAAATCAGAAGGGAATGAAGAAAGATTAAAAGATGCAACATATGCAAGCAGTGAAGAATTCAAAAAAAAAAAAAACTCAGGTGTATCTGTAGATAACCAGGCCCAGACAGAATCTGCAGACTTTTTCCCACATTTCCTGTCTTTTCCCACAAAACCTGCTAAATGGATTTGGAACAACATTTAAATAAGCCAAATGCTTTAAGGGCATTTACACACAAGAGAGAATGTTCTGATGGATAGCAATGCACAAGATGCTTTTTTTAAGGGTATAGAAAACATTTGGTTTGAAATCAAGTATAGGAAAATAGGAAAGTCTATTTCTGAAAGCAGAACTGGGTTGCGTCCAAATTCCCATTATTTCACAGAAGTGCATTCTGTAGGTATTAGGGCGGTCGAAATCTAATTTGCCCAAGAAGCGGTTTTAATTCTTATCGATGATAAAAACGGTTATGCTACTTAATATTTTTGCGGAACCAGTGATAATTTTTTTTTCAGGATTCTTAGTATCGCATTCATTTGAAATAGAAATGTTTTGAAGTATTATAAATGTCTTTACTGTCACTTTCGACCAATTTAATGCATCCTTCCGGAGCCTAGAAATATTAATTTTCTTCTTCAAAAAAAAAAAAAAGCACTCCAAACTGTTGAAAGGTAGTGTACTTGAAAAAAAAACTTGGAATGGAATAATTTCATAAACCCTTGCATTTTTTCCTCTACATAATCCACCCATCAAAAATCAATGAATTTGAATTGTTATCTGAAACGGCGTAAAATAGATCTACAAAACTGTATTTTATACATGACAGGCATTTATATCCTGCAGAAATCTGTGGGCATGATTCTGTGTGGGTCTGATTATAAGGCACACAGCACTCCGTGTATGAATTTATACTGCAAATGCACAGATCAGACAAGGGCTCATAATGCGGATCAAAGCATATTTTCAGCATTTCTCCGCAGAGAGCTGATCTCTTAATGAGGGTAGCAAAAGGTCAGAGCTAGCGGTTTAATGCTTCAAACTGCACTTCATTAGCAAGTTCACACAGTTCTTTACCTGGACCTTTTCATGTTCTCATCATCCGGGTCCTGCACTGAGGGAAGCAGGAGAGATACCAATCAGACCAACCATTAGACACACAAATCCACAGCCAAGGTCTGCACAATGCTACAAAACACTTGAGGATTGCTGCTTTTAAAGGAACTACCCATCACCTTTCAACATGAGAGTCAATCCCGTGAGATGTACAGGAGCGGTACGGCAACAATGGTTGACTGAACACCTCTTTCCTACCACTTACACAAGAGCAAATCACAGCCACTCAGGCTCTAGATCACATAAAGCAGAAAATCTCAGCCATAACCCTTTAAGCTATAGATAGACGACATTCCCCACTTCTTTATGATCTCGCTCTCAATATCAGATCAGCAGCTGGGTCCTCTAGGTCTAGGACATGCTTTCATACCCTCCTACACTAAGATTAGTCCATGCCACTAAGTAAAAAAGGGATTTAGGATTTTTTTTTACTTAGGAACAGGGCTGGGAGATACAACTGTATAGTGTACTGCAGTAAATACACTGTGCAATTAAAAAAAATAGATAAAACATTTTTTTTTTTAAAGACAAAAAAAAAGTAGAAAAATAAAGACTTTTTTAACAGCTTTATTATTTTATAATTGGAGTTGCATGTACGTACGTAGGTACGTACGTACGTACGGAGCTAGAACGATAGAATGATGGATGGACGGAGAGATGCATGGATGGATAAAACTATAGAACGATGGATGGATGGAATTGGATGAATTTCTGGAGCAAACCATCTCATGATATACATCGGTTTGAATAGTTTTATTTCACGATTAAAGATTTTGTTCATAACTGTCCCTACTTAGGAATGTCTTTTTCCACATTACTTCACAAAATACTGACTCCCTGAGAAATGATCTTTCCCAAGAGAAACCCATTGACACTAATGAGCTTAGATGCTGAAAAGCCCGAATGAGAAGCAACTGCTCTGAGAGGAGTATACGGCGCTGACAGGCTGTGGTCTGAATGTGTCTGACTTACTGAAGTCAGTGCCTGTGAGCTGGGCCAGGATTCGGAAAGAGCGAGACTGGGTGGTGCCGGTGCGCGGCTGCCAATCCTCCGTATCCTGGATCAGTCTCTTCTTACTGCGATCGTTGGGAATGAAGCAGGCCGTGTTTTCCACCCGCAGACCGTGCCTGGAGACATGAGCCCTTCGTGACCTCTCTCATTCACCACAGCAGCACAGCACACCACCAAAAATCCACAAATGGCTTCACATAATGCGTGCAGCACAAGAAGAGACGACTACACCAAACACAGAGAGGGAACGTGCTGTACATGAGGATCCCCCAAAAAATCTGTTTTTTTCTGGGGTGCATAAATTCCTTCACAAAAACGTATCATGGTAACCAAAGTTTCTGACAAAATAGAGTTACATTTGCTACAACACCAAGTTACCACAGATCTATTAGAATAACTATATTATTATGGTGCAGAAACTATGATTAGCATTGTAAAATTTAGTAAGGTGATGTTTTAGTGCCAGGGTTTTCAACCAGGGGAGCCTTAAAGGGATAGTTCACCCAAAAAAAAAAATAATGTAATTCCATCATCAAATACTCACTCTCATGTCATTTAAAACCCATTAGACTTTCGTTCATATTCCAAACACAATTTTTACATTGTGAATAAAAACCTAAATAAAATCTGTTCATCATATAAAGAGATTGCGACTCTTCAGAAGTCATGGATTAAACCTTTAAATTCATATGGATTTATTTTACAATCTCTTGAACATTTTGAAGCATCAGAATTTTAGGTACATAGAATTTTAATTTGTGTTTCAAAGATGAACAAAAGTCTTATGGATTTGGAACAACATAAGGGTGAGAAATGATGACAATTTCCATTTTTTTGGGTGCACTATCCCTTTAAGGTATTTGATGGGGTCCATTTATTTCATTTTTATAGTAATTAACATATTTTATTTGTATTAATAATTATTCTTTGTTTAACTTTGTAATGTTAATAGTGCTTCCGCTTGTTTCCCAGTGCAGCTTTATTAAACCAGGCATTTACGTTAAATATTGTGACAAAAATGTTGCTTTGGATAGAAGCGTCTGCCAAATGCAAGAGTCTTAAATCAAAGTTATTATTCAAAATAGTATAAGTAATCAGTTTTAAATAAATAATGTAGTGAAAATATATCAGAAAATCTTCTTCTTCTTTTTTTAAGTACTGGAGTCTGTGGGTTGGCTGAGCGTCTGGTGGGAGGGTCTATAATGGTTGAAAGGCCTGTTTTTCACACATCAGATTCATAACTACATGCAACACAAAATAATCAATCAGAACACCCACGAAATGTTATTTCTATTCAGGCTCCACATCATTGCTTCATGCTCTAATGAAGTCACTCAAAGTGCACGACTACATTTGCTAATAGTTTCAAACGACCCAGCTAAAGTGCCGCGTTTCAATGCAGTTCAACTCCTGAGTGAAAAAGCAATGAAACATGGTCTGATGTCGTCAAAAGCAAGAGTTTATTAGTGAGGTCAGCGGCAGGTCTAAGTTCTTTTAGCTAGTGCATTAGAGCCACAAGCATTCAGCACTTACTTCCCCTCAGGGTACAACTCCTCATAGAAGGCTTCTCCTCTAATGAACGGGAGAGTGAAGGAAGACAGAAAAAAACAGGATGGAGAAAAAAGGAAAAGGAGCACAAATAACAATAGAGAGGAAGAGTGGGAGGAGTACAACAAAGAACACAACAGTGTCCATTAAAGCAGCCTGACTTTACACCGAGTGAACGGAGACCGGCCACTGCGCTCTGAAATATCAACGCTGGAATAAAGCTGTACATTTACAATCCCATAGTGAATAATTACAGATTGAGACGGCAGCTTAGATGTGAGAAATCTGCCGTCTCCTAAAGCCAATACTGCAACAATGCAGGCTTGGGAAAAAAGGAAAGATAAATTACATTTAGGAAAACAAATATATGAAAACGGATAGAGGCAGAGCCACAGGGCTGGGATTTGATAGCCAAAAACAATAATTGCGCACATTTTTCAGAGCAGGAGGGGAAATAAGGAAAGGCATTACTAACTTGTCAAGAACTTCCATCTGTGGAATGACAAAGGAGATTTAAAAAAAGAGAGGAGAAGAGAAAATTGTTTAGAAATAAACCACACAGAGCAGAATACACAGCATTTAGAAAGACATGATGCAGAGACAAACAAAGCAAATTGTGTGTTTCTAGTGGTGAAAAGGATCACAGCGTGCTTTAAGTAACACAACAGAAAACGTGAAAACATGAGCTGTACCTCCTGTTAAATAAGTTAAATGATTCTGTTCTATAACTTTTAATGTGCTTTTATTATTAAAGATATCCCTGCAACTTTTGCCAAACATGCCAACCACTAGATCTAACTGACACTGAATCTGGCTTTACGCCATTAAACCAACATTACCCTACATACATGGTTCCTAAAAGATTAATGAGTTTTCCAGTCGTTTGTGACAACTGAATAAAATCAGTTTCAATGTCTAGCCAATGATTCATTAAGCATTCAAGTTGAGCAAGTAGAACATATCCATTCCTTATAAAAAAAAAACATAATGGAAAAAGTAATGAATTAGTATATTTTATTAACTTACTAGGAGTATTTAAAAAAACAATCCATAAAAATGCGTATATACACTATAACTTTATAGAAAGACATCTGTTATGCTCAACAAAGCTACATTTATTTGATCATAAATACAGTGAAAACGGTAATATTGTGAATTATAATTACAATTTAAAATAACTGTTTTTTTGTTTTAAAATAGCAATTTAAAACAAAATGTATTCCTGCATTTATTCCTGTCATGAAAAAGCTGAAATTTCAGCATCATTACTCCAGTCTTAAGTGTCACATGATCCTTCAGAAATCATTCTGATTTGATCATTTGCTGCGGAAAAAACATTTCTTAATATTATCAATATTGAAAACAGCTGTGCTGCTTAATATTTTTGTGGAAACCTTGATACATTTCGATACAGGATTCTTCATAAGAACAGCATTTATTTAAAATAGAAATGTTTTGTGATATTATAAGTGTCTTTACTGTTACTTTCAATCAAATTAATAGGTCTTTGGTCAATACAAGTATGAATTTCTTTCGTTTTAAAAAATGAATAAATAAATCTTATTGACCCCAAACGTTTGAACAGTAGTGTATATTACAAAATACATAATAGAATAGAATATTTCAAATCTCAAAAGTTGGTACCGTTCACAAACACTGCAAGCAATAGTGCCCCTTAGAGTGAAGAGTTGTAAAAACAAGCTTGTAGGCGTGCGGTGCAGTAAACATGCTCAGAATGCTGACGTGACTGTGTGATCTCCAGAGAACACGGAGACCTCAGTGCTGCTGGATCGCACAAATAAATAACACACACAATCGCAACACTCCAACAGCCGAGCTCGGATTCAGCCTCCTTCCCTCCAGAAAATGTTCCCACAATGCAACTGAAGTTCAAGGCTTCTGAATCTACTTGAATAAAACATCACCTTCATGCAATTTGTTTGTGAGGAAACTTGTGTTAAGGTGGATTACAGTACAGGAGCTTTTCCAAGTAAGGCCGTTAAGTAATTCAGCACCGGGGCCGTAACGGCATTTTGAGGGCTCAGCAGATTTTATGGGAGGGTCTGGACTCTATAAACAGCAACAGACAACATCAAGCCCTGGCCTAAAGACAGACTTCAACCTTCTCAACCTGGCCAGATCAACACCTTAGACCTTCACAAACTCCTTCATGTGTTTATGTTAAATAAATAAATCAAATACACCACAATTTTACTGTCTTCAACTCCACCGGACTTGACGGCTAACATCTGTTGTTTTGATCAGCTTTAATAAAAGTGCTCGTTAAAATGCTGGACCTTGGCGGAAAAGAGGGGCAGAATGTCCCTGCAAAGGGATGATAAAGAGGTGGAGAGGAAAACAGATGAAGACGGCGTGTTCGAGCGGGTCCCAGAACGGTCTGGTCACCGAGGTGGTGATGCAACCGCCTGTTCCAACAAGGAAAACAGACACAGCTGCTTAACGCCACATCGTTTATTACAAGCACGCACAATAAATCCGGGAAAACACTAAAGACCAGACTCTTGAACTCACTGACCCCAAACCTCACTGCAGAAACGCAACACAGAGTTTCGACTTAAAATGCATTCTGCACGATTTGACATATCGCGACTAGTCTGACAGTTTAATTAAATAAATATATGCGCTACCAATCACCAGAATATACCATAAATGGTATTATTTTTATTAAATACTCGATTTCTTATTTTACAGTACAACAGTTACAATATTTCAACATATTTCTTATTTTGTTTAATGTGTTATTGAATAAATCACAATAATAAAAACAAAATATTATATATATAATATATATATATATATATATATATATATATATATATATATATATATATATTAGGGCTGTCAATCGATTAAAATTTTTAATCTAATTAATTACATACTCTGTAATTAATTAATCTAAATTAATCGCATACACAATCTTACAATGTTTACATGGTACAATTTCTGGTAAGCTACGTTTTTATTATTATTGCTTGACACAAATTTCACGATTTCAATTTAATTTAATTCTTGTGATTTGATGCAATATTGACTCATTTGGATAAATATACAAGATAGGCATTCATTTTTCTCAAGAGACAAAAAATCTCACCCAATGCTATAAAAATACAAAGAGCCATATCAGCTGGTAATATTTAAGGTTAAAAATAGCTCAAATTAAATATAATGCGTGTTTATTACAAATAACAACTTTGATATAAGTAAAAAATATAATATTTATGTAATATAGTAGTAGGCTACATAAATTTAGAAAAACACTCTCTATAGCTCTTTCTTATAGCCAACTATAACGTGCTATATGGTCATGAAATGGCTTTCCTGAGGTAACTTAGGCTAAATGTTATGTGACAATGTTCTCCAGCTGTTTTATTGACCTCTTTTCGCGGTTGAAAAACACTGATTGATCGAGGAATATACATTTCGGAAAGTTTTAGGCTGCCCTACTGTATCTTTCAACATTGTTCATTCGTGTTTATTTACTATTAGCTAGAGATGATCGGTTCACGTGCCGCTAGGGATCTGTCATGTCACATTTACAAGCGCCAACGGTATTTATTGTTTGATTTTCGTAATAAAATTGACAGAATCTGAGAGCTGAGATTTTTTTAATATCATAATAACGTCTGTCTTGTCTGTTTCCGTGTCCTCTCTTTGGTGCGCGATTTTTCTGTGCGAGAGAAAATGGTTGTGTGACGTGAGAGCGCGTGAAAAGTTACAACACACACACACACACACACACAAGCGCGCTTTCTCTCAGACACACTCACCGACTCACGCACACACTCCTGGATGCTTTGCATTGATGTGGTACTTTAGAGTTGACGAACTCCGTTTGTTATAAGTAAATGTTCCAAACAATGATCCAAGCAGCGCGTTCTTGTCTCCCTCCTTTTTACACGAATGGTGGCTACGGCTAGAACGGCTCCGCAAAGGTCAAAACGGAATGGATTAATCTGCGTTATTTTTTTTAACGCGTTATTTCTTCTCAGATTAATTAATCGAAATTAACGCGTTATTTTGACAGCCCTAATATATATATATATATATATATATATATATATATATATATATATAAAAATAATATTTTTATTATTTTTAGACAGTAACTAAATTAACAGTAACTATTCGTGTTTTAGACTGTAACTAATATAAACAAATAAATAAATAAATATAAATAAATATTTATTTATTTATTTATTTATTTATATTTATTTATTTATATTAGTTAGTCTAAAAAAACGAAGTTACTGTTAATTGTGTTACTGCCTAATATAATAATATAATTATATAATTATATATTATTATATTATTATATAAAATATAATAGGCCCTAAAATGATGGTTTAATTTATTTGTTATTCATTTATTTTTCCAGCTGCTTACAAAAAAATAACCCAACTAATTTTAGAATTATTAATTATTTCCAAATGTAGCTATTTAAGTCCACTGGTAAACATTCCTGTATTTCTTTATATATCAATATATATGTAAGAAAAAGTAAATATCGCAATGTCAGTTTTATTTTTTCCAATATCGTGCAGCCCAATCTCAGAGCTAGCATCCAGACAACTCACGCTCACAGTGAATTCTGGGAGCTGCAGGTGTTCTTACCCATCACTGAGGTATTGCTGCATCATTAGAAACATGCAGCCTTGGGTATGATGAGGCTCATTATTGTGGACTAAGCTCATCAAGCAGGTCCCGTGGCGATCAAAGCCCGCTTTAAAGACAGATTATGAGCCCGAGTCTCAGTTGGAGACCTGGCTGGCTGGTCACCTACCCATTGTGAGGCTGCGGCGTGCTGCTGGGCACCTGCGAGTTGAAGTTAGGCTTGGGGGCGTACGACACTGGCTTGATGACAGGCCCCTTGCTGCCATTGCCAAAAGCTGCGGAGAACGGCCGCGCCATCTTGTTTATGGCTGTGCTCGGTGCAAACGAGTACTTGGGCTGACTGGATGCAGGTGCGAGTGTATCCTGAGTGAGGAGAAAGACAAGTGCAAAGCAAAACCATGCATGTCAGATCATGCACACACACACATACACGTTATTTCATAAACACTAGTGGCACCACAGGTGAATGCACAAACCCAGATACGGTTTAATAGTTAATCCTCTCCAAATGAGAGGATTAACTGGTGGGAAAAAAGGTGTGAATTGTCTTCCTGTCTTTTCACAGCAAATTATGAGCACGGAGAAAGTGGAGGGCGATTGTTTAAGAAGGGTGAACACACCCTGGGCAAAAATGTTTATCTTGAGATCAGGCCAAGGTCCGGCTTAAAGGACCTCCTTCATTTTGTCTGTACTTTGTACCTGAATGGGTCGAAAGGAAAAAGTATAGCTGTCTGATATGACTAGAATTATAACAGGCACTGTTGCAGATACCCGTGCTATGATCTATTGCAGCCACATGAGGGCGTGATTTCTCCCTTTCAAATGCAATGCATTGTGGAAGGAGATACAATCTGATTAGTTATTAATGCTACTTTTTTTTTTATCTGCCCAGCCAACATTTTCACTGACCCTACTATAAAATAACAAATATACATGATTTTTTTAACATATTAATAATTTTTAATAAACATTTCTTTCAAAAGTTTTAAATATAGTTGTCATATGTGTGTGTCAAATATTAAACATATATATAAATCATAATATAAATATAAGTAATATAAATTATATTTAAATGTATACATTTTAGATATGTTGTATATACACATATATACACACAAATTATATGAAAATACAAATATAAAATAGTTTATTAAGCTTTTAATTTGCAATTCTAGCTATAATGTATCCAGCAATAAAATCCATAAAGGCAAAATTAATTTACAGCATGTGCAAATGGCCTACTGGGAAAATGTACATTTAGTCTGGTTTTGTGCATTCTGTGGCAATGCAAATTCAATCAAACCAAAAACTGCTTAAGGGAAGTTTTAAGCAAGACCAAAAAAGCAAGATGTTTAACATTAGAATCAGACGGGCAAATAGACAAACCACCCAAACTTCCGCAATATAGTGCAACCAGCCCACGGAAGCTAACAGAACCATGAAACTTACATGAGAATGAGTTATGAAGCGTTGTGAGATTTGAGATACAAGTGTGTGTGTGGGGGTTAACTTAGATATGCTTTGGGGACAAAGTTGTGCCAAGAAATGAGTGAAATCTGACCACAAAAAAAAAAAAATTCCTTTGGGAAGTACAAGGATGTACTTAAAGACAAAAATTATTCATAAATAGCAAATGTTTGGTCTAGTTGTAGTTATATATAAATAATTTTATATTTAAAAATATATTTGATATTATATGGTATGCTCATATATATATGATATATAGCTAGCTAGGTACGTGTGTGTGTGTGTGTGTGTGTGTGTGTGTGTGTGTGTGTGTGTGTGTGTGTGTGTGTGTGTGTGTGTGTGTGTGTGTGTGTGTGTGTGTGTGTGTGTGTTCAGTCCTGAAGTATTCAAAGCAGCTGAGAACTTGAGAACAGATCTAAATGTGTTTCTTCAGATATCAGGAGCTGGTTGAGTGGTCTTGCGAAAGCTTTGCAGTTCTGTCTGACAGAAGAGAAAACGGGTAACTGTCTTACCTTCTGCTCTCCTCCGGCAGGATGAAAAGCTCTGCAGAGAGAAAATTAGAGAATGAATTCACTTACGCTCTTTAATAAAATGACTCATTTCACTGAAATGTTTAAAATGTTAACTATGGAGAGTCTAATGGATCAACACTGAACAGTCATTTGTGCCAAATTCAACAAGTCTCATGATGGGAATTCAATTGGTTCTTCCTGGCTCCCAAATCCCATTTTATCAGTCTGAATGTAATGCTGCAGCTGTATGTGTGGATTAATACCTGATGTCTGTCCAAATGTTTTTGAATAGACACATGTGACTCAAACATGTGGAATAGCAACAAATCAGATATGGATAAATAAGAAAAAAATCTAGTTATTAAAGTCACAAACAGTTTAAAACACCTTTTCAAACTGTTTTTTTTCCCCCCTCTTGAGCTCATTCTCTTAACAATTAGCACACAAAAAAAACACACAAAAAAAGACCGAAGACCACTCTTTAGTACCCCAAAGTACCATGGTATTAGCACTCAAAACCATCACTGTACTCAAGATAATCACTGTATTCTGTCCTAAACTGGACTGTCTAGGTTAGTTTGACTGGGCTGGAAAAAATGTTGCATTCCATCAGCTGCCTCCCTGAGTCTGCATTTCCTGTGCCTATACACCACTTCCTGTGACAGTGATGGTGTCCTTTTGCACACTGGGCTGCTTACAGATAACAGCTCAGAGAGAAAATGTAGAAGAAAATAGCACAACCGGGCTGTTTTACAAAAGTGATATGTTCCAGGAAATGAACATCGTCCAGTGCAACTGACAATATGCAATATATTTTCCCACAAGCAAAATAAATCAACAAATCAATTAATTAATTATTTTTTTTAAAAACCTTGCAATGTTTTCCTAAAAATGTATTATACCCGCTTTCCTTCAATTTAAGATGGAATGAAAACTAATGACAATTAAAAAATTACGGTTCGTCCTGCCCGATCAGTTTTACATGGAGAATGTTGCATGATGGGAAAATTAACAATAACAATAGGGTTTCAGCACTGAAGTGCTTGAACCCCTAATAAATATGCAGAAAATCAACATGAAATTGAATTTGCAAGCCGTATTACATCCAATACACAACATATTTCCAGACAGCCTGTACCTAAAACTTAGTTTAAGGAAACCAGCTACTGGCTTTTGGTTAATAGTCTGTGTGGCTGTTCAGCTGACATTACATAGATAACCCTGTTTCAGTGGCAAGAGCAAGCTATTGTATTTCGACAAAAGATTAAGACAAACATGTAAAGACAAATCAATTCTAACTTCACATTGAACTTAATGCTCTAAACAAACACTTCACTAACCAAAACACACAGGAAGGGCGAACTAGGACAATGATCTAAAGCAATACCACTAAAAAGACACTTTATGTTTTAAAGTACCCTTGCAAACCACATTTGAAGAGGTTTCCCAAACGGCTATGTAAACCAAAAACGACACCACCCTCTGTAATAAAAGTATATCCCAGAGTAAATACAGACATGTTCAGACATTTGTCTTCAAGCATGCCTTTCCATGGGATGTAAACACTGTAATTTATCTGTGATGCACAACAACAGACAGATACACTGACATGTCTGACAACCAAAGCACCCAAAACAACAGTCAAGATACTAGACATCTATCGGCATACTGGGCAAAGGGGTAATTATGAACACTGATAAACAGATGTTTTCACAGTTATGTCAAAACAAACTCCACAAAAATGTCAAGAAATGACATCACTTAACCACCAGCAAAATGACTCATAAGGACACGCCCACTTTCATTCACACCTCCAATCAGCTCATTCCGTCCCCCAGCATTCAAACTAATTGGGGCCTGTGACAAAGAGCTGTCTGGAGAATCGGCTGGTCTCTGCATCGGCAACATTTGACAGAACTGAACTCATTCATTTATGTCCTCCCTCAAACCAGGGGATGTTATAGAGACAATGACAATCCCTCTCTGATCTGAAACAGCTTTCATATCCAGGTGAATCTCACTAAGAAATGTATGCATCATATTTCACCACAAAATCCCAAAAAAGGGAGAACAAAAGAGGAAATTATAGTAGTTTGCATAAAGAAAATGATGCCTACTTTAGGACCATTTGAGACCATCATTCTCATAAATTCTTATTACTATAATGTTAAGGGGGGGTTTTGTCTTCATTTCAATACTACAATGATGTATACTAGCAAATATACTTAGTAACTAAATACATATTTCATGTGGGGTTTTTTTTAGAAAAGGAATGTCTGTGCTTAATGAAATACAGTATATATATATATATACACACACACACACTGTATAGCATCTTAATAGGTTAATTAATAGGGTTCATTTTGTTTATGCAAAATTACATAAATAATATAACAAATATAAATACAAAATAAAAACATGCTATTTAAAAGGTATACTGTGACTTTATTCAAAATTGACAAAATCTATATAATGAGCAATCCATATCATGATTCCATCTTCCAAACGTATTTTTTTTTTCTTATCCTAAATCACTACGGTACACTAATAATAAATGCTTATATTTGAAGTATTTTAGACCGAGAAGGACAACCGCTGCGGTGTAGCCCAGTACCTGCGTGACTCGTCATGGACATAAAATGAGAGAAGTAACTCTGGCTACAATGTTCTTCCACAAGTCTCATGCTGTTTTGTTTATTAACCACTAGAGCATCGAAAGTTACATAGTGTACCTTTAATTACTCCCATCTAAAATATACTACCGGGTATACACAAATTTCTGGGTGAAACATGACACCGACAGTGTCCAAAATCAAATACTTCCCTATTATATAGTATGCGAAAAACATTACGCCACGAAAGTAGTACTTCCGATACACAGTATTCGAAAAACAGTAGGCAAAAAGTCCCAGGAGATTCTGAAATGTGCATTTGATGGACACTTTACTATCCCATGAGGCCACGGGAGAGGATTTGTAAATGGCAGTGAAGCGATGCAATTGATGCTGGTAGGTCGCATGACAGTAACAATATAGTACATCCGAATTTCATTCATACTACCCACATTCATACTAAATAAAACATACTTTTTCACGGTCACGAAAGTAAATTGAAATTCAGATGAACTTGACAGTTTTCATGAGATTTGCCAGTGAAAACAGACGAACAGTAACTTTTACATATAAATATAGTCATGCAAATACTGTTTGAGCTAAGCCATGTTTTATCGAGGGAGACGCAATTCTAATAACTCAAGTGCACGTTTTTATCCGTCTTCTCTTAAACAGGCCATTACTAACCGCTACAAGAGCTTACCTATGTGATGACATATAAATGATTCTCGCACACCTAAAAAAGGAAGAAAACCACATTCATAACTGCGGTTTGGCCCATTAAACAGGCTCTTCGTCATCTTGTGTTGATCACAGGGACGGCTTAATGACAGAGCAGGAAGGAGTGCATCTGTCACTCTGCAGCTATACTCCTCTTTTCCCATTACTCATCGCTTAACCACAGACACTAGACTCTTTCCACCAGTAGCTCCTGTTCTGTCTGAGGGCAGTAAGGTCCATTAGCTTTCCTTTTTTGGGCCCTTTCTGCAGCTTCCCAAAAGGAGTGCAATATAAGCGATTTGAGAATTGTGTCCTGAGGCACAAGATGAGTTTTCCCATCTCCAAGCTGAAAAGTGAAGGGCAACTCAAGTCACAGAGTTAGCACTCTTTCTCCAGCTTATCTGCTCTACCTTTAGCCCAGGGTCATCTGAGCCACCGGACAGTTTTATTACACAGCATTAGAGTGAATTTATAAGATTTGTTCTATGTATTTAATACCGGCCTTAAAATTTATTTGCACAACACAAGAGGCCTGAAGATCTAGAAGCCATTTAATTCAGCTTAAATGCCACACAAGATCCCATGTCAAGTTATCAACACAATTGCCATGGAAACAGGCAAAAGACCTTTTCATTTGGTATATCTCGATAGATCTGCACTCTAGACACAATTTTGGGCCAAATTAGTTTGAATTAGTAACCATTTAAAAGTCACATTGACATTTTCAAAACAACAGACCAAAATTAGATGCTACATATCACAAGAGCACAAGAATGACTGCACAGTTTTATGTGGCCTTGGTTTTAAAGTATCTTTCCCATTGATTTTACATTAATGCATCTGGAAGAGGTTTTATCCACAGCGAATTTACAGCGCATCAGTTTGTGTATTCCCTGTGATTCAAGTCTACGGTCTTGGCGTTGCGTACCATGATTTTCAAACTGAGCTACACATTTTCCATAGGCATTAAAAAACACACACACACACACACACAGACACTTTAGCGTTCTAAGATCCACACCAACCAGCTCCAAGATAAATCGTAACATTTGAAAAAATAAATAAAAAAAATACTAAGTTATATACTGTTAAAGTAAATATATTGATATTTTGTATTATTTTTCAAATTTTTAGAAATTATTTGAAGTTTTAGTAATTTGGTTATATGCTTGTCATTTTTATATATATATATATATATATATATATATATATATATATATATATATATATATATATATCACAGAAACAGAGCTACACCAACCTTAGAGCTTGTGGCAAGTTTATCTTAAAAGTTGTCATCAATATAAATACATTTTTCTATGAAGAAAATTAATTGGATACAATTATTTTTTTCACATCTGGCGTCCTGTTGTTGCACCCTATAGGCAATGGTTTTGGCATCCTTAACAAAACGATGGTAAACCCATATAAACAGACAATTACATTGAATGAAAGGGTAGTACTCTTTACAGGGATCTATTAACTAAAGCAAATGGTGTCCAACTAGTCTTTTTTTCAAAGCCCCTCAAAGCTCTTTGAAAGTTGTAGACATCTAAATACATTTGTTTAGTTGTTTCTAATGCAACACATGTTGTAAAATTCACACTCTATCTTTCAAGACTGTAATAAAAGGGGTTTTGAGTGATGCATTAACCAGAGAACTCAATTTCCTGTTAAGTCATCCTCTCCCCCGTCATGTGATACTGAAACTCAAAGACACTGATGAAAGACGCTGAGTATATGTGTGTGTGTACCTGCTCAGAGTGAGTGTGAGGGAGTCGGTTGCGGCTCTGATCTTGTTCTGTGCCTCCACATGGGTCATCTCCTCTGCGTTGGCCTCAGAGATGGATACCACCCAATCTCCAACACCCACTCCGGCCTGGGCCGCCTTGCCGTCTGGGGTCAGCTGAAACAGCCACAGAGAACAAACATTAGTCACGCTCTGTCTAATGAAGTGTCAGGAGAAGACTTTCAGCTAACCCAAAACATTTCAAATCGAAACCAGATTTTCCCATTTTTTGAAGCAAGTGAGTGGTGCTGAAAACAAACACAATACAGGGGTGTTGTAAGCATACCTGTCAAGTATCCCGTTTTGGCCGGGAAAGTCCCGTATTTTACCCTTCTTTCCCGCCGTCCTCCCGTATTAGTGTTTTCCCGTAAATCTCCCGTATTTTAACCTGCGTTATTGAAAAATAATAATACCCCGGGCGGAGTAAAAAAAAAAAAAAAACATTCCCACTCGGAGCTCTGTCACTAGCCTCGCGATAACTACAGGTACTGTAGGTGGCAGTGTCGCGAGGTTAGTGCTCAGATGATGAGTGACAACGCGGAAAAAAACAAAAAAAACAAAAAAAAAAACAGAGTCGGATGATCTACGCTATGATATGACAGAGCAAGGCACTCCTGCCAAAAAAACAAAACCCTCATGTACTAAATACCGCGATCAATGGGATAGCGAATTTACTTTTCTGAAGAGGAGCAGGGTGGGGGACAGTCACGGTCACGGTTAGCATCTCACACGGGGAAGGAGCATGGTACGAAAGATTGTTACAGAGAATAGGATGACGTTAGACAACAGAACTGTTTGCTACTCTCATGTAAAATTAACCACTCTGGCCCAGCCCACAAATACACTCCTTCCAAAACAGTTAATACAAAGTCTGCAACAAATTTGTTCAATAACTCACTAAAAGAGTAAAGAAAAGTTATGTGAAATGAAAAGAAAAACTGCAAATGAAAAGCAATGTGAAATGAAAATAATGTGTGGAATGAAAATAAAATGTAAATGTAAAGACAAGCAATGTTAAATGAACAGAAAATATGCAAATAAGCCTTTAAATAATGCTCTTAATATATATATACCATATATATATGTGTGTGTGTGTGTTTTAATTAACACCTGTCTTAAAATGTAAGGGATACTGGAGCTTGGTTGGGGTGGTGGGACTGATCGAGGTGGGCGCCGGAAAATTTCCCTTATTTTCAAATCCAAAACTTGACAGGTATGGTTGTAAGTGGTTGCCAGGGTGCCAGGTTTCTAAAGCACATTTGTATGTGGTTGCTAGGGTATTCTGGGTAATTACTAGGCAGTTGATTAATAACCAAAGCCATAAGTGCTCACCCCCAAGTCTCTATGACTTTTCTGGTCTAAACATATGGCTATTCTCACACCTTCTACAGTATGTACATTTATAGGAGTTTTAGCTTGTTTTCTTGACAGAAAATTTCCATCTGTCAAGTTCAAGTACTAAAATGACTGAATTAAAACTCAAACTGATAATACTAAATAAATCATTTTAAATAATTAAATTCTATTCAAAATGTTTTTAAACAAAAAACTAATAAAATGAGAAAAGACATAACAAAATGACTAAAATTGTATTAAAATGAAACCTGAAAATATAAAACTAGCATGATGCAGGACAAGCTTTCGGTTAAAGTTTAATACTTAAGGTTAGCTTATTGAAGTTCCTAACCCCTAGCATGAACCATAGCAATATTAATGCCCACCTTAACACCACTACTATGAATCTCCAAAGGAATAAACTCATTTATTTAATATGTAAAAGCTGATGAATGTAATATATTTTGACCCAGATTCTGAAAATGCCTAAATTCAGGGCTCTTCTCAGTTGAGAAGATTAAAATGAGAACATTTCTCTGAACCTGCAAACCTGACCTGTTTATTTGAAAAATAAATGGATATTAGCCAACCACACACCTCATGCTGAACTATTCAAAACCACGTCAACTCTAAAACCACAGCAGTGAAAGAAGCAGCACACCTAACTACCAATCAATCAAACCCTACCACACAAGAACAAACACACCTGAGAGGAAGTGAAGTCTACAGACAAACAGAACTCACAATGTAATACTGTTGATAAATCGAGATAGGTCCGACTGCAGAACCGCAGAACCATACGTCATAGCAGTGTGGGCGTGAAGTGGGCGTGGGCGGAAGTGGGCGTGGCCAGGCATTGCGCTACTTCTGTGATTTAGAACGTTTTAAAGTTTAAAACAATGCTATTATAAATATTTGTTTAAACGATTTAATTAAAGATATGTTTAAGATGTGTGTATATATATATATATATATATATATATATAGTTGTGTGTATATATACAGGTGAAACTCGAAAAATCAGAATATTGTGCAAAAGTTCATGTAATTCAGTAATTCAAATTAAAAGGTGAAACTAATATATTTAGTCGCCTATATATAACTACATACATATGCATGATTATACTTTTCAGAGGGCCGACATTTCTGTATTTAAAATCCTTTTTTGTATTGATTTCATGTAATATTCTAATTTTCTGAGATTTTAAATTTGGGGTTTTCATAATCTGTAAGCCATAATCATCAAAATGATAACTTTTGCACGATATTCGAATTTTTCGAGTTTCACCTGTATGTATATATATATATATATATCAAATATTATAAAATATAATAATTATTTGTCCTATTAACAAAAGACAATATACTACTATTAAAAATGCTTTTCAATTCAATCAAATGTTCAAGCTTTGTTTTAATTTTATTATTAATTTTGTTTAAAGCTTTATTCAATTTATATTGTTCATTTGACACAACAAATGGATAAAGTATAATTTTAACTTTTAAAAAACTATTTTGTTAATACTCAACCATTTCACAACTAACAATTTTTTTTCATAGACCAAACAACATAATTCTATGGTGGATTGAAACAAAAATTATTAATTAAATACAATTATTTTTTTCCTCTGAAATGGCAAAAGCATCACACACAGATGTACCTGCTCTAAATAAATAATAGTAATTAAATTAAATAAAAAAATCGAACTAAATAAAATAAATTATAAAAAACAAAATCAAACCAAAGAAAATAAAAGCGAGTGTCATGACGAAAGGCGCCTCAGGAATCATCAGGATTAACTCCATGTGTATGGAGTTTTGATCTATTTAGTTTATTTGTCACTTGAGAAGTATTGTTAAATGTGTGCCTGCATAACTTTAATAAGATTTATTTTCTTTGGTTTGATTTTGTTTTATATAATTTATTTATTTTATTTATTTTGATTTTATATTTTGATTTAATTACTATTATTTATTTGGAGCAGGTACAGCTAGTGTGTGATGCTTTTGCTATTTCAGAGGGGGGAAAAACATATTTTATTTAAAAAATGCTTTTCAATTAAATCAAATGTTCAAATGCTCAAGCTTTGTTTTCGTTTTATTATTTTGTTTGTTTTAAGCTTTGTTCAATTTATATTGTTAATCATTTGACACAAAACAGATGCATAAAGTATCATTTTAACTTAAAAAACACTATTAACATTTGTTAATAGGCTACATTGCCTGTCTTTTGTTAATAGGACAAAACATAGTTATTATACTTTATAATTTTATAAATATTATATTTTATAATATTTGATATATATATATATATATATATATATATATATATATATAGGCCTATCTCTTAAATATACATATTTAATGAAATCGTTAAAAAATATATTCATAATAGCATTGTTTTAAACTTTGAAACGTTCTAAAACACAGAAGTAGCGCAATGCCTGGCCACGCCCACTTCCGGCATCAGACGGTTAGGCTGGCGCTGTCATCCTCACACTGCTATGACGTATGGTTCTGCGGTTCTGCAGTCGGTTACTATTGGATAAATCCAGATGATAAATCCACACAAAAGCCAGTCTAAAATAATCCAGCACTTTAACACAGCATTGACTTTTACAGTCTCACTGTGCAGTGCTTTCAGATAAGGCCATCTTGGCAATAAAGCGAGCTACAGCAGATAAATCACTCAGAAAAAGTCCAGAGGCGTCGCCCAAAAGGGAAAGTGAATAGAATGTAGGGAAATATACAAATGCCGGTGTTACATGAAAATGAACATTCAAAATGTTCTACTGCTGTCTGACTCTGTGTGTACAATTTGAATGGGGAAATGATGTTCTGCCATGTCTAGAAACATATGAGTCACGTCCATGTGAATATCACTGACGTGCTAAAGAAGAACATATGTCCCAGATTTAAGTGTATATTGTTCACCACTGGAATAGCACAACCAAAATGTGAAACTCCAAGGCTTAGGTCAACCTGTGTCTGATGCCGTCTAGGAAAATAAGACCAGCAACAGTTTCAGATAACTACTGAGCAAAGTGTGAACGTCACACACTGATGACAAAGCACACAACCTAGAACCCGTCAAACTGATCCGCCATATAAAATTTCTAAACATTAATTCCAAACCATGCGTGCTCCGACAAGCTTTGGAGGAATTTCTCTGACCTCTTGTTGATCTGGCAAGCAGTTCAGCTAGATTTCCGCTGGAGATTAACATTTATGAGGAAACTTTGCTCAAAAATCCCACTGAAACGGTGAATAGGAAAGATTCGAGTCCCAGCCTAAAGCTAAAAGGTACACTCAAAAAGAGAAGTCTGGAGAATATCTGTTAGCATTCCCATTCATTTTGATCATAGTTGCTCTGCTTTTAAATGGCCAGGCATCAATGAAGAAAGATGCTTTTTGAGCCAGATGGTTTAACAGGATCATGAGAAACCTTAACCCTGTGGACCCAAACATCACCACCACATTTGGCAACAAATAAAAGCAACTCAAAATGCAAAATGCTGCGCATCATTAATAGCACTTAGTCTGTGTAATAAGATAATAAGACATTTGGTGGTAGCACCCCTAATGAGATCCAGCTTTTGCTATTGGCATGTATTTGAATGCAATGCACATGGTCTGTCCTCATGTCTATATAAAGCTGTACCCAAAGTTTTACCATCTGCTCTGGACATTTTAGGCTCCCTATCCCTCCATTCTCCAAGTTCTACCACGTTTCCGGTTTCGACCGCCTGCTATTCACTTCAACAAACATTTACAAGTTTACAACTCTGCTGAGCTCTGAATTGGAATCCGGAGTTAGACAGCACTGGGGGAAGAGAACAAAAGTTATTGTCCTCGAGCCTCAGCCCTCAACAGTCTGTTTGAGACCATGCAAATATTTATGAAACATAAGAAGCATTGTGACGTCGTCAGGACATCATGAGGAAATGGCTGCGGTTTGAAAAACAATCCTGCAGAAAGTCCTCCCTCAGGTGTAGCGCTTTGGTAAGCGTACAGGAAACGGACTGTTGGTCTGCACAATTTGGCCAAAACTTTTATAAGCATTTCACTATATAATAATAATTATTAGTATTATTAAAAATGCTGTTGAAATATTTCATGGCAAAATAAGAGTATTTAAGAAAAATATAATAATTGTTATTTATTATTTTTTAACAAATACACATTTATTACTATTGTAATATTTTAACATAAAAAAATAAGAGCATTTAGTAATAAAATAAGCAGTGTTGTCACTGGTTCCTTCAAGATTTTTCTGATGGGTTTTATAATGAAGTTTTTCAATTTATGAGTAAAATAAAGCCTGTGATGAACATACATTGACATTTTGTTCTACAACGTAAACTGAACACTCTCACACCCCAAACTGTCTTGTTACTGATTAGAAATACGCTTTCATAAATAAACATAACTGATTCAATATTCACGTTTTCGGTATGGGTGTGTGTAGTTTTCTAAAACCCCATAGAGGAACCAGCGGCAAATTAGTCTTCTGGGTTCTGATGTCATTTGTCAGAATGCAAAGAAGAGGGAAAAGGAGAAGGAACGCGTAAAAGTCCCGAATTTACATTGGAAAAGCCTTCGAAAGCTGGCGAGAACTCCGCCGGCAGAAGGGCTATCCAATCCGACTTTCAGGTAGTTCTGTTTTTGCTGGACAGGTGGGTAAATCCAGTTTGGTTTTTCTAAATGGACTTTCGTGTTCGCCTAACAAACAAAAGGATATAATTAGCTAGAACAATGCAGTCATTGCTAACTTTGATGAATACAACATATAGGTTTCTAGCAGCTAGCTATCGATCTCTATTGTAAATGATCAAGCAAACTCACAGGGCGACACTTTGTGTGAATGATTGTTTTCACCAACTGTTTATGAATTTGAATGTTCACTCATAGCCTATTGACAACTTTGACTAAATGGGTTTACGACGGAGCCGTGGTTTATGCTTATTGGGAAACCCGAAGCTATTAACTTGCTATTTTTGGATCCTTGTATGGGAGCTAAAGTTATAACCTCAAGTGGCGAACCGTTTTATCGTGTTTTTCTGGTCTGCATTATATGAAAGCATTTATCTAACTTGGCGACATTACACCTTGAATGAAGTATCAGTAAAACTACAGGGGGAGGGGATGGGATGGGGGAGGGTGTAGCTAGCCTCCGTTTTGTTTGACAATACTTTGAACGTCAACAAGAAGTGACGTCACCCAACATCGCTTAGAGCCCCTTTAAACAAATGGAAACGTTCAAACTGTATTCTTTGACAAAGATTGTTTTAGTAACTCAGTAGCCTATGCTTTTTTAATGTTTGTTTGGTGTAATATTTGTGAATTTGATTATGTAGCCTACTTATCCATTTTCTTGCGAGTGCCGTCAAGAGTACTCTCTGGTGCTGTGCACTTGCCCCGAGACTCCGCCCACATGCTGTTCTGATTGGCTGTGGGTTTTGATTGATTTTGATGCATCTCGCAGTCATGTCGCGTCTAGTGTGGACAGACAAATTATTTATCGCTGGAATTTTATCGCATCGCGTCTGGTTAGGACATGATGTAAGCCATATTGTGATTTTGATCAAAATTAGCCAACATTTTCAAAAAGCACCATAAAAGTAGTCTGTGTGACTTCAGTGATTTATTCTAAGTCAACAATACTTTTATGGTGCTTTTAGTCATTTTAGATCTTCCCTGGTCACTATTCACTTTCAAAGGGAAAGAGCAGTGCAAACATTCTGCCAAACATCTATTTGTGGTCTGTGGATGGGGGGGAACAAAATCGTGAAAGTGAGTTAATGACAGGATTTGTTTTGTTTTTTCATTTTTGGTTGTACTAACCCTTTAAAAGTAAACGCTTAGGAAAATGGGCACACACACACAAAAATAAAAGGTTGAGAGACAAAAGAGAAAGAAAGAAGACAGGGGAACGTGGACGGCTGAGTATGCAGATAAAGCTGATGGACACGGCCACCTGTGATCCTGGCTCAAGTTCAGAACCCAGCTGTTCCTAGACTTGAGTCTGGTGGCAGTTAAGTGCTGCGCTAAGACCTTTTACAAGTCAAAGGGGGAAGAGTAGAGAAACCTTAAACCCTCTGACATCAATGTGCCGGACGACACAAGAAAATACACTCGTATAAACAGCTACAAATGAGGACGGCAGCCATATTAGATGTTCAATGGAGGATGATTTGGGTCACAATCAACAATAAGAATAGACTCTTTGACATATCCCATGTATGTCCTGGATATCCGATGCTAAATACTCTTTAAAATCATGGCCCATTTACAACTTTCTACCCCAGACACGCAGCGGCCTATCCTTTTGTCCTTGATCGTGCTGAAAGTTTATGTGGTGACCCTAAAGATCACCCCGTTAAAATCCTTGTCGCATTTCACTTTCCATTTCCTTTTGGGGGGCTGGAAGACTATGGGCCTCAGTGCAATTGCGTCAGCTGATACGAGTGAGCCATAAATATCTTGGATGTA
Source organism: Rhinichthys klamathensis goyatoka (assembly GCF_029890125.1). NCBI lineage: Eukaryota > Metazoa > Chordata > Actinopteri > Cypriniformes > Leuciscidae > Rhinichthys > Rhinichthys klamathensis. The sequence continues at coordinate 789,024 of NW_026606718.1, forward strand.
AGAGCCAAGCTTTAAACCAAACTGTCTTCAGAGGTCTCCTAGAGCAGCCACTGCCACGCTGGCTAACAAGCCCTCCAAAAGCAAACAAACGTATTGACAAACTTTGTTAAAATGACTGTGACAAACTCAGATGATTAGGTCCACAGGCCAGAGACACTGGGAATACGATCAGTAAACCAAGAACAACTAAATGTTTCTCATGAGGAACGTCAAGTAAATCTCTCTCTTTTATTTTGTTAAAGTAATAATTCAGCCAAAAGGGAAATGCTGTCATTGTTCACTCACGTCGTTGCAAAACCATATAGACCTGCTCTTTTTTTTCTCTTTTCTGAGGAAGACAAAACTAAATTTTTAAATAATCTTTATGACAGTTCTTGGTGATGAGAGCAATGAAGCCCAAAACAAATTACACAAATATATTTTGACAGTCGTCTACTTGTGTGCTTTACTCTCAGAGGAACAGACCAAAATGTAGGTAGTTATTCACTGAAAACCCCACATTCCGCTGTAGCTCTGCCTTTTTAAAAAATCGGATTCTGAATATGAACGCGAAAGATTATCGGTGAATAAGAATTTCATTTTCTTTCATTTTCTTGACAACCATGGGAACCCTGAACAGTACTAGTACAGAAAAGAGCCGTGCAAATATTCTTTAAAATTACTATTTTTGAGTTCCACTGAAATAAGACCATAAAGGATTATAAGGGCACAGAACATTTAATTTTATAAAATTTTTAACATAAATGTAAAACTATAAACATTATTAGCCAATAGAGGGAAATTCTCATTCTAGAGAATATATGACTGCTGAACAAAATAAGTGAGCATAGATTTAGTCAACAGTATTTTAGGTCTGTTTTCCAGAAAGAGAAAAAAAAGACAGTTCACTTATATTTGATACAAATCGGATTATGTCAACTTTTAAAAGCACACTAGCATGTAGATGGCCTAAAGGCTAACAGTCATTGACTAAAAGCCACAAAACTCCCATTTTGATTTTATGGGGTCTCTAACCTCCAGAGTAATATGCACAAAGTAATAAATGTCTTCAATGGAGCAGCTTCAGTTCGGGTTAACGTCACAGAGCTGGAACCCCAGGGAACAAAAATCACAAAAAGAAAACTCAAACTGTTCTCTAATCTTCTAAAGATTACATCATACATAATTTTCTAATTGCAGTTGTTTAATTTGATGAATGGTATTTTGCCTGCTAATGCAAACCAGACGGACATCCACTGAAGCAAATGCAAATCATAACATTTGTACACTGCAATCATTATGGATTTCACAGCTAGTACACACAGATCCAACTGTTTGTGTGTGTCATCTCATCTGTAGGTTTCACTTCCATTGATTTAACCAGGAAAGTATTCCTTTGAGGTCCAAGAACCATGTCATCTGGTTTTGGGAATGATGACTGGAGACATTAATGGATAGTGGGTACAAAAGCAGACAAAGGGCTGCTCTGTTGCCAGAAATAGGAAAGCAATGTTAAAATCCCAGGAATGCTGAAGAAATGTGCCGAGGTGTCCAATGGAAAGCGAACAGGAGGAGGAGGAGGAGCAAAAAAGGGAAATGCTCAGAGAAATATTAAGGCCAGTCCAGTTTCCAAATGCCATCAGCTGATGAACTCGATCCATATTTATGACATGGGGAAAATACAGTCGCTAATGCTGCTAGACTGTATTAGTAATGTGGGACTGGGGTTGTTTTTAGTTGTTAGGGTGTTACTAGGTGGTTACTTAATGGCCCAAGTCAAAAGAGACCAAACAAAAGACATTCTGGTCCCTAAATATAGCTTGGGTCCCTCATTTAATGGAAGTCTCTGGGATTTCTGTGCTTTTGCAAAACCAGAATCACCAGATTGCTTAGAAAAGCACCTCTCCTCAAAGACTATCATTCGTTTATATAGCACAAGCGGTGCAAAATGAGTTAGATGCCAAAGTTTAAAACACAGTATTAGTGGTTTGTTCAAATCAAGTACCACTAATTATTGTGTATAACAGCAATAGTTTAAGCAGTCCTCTATAAATAAGCCACTATGTTCCATTTCATCATTCTCCTGTTTGAATGGCCAGCCTTGTGTGCATCAGCACATAATACCTCACTCTTTAACCTCTTTGTTCACCCATTGAGGAGAAGGGGGGAAACAGACCACCCATATTCAGATTGCTCCCCTTTAAAACCTGTGGACAGAGCTTATCTTCATTAACTCACGGTCTGTTTCAACCCAGCGTGATTTAACACTGCATAACTCAACAGTACGGCAATGTAGAAGGGTGTAGCCTTCTGTCAAGATGAATGAATCACCGTCCTTCATATCAGACTATACAAATCACCTTTAACAGCATAGTGTAATCTCAAACGACAGAACAAACACACCTAATGAGGCACAGTAATGACTGGGTGATGTCAACCAGAACATAGGAAGCTGTCCGACTGTAACATTCCTGTGAAAATTAAAAGGGACACCAGGCAGGAATCCCGTTTTTGTCAAACAGTGACCCCTAGAGTCGCTGTGGAGAACTTGTATTTAACGTTAATGTCGTAAATACCACTCACGCAGAGCGTGACGTATTACATAGTATACAATAGTACATTGTTTAATTTGTCGTTTAATGAGATCTAATGTTTTCACGTGATTAAATACATAGATCCGACAATTATCCCCATGAACTTTGGAAGGGGTCATTTAATGGTACATGCACTTTTACTAGTTGATTGTACTGAAATGTGTGTTGGCAGTGCCAGCACACAAACATCATAAAATGATAAAAATCCATCCAGTGTTTTTGTTTTAATCTCCTTATATGTTTTCCCCTGTCTCAAATCGAGCCGTTCGAGCCTGTGACGTCACACGGTCGGACGCCGCTCCTGCGATTGTTGATTGACAGCCGGGTTTCAACACAGACCCGCCCTCGCTCGTGAGAGCTGTCAATCATAGTCTGCGCGGACCGGCGCGGTCATTGTTGATATGCTGGAGCACTGTCTATGAGCAGAATGGCGTCTAAGCGATTGTGGTGTTCTGTTCTTGGGTGTAATAACGAACACAGCAGTCATTTTAATGTTCCTAAATCCGAACCGCTGAAGACGCAGTGGCTGAGTTTGTTTTCGAAGGGAATATTCCCCACGAGCAACGTCAATGCTTTCATATTTGCGCAAATCATTTCACACACCAGACTGCTTATAAACGAGGAGGGTCAGTATAAAGCTGGTTTTGCTAAGAAGCTGCTCCTGGACCGGTACCAACTATTCGTGTTCCTGCTGAACCTCCAAAATAACTGAAGTGAGTGTAACGTTTTATTAATCTTTAATATTTATAATAATCTTTGCAAATCGCTAGATGCACGCTTCACAATGAATGCGTCTAAGGTTTACACTCAGGGTACATTACGGCATGTTTTCTATGTACGACGTTCTCAATATAATTCATAATCCCACGACTATAATGAACAACGCGTTATGGTTATTGTGTTACAAACGGTGTACACAGAACAGAGGCGGGGTGAGCAAAGCTCATTATCATTTAAAGCTCCTGTAGGTAACTTTTGAAAACATGTATTTGCTAAAACTGTCATTATGTCCTGACAGTAGAATATGAGACAGATAATCTGTGTAAAAATCAAGCTCCTCTGGCTCCTCCCAGTGGTCCTATTGCCATTTGCAAGAAATACACGCTCCCGGTCAAAAACAACCAATCAGAGCCAGGAGGAATGTCTCAGCAGTGTCAATCACGCTCGTGTACGCGCTGATCACACCCCTCTCTTGCACAGCGCGAGCGCCGGAGCGCGAGCCGTCGTTCAAACTCAAGATTGCCGGCGTGCTGCAGCTGTGCTTATGACCAATTCTCGAGTGACACCTGCTCATAAAACAAAGAGGTAAAAGGAAAAAGACCGATGACGATAAACAAGCGAAAAAGAAAGAATTACACAGAGCCCATTGACTCCGTGTCAAAACTCTAGCCGCATAACATGTAGATAAAATGTCACGCGCTCTGCTAAGCAACAATTGAAACCTGCTAATTCACTGGCTTGTCATGTTGCTGAAATAATGTACTAGCACACCTTATCTAGCATTATATATCGCTAGAATAATTACTATACTGTAACGTTAGTTACCGTTATATTAACGTTATCTTACTAGCTATTTATTACTTATAGAAAGAGTGCAACGTTATAAAGTTACATGTAGGCTATTGGAAAATACATAATGATTTGAGGACCAAGTTTGTAATCAAAGTATGGGCAGGCCATAGTCAATGTAAAGCATATTATTGACGTTTAGTCCCTATTAGTGAATGTGCCATATAACTTGTTATCCGCCGTCATCGGTGGCCCTGTTTACTAGCCTGCGCGTTCACGACAGGCTCCGCTGTGGAGGACGAGCTGTGGAGGACGAGCTGTAGCGCAGCAGAGAGCAAGGGGGTGGGACCTGTAAGTTGTGCTTGTTCAAATTTTCAGGCTAAGTCAACGTTTTCTCAAAACTCCCTACTGCAGCTTTAAAGTCATATACACTGAAACGGCGTGCTGAAAACAGAGCTGTTTTTGATCAAGTTTCCATTTCTTCGAATTAACGCTGAAGCGGTTCCTGCAGTTTAACTCAAAAAGAAGAATATATTCTTCATTTCCAAAATGATAGTCATCATTTTTGCTATGTTAGCTCTAGCGTGAGGAGATGCTGGTATCTGTTCAGTCCTGTAATGAAATCATTCTTTATAAACCCAAGACCCTGCAATGCACTTTATGAGAAGTTAAATCAGGCAAAGAATGACACGCACAGACACGCTTCTGCTATTGCATAACATCTGGCAACAGCAGGCGGCGTTATGGCCGGCTCACACACTGACGGATGAAGTCATCATTTTGACTGAAGCAGACATTTAAGGGAGTGTCAATGCAAGTCATCAACGCCGACAGACGTCTGAGGGCTAAACAGATGTACACGGCCATGTCAGAAAAAAAAAAAGGAAAATGGTGATAATGTTGTAAAAATCTGGCAGAGATGAAAACATAGAAAGTCCAGTTATTGTTCCTCAATATTTAGAAGCCGATATTAACATAAAATAATTTACAAGTAAATGAGGCTGTCGGGAAACTTTGGAATTTTTACACAAGTGAAATGCTCCTTTTGGTAACTTCTTCAGCCAAGTGGTAGTCATTACTCTCAAAATGGCAAAAAGAAAAAAGGCCAATGAATCAATATCAATCATTAAGAAGTACATGCAGATGTAGACAAGAAAAGCTATAAAGGACAAGACACATTACTTAATGCAATAAAACAAGAAGACACAAGACTTGTGAAGAGTGTCATTTCCGCTGCACTAGCATAACTTAGAGAAACTGCAAAAATGACTTTTCAAACTCGTCTGTCATTGGTTGAGCAAACAGACAGTCTTGCCCCAAGCTAATCCAATGTTCCAGTCTTGTGCTGGGGTGTTTCACAAACGAAGACGTAACTCGCAGCTTAACCACCGCACTACAATTCACCGTTGGAGAAATTAACTAGGCATTCGCAACGGTTTCCGTTAAAATGCTGAATCGTTGAACTACGATGGTAATGATGGAACATGCAACCATAGTTGGCTAACAATGCTTTTGGGAAACGCATCGCTAGTTAGGATGCTCAACAAACTGAGCAATGTTTTGAAGACAGTACAGAGTCACAATATTTAATGTTTTTCTGTGGAATCAACCTACGTACACGCATTGCCTTTATCAAAACCAAGGCCTCAATCGTCCCTATGGTATTCGTATACATACGAAATTACCTTTTAGGTTCACAACAGCACTAGCTACCAGAGCTGACATTGTGTGTATACTACAAACAACACTGCTCATATAAGGAATGGAAATTCTGCATCTGGACCTGATCTGTTCAATATGCTCCATTGGAGGTGCCATTAAGCCAAGATTCAATGACCTTAAAGAGAGAACAACGCATGCTGGAAACTAAACAAAGCTTAACATATCCTTGTGAGGAGACATCTGAATGGAGTTCTGAAGCAGCCCTTTTCTTATGGGGTTGATATCAAGCGGTGACATGTTTCTGAAGGAATGCAAGTGTTGAAATAGACCTCATGAAGCACCGAGCACACGGTTCTCGTTAACTCGATTGCATTTCCTTTTGAGTTTGTGTTTGATGTCTTTCTGCACGCAGAGACGGGACCGTAAACTAACACAGAATTGGTGCAAAACCTCATTAGGGGGATGAAAACACCTTGAGTGAGTGATGGATTCATGCTATCTAAAATGAAGTCTGCGAAACAAACATTTCATTTGTCAAACTGAAATGTTAAAGGGAACAAATGGGATGAATACATCATTAATATGCGGCTGACAGCTTAAGCTGATAAGAAAACATGTCTATTACCCATCGCTACATCCAAGATGAGGTCACTTACCCTGGACACGGTCAGGGGCATGTTGAAGTCCTTGCCTCCCTGAAGCCGAAAACCCCAGGGAGCAGGTCCGTTGAGTGTTACACAATATATATTCATGGCCTGAAGAGAAAACAAACAAAAGAGAGATTATGGTTTCATTCCATCATGTAGTAATAATATTACAAGTGATTCGGAGCTCCTAACAAGGCTAAAACCAAACATTCCAGAGCCACATACGTGAACAGTGTCTGGTATGCTGTTGATGTCTGACTGTGCGTGAATTAAACCCAACAACCAAGATATCTCGAGTACAACATTGAACAATATAATATATCAAAATTTACTCGCATACATAGAGTACACTCTCATAAAGCTAGCTATGTATACTAATACACTCGTAAAAAGGTTCTTTGGGAACGCAAAATGGATATGGCATCACTGTGAAAACCCTCTTTTAGAACCTTTCAAAGGCTTATATCGTAAACTATATTATCGAACAGCTCTTTAAAAGAAGTTGGATATAGAAGTATGTCCAACTTTATTCGCATACATACAGCATACTCACATAAAGCAACATACTTTATCGCCCAGCTCTAAGATATTAAAATGTCTGTAAAGCTGGTTTAAAACCCTGTGTATTGTAAAAAACACTACACACATAAAAAAAAATGACTTGACAACTAAACAAAAGTATAAACATCAGGTTTTAACAGATTTGGCTTGAGGTTAACAGCACTGAAACCATTTGAAAACACTTTTATTCCTGTGTGGTCAATTGTTAACGGCAGCGTTCGTGGAGACATTTGAGATTCGGCTTATTTAAATTAATTATCAGGTAAGTGACAGAAATAAGCACCTATACATTTCCATTTTGTGGTGAACTGCAAATTACTGGTCAGTGATCGACAATGAAAGAGCACATTATCTACACTCTAGCAAATCCATGAGTGAAAATGCAATATATTATGACAAACCAGCACATTTTAGTAGCTCAGCATAGATTTATAGCACTCACTGGCTGTTTGAAATAAGCATGAGCACATGACACGCTTATGCATGATGATATGATAGCAGATTCATTTAATAACTACTGGCACCTCCAGAAAATCATTGCATCACTGTTCATTATGTTACGGGTTGGTACAATATCAAATAGTAACATGACATAAAACTAAAAGCCAAGGACAAGCTGAGTCCCCAAAATCATGACATATCCCCCCTCCCTGTGACTTATAATCTCCAAACTCCAGTGGCTATCCTATCCCACACAGAGTTTCCCTGTTACAATGTGGCACTGCGCACACATACCTTATGCCACGGACCAAACTTGTCACCCAAACCTCCAGAGAACCAAGTGGAAATCTGGCACTGCAAGACAGCCTGACTTTCTCACTGCAGGCAAAGCTCAACTCCCTCCCTCCCCTCCTTCTTTGTGACACGGGTTCGCTCCACGTCTCTCTTACTCCACAGGCTATATAAGGAATGTAAAACTACACCAAACTATTTCAGCCCATCACCCACGAGTCACGGAGAGGGGGAAAGAGAGAGGGAGGGAGGGAAGGAAGAGAAAACATCTACTACCTCAGATTCTCTGGCTCTAGATGTAACATTTAAACCCATAAACTACCAGAAAAAGACATCAGAAGGCAGGTTGGATGGGTGGGAAGCCAAATGAACATTCCTCTCAATGTGAATAACATATGTTTCATGGTTGCACCCACAGTTGGGTATGTGACAGCAATTTGAGAATGCAGCAGCGCTGTGTTTGCCCTGTGGTAAAACTCCAATTGAGAAACCATTATGAATTCTGAATGGTCTTCTCGCACTGTGCGAATAACATGTGTTTTAGACAGCAAAGCTGTACCACCCCAAGTAGGTTATGTCAGACTGAATACAATTTGAGAGAACAAAACTGCAGCTGTTGTCAAACCCTGTGGCAAAACTGTAATTGAGAGGGCATTGTACGTTCTGAAAGGTCCTCTTTTCTGTGTGCACTTCAATTTTCCACTAACTACCTCCAATTTCATTCAGTCCTTTGTGATAAAAATTACTTTTAAAATAATATTCATTCATAAGCCTGACATCTCATCCCCTAGGGTGAATTAAAAATGAAAGTAAAAAAGCACATAACTATGCATAAAAACAGGCAAGTGATCAAGCTATCTGAACTCCTTTCTATCAATAGGGTTCATGTGAGGGCACGCATAAATCTTGTACTTTGCAAACTGCATGCAAACTATACATGAACTTTGCATAATTTGACTTTTTTTTCTCAATATGTGGAAATAAAACCAATGTCGTGGCCTTCAGTCAATGAAACTAAATGACAACTACACAATCTGCAATTTTTTACTTTGTAATCATTACAACTAAAGGATCACTAAAAAAATAATGTTTCCTACAAAGAACACATTTAGCTCTTTAGAGAATTCAGATTAGCTGCCAAACCACATTATAGTGTAAACGAATGTTTTACTAATTGCATGTTAGGATAAGTCCCAAAGTATCCTAAAGCTGATGCATAATTTTGCCATCATAACCGTTTAGCCTTCAGCAGGAGGCTACTTATACTATGAGAGTCTATGTATGTAACCTAGAAACGTAATACACTCTCTTTTAAAGCCCAGTTGCTGCCGGTACATCCAAAAAGAAGTTGGGAAGCAGAGCATTTAAGTTACCTCCTTGTGATCGACAGACATCGCAGCCTTCCGTCTTCTGATCTGATGAGCTGTTATAAATAGAGATCAAGTAAACTTCACAACTTTCTAGACTTGGGCGTCAGGTCGCGCGCAGAAGCCGCAGGTTTTCCCTGTTGGATTTTCTTTTAGTAGGACTCTGATAATACGTCATGCGTCACGTGGTGGCCTGACGCACGGGCTCGGTGGGCGCGCCCCCGTGGCCAGACTTTTATGTTCTATACATGTTTAAATGAAGATGTTCAAGTTTGTGTACATTCATTGAGTCTATTACCCGACGGCAGGTACTCAATTGTTTGTAGAATACAGATTTGATGTTTTGTAAACGTGGGCTTCTTTTTTATTTTATTTTATTTTATGCATTGTTTTATTTACCCATACTAAATAATTCATTGTTTATTCAAGTGTTGTACCCGAGTATAATACAGAAAACTATGTTCAACATAGGTCAGTCTTGACTTTACTACATTTTCAGGTACTTCATTGAGGTCAGGTCAGGTGTAGGAAAATCTCAAGATCATGAAACTTTACTTTAGTTATTAGGACTGTACCGGCATAAATACATTCAAATTTCAACCTAGCTTGCTGGAAATTGTCTTCCAGAAAGTCAAAGAAGCATGTGCTGCTTAAAAAAAACCTGAAAAAGCTCAGCATTGCAATTCGGTTTCCAAATATGCTAAACAAAATTTATTATTTGTATAACCAGTGGCTTCCAAAAACCCCTTTAAAGATGGAAAAAATAAAATCATCATGATCAACGTCACGGCATGAATACCTGGCTTCCTGTAGGTTTGGAGCCTGTATTACGTACTCTCTCCAGTAGATGGAGACACAACACCAAAAATCAACTGTGTGTTCAACATTGTTCCTGTCATTTTCACAACACTCCCAACAACGAGAGCTGCGCGTCATTCAACTCATAGCCAACCTGCTGCCATTAAAAAAGTACAAATTACTTTATATACTTTTTATATACAAATTATAACAACTACGTTCATTGTTCCTTTCAAACACTACCAACTCGCTCGAAGAACAGAACAGCTGGAGGGTTTTAGTGCAGCTTTACGGAAGCCGGTGTTACTTTGTTAAACATGGCTGACGACTTTGGGTTTGTCGCCTCCGACAACGGCGTTCATACAGAAGAAGACCCGGCCGCGGAGTTTCTGGCCCAGCAGGAGAATGAGATCGCTGTGATCGAGAACGACAGCGCCGGCTTCGGCTTCGGCGCGCTGGAGGACGACGACGGACCTCCGCCCGCGGACACGTACACGTTCATCGGAGGTGCGTGTGCCACGGCGGGCTGTTTGCTTTTGCTTTTAAGCAAAAATAAATTTTCGAGTTATTTTATTTATTTATTGTAAAAATATACTACAGTATCCTTCTTACACATAAGTACTAGTAGTACCCTGTTTTGGATATCTATCGTGGAATTCTTAAAAGTACCGTGGAGTGCCATACAATTCCATTGTAACGTTACTAAATGAGATCATATCACTTAAAACGTACCATGGTTTTTGACCATCCCTTACTAAATGTACTGAAATTCTTGTACCATGGTATTTGTACTTGCTTTTAAGAATACCATAGTACATGTCCAAAAAAGTATGGACACCTTAATTTAGGTGTCTTGTTACACTGTTATTATACATGTACTGAGTAATATTAAGTAATAATATGTACTTACTATAGGGTTAGGTTTGGTTTAGTTGTAATTATGCATAATTTATAGTTACTATAGTAACTGCATGTAACTGATATTACATTATATAGAAGTACCATGGTATTACCACTGGGTACCGCCACTACCATAGTACTGCCGTAGTACTTTTTAGTAAAGTGTTGCAAATTAATTCAGAGCAAAAAGTCAACTCAAGTCAAGTCACCTTTATTTATATAGCGCCTTTTACAATAGAGATTGTATCAAAGCAGCTTCACTGTGATAACATGAAAATAATACTACAAAGTTTGTTTCTAGAAGAAAATTGCGTCAACGTCCACCTTAAGTAAGGCAGATCAATAATATTGTTGAATATTAAATGTCCCCAACTAAGCAAGCCAAAAGCCAAGGCAACAGTGGCAAGGAACCAAAACTCCATCAGGTGACAGAATGGAGAAAAACAACCAAGCTTACAAAATAATTACACTGTACTTGTTGATTGTTAGAATGAATCGTCATTGCAATACATATAGAAAAATATAGCAAAGATGCTCTAAATCTAATCTACATCATCATCAAAATGAGCTATTGACAGTAGTGAAGATTAATAAAATAATTATTATGATTTACAACAACCATGAAGACTGATATATATGGTTTACTGTTTAACTGAACTAAAAACTAATACCACCAAAACAAATGTTCTAGTCAATGTTTTTTAGTAGTCTAGCATCACATCATCAGCTTTAATGCTGGAGTTAAAGTCACACCTGTACCTGTCAGGGTAAGACCAGCAAACAAACCACTGGAAAAGCACACTAGTAAAAGCCATTGAGTATAATAAAAGAGAACACACCAGCCCATGCTGACTAGATCCAGAAATTGTGAGAGAGGTCTTTTACGTACTCACAGTCCAACAAGGTGTGCTGCATTCCGGTGATGCCTGTAATGTTTCCATAAATCAACACAGTGTAGAAACTGTTGCCTAACAAGTGCTGAAACTCGTTGTTTCTTCTTTTTGAGTGCAGGTGATTTTGGAGGAGCACCAGCTACTGCTGTAAACGGAGATATGTTTCAGGTGAGTGTGGTTAAAAAACAACAACTAATCTTGTCATATAAAATGTTCTTGTTTTGTTTTTATGTACTACAACACAATTGCCAGTTGTGCCAGGGAAGGACGTTATTAACGTTACATCATCATTTGTAACATTAGGACACCAACGGCACAACTGATGGCTACTCAGCCATTGCTCAAGTCGACATGTTGAGACAAGAACCTGAAAGTCTGCGCAAATGGAGGGAGGAACAAAAGTCTCGGCTGGAGGAATTAGGTATGAATTATTTCCTGTAGAATTAGAAATAACCGTCAATAAGAGTGTGAGTGTGTGTGTGTTACTAACTGGATAGCCTGCCAAGTTCAATTAAGACAATTGTTTGGCATGTCATATTAGATGCAGGAAATGTAACTTAACTTAAGTTTGGTTTAAGTTTATTTAATCTATGCTCGGTTTCACGGACTAAAATGCATATTTGAGCTGTTTTAATTGAAAGCAACTTACACTGACGTATCTTAAAATAGGTCAGTACCATTGTTTTGCCTCAAGATACACATCAATGATGTTTTTTTCTAAGACACGTTACTTAAATGCCCTAATTAAAGGCCTACTCCTGGCTTAATCTAAGCCCTGTATGTGAAACCAGGCCTTAAAAGCACAGTTTAAAATCATTTAGTTAATAGTACTTTTGAAAAATATGTTTATTCCAGTTTATTCCACATAAGACTGGTCCATTCTTACGGTGGCCAGCACGTTTAGATCACACGACCAGCTGAATACTAAACACTTCATCCCTGAAACCCCTCCATTATTCCACGGAATAAAAAATATGAAAGGTAATTGCGACTTTTTATCTCACAATTCTGAATCAGAATTATAAGAAATAAACTTGCAATTGCAAGATATCTCAGAATCGTGAGATATAAACCCGCAATTGTAGATTTGTGAGATATAAACTTGTCATTTCAAGAAAAAAAGTTTTATTTTTTCATTCCATGGTGGAAACAAGTTTCCATGATTATCAGATACTTTAGGTTGTAAAACAAATGAATCATGAGTGACTAAACCGAATAGGGTATTTCACTTTTAAGTAATGCTACATCCACATAATAGGTACCAGTTTGTAATACTGGCCAGCAAAACATAAAGTTAGAACTGATAAAAGGCACATTTGAGAGTGAAAATAGTTGAATGCTTTTATTTAAGCAGCAGATTCATAAAATGAATTTGTATTTAAAAAACATAAACAGGCAGCCAAACCTATGATTATCTTGCAAACAAAGACAAATGAAATAAGCAGCTTTGTATATGAACTTTCTCTGGTTTCCGATGTGCAGATTCCGCCTCTAAAGCAGCTGAGGCTGTGTGGAGGGACAAGGCCCGGAAAGAACTAGAGGACTGGCATGTACACCAGAATGAACAGATGGAGAAAAATAAAGCCAACAACAAGTATTTTCACCCTAACATCTTTAATATGCATGCTTTATTGAACTATATGTTTTTGTTAGTGAAGATTAGGATGCAGACTGTTGTGAACCACCAGTCCATACAAAAAATACAAAAACAATTGATATGAAGAATGTCTTATAAAATGTTAGCTAGAACTGAGTTTTATTGTTATTTACTATTGTCAGTATTATTATTTTACTTGATTTACGTATCTTACATATATTTGTTTTCTGATATATTTTTTTAATATGAATAATATGTTTTAGAGGAGCTCTCATTTGACTCATACTCAAAAGTAAACGTAATTACTGTAATTAATTAATTGTGAGTCTTACTGCTGGCTTTAAATGTCAGCAACCTCTCACACCTCTTAACAGACTCTTGCATGGTATCTGATTCCCTTTGTTTTACTGTAGATTTTCATGTGTACAGAGAAGACTGTTCATAAAGTTGTCTGCATGCTTTTTTATTATTGATAGAAATGACATGAACTTTGACTTTAGCCAGGGATGGGCAACGCTGAGTGCCGCTGTCCTGCAGAGTTTAGCTCCTCCAACCCTAATCAAACACACCTGAACAAGCTAATCAGTGTCGCTGTGTCTGAGGCCCCGTTTACACGAGAACGATTCCGGGTGAAAACGTAAAAATATTTTATCGGATGTGCCTTTCGTTTACACGGCAACGGCGTTTTGGGCGCTTAAAAACGCAAAAAAGTGAAACCACCCTCCAGAGTGGAAATCTTAAAAACGCTCCACCGTCGTCGCGTTCCTGTCTAAACGGAAAAAAACGCAAATCTGCTCACGGTGGCGTCGCGTACGCGTTTACGTCACAGGCATGCGCTAGTACAGGAAAATAACAACCAACGTGTCAGATTATTTCCATACGCCGGACCTTCAAGTTGCCCTAGCAGCTCTGAAAAACATACAAGAGTCTTTTTTTTTTTTAGCAGTTGTACAAAATATTCTAAGATATTGGTGTTGTTGTGTGGCAGTGCTTCACATTGCCACCTAGCTTCCTGGAGTGCATACTACATCGAATTTCACACACTTTTGCGTCATATGCACGCGGATTTCCCAACCGTCTAAACGCAGAACAAAAAGTGATAACGCAACACCAGTTTTGCGTTTTCTCTTCAGATCGTTTCCGTGTAAACATAGCCTGAAATCGACCCCTATACCCTCATTCACTATTCCATAAATTACTCCACTAGCAGCTAATATAGTTCACTTGAGAGGGCGTGAATTCAGACACTGAGTGCGCCGGAAGGGCTGCCGCTGTTGCATAGTTTGTGCTTGCTGTTTAATAATTATTTGAAACTTAGCAAACTGGCAGCTCCAGTTGTAAGTTGAAAAAAATGTATCTTGAACTCTGTCATGGAAACTAACATGTGTATGTTTGAACAATTTAATAATCAATTAAAAATGGATTTATACCTGTATGATATTACCCTGTAGCCCTTGTGGGATTTAATAAGTGCACTCAATAATGTCCACTATGGTATCAGACACCACTACAAATGGCTGTCCCCTCAAATAGCGCCCTATTTAAGGGTATAAGGGTGGTTTTGGAGACAGCCTAAGTTTTTTTTTTTTTTTTTTTTTTTTCTTTAAGCAGGGTTGGAGCTAAACTCAGCAGGACAGCATTTTTTATTTGCCGTACCATCCCTTTCATTCACGTTCAATATTTTGTGTTTGTAAACCAATAGCAGATAGAGAAACAAAGGCACGTCAAGTAAAATAATCAATAAAGGAATATTCTGGGTTCAATGAGGGCTAAGCTTTAAGAAATGTAGACTTGTTCCTTAAAGCAAAAATCTTATTTGAAGTAATGCACTTACAATTCGTACTGAGGGGATGATCAAACTTTTTCTGATCAAACCGCACCACGTATGCTGTTGATTAATCTCAACTTTTATCTTCAGTCTTCTTAGTATCATGAAAAAGGATTTGATGCACTTTAACACTTCTTTTGATGTGCAGCTTGTGTGAGACTGATGTTCTTCTTATGTATCCCTCTCTCCCTTTCATTTTCCGGCTCCAATTTTTCTCTTCCTTTCCTTTATCTTGTTTTCATTTCCTCTTGTGTTGTCCTGCCTATTTGTGCACTAGGATCGCTGATAAGGCTTTCTACAAACAGCCCAACTCTGATGCCATAGGTTTTGTGTATGTTTAATGCATATCAGTGAAATAACATAAATGCACAGTTCCTTGCTTGCATCACATAAACAAAGATACTACACTGCCGTTCAAATGTTCGGGGTCATTGAGGATTTGTAATGTTTTTACATGTTTTTGTAATGTAATGTTTTAGGATTTGTAATGTTTTAATGTTCTGCTCACCAATGCTGCATTTGTTTAATCAAAACTGAAATATTGTAAATTATTATTACACATTTAACTGTTGAAAACAGTTGTGCTGCTTAATATTTTTGTGGAAACTGTGATGCATGGATTTTTTGATAAATAGTAAGTTTTTGAAAAAGCATTTATTTAAGATAGAAATCTTTACTGTCACTTTTGATCAATTTAGTGTGTCCTTGCTGAATACAATTTCTATCATTTCTTTCAAAACAAATCTTACCTACCCCAAACTTTTGAATGATAGTGTAATCACATTCATGCTTTGTTTCTCGTTTCATTTAGAGATCTGATTAATTTAATATTTATTAAATATATATATTTTATTTAAATGAATTTTATTAATATATATTAAATTGACCAATATTTGACAGATATTCACATTTTTCTAGTTTTGTTAATAGGTTTAAAAGTTTCCCCTTTCGTTCTCAATTGAGAAACAGAAGTTTAGGCAAAACAACTGGATATACTTATAACAAATGTCTTCTGATTGGCTGTGATTGTCACATTGTGTAACTTTCACATTCAGTGTGTTCAGACCATATAGACTGTAAAAAAAATTGTCATGTTAGGACAGAAAATAATTACCATCGGAGATCGGACATAGAAAATAATGTTGGTCGATCTCTCATTTCATTTGGGCCCGGTTTCACAGACAGGGCTTAGACTAAGCCAGGATTAGGCCATAGTTCAATTAGGGCACTTAAGTAGCTTTTATAAAAGTGCCTTAGAAGAAAACCTTACTAGTGTGCATCTTGAGACAAAACAATGGCACTGACATATTTTAAGATATGTCAGTACAAGTAGCTTTCAGTTAAAACAGCTCAAATATGTATTTTAGTCTGGGACTAGGCTTAAGCCTTGTCTGTGAAACTGGGGGTTGATATCGAGGCATGACATGACCTCTGGTGCTCATGATTCTCTCCTGTCTGTTCTTTTAGAGCATCAGAGGAGGCCTTCCTCAAGGAGTGTGATGATGACAGTCCTGGAACAGAATGGGAGAAAGTGGCCCGTCTATGCGACTTCAACCCCAAGACCAGCCGTATGACTAAAGACGTGTCTCGGATGCGCTCCGTTCTTATTTCTCTAAAACAGACGCCTCTGGTTCGCTAACATAACCATTTCTCCTAGGCTTTCTTTTCTTGTTCCCTCTTGCACTTTATTTTAGTGAGGCTGAACACTTAAACAGATTTAAGTTTTTATGTTTTAATGGGGTCATTGAATGTGTACACTTTACTGTATTTAAACTTCCTATTTATGTACCCTGGTGTTTCGCAATGGCAGAAGATTTCGGCTATTCTGTAAGTTTAAAAAAAAAAAATCAAGTGTGCCACGAAGAACATTTGAAAACAGGTCAAAAGAATTCATGGTTTTTCCCTTGATCCCAATGTCCATGAAAGGCAGCAGTTCTATCTAAATGCCAAAAGTTTTTTTGGTGCATCTTACAAGTTATTTTGTGATTGTTGTGACATTTGCAGTGCCTGCAAACCATGAGACAGCATTAATTCACTGGAACCAAAAGTGTCTTTGTTGCCTTGCAACAAAGGAAATGGAAGTATTCGTTTACATTCTATACTTGGATACAGTTTAGTTACCATCTCTCACCCTATGTAATATTTTTTTTGTCATTATTTGTCTTCAATAGTTGAATGCTGTGGTGTAATCAGTATCTGGGTTTGGCATCATTGCTTTTTTGTATTTCTGTTCACTGCAAAGAGGGACATTATATTTCTGAGCTTGCTAAGGTTATTGACCTATTATAATTTTCACATTACCAATTTTCAATATTCAAATAATTATTAGTTATGTGCAGTTTTTAATTTCCCATGCATGTTGCTCATAACAGCTTCTTAATTACTTAAATTAGCAAAAATCTTTTACAAATGAAGAAGAGTTACTGCACAGCAATCCTTCATTGCACTGTGCTCATGTAGCGGTTAATGTTTTCCACTGTTACTACATATGGGACTAATAATACAGAGTTTAAATAATGTACTTTGTCAAGTGTACAGTTCCTGATTCTCAGTCTACAGCAATGAATCCTGTGCCTAAACCTTTTCTCACTGTGAGACTTACTATCTGTAGGCCTTCATCAGTCAAGCATCCAAAAGCGCTAGAAATAAAACGTAGCACAGTGAAATAATGAATAGTTGTTCTTTTTCAAAAAATGCTGGAAGTTAAACAATACTGCTTTTTATAGTCCAGATGTTGACTTTGCTTGTTACTTATTGGCAGGTGTATAAATGCTACAGTTTGTTTGTACAAGTTAGGAGGCCTTGTTTCCATTGAAAACTGAATTTTGGTTGGAAGTTTATTTGCATATTACAACTAACAAAGGTTAATAGCCAAAGAAACGATCTGTAGTTTTTTTTTTGACTAATTGAAGCAATCTAGTAATGAAATCAATTTGTAATTTAAAATTGGTTACATTTCTCAGTGATTTTTTACTTTTTTTCTCCCTTTTATAGATTTCTTAGCCCTCACCCTGACTCCAAATACTCTATGTGTGTGCATCAATGCAGACCATGCAATAATTATTGTGTATTCAATAACACGTTCAATACATAAATAAAATTAATTCAATGAAAAACTAATGAATTCAGACGTTCATTGTAACTTTTCTAAACAAATAAGACTTAGGCCTACATTTATTACAGGTGGATAGTTTAGATAATATCAAGAATCCCCATTATCTTTGAATACATTACTCTGCAGCTTGACTAGTCCACATACATACATAATAGAAAACTGAGGTAAGAAGCAATGTAATGTTTCAAGAAATGGTCATCAACATGGAAAAACAGGTACTATGCCTGTCAACTAGATGCTTTAACCTCAAAACAGTGGTTACTGTGACACTCTTTAAATAAAATACTGGGTATTAAATGCATGTGGCAGTTTGATACACTTTTATAAATAGTGCCACCAGTCGATCTATAATATGAGATCTTACACTGGGCTATTTTGTTTTTGCTCAGTGGGAAAACTTCAGGTCTGAAGAGTTTAAAGAAAATAAAAAATGCTAACAATTGGCATTTAATGTTCAGTTCACTCCACATTCATATCACATTTCACCCATCGACCATATAAGGCATTTGTCAATGTGGTCAAACAGGGTCTCTGTGTTCTCTTCACTGCTTGGGTTTCAGTGCTGTCACAGCCACACCCACTATAATGGCAACGACCGTGAAGCCTTGGGCGAAGATACGGGCTCTCATTAGCAGCTGGGACTGTCGGGTCTTGCCCCGTCTGAAGGCGCCGAGGCCGTAGATCAATGCTCCGGCTGTTCCCAAACAACCTGAGGAGGAAGACCACAGAAAAATTGCAGCTATTCCATTTGATTGTATAACATAAAGAATAAAAGAATCATAAGAATCATTACCATACAATACACATTTAGTGCCAATTGTTTTTATCTTAAAGTTTTTTTAATTCTATCTTTCATTTCTGTTTTCTTTAGCTTGTATTTTGAGTAAACCCCAGCTGGACAGCTGCGTAGGTCACATTCAAACCCCACAGCTGGAGAGAAGGGTGTGTTTAGTGGAAAATCTACCATGCCCTGGGATTCTCGTTGATGTTTACAACTTCACTTAGCCAGAGATCAACGGATGCAAAGAAAATACTGTGATTTCCTATCTCTTACTCCCAGCCAAAAATACTACAGGTCCTTCTCAAAAAATTAGCATATTGTGATAAAGTTCATTATTTTCCATAATGTGATGATAAAAATTAAACTTTCATATATTTTAGATTTATTGCACACCAACTGAAATATTTCAGGTCTTTTATTGTTTTAATACTGATGATTTTGGCATACACCTCATGAAAACCCAAAATTCCTGTCTCAAAAAATTAGCATATTTCATCCGACCAATAAAATAAGTGTTTTTAAAAAAAAAAAAAAGTCAACCTTCAAATAATTATGTTCAGTTATGCACTCAATAGTGCATAACTGAACATAAAACTGAACATACTTGGTCGGGAATCCTTTTGCAGAAATGACTGCTTCAATGCGGCGTGGCATGGAGGCAATCAGCCTGTGGCACTGCTGAGGTGTTATGGAGGCCCAGGATGCTTCGATAGCGGCCTTAAGCTCATCCAGAGTGTTGGGTCTTGCGTCTCTCAACTTTCTCTTCACAATATCCCACAGATTCTCTATGGGGTTCAGGTCAGGAGAGTTGGCAGGCCAATTGAGCACAGTAATACCATGGTCAGTAAACCATTTACCAGTGGTTTTGGCACTGTGAGCAGGTGCCAGGTCGTGCTGAAAAATGAAATCTTCATCTCAATAAAGCTTTTCAGCAGATGGAAGCATGAAGTGCTCCAAAATCTCCTGATAGCTAGCTGCATTGACCCTGCCCTTGATAAAACACAGTGCACCGACACCAGCAGCTGACATGGCACCCCAGACCATCACTGACTGTGGGTACTTGACACTGGACTTCAGGCATTTTGGCATTTCCTTCTCCCCAGTCTTCCTCCAGACTCTGGCACCTTGATTTCCGAATGACATGCAAAACTGAGCAACAGTCCAGTGCTGCTTCTCTGTAGCCCAGGTCAGGCGCTTCTGCTGCTGTTTCTGGTTCAAAAGTGGCTTGACCTGGGGAATGCGGCACCTGTAGCCCATTTCCTGCACACGCCTGTGCACGGTGGCTCTGGATGTTTCTACTCCAGACTCAGTCCACTGCTTCCGCAGGTCCCCCAAGGTCTGGAATCGGTCCTTCTCCACAATCTTCCTCAGGGTCCGGTCACCTCTTCTCGTTGTGCAGCGTTTTTTGCCACACTTTTTCCTTCCCACAGACTTCCCACTGAGGTGCCTTGATACAACACTCTGGGAACAGCCTATTTGTTCAGAAATTTATTTCTGTCTTACCCTCTTGCTTGAGGGTGTCAATGATGGCCTTCTGGACAGCAGTCAGGTCGGCAGTCTTACCCATGATTGCTGTTTTGAGTAATGAAACAGGCTGGGAGTTTTTTAAAAGCCTCAGGAATCTTTTGCAGGTGTTTAGAGTTAATTAGTTGATTTGATGATTAGGTTAATAGCTCGTTTAGAGACCCTTTTCATGATATGCTAATTTTTTTAGAAGGACCTGTATATACGGTACAATTTGGTGTCCTACTGAGAATTATCACAGCTTCCACAAAAACATAAAGCTGCAAACTGTTTTCAACACTGATATTGATAATATGAAATATTTCTTAAGCCCCAAATCAGCATATTATAGGGTCATTCCGTGTCAACTCAACCAGAGGTCCCCCTCTCAATTTTTTTATTCTGTTAATATTTTTTTAGTGCGAAGACGAACATAAATAGTGATGAAAGCCAAATATTAAATGTCACACAGATGTATATTTATTGTGTAATACACTATTTTGGAGAGGGGTCAAAATGACAATTTTCACCTGAGATTTGGAGCCAAATTACAGGGGTGTAAAAATGACTTTAGAAAGATGGCAGCATCATTTTTATTTTTACACAGAGATAGGTTGGTCTATTAGTAAAATATGTTGACTTTAGCGATCTTTGTTTCATCATATGCCAACAGTGACAGTTTAAAAAGGGCAAAAAGCACTTCTTGTATTTTTTGCCACAAGTTTGCATGACTGTAACTCAAGAAGTATTAAAGATATCTTAATATCCTTTTAGATTCTGGTTCTTAAACTTTTCTTTTGGTATCTTCATTTTAAAGCCCCTCGATGGTTCAATCCCAGAGATACGGACATGTTAATGTGTCTCCATGAGTAAATTGGTAAATAAATTGTACACATTTTCAGGGGTCAAAACCCAAACGTGGGCCACTTTGAATACAGCTGATACCTTTTTTATTTTAAAGAGGAATATATAACGAAATAAATGTTAAAACTAGAAATATATATATTTTTTTCTATCAGCTCAATTGCATAGAACAAATACCTGTCTGAGTGCCATAAATATGCTTTTTCTAAAGTTGTCATGCCTGTAACTCAAAAAGTATTCAAGATATATTAATATCCTTCTAGATTCTCATTCTTAATTAATTTAGATTCCAAAAGAAAAGTTAAGGTCCTGTAAAGTTCAGTCCCATAGATATGGGGATCTCAAAGCAGCTCCATGCTCAAATTGTTGAATGTTAACTATTTTCAATGGTCAAGAACCAAATGTAGGTAAGTTTTTAAACAGCTGATGATTATTGTGTATAAGAATGGGTCACATTCAGCCTTGACCAAGCTTCAACACCAACAATGCCCCTGTTTTTGTTTATTGTATTTTATCCTGGTTATCCTTTTATTCTGGCTTTGACAGCAAAGAATTTGCACAGCACCACTTCCATTACACAGAAGAGGGAACTCTAAATGTCTAAATATTTAAATGTCTGGTGTTACTTTGACAGGGGGAGATGAAAGTCAAACTATGAGTGCAAAAGTGAAATGTCAGCTGTATGGTAGAAACCCTGTAACTTAGTGTGATTCAGAATATGCCATATGATGCCAAAGATTGAATGCATGACATAAGACGTTTCCATGCTATGGCACTGCATTAAGCCCATTCAAAACTCTTTGAAATTTATGTTTAACGGTGTTTAAATGTTGGTAAACAAGATCATATGAAGCTCTATGGTGGTTGTATCATATAATGTAGCAGCTATGTTGTGCAGCTTGTGTAAGTAAGTCACTGCTTTATGTAACTCACCTATAGGAACGAACGGATTTTCTTTCGTTTTCCTGATGAATTTGTCTTTAAAGTTCTCTTCCCTCGCCCTGGGCAGCGGGGTAAATCCCTCTATGACCGGAGGCTGAGACAAATCAAACACGACCGGTGGAGAAGCTGTTTTGTTCGGTTGATCTTGGCCAACCGGGGTCGTTGCAGTTGCCATGATTAGAACATCGGTTGACAGGAAGTGGAATAAACACGGCGTTTCCGCCAGCTGTGCATCACGTGACACATGAAGAAATTTGCAATAAAATATTCCTTAATTATATTATTAATTTATAATTTCTTAGATAAAAATGAATGTAATAATACATTTTTTAGAAATGTTCTCATTTCGATCTGCTTCCCTTCACCATTCAAGAGAAAACATTATCTTCCATAAATTTACCAGCAATTGTTTAGTGAAGATATAAGAACCAGTTACCTTTCTTTTCCTATTTCACCGAAGGTAAAAGAAGTTCACTTCAAAGTGATGAATGAGATTTATCCATGTAACAACTTCTTGCATCAAAGATTTAATATGGATGTGAATGTTTGTACTTTCTGTAATTCTGACATTGAAACCGCAGAACATCTCTTCTTCTCTTGTAGTGTAACCCAGACCTTCTGGGATGCTTTCGTTTCCAGTACTGGATCATGTACGATACACAAAATATTCCAATTTTAACATATGGATACGTTAAATTTGGACTTCAAATGGAGAACAGAACAACTGAGTTTGGAGTGAATAATCTGATTTTAATGGCAAAATATTGCATACACAAATGTCGATTTCTTAAAACATCCCCTGTCTTTAATGCCTTTCTAAATTATATAAACAATCCCTGAAATGTTGCAAAACAAAAAAAGCCCTAATTTTTCATGAATACTTATGCAAACTCATTCCCTAGTGTCTACTGTTGAGTCTCTTGGTCTCTTTTCCCTTTATTTTATTTTTTTTATGTTGTATATTGTTTGTTTTTTACAATGTTGTACATATTCAAATGTGTTTCCTTCACTTAAATTATTTAAGGTCACCAATGTTATTATTACTATGGGTAAATAAAAAGCAAGTGGAATAACAGTAAACCCTCGTTAACTTGTTTTAAAAATGAATGTAAGAATTGGCCTATCATGCCTATCTATATATGGATCTATGTATATCATCCATAAAATACTTATCCAAAGATAATAAAATCCCTTAGTGAATTATTGTATAGTCATGTATGAGTCTCTTTCCTTTTAAGATTTAAAATGCTTCAATTTTTTTTTTTTTTTTTTTTTTTTTTTTTTTCTTGCAACCCACCTTAAGTGTCTAAAGATCATGCTATTATCTGAAAATGAAGATTATCTATCTATCTATCTATCTATCTATCTATCTATCTATCTATCTATCTATCTATCTATCTATCTATCTATCTATCTATCTATCTATCTATCTATCTATCTATATATCTATCTATCTATCTATCTATCTATCTATCTATCATCTATCTATCTATCTATCTATCTATCTATCTATCTATCTATCTATCTATCTATCTATCTATATATCTATCTATCTATCTATCTATTTTAAATACATTAATTATGATTACTAGCTGCACTTAACTATTTTTTTAATTGTTCAAATAAAAATAAAGAACACTGTTTATTGTATATTACGTATGAACATTGTTCTTAGTGAAAACAATGTAGATAAAACAAAACATGCGCCACTCGACTCCTGCGCAGCAGGTGGCGCAAAAAAGAAAGAGTTGTTTGTGCAACGTATAACGTATTCGTCATGTCAGCACGCTTTATACGTCATCACGTTTTATTAGGGCTCGGCGAGGTAAGATGGCGGCGCCAGAAGAACAGGAATTATCTCAGGCTCAAACTGAAAAACTCCTCCAGTTTCAGGTATCAATTAATTTGTCTTGGTGACACATATTGATTGAATATTTTATACGCTCAATTATCAGAAAAATTGTGTTCGTGGTATCCAGCTCAGCCGCTTTAGGTATAAATGACCAGTCAGCGAGCTAACTCCCATTAAGATCGTTAGTTTTTACTCAACCAAGACCAGCTTCAGTGCACCTAATAAATACAGAATTAATCTGTATAATAACCTTTTGATTGGTGTCCACATAAAGACTTTCTAGTGTTTACAAGTGTCTTGTTTTAGTTGAAATGGCAGCTGTCAGTTAGGCAGCGAGTCATTTATTGTGTCTCAAAACCTAGAGAGCTGCCTACCTTGACAGTAAGTTAGATTTGATCAAAGTAAAGTCAAGAGCGCTTATGATGGCCAAAATGTTGTCTAATTTGGCTGCAGTACTTTTATTTTTATTTATAAATAAAGAGAGGGAGAACCGCTAGTCATACGGGTGCGTAATATCAAAAATGCTATCTAACGTTAGAGAGACAGCTCGCTAGGTTTCTAGACGCAGTCCTAATCTGCTCCCAGTTTGGCATTACTTACTTTTAACCTGCTGAATTTGAGGATGAGTTTATTTGTCTTGTTTTAAACTGGTTGCAAGTTACCATCATTGGAGAAGTTTCCGTTACTTCTTCTACATCTAGGCTACTACTGAGTTAGAGTAATATAAAAGAAATACGCCCTTGACTAGTGACTGATCTCGAAAACACTCGCGTAATCTATAATTTTTCAAACATATCGCCTGAATGAAACATAACTGTTTCATTCAGTAGCAGAACTTTTGGCACACATTTTATAAACATGCTAGCCAGGCAACTGGATATTTATTTTCTAAGTTATTGTGACAATAGATACCAGCTCTTTTTTTAACCTAAAGACTTTTGTTGGCAAATGACACATATTATTCAGGACCTGACAGGCTTGGAGTCAATGGACCAATGTCGGCGCACATTAGAACAGCACAATTGGAACATTGAGGTGAGAGATGGTAAACCAGATGAATTGATCCAGTCATTTTAGTTTTGTTTATCATTTTGTATTAGGAACCATATAATTGTAGGATTAATTGGGAATCTATCTTTGTTGCAGGCTGCAGTACAAGACAGACTAAATGAGCAAGAAGGAGTTCCGAGTGTCTTCAACCCGCCACCCGCCAGACCGTTACAGGTCAACACAACAGACCACAGAGTGTATAGCTATATTGTCTCAAGGCCACAGCCTAGAGTAAGAGAGTCTATTTGGTTTTGTGTATTTCCTTTCTTTCCCAGTGCTCATTTCGTTTGTACCAATGTTTTCAAAAAATGACACATGTCAAATATAAGTTTTTATGCAGCTGTGGTAAATATAAAAATGTCAAGTGGTAATTTGCTGGTTTCGGCCTGGTGTGACATACAGTTCAGGGTAATACCGTTTAACACATGATTATTTTGACAAAACAAAATATCACAACATGATCTCTATAAATATTAAACAAAGTGCTTATATAAACGTTTACTTTTTTTACAGGGCTTATTAGGTTGGAGTTACTACTTGATAATGCTTCCCTTCAGGTTTACGTATTATACACTTCTGGATGTATTCAGGTATTAAAGCAATTAAACTTAGAAATGTTAACAAAGACCTGTATTATATTACACTAATGCTACTAGTCTTTCCACTGATGTTTCTTCCTTTCCTAAATTTTTCAGGTTTGCCCTGAGATTCATTCGGTCAGATCCAAGGGGTCGTGTCACAGATCCTGTTGGGGATGTCATGTCCTTTATTCATAATTTTGAGGAGAAATATGGTAGATCGCATCCAGTTTTCTACCAGGGAACATATAGTCAGGTGTGTTGATGTATAACTGATGTATTTATCTTAACATTCTTACAATATTAAGACCATTTAACTTCAAATATTGACCCATTAATCAGGCAGACTGAAATGACTTGCATGAAGTAAATCAAAAAGTGTATCAAATTAACTTTTTTTTCTTCTAGGCTCTGAATGATGCCAAGCGAGAACTTCGCTACTTGTTAGTTTATCTTCATGGAGATGATCACCAGGACACAGATGAGTTCTGCCGGTAGGTTTAAAGTTGTGATGTTCATTCATGTAACATCTGGTGAGCTTCTGATTTCATAACTAGAGCTCCTGTCTGTCTGTCTCTCTCAGAGCCACATTATGTTCAGAAGAGGTACTGACCTTCATTAACACAAGGATGCTGTTTTGGGCATGTTCCACCAGCAAGCCGGAGGGTTACAGAGGTAACCAACGTCACTTCTACGTCTCTGATTAATCTCTTTCTGAATATTGTTATGGTGTCATCATAAGGGGCTTTTGCACCGTAGGAACCTCTTCAGTTCCTAGACCTATTGGCGGAAGTTCCCGGAATTTGGTGTGTTCGCACTGCAGGAACTAGGAATGATTTTAGTTCTAGGAACTCCTTATGAAGGAACTAATTTAGCTCCTACTTCAGAGTAGGGTCTAAACCAGCACTACAGGAACTATCTGTGACGTTAGTGTACGCTGATTGGCCGAACGCATGCTAAACACCAGCACCCGCCATTTTTTAAAAAGCTGTGTAAACACACAGATTATAACCTATATATTTATTCCAGAAACTAACTCTATGAACATGGAAAACAGTGATAGATGGGCCTCTTAACCTTTATGCTATAAGGAGAAAATCCTACGCAACTTTGAGGGGACCAAGCGAAACATCATTATGTATTTCTGCTCAGCTAGCAACACTGGACATCAAACACACTGCAAATGCTAATACCTTTTCATATACTGTCTACTTTCTATGTATAACAGTTCTATCTAATAACTTATTAGACAGTACTGTTAGACAGATACGAGTGAACACGGAAAATGCGAGCACTGTTAGCTCGGGCTCTGGCATTCTCAGCGCCGTTAAAATAAGTCACAACAAGAAGCGCGGCTTACGTCACTTCAGAGTTCCTACTTGCAAACAGGAAAATGTTCCTAAGGGAACCATTAGTTATCGGGGAACCACCCTGGTGGCTAGTTCCTAGAACTACCCGGTGCGAAAGCCCCTATTATCTCACGAGATGTGGTTTGAGCTTGTTTCCTTTATGTTGTGTGTTCAGTCTCTCAGGCCCTGCGTGAGAACACCTATCCCTTCCTGGCTATGATCATGCTGAAGGACCGCAAAATGACAGTTGTTGGAAGACTGGAGGGGCTGATCCAGCCTGAGGATCTTATCAACCAGCTGAACTTCATCATGGAGGCAAACCAGACATATCTCATGTCAGAGCAACTAGAGAGGTAAGGTTACATAGTTGGCTTTCTAAAAAATGTAAAGTCTATAACCACACAAACACACACATCATTTTCTGTTTTGTAACTACAGGGAGGAGAGGAATCAGACGCAGGTACTGAGGCAGCAGCAGGATGAAGCTTACCTGGAGTCCCTCCGTGCAGACCAGGAAAAAGACAGAAAGAAAAGAGAAGAACAAGAGCAGAAACGCCAAGAGGAGGAGAAGGCACGCCAGAGCATCCTCGCTGAGGAGAGGAGACTGAGAGTAAGTGATTTGATATTATATAAAGTACAATAAATTATTTTTAAAAATACATTTGTTGATAATTGTTTAAATTAAGAAATTATAGGATATACCAAATAATTCAATCTTTTTTTAGGGTGCTTTCACACTAGCACAACCGCAAAACCGTACAATGTCTGAATAAAAAAGTTGTTCTGGGGTACGGTTTATGTGAACTACACGTAGTCGCAATCGTACTAAATCACGGAAGTAAAGCGCTATTGATGTATGATTCGATAAAACTGTGTTCTCACTCACTTTCCTGACGCTCTGCAAGCAAAAAATATATACGTCACTTTTCTGCTGGACTCCTGTGTTCTTTAGAACGTTTCCAGTACATTAGAAGCAGAAAGACGCAAGTGCCATTATGTGCTGAAAACAAAACCAAAGGTTCAAAAACCTAAATCTAAGGTGAGGTGAGCACTGCTATGCATTTTGCTGCCTTCTGCGTTGTTGTTACCATGCGACGGGTAAACAGCTGCTGCTTTGATGCAATTGTACCGCGGTTTAGACCCAAATCAATGACGTAAAAAGCACCCTTAAATTGATCACGGTAAAAGAACTAATCTGTCCATGGTAGGGCTGGGTGTTGACTCAAATTTCACAATTTGATTTGTATTTCAATTAAATTTGATACAGATTAATTTGGGCTTATCAGGTTCAGTGTTATAATATTAAAGGTTAAAGTAATAGATTTGTAGGCTACTTGCATTCCACACAAGGAAGCTTTTATAACAACGTTATAATAATGGTTAATAATAATGGCTGACATAAAATCATGAAGGATTTATTCAAACATGCATTAAATATTGAAGAACAGGTTAAGTAAAAATACAATAAACATGCAATATAGTTAATATATTTAGTGAAATGCTCCTCTTTAGAGTTGATTTTTCTAGCCGACAAACTAGTTTTTGGACGTTGAATGGCTTTTCTGAGGTAAATGTAACATTACATGACATTCTTTACTAGCTGTTTTATTGACGTCTTTCTGCGGTTGAAACACTGGTTGACCGATTACATGTGAGATGATATGGATTCGGTAAGTTGTACTGTATTCATACTTATTTATGCTGTAACTAGTAGTAAAGAGGAAGATCAAGACTATCACTTCACAAGATCGATATTGGATTTTCATTGAGAATCGTTTTTTTTTTTTTTTTACCCAGCCCTAGTCCATGGATAGTTGTAATTCCAAAAACTTGTGAACAGCTACGTTTGTCTTTAACCTAAAGAGGAAAAACCTGCAGTCTTTTTCTTTGCACATCATGAATAACTGTTCACGATGACTGTTTAGTCGGTTGACAAATTTCACTTAATGACTTCCTAATGATTGTCTAATGACAGACACTGGAAGAAGAGAAGGAGCGCAAGTCTGAGTGTCTTCCCCCTGAGCCGCCCTCAGACGACCCTGACAGTGTCAAAATAGTGTTCAAATTGCCCAACGACACTCGCGTGGAACGGAGATTCCTCTTCAGCCAGTCTTTGACGGTAAACACCCTTCAGCTGCTCTTTTATACAGTGTTGAGAACCATAACAGTATGATATCAGCGTCTACAGCATCTGTGGTTGAAGAAAAGGAGAACAGGCTCATGAGATGCTTTTTGAAGTTGATGTTTTCATCAAAAGCTCAGTCTTTGTACTACGAGATACCACCTAATATTAAAAAATAAATTTTGGACTAAAACCAGTGGCTAAAACGTATTTTTCCCCTTTTTAGGTAATACACGACTTCCTGTTTTCATTGAAAGAGACCCCTGAGAAATTCCAAATAGTAACGAATTTCCCACGCCGGGTCCTGCCTTGCCTGCCGACGGAAGAGCTGCCCAATCCCCCCACTCTGAAGGAAGCCGGTCTGAGCCGGTCAGAAGTCCTCTTTGTGCAGGACCTCACAGACGATTGACATTTAGCTTTGCTAACCCTCTGCTCACGAGTCAAGTCCCGCCTCCCCTCCGGTTTGTTCTTCTGTTCGATGGCCTGGACGAGGGATCACTGAAATAAACCTTTTACTGAATTTAAAAAAAAACAAAAAAAAAAAAAACCATCCTTCCCTGCAGTGAAGTTTTGTTCTGTAAAATGAGTGCAAGGTGAACAGCCCTGTAAATATATGACTTAGATATTTAAGGACAAGCCTGGAAGCCACAACAGAGTTATCTTTTTTTCTTTTCTTTTTTTAATGCAAATCAAAGTCGACCATATAATGTATCTCATCTAACGACCAAAAGAGAGGTTCTCAGCAAAGGATCCGATGGGCTGCTTGTGGTTCAAGTGAGTTCAGATAAGAAAACTAAAGGCCACAACCTTTCCATGTGGCTTTGTCTGTATAGAGTATAGTGCAAGTCTGCCCATAGTGTGCCTGTGGTAATTCATAGATGCCTATGTTGCCTGTCGTCCATCTGATGGGTCTGGTCATGTAAAGATGTCATTTTCCAATTCTAAATTAAACATTTTAAAATGTTGTTGTGGTTTGACTAACAATGTTCTGGTTCAAGCTTGTTCAACTTTAACGTTGCAGCCTGCTGCACAAACCTGAAGCCATGGCGATTTTAATATTTTTGTAGGTATGTGAAAATAAAATATGGTGCTGAATAATGGCTTAAACCATTCATTGTACAATTTTCTAAAGTAATTGGAGAGGTAGTAACTCGGATTACCTTGTAGCATTAAGTCTGTTTCAATGTGAGTCTGAACTATTAGGGTGAATCTCACAAAGTTGGTTAAAAGATGGGTTACATTTAACCCCCAAATCAAAAGAGAGTCCATTGACGCCATTAAGATTTTCTTTTTGCATTGTGACTTTGTTTTTATTGTATACATTTTCTCCATTAATCATAAATGCATGTACTATAGAAGTCATCCAATCAAAAAGGTAGTATTTCTTGTCCTGCCTTTATTCTGATTTGAATCAACAAATTGTGTACAGACTGAAGATTTATATTTATAGTATCACAGTAATGATGTGCTCAACATTGAGAATGTAAATTGCCCATGTCTCAATGCAAAAACAAAAAAAAAAATCAGGATGAACTGATATTTTAGCCAAAATGATAATCTTTTTTTCTTTATCATGTTATGACCAATAAGTTGTTATGAATCTATACTTTACCATTTGTTTTAAAACCATTTTATAATTTTATTTATAACCAACATTATAATGAAACTATTGTATAAATGTTGATTTTTAAATCTGCTATAGATAAACATATACTGTTTGAATAAATCAAAATAGTGATTATAATAATAAATGAGAGATCTATGGGGTACTGGTTAGATAATAGAATGCATAGAGCCATAACCAATCAATTTAAATCATTACTTGAGTATTAATCAAGAAAGTGTGTGTGTGTGTGTGGGAGTAACTTTAATAAAGGTAATTTTTCCAAGAATGAACAATCATATTTATTCACCAGTGCATAGAAATTCACCGACAGCTGCTCTTGAAGGTATGCTCTCTTATATTAAAGGGTTAAATCCCCTAGACGATGCTAGATTAAAGAAAAAAATGGGTGGAAACAATCACACTGCCTAAAGCAAATGATTCAGCAGGTATTGACCCATCACTGATTTAATGCCAATATATTGTGCTTCCCTAGGTCTAAATATTTTGTATTGCACCAAATAATGTTCTTCATGCATATTCCTTTTGATTATATGGGCAAATATGACCCGGGCATTCTTTATGAGATTCACCTTTTAACTGTTTTGAGAGACAGAAACCCTCAGACAAGTAACTAAACTGCAACACATATGTCTTGTGCAAAACGTTTAAAGCATTGATTACTTTAGTCAGTGTAGTATGAGTATACATCACACATTTATTAGTGAACAACCCTCTCCAATCAGCCACAATTAAAAAAAATATGATTGCACTACTCGGTAAAGCAGAACTAGCAACTTTCATTTAAAAAAAGTACAAATCTTAAAAATTTCAATCAGTATACAGATGTATTTATAATACACTATAACTAGTTATGTTAATTGCTACAAATAATGATTCCAATGATGGAATGAAAAAAATTATAGCATTAAGAACCATTTCCTATATATAATATATATATAATTATATATATATATTAGCTTTTTTATTTCATTTTTTTTTTTTATTGTTTTTTTCTTCCAAATACAAACATGGCAAAAATGAGGTAACTGTAAATGTGCAAGTACCAAAGCAAAATATCTTCCTAACACAGAACACATGCCCCTGGCCGTGTTGTTGGCTGGGTAGTCTGGAGTTCAGGCAATGACTGACCCCTAAAGGCCAGGAGGAGAATAGAACAGTAAACAATCCACTATCCCACCACAGCAAGAAATCATTGGTAAACAATCAGTGGCGTCTATGGAGCAATCAACAAATCACAAATCCTAAAGTATTTAGCTGCTTATTGGAACACAATTTTCCACCACACAAGCTGTGAGATTATTTATTAGTTGAATCACAGAAAGACTACAAGATTCTATTTATCATCATAACTCATAGGTTGTTGTTTTTTTCCTTTTTTCTTTTTCTTTTTAGTAATTCAGTACAGGTAACACTGAGGTTCTTCAGGAATCTTGGTTATTGTGAAAAATTCCTTTATAAATCTAAATAAGGATAAAATAGAAATAGCCCACAGCCGGTTACCCCAAGCAAAAGTGCTTGCGTGTATATCAACAACTTATTTTTAAACCATAACAGTTACAGATGCTCAAGGTAGAGAGAACCGTACAACAGGTACATATATTTCTGACCATTTTGGTGAATGAGTGATAGCGCTGTGTTGTTTTAACCCACACAAAACCTCCTACTACTTCCATTTAAGGCAGATGTATTAAATCGGATCACTCGGGCGGTAAAATAATATTATCCTTTAAAAAGGTCACTGTCTACCAGCACATACAAGTAAAGCTAAATAGTTTTTCTTTCTTTTTTTTTTTCTTAATTGAAACCCTTGTTGATAATGTTATTAACTGTTGCTGACCTCCGTGAGGGTACTAATAGCACTGCATGCTGTATGAATAGAGACCCATAACAAACTATTGCATTCTCTTATGTGAATGTAGCATTACACCTAAATATAGAATATCTAGCACCTTTTTACTATATGGCTTTCCATTATCTAGATTCCAGGCAAGTGTGTCAGTAACTGAGGCAACAATAGAAGCACAAATGTGGTGAGGAGGAGCCATCTCAAAAAGTCTTCCCATTGGCATCAAGCTTAACTTTGTTATTTTAAACATCCTATATTATTATTTTTGATTTTTTTTTTTCTTCTTCTTCTTCTTTTGCAAGTACAAGCACAATAAAATCTTTTAGTCATTCGGTTCTATTACAAATGTGTGCAGTACAGTGCATGGCAGTTATCAGCTGAGCAGAAAGTCCCCTACACCCAGAACCCAAAGCCAACTAGATCTACCTAAAAACCAGTTGGGACCTGGTAAGACATGCATGCATATTGTGCACAATTAAATACTTGCCCACCCCTGATATCTTTCACTGAAAATACAGATTTAATTTTTTTATTAGTCTTTTGTTTTCTTCTTTTTTTAATCCTTAAATCATGCAAACACTGTAAGAATAGTCTTGGAAGTGGTCTAGGTAGAACAGTGTGCACCGTGGCACCTTTTTCAACGGGATTACAACCTTTATGTGTGGTTCAAGTACAAGAACACGGAAAAACGTAACGGCTGGAAAACAGGTTCGAGTAACATACGCTAATGATCGGCTGCAGTGACGAAAAGCCTATTCTCACTCGATACAACATGTCACTTCATCTTTTTTTTTTCTTTGCATGCCAGTCTTATAATGGAATAATATTCACCACTATTTAAAAAAGGAATATTAGTTCAGTTGATTACACTTAAAATATGCATGGCCTGAGGAAAACAACCCAGAATACCCAAATATATCTCCATGGCATCAATCCAATTTGAAATGGACTGTTTTCCTATATTTTTCAATTACAGAGAGGCCCTGAGTGATATTTTTTTTTGTTTTTTTTGTTATACTCAAAATATATGCCAGTGAACAGATATGTATACATAGATTAATTATCAAAAGTGTGGATTAAATTCATGACAATGGCTTTTTTTTTTTAAAACCTGGCACGCAAACGCAAGATACTCACATTCTCATGAGAGAGTCCCTTTACCCGAGAAAGCCAGTGTGTCTATTGAGTTACAATGACTATTCAGTGGACAAACGACTCAGGAATATATATATATATATATATATATATATATATATATTTAAAAGTCCTACAATTAAAGTACTTAGGGAAAAAAAAGAATACCCAAATAGTTCATAGTTTTCGCCCGAACAACGTTCAGGTTTGTTTTTGGAATCGAGTGAACCACAAGTTGAGCGTTTTACAGTGCATCTTTTTTTTTTCTTTAAACGACCCTAACGCTCCGTCTCTGCCGTTTCGAATCCTGCCTGGGATCTTCGTGGAACGACTACAGTCAACTGGCACACAGGAGAGGGCGTAGCTAGAAATACAGAGGGTTTCAACATTCTTTTGTCTTAAAAACAAGACGATAATTTGCAACCTTTCACACCAAGGCTATGCATACAATGTTTTTTTTTTCTTTCACATCACTTGACACTGTGAACATGGCCTGAGACCTGACAACGGGAGGCAAACTAAAACGCGCTAAAGATGCTTTAGTATTCCAACCGAATCCTTCAAAAACGCTCTCGAGAGAAGAAATAAATAACACCACTTTAAAAAAAAAAAACGTATACTATTAAAAGAGGAACTGAAGATTAGTAACAGGTTTGTGCTTGTCAAGGTCTTGAGAAGGCAGAGAGTATATTGATTATTTGGCTCACGAATGAGGAAAAACAAAAGACCTAGTCCTCCAAAATCAGGTCAAAGCGTTGCGTTCACCTCTCGCACTCATTGCACGTATTGCTTTCCGCAAAGTCTTCCACCCTTTCCCAAAAAGTCATTCTGTAAAGGCAAATGCGACCTTCCCATGGCCTTCGTCCGACGTTCCTCTTGTGGTTGAAATGCGGTGGATCTCGTCGATTCAAATATTGCTAGTCTAAAAGAACAGTCCGCGCGTGGCCCGTGAGATGTTCTCCTGGATCTAGCCGAGAAAGAGTTACACAGCTGAGTGAGAGGCAGCGGGATGAAGAGGGCAAGTCCAGAATGGATGTGGGTTGTGCAGTGCAGCCAGGTGGGAGCTGGCAGAGGCAGTGTGCTGTCCTCGTCCCTGTGTTCCCATGGGCCAGTCAGATTGGCCTTGCCAGCAAACAGCAAAAGCCAAAACCCCACAGCTTCCTCAATGTCTCTACGACCCTGGTGAAATCCCAGCGGGAGTTTTCCCGATGGATTCACGCCCGTCGTTTCTCAGTCCTTTTTGTCTACGTTTCCCTCTTTAACCTCAGGCCTTGGAACTTTGAACCACTGAAAGTCACACCTTCACAACAGCATTCGCAGATAAAAGAGAATCGGGATTAAGATATTCAAATGATCAATACATTATTGCAAAACATGGATTATTAACAAGTCCCTCATCCCATCATCACTTGTAGAGACATGCATCTATGATGGTCGTTCACCGGCGGAGCGGCCGCGTCTTACCGACTCGTCTGATTGCACAGAAAAACCAAAGACCCCCGCCATCATCTTAGCCCGCTCCCGCAGTCCCTAACGATACTAAAGCACTGTGATCAAACAACTAGAGAATATTCAATTGTGTAAACAAATATGCCAACACAACACGTATTACAGGTTATCTTTGGAATCTGCGAAAAACAAGGGCAGGGAAATGAAAAAGAAAGATGAAAAAGAACCAAAAAAAAAAAAGGTCACAATTCCAGAACTCCGAAGTTGCTATAGGCGGCAGTAGCTTTCATGAAACTCACACAATGACGCACAGCAGAGGTCAAACAGGTTCCTTACAAATTCCAAGATTGCTTATTGTAGAGGTGGGGTTGGGAGCGGGGTGGGGGGTAGATTTGCGTTTGGCTGGAGATCAGGTGTCCCCACTCACAGAACACACTCAAGGATTTGTGCTGCTTTCCAGTGAAGGACAAAAACCTGAACTCATTCCACATCGCGGTGAACCTCAGACGCGTCGGCTCGACAGATTGGACAGGTGCGATTGGTCTGCAAGACATGTTACGGATTAATTTCTACAAGCCAGTGATGTTTCTATACACCATTACCTGATCTATGCATCAGCTAATAACTGTGCCTGCTTAAATCAACATTTACTAAATATGAGTAGATATTGATTTAAAAATTATAAATATTTTCTACCATTTAAAAGTTTGGGGCCAGTAGGGAAAAAAATAATTCATTTCAATTTCATATTCAGCAAGGATGCATTAAATTGATCAAAAGTGAGCGTTAAGACTTTGAACTTTTGAATGCTCTTTAAATCAAGGGATCCTGGTTTGAATAAAATATTAAACAGCACAACTGTTCTCAGATTGATAGCAATAATAAATGTTACCCGAGCACCAAAACAGCATGATTCTGAAGGATCATGTGACACTAAAGACAGCTTTGCCATCACAGGAATACATTTTTAAATATGTTAAAACAGTTTTAACAATTGAAACAGTTTTAAATTGTAATAATATTATTACAGCTTTACGCACTTTCTGTAAAGCTGCTTTGAAACAATATGTATTGTGAAAAGCGCTATACAAATAAATTTGAATTGAATTGAATTGAATTAATATTATTACCATATTTCTGATCAAATAAATGCAGCCTTGGTGAGACAAAAATAACACTAACCCCAAACATCTGACCGGTTGTGTACATAAGCAATTTACAAGCCATCAGCCACTTAAAAACCTATATTCGTTGACCATTACTATTTACATCGTCTTAGCGCTTTGCTGTTAGTGAATGCAGGTATTGTGCATTAAGATGGTCTTCTTACCTTTAACCACTTGTCTACACATTTTGCATGAAATTCGTGGTTGCAGGGTAATACTCGAAGTAGCTGCCTTGACTCAAAATCACTAAAGCATACAACACACCTGTAAGAAAAGTCAAAGGAACATCAATACCAGGTCACAATCAAAACTTCAAGATTATATAACAGAGGGCATATATAACAGAAAACACTTACAGAGTTTGCTCAGATTGGTGGTTTTCTAAATTGAACCTGTAGGACGGAAGTTGCTCTATATCAGCTTTCGTTAGTCCTCGAGGTTTCGCTTCTCCGAGTCTCTCAGCAAGGTTTAATAACGCCTGAGAGAAAAATCACACGTGTTCAAACTCTCCACACAAACTGTGATAAGATAACGATGTTATCTCTGTTCCAAAATGAGCTTTAATTCTATAACGTAACTAAAAAAGTTAACCTTTTCTCAACTTTGTCGCATCACTGCACATTGCCCACAGAGTCACTCTTATTGAAAATGAAAAAAGTTGCTTGATCGTTGCAAATGAGTATGTATAAACTATTAGAAGTTAGCCAGCTGCTTATACAATCAGTAGACAGCGAGGCAGTTCACTAGGCCTAACATAAAAACCATCAGTGGTTGGGGCATGTGAGGATTCTCATTTACCTCATAGTTTTCCATCTCCACATCATCTACATCCAAGTCCAGACTGATAGCAGGACCCACAGCAGTTTGAGGCACAGGTAGCATCGAGCTGTTTCAGGTCACAAACACATTAGCATCACAAATCATTAGCATAAACTCAATGGCTTTTCTTTCACTCTAGCAAAGAAATATCACAAAGGCTTCATATAATTATAAGCAGCATTGAGAGTAACACATTACAAGAAACGTGCATTAGGTAATCAGATTACTTTTTTGATATAACATGTAAAGTAACTCGTTCCTTAATAAATGTACACATTAACATTCAAGTTACGTTTTAAAAAGAAAGAAATGTAAATTACTTTGCAGTTTAATTAACTTGCTCAAACATTTTTTTTAAACTAGTCGGAGCCATAGTCTTGTGGGCAGCGACCCGAATTTCGAGTCCCGGCTAGTGTTCCTTTCCCAATCATGTGACCCTCTCTCCTCCTGTCTCTCCTTGACTGTCTTATCCAATAAAATATAACTAAACAAAAAAACAAACCTGAATTAAAATTCTCTCTTCACCTTAACTGTAAGGGGTATACAGTCAAAGACCCAGAACCAGATATGAAGAATGAATATATTTGATTATTGATTTTTATAAAGGAAGTATATAACCATTCAAAAGGATATATGATTATAGATGTATTTGAAGAGGCAAGGGATTTTGACCAACCCTTCACTCTCCTCTATAACTTAGAGACATGCACACTCTTGTGTGTGAGGGAACAGACTAAATTATTGTAAGGCCTTACTTTTACAATTAACTTTCCCCAACACTGATTATAAGCTTACAATGTCCATTATTAGAATATGAAACAATTAATATGGCAAAATGTGTTTGATTTGTATTATAAACAGTAGAAGACCCTCACAGGAAGTATGGTAAGAAGCCGGGGTAGTAGGGCGGTGGAGGAGGCGGGGGAGGCAGAGGCTGCTGTAATCGGTACCTCTGTCCAGTTATACGCCTCGGCAGCATGTGCGGATATGGCTGAGGAAATGGAGACATGAGGAAAACCATTTAAATCAGTATTTTTCATTTACCAACCAACTTTATCCAAAGCTACTTTGGCAGCATTTCTACTATATCATATGATATAAATATGAGACAAAAACCCAATATCTTGAATTTTAGTGACATTCTAACTCCATTCTATAGGCTCCATCACAGTGAGTTGTTGCCCTGCTTCATGTCCGTCACCAATCAACTGTATGAAATGTCAGATGACTACGTAGGTCTGCGTTTTTTTTTTTTTCATGACTAATTAATTAAATTAATGCATTAAATCCACAGCCCTAATCCACAGACATTTTGCATAATGTCATCACAATAAGTGTCGTTTATGCAAATGCTCCTCATTTAAATCAGTATTTCATTTTTGACTTGTTTACTGCGATTTATGCTTTGTTGACATACAGAAGCAAAGACATCTCACCACTCCGTAGGGTAGCTCTTGATGGAGAGGCTCCTGGGGGAGGTACTGAAGGGGGACGGAGGGGGTCATTGCTGGTGGATGGTGGGCTGGAGGATAAGAGAATGTTCCTAACGGATGCTGGTCTCCTCGCAGATCCACTTCATTCTCCACCCTCTGCAGAGGCTGAATACACACATGTAAAAGACATTGCACAACCAGAAAGAAAGAAAAAAAACATACCTGTAGCATAAGATTATGACAATTAATACCATAAAACTATATGCTATTTTACAAAGGATACATTTTGTCACACCAACATTCAGCATTGTTTTTATATCATTTATTAAAGGGTACAATCCATTGGCTTATCTGTTACCAATGACTAACTGTTGTCTCTAGATTGTGATGGGTTTGTTTTACTAATTACACTGTAACAGTAATCACATCACACACTAGATTACAGTGTGTATGCTCAACATTGGGAACAACATGGCAACCTTCAAACATGGCTCATCCAATCCCATTTATAATCACATTTACAGTTTTGAGTTATGTTTTTAACTGTAACTGTATGTTTTGATGTAACTCTCAGGTGTAACAATGTAAATATGTTTTTGCATTAAAGGCAGATTAAAAATAAGCTCATTAAAAGTAAGTGTATCTTTTAGTTTGTATTTATCAAGAAGGAAACTCATCAAATTAAATTAATTGCATTTTTATATACAAAATAGCACTACTACTACTCCATAAATATGTAACAAAACATTTAGTGTTGAATTACCAGAAAATATAACTCCATTACTACATTTACAGCTACAGTAATATAAAATTATTCGCACCATGAAGATTTTGGTCATGTTGTCAATGTAACTTATTTGAAATGCACAAAATTTCAGTTCTATTTCTCTCCTTTTTGAGCTTGAACGGACAAATGAACGCAAAATTAAGTCAAAATGCCTGTCTCGGAGAGTATCCTCGTAAACACAATCGGTTATGTTGTAAACAATTGAGAAAGAAAACGAATGTGTATCATTATATTGGATCTGTGCATTCGTCTTAAGGTGACAGCAGCCTAATATGCCCGCAGATATTTGTGTCACTAATGTAAATCAAACAAAAGAGAAAATCACTTTTGTAGCTTTAAAAAATATAAATTTTATTAATGAATTAAATTAAATTTATACAGCGAAGACAACATTTTACATTTGATTATTCAATTTCTGTCCCTGAATACTGTTAGATTTAGGCCTACAAAACACTGAAAAACAAAGCACTGCTTATTTCATTTGTATATTTGTTCTAATTATCTATACTTGTAATTTGTTTATTGTTTTCTATGCAGATGCACTACCCTACAAAATCACCCCAATCATCCTAGAATTTTTCTTTCTTTACAAATACAGCTATTCAAATCTGGTGAAATTGTTTTCATATTGCAGAAAAACTAAATATTGCACTTTTTTTCAAATATCGTGCAGCCCTAACTTGTCCTGCAGGTGTTATTATTTACTATCATTACATCTATCACATACTATATAACTATTACATATAGCTTTATATCAGCCAACGGCCACCCTGCTGTCCAAGATAACAGCAATCAAAAAATACCTTTCTTAATAATAATGTGTTAAAATTACACTGCTATTTTAAGAATATTATATATAAACTTCTTACACTTTAATTTGCATTAAAGCAACACCAAGTAACTTTTCCTCAGCGGTCGCCCTGCAGGTTGGAAGCAGAATTGTCCATTACTGCTGTCGTAAATAATTTAGCCTTCTGCAGCCTACGGTCGCACGCTCGCTGTTTATCCAGCACCGGCTTTGGAATCAACAATGGCAGACATCCCAACCTGCAAGAAGTCATTTCAGGGAGGCATATCTTGGTGACTGGATTGTCACGGGTTGACTAGCTTTCGTGAGGCACACTCGCAAGGTCTCTCGCTCTCTCCCTCTCTGCCGTGCTCGCGCTATGTATTGTTATGCGCGCAGTATGTTCTGTCTCGCATGCGCGCTCTAGATTCCGGGAGATTTGAACTAATTTGCGGGCATCAGGGAGACTATATCAATATACGGGAGACTCCCAGGCCACAGACAATTTGAGGAAGTGGTGGGGGAAGTGACGTATGCCGTAAAGCAGTCGAGTTTTGTAGTTCTTTTTGTGCTCGGGTTACTACCCGAAACTCGAAGTTACATAGTGCAAGTAAAAGCGATACAGACCACGTCAGGCTATGGCAGGCGTGTCATTTAACCTATTTTAAGTCGATGTACCATCACAAGGGTCTTGGAAATATATTATGAAAGTTGAAAAACTACATAGTGTTACTTTAAAAGGACAATAATAATAGTTCTCTTTCATTTAGTAGCATTCATAGATGTTGTGGTCTGCACTCACCATGCGCGGGTGCTGGGGCTGTATGGGAACAAACTGGTTGAGTGGAGGCAGATGAGGAGGCTGGTGAGGCGGCACTGGCGGACTAGGGTGAAGGATAAAATGCTCACTGGAGATCATTGGTGGAAATGCCTGATAGGACACTGGCAGGTGCTGCATGGTGCAGGCCTGAATGAGCTGCAGACAGACAGACAGAGAGACACCAGACAACAAAAGGGTCACTCACACCATAGATACACTCGTGAAGAAAGTGAGGATGGGCAATTGAATACCGCATTGCTGTATTCAACATGCTAACATACTCTGGACTAAAGCATATCTAACACTTTCCCTACTCTGTACTATTTAGAAATCCGCTAAACCATTTCAAAAGGATTAGGGTTAATGACGGGGAAAACTTAGAAAATAATATATAAGCCTTAGTTTATATAATTTCATTAAGCATTTCAGTAAAGAGGACTGAAAAACAATTGTCCTCGGCACAATATAAGAGACTTTCAACTGTACATCACTATAGCCACATAAAAAGTAGTACAGAGGTGGGTATGTTGACACAAATGCAATGACTTAAGAAGATGGTAAAATTAGCAGAAAGAACACCTTTGTCATTAAAGATCAAATACCCCAAAGACATTTGCAGTGACAATGCAAACAAAAACTAAGGGGGTTGCACATTGTCCCTTGAAAGTTGCATCATAAAAAGGTCATTAATCATTCTAGAGACACAGGAAAAGCCTACAGGAAAATCAAAACGTGCAATGTAGATTTATATCAATGTCTAATGTGTAAGCATGAGTGGGACGTACAGAACAACACTCATAATCGAACATCTTTGGCTAGCAGGACAGGTGGGCATAATGGCTGCCTGGGACACACATACATCGGCTAAAGTAAAGCTGGAGCGATGGGACATGTTAGGTGTGCTCTACACAAACTTCACTGACATTCCAGCTCTTCCTTTTCAAACTCACTGGAGGAGGAAGGCAGCAGAGCAGAGAGAGCTGTCCGCTGAACATTACCGAGCATGCTGGGAGCTGCTGAGCATTGCAGGCTGGGATAGGTTGCCCGGTGTGGATGGGAAAACCGTGGGTCGTCACCGTGGTAACTGTGTAAGATATCGGAACTGATCCTTGATGCATCTTGGAAGGACAACACAAAAAGTTCAGGTTACTTGTTAAAAAACAACCACGATCTCTGATTTTCATTATCACAGCAATCATCTGATATCAGCAATATCACAGCAATCTGATCAGAGTAAATACACTTTCACAGACAAGGCTTGGATTAAGCCAGGATTAGACCTTAGTTCAATTAGGATAGTAGATAGGTGATTTTATAAACGTGCCTTAAACATTACTGGTGTGAATCTTGAAACAAAACAATGGCACTGACATATTTTTTAACTCAAGCATGCATTTTAGTCTGGAACTAGGCTTAAGCCTTGTCTGTGAAACCGAGGGATAATGTCTATATTAAGGATCTCAAACTTCCAGTTTATCTATGAATAGGAGTTTTCATTCTATGAATTTTGGTTTAGCATCCAACGCTCTCCCATAGTTCTCTTAAGGATTATTAAGCTGCCAAATATGTATTTGTTTTTACACTTTTATACATTTAAGTTGGTATTTATTAATACTTTTTTCACATTTATTTATTTTTATATTTAAAGGCCTGAAAAGCAAATAAACGGCCAATTGTAGCCTAAATAGCAAAAATAAAGTGTGTTTATGCACTGACTGCAGTGTCCCAAAGTCACTCACTCAATTCCCTATATAGTGAACATCAAATAGCGTGTTATATAGGGAATAGAGCTGCACGATTAATCGTTAAAAGATCGCAATCTCGATTCAAACACCCACAAGATTTTATTCCTAAATGACAATGATTCATCTCTGTCCTTTTTATCATTAAACCTTTGACAAGTACGGTCACAGTGAACATTCAAATCTGCATTGATCCTGCCGCTGACCCAGAAAGAGCAGTTGTCATGTATAGGTATGAAACAGCTTCACAGTCTTTTTAACCACACAGTATCATTATTTTTGTGTTACAAACATTCACATTATCACAGAAGTACTGGGATAAAAGTGTATAGTTGTAAAGATGTAAACACTGATGTCTGCTGTAGCGATCAGAACACACCATTGTGAAATGTACCATCAACTGTCCTGGCTGACCCCACCAGATAGAAGGCGTTTTCATTGGTTACAATTTATTTTTAAATGTATTTATATGGATTACCCTGCTTATTTAAAACAGTATTTAATTCCATTTAGGTCATCTCATAACTTGCGTCATAATAACCAAATTTATTTTTTCATTCCTCAGATCAATAAAGAAATAGGAAGATATGCATTTCAATATAAAGCACCATACGAATGGAATAACCTTCCAATTTCAATTCGCTCTTTAACTTCTTTTTCGATATTTAAGAATCACCTAGCTCAACATCTTCTGAATATATGTAATTGCTTTTTTTTTTTTTTTACTGGAGTCATTGTAACCTATTTTTGGCATGGTACATACATTTTTGTCTGTATATGAGTTTATTTGTGTCTAGATGTGTGTTTTGGTACATATTATATGTGTTT
The DNA here is from genome assembly GCF_029890125.1 of Rhinichthys klamathensis goyatoka. Taxonomy (NCBI): domain Eukaryota; kingdom Metazoa; phylum Chordata; class Actinopteri; order Cypriniformes; family Leuciscidae; genus Rhinichthys; species Rhinichthys klamathensis. The sequence goes on from NW_026606718.1 coordinate 832,685, forward strand.
ACTTTGTTTAGGGATGAGTGCGTCACCTTTAGAGAGTCTTGGATGAGTGAATGTCTTGTTTGTATTGGTTTTGTTTATATATTTCTGTATTTACCATTTCTGTAAAGTATGTTGTTTTTTTCTTATTGTGTATTTGCTTTTTGTTTTGTTTTGTTTTTTATGTCATATTTGACACGTGTTGTAAGGTCAGTTTTTGTATCTAGATTCGAGGACCCCCTCGAAAACGAGATGGTTCATCTCAAGGGGTTGTTCCTCCTCAATAAAATAAATGACAAATAATAGTGTAAATCACTTTTGAACATAACCTGATGTTTCAAATAAAGATTGTGTCAATTGATTGTATCAATGGCGACAAGTGACTTAAAAATGTTTTTGTCATTGAAACATTCATTCAAGCAATTTGTTCAAAAACACTGATTCCACCAGTAAAGAAATAAGTCTTTATATTTGAGTCGTTGAAACATTCATTCAAATAATTTTCGAGAGTAATCACTACTACTTTATTCTAATGGAGAACAACACCTGGATAGCGGCTTCCAAAAAATGTGAGTGTGGGACCCATGGTCTAAATGAATAACTGTCGTTTGAACTAATACCTGTTCGTGAAGATCCACCATGATGGAGTTCTGTTGGGGGGGCTGTGTGGCAGTATGCAGCATGCGTGGAGGTGCACTGGTGTGGCTATATTGCCTGGACTCATCTAAAGAAATCTGCTGATGCTGGGAGAAGACAGGGTGGAGGAAGTTCTCATCCTGATGTAGGGAAGTGTGCACAGCAGGTCTATCTCGCTGCCCCCACTGACGTCGTACTGGAGGACTAGGACATGAACGTACACATAACGTAAGTAGTCACTCTGCAGATGTTTTTTTTTTTTTTTATATAAAATGTACAGCTCGAATGCTAATTTCATCAAACTCTATGACACGGCTGACCCACCTTCTCCTGAGGTGCAGAGGGGTGATGCAAGGCTCCCCGACGACCCTCCTCTGGTTTAAGGGGGCTGTTGATGGCCGCCTACTCACTGCTACTTCCCATGGTCGCATTTGTGACGTTGTACGAACGAGTCACACCTGCCTGGGGTGGGGAACCAGTAGTGCAAGAGGCACTTGTGTCTAACAGCTTCAGATTGTCGGAACTCTGTTTGAAACACAAGAAATATTGGTTTTGTGAATTGAATAATGATGTACAGAAAAATCTTTTGTTGTCATTTATTGTGCATTTTAACTGAAGTTAATTAAAGATGATCTATTATGGTCAGCAAAGTTATGAAGCACTCCAACTAAAGTCCACTCCAACCTCGATATCCCTCATTTAAATAATTCCCGCCCAAGGTATAAGCAAATAAGGGGCGAGGCCTGATTGAGTTGCTTTAGTAGCATGTCGAAACTTATGGTTATAGTAATGGTGGTGCGACATTTCTAAAATATGCTCGAAGCGGTTGACCAATCACAACACACTGGTCCAGCCAACTGATCAGAGCACATATTGTGCTTTTCGGAAGGAGGGGCTTCATAAAAACAGAAGTGAACAGAGGTGCGTCTTAAAATGACAGCAGCCTAATAAACCTGCTGTCATCATTAATGTTAATAAAACAACAAAAGACAAAGAGAATATCACTCACTCCTCCTGACTGAGTCGCTTTTGTAACTTTAATAAGAATACATGTTGGCTATATTCAATTCACACAGTAAAGACTATGCACTTTATTTTATTAGTTTATACAATTTATGTAGCATTCCTTATTTAGTGCTTGAAAATTTGTTCATTTGTTTTATTGTAGTTTTGTCCTTATGCTTGTAAATAGTTTCTTTGTTCTTATTGTTTTTACTGTTTCCTTTAGTAAGCTTGATAGGTTTTTTTTTCGCAGGCTAGTATTAGTGTTTTTTGTGAGCCAATTGCACTATAAATTACTAATTCAATTTTTTCTTAGTTATTTTGCTTAATTTCCAGATTCAATCATAGGCTCCTTCTTGTACTACAGCACGTACACACATCTCTTTGTCTTTTGTCTCTTCAAAAACGGTGCTTTAAATCTGTTGACAAACTAAAAGATGTAAATGAAATTTGCATATATTCAAAATGAAAGATATAAATTGTCCTGAATGTCAGCTTGTTTATTTTGCTCAAGATAAGGATTAAGTCATGCAAACAAGAAACGATGCTTCTAAAAGCTGCGGTTCCAACCACACAACTTTGCAATGCTATTTGCGAATGTTCGTTGGAACTATGGTTTCGGGAAACACACTCGTTGAAATATGCTGATAACGACGGAACTTGTGACCATAGTTGGCTAACAATGCTTTTGGGAAGCTGAAGCTCACCCCAGAGCGTTACTGACAGACTGAGAAGAGAGGTGCTGTAATAACATGCCTTTCAAAACATGAGGCAAATTAGTCTTGTGATACACTTATTGTTTAGCATGCAGGGAACCCAGTTTAAGTCCCATTTGCATGATGTTGCATTTATATTTTGTTCACAGATCCTTTTGTTCTAGCCTGAATCACAAGAAAACGAATGACATTTGAGAACTTTTTCAGTCAAAATTATTTTCAGTCTATTGTAGTCAGCTGTGGTCAATAAACATCTGTTGTATGGAAAACAGAAGCATTTACATTCTTCAAAATGTCTCCTTAAATATATAAGAAAACAGAATACAAGCTAACCACTATTTTTGGGTTAATTATTCCTTTAAAAAAATGACCCTGGACTTAAAATGTGAAGACCAGAACATAGCCTATGTGTTCTCAAAGCAAAACAGCATGAATAGTTTAAAAAAATAAATAGGTCATTTTCCATTTGAAACCAACAACAGTGAAATACTAATTGAATTAAAATATGCTTATATTTGCCTCAAAAAGCTGTATTGTATTTTTTTTTTATGGATTTCGTTATGTGTAATCTTTGAAGTAAACTAGAAGACGGTGGGAGCAGAAATGATATAAAACCAGCCTTTTCAGGCAAGTAGACATCACACCTCACTGAAAGGCATCAGAAGTAATAATTCAAATATTATTTATATACATTTGTATTACTTTTCTCTTAACAAAATCAGTGAAGTGTGCATGATTCACACAAGCAAAACTTCTCATCACACTATGACATTTAAATGTTCAATGCCATGTGTAAAATAAGAAAACAAGTAACAGCAAATATTTACAAACAGTGTTTAATGGAAAGACGGGGCTGATTTGCCACAAAGAGGGGGAGCTGTAACTTCAACAACAAAAGCGTGGATGGCCATGTGCTCCCACACAGACAAAGCAATAACAAAGGAGCGCCACCAAACCTCGCGTGCCTCGCTTTAACAAAAATAATCATTTGAATGGGCTTAGTGGATATGATATAAAACATGGTCCGTGCTTCGCATAAGGACGGTGCACATTTCCTATAAATAAAACAAATAAAATTGTCACCGGGGCCCAGCAGTAGATCAACAATAGCACAAAGAGTCGCAAGGCCGAAGTTTTACAGGCGCGCGCGGAGCTCGTGCAAACATCCGCAGTTGCCCTCGTGCTTTTAAAACATGTTCTCAACATTACACGGAGTTTGTGCATTACATTAAATTAATTAAATCAATCTCATGCGCTTCCCAAGCCCTGAATGCTATCACTAGCATATAGCCCGAGCAGATGAAGCCCTAAACAGGAAATGCAGGGATGCACCCCTGACAAAAGAAACATGGTTTGGCTTGAACGCCACATATAGACAGTCTGCAATGTTTGAATATAAAGAGTGTTTTCGGTTTTATTTTAGCTGATACGTGACAGCTCTGTGTCCAATAACCAAAGTATGATCACACCAACCGAGCTTACTTGTTTTCAATGGCGCGCGAGTTTCCGACTCGTCCACGCGCTGCTTGTTGGCGACTAAAACGATGCAGTTTGTCTTGTTTGATGAATTTGCAGACTAATCCAAAACAAATCGCCCAGGTACACTAGCAAACAGTCATGGTTAAAAAGAGGTATCGCCCGTTTCCTAGTTCACGTCCACGAGCTTGATCTTGTTGTTGAACAGACGTTGAGCTTCAGCATAGAAAGAGAAAATACATATTCTTCCGCAGCCTAACATCCGTTAACTTATATCCAACAAACTTGTGATAGCGTGCAGTTGTTGTTTCCTTTATTATTATTACATCCGATACATTCAAAGTGGGTATAATCTGTGACATGGGTGCTGTTCAGTAACGTTATTGTTGTGGTGGTTGTGTGCTGCTACTGTGCTTGTATATAGTCACGCCTTCTTCCTCTAAAATCTACCACGCAATAGACAGACAGCCAGTCACTTTTTAGATGCTGCTGTTTGGTCGAATTGCTCCAGCCTGATACCAACCAATTGCTCCAGCCTGATACCAAGGGTGTTTTCACACTTCCTCTTTACTAAAAACAAACTCAAACCCCTTTAAGTGGTCCAAAAAAGTTAATTGAATTAAAAACACAGGACACTAGTTTTTGGTCCAGTTTAGCTGCAGTCCATTGTACAATTCACATTGTGTTTTTCAAGAGAAAAAAGCTAACTTCAATACTGTATTTTAATATTTAGAATTATTATTATTGAGAATAATTCGATTTCATGATAGATTAATATTATAGTATAACCTATATTGCTGGCGTAATGTATTAACTTAACAAAAGTGAAAATAAAGTGAACATGGAGTGTTTTTTTGTTCACAATGGTTCACTTTGAAGTTATTTTGGAGGATCCATAAGTCAAAATCGCTGACAAACCAAGAAACAAACCCAATTTTTTTTTTTTTTTGCAATCCGACAGATGGAATCAGTTGATTTGTGTTGTGCAGAAGTCAAAACATTAACCATAAGCATGTCAGGCAGTGCATGTTATCGGTGATGATTTATTATGCCACTGACATTCAGTTTGAGGTTGCATGGGTAGTCCCAGATAAAGGGGATGTTGTTTGTCACAAGGGATCTGTTGCAGTGATCAAACAACAGTGATGCAACACAGTTGTGTTGTATATTACAATTCAGTGAGACAGCATCTAATTCATTCCTTTAAAACAGTACAATGCACAAGGTAGGCCTACATATAATCTTAAAGCAGTTCAAACAGCATGTCAAGGGATCAAAAGGATGCTTTAAAAAAATAATGTCAAATAAACATCACCAAACAAACTATTATTGCAAGTGGAAGTCCTTTTCTCCACTCGTTGAACCATCTCATGGTTCTCTAAAATGTGTTCTTGAATTTAAACTGACCGTCTATATAGGCTATGTTCATGTTTTATAATGCTTAATAACAAAATCAAGAAAAATTTGAAATGGAATTCATATAGAAATGTTTGGAATATTTCACTTAAGCACTGCAACATAATAAATGCAATATTAGGCCTGTATTTTCATTATCATTTATATTAATACAATACTTTATGCGGCAAAAATAATAAAATATTAATTTATCTGGCAAAAATCTAAGTGTTAAACGTTTCTTTTAAAAATGCAGTATTATTTTACAATATAAACACTGATTTTATTATTATCACCATTATTATTATAAAAAGAAAAGTAGCCTATAGAAAATCAGAGTAGAATAGAAATTCTTTACATTCAGCAGTTTTCAGGTTTAAGTAGCTTTTTTTGACTTTATTACATAAGTTAATTTATGATGAAGATATAAATTACCATTGCAAAACATTTTAAGCATTGTTTTAAATTATGGTATTATAATAATAATAATAACACAATGTTTATTATTAGTGTTATTATCACTGTGTGCACTAAATGAAAAGCAGGGGAAAAAAACATTATGTTGGGGAGTCTAACTGTGTTCTCTTCTCTCTAGCAGTTCTCATCCGTCCCTCCATCAGAGACAGTGTGACACAGCCCAGTCTGTTACATAAGCCTTGCGCCAAATGGCGAGCCGGCGGACAGAATCACATGCAAGCGTCTCAAAGCGGTCAGAGTAACATCTTGTTTATTCAATGCACTTTAAAGTTCACAAACTGACATCAAAAATATGGACTTAAGTTGATCTAGAAAATGCACCATTCAATGCATTAATGAGACTGTAGAAGAACTAGGAAGGCAAAGTGCACCATTTCTTTCTTAATAGGCTAATGTTTGAGTTTAATTCGTATGAGCACGCATTGGTCAGAATCATTTTTGCAGCATTTTCTCTTGTGCGGCTTCACTGCAGAGAAAACGCCGCAATGTAACATTCCTTCCTAATCTTTAACTCACGAGGAAATAGCGAAAATAATTCCGATTCTAGTGAAACCTGCGCTGCGCGTGCACACAATCACGCACATCGGAGACAAGCGCGAGACAAGCAAACCCGCGTCCAATCCATCCGTGCACTTCCAATCCAATGTAAACATTACAGCATTACAGCAACAAAACAAGGAGGGGCTCAAGGCTTTAGGGGGACAAGATATAAAAACACGCTGATACCTATGTGCGATGCATTCAAGAGCGTGAAAACCCACGGAAATCCACGCCATCAACACGAAGACGCAGGCGCGTGCGTTACCTGATTGTTAATTTGTGAGCATCGCAATCGCTGACATTTCTCCTTGTAATTCTTCACATCTCTCCCATATTCGGTGCGGCATGATCCTCAGCTGTTCCTGTTAATGGAACATTCCGTGGATTTCACCACTGATTTGGGAAAAAGGTACAAACTGGAGCTCGCACGAAGAATAAAGGCAGAACGTGTCATTACTCTTCGCATCTCGCGCAAAACAAGCACTCTCTGAATGCATCAGACTTTGGAGAAACCAATGCACTCGGTTGAACCCAGTATCATCCGCCGCCTATTTACGTGCTTTTGTGGCATACCCCTATGTGGGGCATTTAGAGGCCGCTTGCTTATGGCAAGCAGTTTGAGCATTATTCCTCATAAAACAAATAGTTGTTTAAAAATAACCGTAAAAATGATATGATTAATCATGAGCCAGTCATGAGTCATAAGCCACAACTTATGTTTTTACATAGTACTCTAACTCATCAAAATAATTTAGCAATTTCGACTTTTTACAAGTTCTACAAGAGTTAACTCGATTTATTGAATTTATTAACTCGAAGTTGATTATACTTAAAAATTGAAGGCAGAAACTGAACTTAAGTTTTTAAATTGAAATAGATGGAATTTTTTTACAGTGATATATGTGATGATATTTCTATTTGATTTGTAAATAATCCAGTTGTGCAATAATCTTTTTCAGTGTCACTAACTATTCATTACTAGTACTACTGATTACATTCTAGTATTTCAAGTATTGACAAATACTGAATTAGTCACAACTTATTCATTAACTTATTGTTAGCAGTCATTTACAAACAAGTAAATTCCATATATCGAATCCTACATAGTTATTGTTATTCTTAGATACTAATAATTATGTACTAGAATATAACAAATAAATAGTAAAAGTGTAATAGATACTATTAGGATTCTTATTTATTAAATATTGATTGGAAAAAAGCAGTATAGTCTTCATTCCTCTATGTTGAATCTCTATGATGTCTAGGAGATTTTATGATTGTATGTGTGAATTTCACTTTCATAGGTATATTGAATGAACAATCAATGCAAGTGGAGGTTTGCTATTCAATCAAACCATGGATTTAAAATGTAAGAAACTAAATAGATACGCTAAGGAATACATGTTCAAATGGCTTGCCACAGTTGTCTTGCTCTACCGTAAACACTGTACTAGTTTGTCCTCATGAACTCCCAATGTCAAGTCTCGGTTAACAAGATTGCAGGGCTACAGTTAGGTCATTGCATAGACTGTGCTATTATCCTATTCTCCACATTGAATAAAAATTAATAAAAGCTCAAATCCTCGTCGAGCATCCTCTATGACAAAAATAGACAGCTGCCTGGGATATTTTTTTTTTTTTACTTCATAACGATGATGATGTTATTACCTGTGCTATATTTTCTTATTAAAGCTGTTCGCATCATGAGGGAGGCATATGTCATCATCAATTTGATTCCTTGCATCCATTATGGAAAAACTAATCAGGGTCACATTACGTAATTGCCAGTCTATGATTAGAATGTGCTTTGCTTTGTCTCCCTCTACTAGCCAGACGAGGAACAGCAGGCTGAGATGATTGACACACGATACACCATCATGTAATTCTAGCATTGTTTCTTCATAAAACAAGATGTTACAAAGTTATTTGATGTGTGTTTACACAGTCTATATTATATTATAGTGAGGGTCTATCTATAAATCATACACCATCGTATAGGCTATTGTATAGACTGCTGAAGTCTAATTTTTTGAGTCTGGGGTTATTGTCTGTTTATTTATTTTGTGTATATTCTTAAACATCAAGGTCTAATAATAGGGTGTTAGTCCATACTTTTCATAACCGTTGCTTAGTGAGATGGCTGCCTTGTTGTCAGCAATAAATGAGCAAAACATTTTATTGTCACGGAAAGCTATTCAATCTATAAATGATTACCTAAACAGTGTTCATGTGTATCAAACCAACTTATCGCACCTACTTATGTTGTTATTACAGTGAAAATTATTACATGATGCCTGTAAACACTATTCCTTTTCCCAGCATAATTACACAATGTGCATATCATTAAAGACTTGTGCCTTATGATGGGATGATCACTGGGCCTCACCTATTTCACGTCAGTGTGCGAGGTCATAAACCAAAGTCTAAAATGATAAGATTATGGCATATTAGTGTACTGCAACATGTGGCATGAACAGGTCACATTTTACAAAATGAGGACCAGTAAACAGATTTATGAGAGATTTATGTATTTTAATGTACTATTCTAACACACCCACATTCTTTAAAGTCAGAAATGAATAGCTGAAACCTGAACGATAGACTTCAATGGCAAACATTTGCAATTTGTTAAATAGCAGTAGTTACTACTGGGATAGTGATTTGTTTGTTTGTTTGTTTACAGATTTATTCCTCCATGATATACATTTTTATCACCTTAATATATATGTATAATATTTATCTATTTCGCTCTATTTTGACTTAATACAAAGTCACAGGCCACACACTGATAAACACTGAAAAGATAAATGTTATCGCCAGAACAAAATTAAATAACCTGTTAAACATGAAAGTATTATGCAATCATTTAAAGGGATACTCCACTTTTTTTGGAAATAGGCTCATTTTACAACTCCCCCAGAGGTAAACTGTTGAGTTTTACCGTTTTTGAATCCATTCATCCGATCTCCGGTTCTGGCGGTACCACTTTTAGCATAGCTTAGCATACATCATTGAAGTGGACAAGACCATTAGCATTTCTCAACAAAAAAAAATGACCAAAGTGTTTCGATATTTTTCCTATTTAAAACTGGACTCTTCTGTAGTTACATCGTGTACTAAGACCGACGGAAAATGTGAAGTTGCGATTTTCTAGGCTGATATGGCTAGGAACTATACTCTCATTCCTGCGTAGTAATCAAGAAACTTTACTGCTGTACCATGAGTGCAGTAGGCGCAGGCGGTCACGAAGTTACCGAGCTGGGGACTATTTTCAGGCGCTGCGTCATATCATTACGCCTGCTGCACTAATGGTACAGCAGTAAAGTTTCTTGATTACTACGCAGGAATGAGAGTATAGTTCCTAGCCATATCAGCCTAGAAAATCGCAACTTTACATTTTCCGTCGGTCTTAGTGCACGATGTAACTACAGAAGAGTCAAGTTTTAAATAGGAAAAATATCTAAACTCTTTGGTCATTTTTTTTTGAGAAATGCTAATGGTCTTGTCCACTTCAATGATGTATGCTAAGCTATGCTAAAAGTGGTACCGCCAGAACCGGAGATCGGCTTAATGGATTCAAAAACGGTAAAACTCAACAGTTTAACTCTGGGGGAGTTGTAAAATAAGCCTATTTCCAAAAAAAGTGGAGTATCCCTTTAAGACATATCTTCGTATATAGACCTCTTTTGCATAAAGGGTTCATTAAAATTGAGTCAAGAACCAAGAAACCAACTGAACCTGTTTTATACGCTTTGTGTGTGTGTGTGTGTGTGTGTGTGGTCCAGGTAAACCCTACGTTATGAGGACAAAATGTCCCCACAAAAAGGCAAATATCCGAAATCCTTGTCCGTGTGGGCCGGGGACATTTGTTTGGTCCCCATGAGGAACAGCCTATAAATCAGACTAAATTATGTTTTTTTTTTATACAAAAGTGCAGAAAGTTTTCTGTGATGGGAAGGTTTAGGCGCAGGGGATAGAATATACAGTTTGTACAGTACAAAAATCCTTTTGTTTATGGAAAGTCCCCATAAAACATGAAAACACAACATTGTGTGTGTGCGCGCGCGTGCGTGTGTGTGTCTGTGTGTGTGTTTGTGTGTGTGCGTAAGTGAAGAAATAAATAATATTTTCATACAAAGCATAATATTTTATTCAGTGATACAGAACTATATACTATTGTATAAAGCACTGAATCTATTTAAATGATTTGTATATGTCAGTGGTATAAAGTCAAAATAGAGCATATGCTGCTTGCTGCTTAGAATTAATTTACTATAGGATTAGTTGATCTTCAGGGCTCGAGTGGGTTTAGTTTGATCCCTCATTGCACAGCATGTCCAGTGTGGTAAACACCAAACAATTAGAGACAAACAAACACAAGCTTTTTCTGTCAGTCCCAGGAGAAAGTTCCTCCATTGTTTTTGCTTGGAAGCGGTAAAGATTCTCCCAGGGGAGAGTTATCTTTTGTCTTTCTCTCGGTAATTATGAAGGCCCACGAGGGAAGTGGGCTCATTAGAGCCGGGCAGAGAGTTAGGGAGGTTCTTGAATAGCTAATGAACTCATTTGCTCCCTGGAATCTCTCACACCACATTTATGTCCAGCTCACTGGGGTGATGCCAAGAAAGAGCCAGAAAAGAAAACCTGGATCTGAGGACGCATGGTTCAGTAGTTGGGTTAGGAAACAGATGCCCTATAACTTCACTAGGTGCCATGTTCTTGTCCTCTGGTTTCTTATAGCTTTTATGATCTCATCTAATCAGGTATAATAAAAATGCTCCAGTTATTTTGCAGCCTTCATTAATCTCGTGTCTTTGAGTTTGCTCAGGAGTTGCTGAATTAATGTGTGAATGGACTGGATTATTCTAGACATAATCTGTTGTGACATTTGTTTGCCTACTCAGACTTGCTGCTCCGCTAAACCATTCTCTGAACACTGTTTTAGGATCTGATTCTGTGTGGTGCCACTAAGCAGCTTTATCATCTGTCTACAGGGTGCGAAGACCGCCTTAAGCACGCAGGCTTTTCTCCCCAGCGTTGTTAATGATTAATGTTTACAACTGAAGGACAGTAATAGCCAGTGATGCACTAGACAAAGGTCTCATATATTATATATTGTTCCCTCATTTTGAAGAACGCCACTTGTCGGAATAGGACTATAAAAGCAGATTGGGCACGGTAAGTCTTCATCAGCCATATCATTTTCTCTTATTATATCTATTTATATTCAGTTACTGCCGTTTAGAACAATAGCCTGTATCCGGAATAAACCTTAATTCGCATAGATTACTTTTTCATGAATGATGGGTTTGTACTGAGATTTAATTCAATTTTGATTGTCTTGACAAATCTAATCTCATGGTCAAAGAGAAATATTTGAGATTTAAAAAACTTAATAATTTGTTTTTTAATTTAGTTATTGGTATTCTAAATGAAAAATCTGTGAAAGTATGTTATGATATTCAACCATTCCAGGGCTTGAAATGTAAGTCCCGCAATTTTTTTTTTAAAAGACAGATTTTTTTACTATTAAATACTTTGTTATTACAGTTTTGTTACTATAAAGTATTAGGTCTTGTGCTTTCTTTTTGTTTCATAACATTTGAAAAATAAACCACTATAGCAAAATGATCAAAGTTCTATCTTCTATAATTTTAGAGGTGGAAATGTTTTGCGTGATTTTGTGTTTCGTTTCTTTGATATTACAGCTTTATATAGACAGTCACAGACATGGGGAGGATGGGGACACCTTTACTTCTCCTTTTCAGTTTTTTAGCTTCTGGTGAGTATCTGAGAATTAGTCAGTGTCCATTTCATCTTTCAATAAGATGTGACTTGTTATACTGCACTAGCTCAAAGTCCAAATCTGAGTCTTGAGTGGAGAGAAGCCAATGTGATTAAGTTTCGTTTCACTGTCATTTTCAGAGAAGAATTAGAAAACTTGGTTATTTCAAACAAAATTGCTTTCTTATGACTCACGTGCTGGTTCATATTTGTGTTTTCTACAGGGTATTGTAATTCTGTCCCTGTGATTAACATGGCTCTGGTAAACCTTAGAGAAGATCTTAAAGTAGGTCTGTACATCAGCCAGTCTCAACTCTTAAACTCAATCCTATTTTGCATTATTTGTTCTATGCCTGAATGTAACATTTTCCCAACGATCTATTAACCTGACAGGCGATTTTGCATTTCAAATTATTGCATCTGATCCGGATAATGACCCTCTAACATATGGCATCAGAGGAACCGACGCTAGTTATTTTGAGGTCAATAGAGCGACTGGTGAAGTCAAGATCAAGAGTCAGCTGGACAGAGAGGTATAGTTAGTTAAGAAGGTCTGCCTTCTATTATTGATTAAGCACAACAATTAGGAATAATTTCCACAACAATTCTATTACAATTACTTTTCATGAAAGACAATCCGTTAGGCTAACTTTGTGAATGTCTGTGTTTTCTTTTATCAGTCAAAAGACCTCTTACTCATAGATGCTGTGGTGAATGATGGCGTTTATGCGGATGTAAGTTGGGAATATAAAAGTATTACAATGGTCAGAAAATTCACTTTCCTGTATTCTAATATGATCTCTGCCCTTTTAGGTGACAAAAAGCGTTTATATTCCTGTGGACGATGCTAATGATAACGCACCTGTATTCAATGGTCTGCCCTACAACGTAGAGGTCCAAGAGGTGAGTTTATCATGAGAACTGTATCCTGTGGTGTAATATATGGGTGTAAAAATGGATTCTGTAACTGCTTCCTTCATTCAAGCATGCCTTCAATGTGACTTTTACTAGGCTCCTCTGCATCATGTCTTCCACAACAGGGGCGTTATTTAGGATGGAAAAATAAATACAATTTATTATATATACAATGATATATTATTGTATTGTATTTAGTATTTAGTTTATCCAAAAATATATAGACCCTACGCTAAATTAACATGTTAAAAAATGTGCACAGTTATTATGAAATCTTACGATTGACAACAGCCCCATCTACTGGCCGGAACAGGTAGGCTATTGTTTAAAAGGTGTTTAAAAAACGCGGCTTTCTTTAAAAAAAGGCAAAAAGCGGGTATAATCAAAAGCAGCCGATATGATTTGAGTATTGTATTTCAGAAGTCTTCTGTAGTCATTTTGCATAGCTTAAATTTGATTTGTTATACACTGAAACATCTTCCTCCTTCATGGATTTCATAAGAGTAGCCTATCCCAGTGTTTCCCAACCCTTCCTGGATGCACACCACCACCAACAGTGAACATTTTGGAAGTCTCCCTATCTGAACCACATATTTCTGGTCTTGGGGCAGGGATTGTCTTTTTATTGGGAGATGAGAGATTCTGTGGCTTTTACCATTGGAAAAAGTGTAACGGCTAACTTAATCACGTGAGGCTCCTCAGTTAGAGTTTTATGACAGTCAGTTTACGTTGCACTGCACAGTTTTTTGTATATTAGTGCGTTCTTCTTGTGAATAAATGTTCTATATTTGGTGTTATATCAATAGTAAACTTAGTAGGACTGCAATGTTTGTGGAATGTGCTTTACTGAGCGGAAAAACAGCGCGAATTGCTCTATTAGCTGCAGATTACTGGTAGGCCTACAGTCTGGAAGCCATAGAATATACAACATTTAATTATCCTATTAATATCTTTATATTTTGTTTACCTTCATTAATTAATGTGTTAGACCTATATCACTATTAGGCATACGCAGCAGTCATAAATCATTACAATTCAAGTCTAATTTATTTGTTGAAGGTTGAAAGCCAGAGATTAGCCTACAAATCTTTTTTTTTTTTCATTAAACAATATTTAAAAATGTAATTATTTATTTTCTCGTTATTCATTCAAATGTATTATATCAGCATCATATTGCATAACAGTCTTGCCATTCAAGTCTTATTATAATTGGTAAAATCTGAAAGCCAAATAAACAAAATATCAATATGGTTTATTTTCTAGACAGTACAATATTATATAACCCAATATTGCACAACGCCTATTATTAAATACGTCTGCCACTGGTTTGAAAGAATCACTATTTTGTGAACTAGATCTGGTTGATCCGTGGTTCATTCACAAATCCTCCTATTCTCGAGTCCAACTTGCATGCAGAAGTAAACAACTCACTTTATCCAAATAAGTGTAAAACGACAAATTTAATTCTGAATGACAGAAGACTGACATCGTATAGACCTCTTTTATGATATTTTTATGGTGCAATTGAGTCCACTTTGAAGCTTGAAAGTTTCAGACAACATAATTAACTGAATGAGTGACAAGTAGAATTTCTGCATCTTCTGCAGAAGAAAGTCAAACGAGTTTAGTTCAAATGCTGACTGAATCTAATCGTTTAAGAGGAGTTGAGGTTTACAAGCTGTGATGGTGTTGATCTTGTGGGAATGTGAGCTGGACTAATTCTGTCTAATCTTCTCCAATTTAACTCTCTTTAATTCTCTTTGTCTCTGAGCAAAAAGTGATATTCAAGAAATTGACAATGTGTGTCAGTTTATTTTTTTCCATATACATGATGTTTTCCTATTCTCTCCTTCAGAATGTAGCTACGGGCAGTCAACTGTTCAGAGCCAGCGCCACAGATATTGATTTTGGCCAAGCTTCTGTAGTGTACTACAAAATTGATGAAGTATGTTCCCTTCCATGGCATAAATTGCATTTTCACTCTCACATCTTTAATTAATTGTTAATTGTTAACTTTAATTAATTGTTAAAACATTAATTGTATTTATAACACAGTATGTTTGTCTTAGGTGGTACCAAATGAAGGGGCTATCCTGTTTTCAATTTCTGCGACCAATGGAATTGTTGTCCTGGAGGGAACTTTAAACTACACTGAGAAAAGCCCTTTCTATCAGATACGAATCAATGCATCTGTGAGTATTTATTTGTGAAGTCATCATATTTAGATAAGTGATGGGCTGTTTTTAGAAAATGATTTGAGGGAAGATATCTGTGTAGAAAATGGACAATCAAAAAAGATTCATAAAAAATATGTTTTACAAGCAAAACAAGCAAAAAGCAATCTGAAAATCTACATACATTTACTGTGTCATGTAAGTGTTCATTGGTTTTGTCAGGATGGTGGTGGACTATTGCATGGTGAAGAAGTGGTTCAATCCACAGCAGCATTTGCATTCATAACGGTTAAAGATGTGGCGGATATCAACCCCCAGTTTCTGAATTTACCCAACTTTGCTGCTATTGACGAGAATTCGGATGTGGTGAGTGGTGTATTTTTTGTTGTAAAATTTATTTTGTCATGCTGTACTTCTCTATTTGTACATCACAATGCAAAAATAAATGCTAAATGCAAATAATAAAATGAAAATAAAATATAAAATAAAATGAAATGGAAAAAAAAAAACTTGCAAAATAAAGACACACCCACAAGTGTTTCATTGGTTTGTACAGGCTGTATTGTTTTTTGCTTTGGTTTTTACAAGATTTGTTTTAACTTTTCAACCTAAAAAGTTAAACTAAGCAGTTCATATTAATACATTTTAATATTTATTTCAGTGTAAGCTAAACAGTTTTGGTGCTGTGTTTGTACGCTTGATGTCTAATGTAAAATCTGGATCACAAAGCAAAACATCTGAGATCCACTGGTGTAATATATATATATATATATATACAGTATATATATATGACCTCTCACCTTTGACCCTCTCACCATATGCTGCTCCATCTCAGGGTACGTCAGTCTTTACTGTGAAAGCCAGAGATCCAGACACTGGGGTCAACGACGTGATCCGCTACAGCATTGAAAGTGAGTCAGCTGGAAATTCTATTTTAAAGATGCGCTTGAACTTTGAAATATGAACTTTATATTTTGCCTCTAAATTTGTACAAATACTCTATTCACTCTATTACCCATCATTGAGATATAATAAGTAGTTTTGGACACCGCTTTTTCTTGTAAAATTAATTTACTTTTTGTCTCTATTATTTTGTCCTTTTACACAGAAACTAATGCACCAGATCTGTTCCAAATCACTGAGACTGGTGAAATATCTGTCAAAACTAAATTTGACCGTGAGGAGTTACTGGACATAGATACTACTGTAGTACTGCACATAAATGTGAGTTTACTGACTACTGAATTTGATTGTATCCTGTTATTATGATATCAGAGTGATTTCTATTTGATGGCAAACCAATAGCACTATATACTTTTAACTTTAAAATGTAAGTACCTATCACAATTAAAAAAAAACTCAGTATTGAGTTTTGACAATTTTAAACATTTTAATTCTGCGTGCTTTGTTTATAAGCTCTGGCATGGCCTTGCTCCACCTCCACTGAAAGAGTTTATTAAACAGAGGGCAGATTGCTACCAGGTCTGTCAGTAGAGGGGACTGGAAAGTACCAAATAGGCGAACATCCTTTGGCCAGAAAGTTTTATCAGTGATAGGGAGCAAATATTTTAATAGTTTGCCACAGTCAATACGACAATGTTCTACTTATCACACTTTTAAAGAATATCTTAAGAAGTGGCTTATAAAAAATCAAGTGTGTAAACATTTTTCTTAGTAATTGTTGTGATGTGTATTGTGTTTTTTAGTTGAGTCTTGTGTATAGTGAGTATTTGTTATTGTGTGTACCTGCCTAGGGACTACGGACGTAAATTAGCAATACTGCTATAATCCGGCTTGTTTACATCTTGTATTCTGTACAAATGTTCATTAACATGCTTTGTCCCTATCAAAATAAATAAATAAAATAAAATAAAAATACATTCTTTGATTTCTATGAACTGCACTTTTTTATTTTTTGCTTATTTATTTCTTCCTGTACTTCAGGCACGTGAGACACACCCTAATGTGGATGGAGTTATTGCGAGCACAGTATCAGATTTACAGATTTCTATTGGCGACATCAATGACAATGGCCCTGAATTTTATGAGTGTGAGAGTGAAACCTGCACACAGAAAAACAGCTTCACAGGCAAGGTCGATGAGCATTCATCTGTAGGACTGGCAGTAAATGACCTGAATATAAGAGTCAAAGATCCAGACCAGGTTTGTAGTTACAACACTTGGATGGTTTCCTCTGGGGAGATTTTGTGTTTTTTTTTTTTTTTTTTTTTATTGAAATGATGACTATTACGTTGTTATATTTGTTGATGTTTAACTTATTTATGATCCAGGGGCAAAACAGCAGGTTTATTCTCGAACTTGCTGGACCCGATAAGGATGCGTTCCTCGTCAGTCCCAGCTCTGGGTTGGGAGACAGTTTTGTACAAGTGACAATAAAAGATCCTGATGAGGTTGATTTTGAAAAGAAGACAGTGATGTATGTTCAGGTATGTATTTGAAGGTGTGTCTCTGGATATATATATAAGAAATAAGATAACCAGCCTGTTACTTCGGAAGATGCCAGAATTATCCCAGCTTAGTGAAAAGGACTTTGCCTACTTAAGATCAATTACTTTTAGAGTGATTACAGATATTGAAGAGCATGTTTCAAGCTAATCGCATCTACTTGGAAACCAGGAAATGTTTGATTATTTTAAACTGCATGGCAATTATGTCTGTAACTAGCCATAAAACAACAACAATTAATTTTATGCAAGTAGAATAATGTACATTATTTGAAGAGAAAATGTTGTATCACAGCATTGGATGTTTCAGTTTCTGTGTTCACTGCTTTGAATTTCACTTCTATGGTTCACAACATCTTAACTGAACTATTTTCATTGGTGAAGTCAAAATAATAATAAAAAAATAGCTGTCCATATTTTGTCAAAAATGTTAGTTCCTCTAAATTAACTTCAACCAATGCCGCAAGTTTAGGATGAGACTATCAATTTTCCTAAACATAGTCAAACAGGGATAGTGTTCAGAAAACCTCTTTGTAATAGAAAAACTATGTACTTCACCAATCAAAAAACAACTGTTGAATCAAAAAGATAATAAAATGCACTTTTTATGCTTTATTATATCTTCCCAGATTATTGCTAAAGATGCCAGTGCAGACTTCACCTCCACGGCCTCTGTCACCATTAACATCAATGATAAAAATGACAACTTTCCTTCGTTTGAGGAGGAGGTTTATAATGCAGATGTTAATGAACACTGTGAAGATGGAACTTTTGTGGCTACCATTACTGTAAGTGCACTTTCTTTTTTACTTTTATCTTGTCGTGGTGAGTAAAATTGTATCTTGCACTCCCTAATGTTCTGCTTTGACACAGGCAACAGATGCCGATGCCTTGGATGATGGCAAAATCACTTACAGATTGATCCCAGAAAGCATGTATGTTGAATATTCAGTCTGATATCATTTGGTTAAGCCAAAACTATTCAGTTACTTAGTGCAAGTTTCTAGCTAAATATGTGACTGTTCAGGGTTAAATGTGTTTAAATCATACTGGAGCATAAGAAATATAACGATGACCTTAAATGTTTTTTTCTATTTTTTACTTCTCAAATTGACTTCAGTCGGTCATTATTTGATGTCTATGAAAATAATGGAACTATCTATGTAAAAAATGGAGGACGTCTTGACTGGGAAGGCACCAATTCCTACTCACCCACCCTGCAGGCCTTAGATTCAAATGGCAATATTGGTAGCATTGTTGTGATGATCGACATTATGGATATTAATGATCAGAAACCGGAGATGAACAGAGAAGTTTATGAGGCCTATGTAAAAGAGAACAACAATTTGGAGCTTCAAATCAAGGTGACTTTATGGATGTAACTATGATTGAAAAAGCAGCGTAGACATTTCAAATGATGAAAACAAATTGTGTGAATGTTCTGTATGACATTTTTATCCATGTAACTACCATGTAATAGAAGTCTCCTTATTTTCTAAGACCTATTTTTGAATTTTTGATAGGCTATAGACGGAGATAAACCAAATACACTAAACAGCAAAATCCAGTATCACATTAAGGACAGCTTTTTCAGTAGTAACTTCACCATAGACCCGGACACTGGTTTGCTTAAAAACGATGGTCAGTTGGACCTTGAAGCCATGGACCCTCTTCTAAAGGGTGTGATTGAATTGACGGTGCTCGCTTCAGACATGGGCACACCATCCCTCTCCTCATCAGCCAATGTGACCATCAACATTGAGGTGAGAATCCGGCATTTATACAGTTAGAGATGTAACTATGGTACTTCATGCAAGTGCCCCCGCAAAACAAATTTAGTTTAGCTGAATTTGACCATTTTATGGATGTGACTTCGCAATTTAAATGTTTATATCTTTGCATATATTTATAATGTATTTAAATGCAGTTTTTAAAATAGATTTAGAAATATATATATAATTAATTAACTTATTTTCTTTTTCTTTCTATTTTTCCCAGGATGTCAATGACAATTCTCCACAGTACCTGGATCCTGCTCCCAAACCCTTTCATGTAAAGGAAAGTGAAGGAGGCAAGTAGATTGTTGTGCTTTTTCTGAATACATTTATTTACATTTATTTAGTAATTATTTCCATATCTATAAAATTATTTACAATACCTACATGATTTGCAAAATATCTTGTGAAAACCGACACTTCTTGTTGTCCCTTTTAGGCATTTTGGTTGGCTCTCTGCTGGCTCGCGACGCCGACCAAACGGACCTGAATAACCGCATCATTTTCAGCATCACTGATGGCAGTTTTGGGAGTTTCATATTATTTTCTGAGCCGCTCAGTGAAGGTTACAGAGGCAACATCACGGTGGATCCTGCCGTTGAGCTGGACTACGAAAGTGACCGCAAGACTTTCAATCTGAAGGTGGAGGCCTCAGACTTGGGTCAACGAAAGGCTACAATTGAAGTGCAAGTGATAGTGGACGATGTTAACGACACTCCGCCTGTATTCCCATCCGGCATGACCCTGAATGTAAATGAGAACAGCAAATTGCCAGAGACTCTGAAAACAATCGAAGGCACAGATGTGGACACCAAACACCTTCTAGAATATGAGCTTATTTCTACTGAATGCCAGTGCAATGGCACCAGAGGGCCGTGTCCAGAAGAGTGGTTCAAAGTTGAGCGTAACGGTGATGTGAAAGCGATTAGTAGTTATGATATTGACTACGAGAAATGTGATAAAGTGTTCTTGACTGCCATGGTGGAGGATCTTCTAACTGAGAAGGGGAAGAACAGTACTGAAGGTGTGTTCGGTTGCTTCTTACTGTCTTAAAAATGTGCTGTCTTTCTTTCCAGCATTGTTTTTTTTTAATAGTATGTTTTGTTGTTAAAGGAATAGCTCATCTTCAAAATGATCTAGATTGTATAATTTTCTTTATTCCATGGAGCACAGCAGGTGTTTTCCATAGAAAAAAAATGGGATGATAACTTTCCAATTTTTGCTCCATTTTGCTTTTAAATTCAATTTCTAGCCACATATATATTCAAACTTGCCATGTCATGATTGGTTATGTGGCACTCAAACTTTGAACCCTAAAAATACAGGACTCAAACAACATGAGGATGAATTATTTTTTTAGGTGCACTATTCCTTCAAGTTTAACATATCGCATTTTAATGTTTTTTTTTTATATATTTTCCCCATCTCCTCTCTCATATTGACCAGTACCTTTAATATTGAGTGCATTAAATATTCATAAAATATGGTTTACCTGCTTATAGGGATTGTGACTGTTAATATTGTGGATATCAATGACAACGCCCCAGAGTTTATTGCCTCGCAGGAATTCTATGGTAAAAAAATTATTAATTTTTAAAAATGTCATCGTGACCTTGTTTTGAAGTGAATTAAAGCATACATGTATACTAAGTAAATCTATATTATGCTTTCAAAAAGTTTTTTAACATATTTCTGCTTCTCCAGTTGTAGTCATTGAAAAAGTAGAGCAGGGCACATCTGTCGCCAGAGTTTATGTAAGTGTGATAGTTTACTTGACAATTTGAGGTCTCTTTATATCTGTCAATCTTTGTACTGTAATATACATTTATCCACTGTTATGTAATTGTTTAAGTCAGAATGCAATGTCTCTAAGTCTCCATAAAGTATGTTCCCTGTGTTTATTTCCTATTCAGGCCAAAGACAGAGACACGGATGAAAAGAACAGGAAAACCAACTTTAAAGTTACCAGGGTGGACTTTATCGGCAGTGAAGGGAATTCCTCAGAAATGTTTCTTTCGGCTGACTCTCCCGCTCAGGAAGATGCTGAAGGAATCTTCACTACACATATAAGGTGAGAAATTAAACATTTGGAACCTGTTTGTAATTTCTTATTGTAAGTCCTCATGTGGTGCGATGCAACAAGTTTTCAACATCAAATTATTTGTCTGTCCACGTTGAAGGAAGTCAAAACCGAATCAGAAAATAGAAATGGTCACATGTGCGATGTCCCTGGTTAGGGAATAACTAATGTATTGCTGTACGCGTCACTGAGGACAAGTGATTGCAAACTCACAAAGAAACTAACTCAAGATAAACAAGCAAATGCCTCTTTATAATGTCCAGGTCCCAGAAGTCAATGGATAATAATAAAAAAGGGAAGTTCGTGGTGGAGGTGCAGGCATTTAACCCTGATGGTCTCAATTCCACCTCTGTGGTTGAGGTAGAGATTTTTCACCCTTACAATTCATTCATTCATTCAGTCACTCTTGTTTGTTTTGGTCAATTCATAATTGCATTGTTTTGCAGCTTCTCACAGTTGACAGCTCCTACAGAGTCAGTCTCAGATTTAATGCGCCTGTGTCTGAAGTCAATGAGAATTTGGGTAAAATCAGAAAGTAAGGAAATATGAATCATGATTATAGTTTGTTTATTTATTTAATATTTTTTTTAACAAAGAAAAATAAATGTGTGTGATATATCTCTTTCAGTATTCTGACAAGTGCTACAAAAGCAACGGTGGAATTCTTTAATGTGTTAAGTGAGTCTCGTGCTCAACGGTAAGATTCCACCATCCACATCCCCATTTATACATATATACATACAGTAAACTAAATTGAAACTCACTAAACACACGTACGCCAGGAATATCTGGATTTTTTCATTTCATTCCGATGTTGGAATTTGTAAGATCCAGCAGGTGGCGTGTACATCATAGAATAATGAATCCAAGTCGGTTCGTATTTTCTCCCCCAAAGGGTCTCAAAACTACCTGTAGATTTCCTGTCTTGCCAGTACCACTGTTATTAAGCAAATGTATCGCATAATTTGGTCCAGCATTACTTTATCCGTTTTTTTATTTATTTATAGATTATAGACTGAAAAAATCTCATTCTTCACTCACTCTCATGTCTTCCCAAACCTGTATGACTTTCTTTCTTCTGTGGAACAAAAAAGGAAACTTTTTTCAAGAATGTTCACGCTGCTCAGTGTTGTTATTGTTGACTAAAACTATTTAAATAGTTTTTGTTAACTGAAATAAAATCAAATATAAATATTAGATGAAAAAAACAACAACAAAAAACGCACTAAAAACTTAATTACTATAAAGCTGAAATAAAAATAAAGCTGACTAGGAATATTAAACAACTAAATTAATATGACATAAGGAAATATCAAAATAACTTAAACTAAAAGTACCGTGAAAGCTTAAAAAATATTTATATGCGAATTAAAAATATTATAAACACTATCATAGTATATAAATTATACAAAAAATAACCGTGGTTTCCATAGAGTGAAAGCAGAATTTGTTATGTCCTTTGCAGAGCTGAAGAGACGACTGTTTTGGAGGCATATTTTGTGTTCAGAAATGGCACGGCTCTTGACTATGATGCAGTGACCTCAATCCTGAATTCAGAGGAGGTCTATAGGGAATTTGGATACCAACTAACTGAGCTTGGATTTACTGGCATTGTAAGTAATTTAAAATGATAGGTTACTAATTTCCCTTTTCAAAACACATGATGAATTATGATATTCCAAAAGTTAAGCATAAAGGCCAACATTGTTGTTCAAAACATTAAGGTTTTTTTTTTGTTTGTTTTTTATTCCCTTAACAGTCGACAACCATTACTGAGTCTGGAGGAGTCAAGACAGAGGTATTCATCATGATTGGTTTGATGGCTGCACTGGCGATCGTTCTTGTTGTAACAACCACCTCACTCGTGTGTATCAGAAGAAGGTAAGAACTGCTGAATTACCACCCATTATAGTTTAATGATGTTAAAGAAACATTCACTGTTGTGTTTGCATGATGCTTTTGGCACAACTTATTAGGGCTGTCACTTTTGAGAAAAATCAAATTCGAACGGATATCGAATATCAAGCAATGTATTCGAATATATTCGAATATCTACGAGCCCCGCCCACCCACCAAAAAAAAAAAAAAAAAAAAAAACACCGTAACGGAGATCACACATTTATTAACAGTCTGACAGTCATAAACAGGACTCAGGCCTGTCTGAAATTTTTTTTTGACTTCATGTTTTAAACAGCAGGTTTTCAACTTAATCTATATGAAGTGCCAGTATGCATAGCCAATCACAAAATTAGGCGCTACATGGGGAAAAACTGAAGCGGAACAGCACGGCACAAACAATAACGTGACAACTTAAACAGCAGCAGGAGTTAGGCCTATATAGCCTAGCCTAATTCATTTCCTAATATTGTTTGCTAGAAACACCAATTTATCAACTTGATCTGGATCAAGTGCGGCTCTCCTTTTATTGACGATGTTCTCCGCGGTGGAGAACACGCGCTCGGAGCGCGCACACGTGCCTGGCACACATTTGCGCGTCTTTGCATGGACCCCTATAATCGGATTGACGGCTCAAAAACTAAAAAACCTTCATGTAAACACCTTAATCGATCCGATGGTTTACTCCTTTTGTAATCCGATCGAGAGAACATGTAAACACTTGATCGGATTGAAAACCGAAACTAAAAGGACTGCGCATGTGCAATGACGTTTTACGCACGTAGCGAGCTGTTCTTTCTGTTGAATAAAGTGTCATATAAATGAGTGTTCCGTTATTAAAAAAATCTCATTTCACTGTGAAGTTAAGCAGGACAACGTCCCACCAGTGCTTGTTTCAGATTCTCATCCACAGACGACTGGTTTTGGGCGCGGGGTTTTACTGCGTGATCAACAAGCAGCACGGCAAATCATGCTCATCGTCTCCAAATCATGACCAGAGACGGATAAATATTAAGTCTGCTGTTTAAAACAAATAAAGAACCAATAGAGGAGAATAGTTATGCGTGAACAGCGGCATATTCGTGCAGTGTGCGCATGTCAAAAAAATCAATTCCGATTTGAATCTTGTGACATATAACGCGCACATTACTTTATGTATCGTTCATGTAAACACCGTGTTCGGATTCATCAATCGATTGTCCATTTCCAGACACTACTTTTTAGATGAGTTGGGGTAGAAATTGTCCGCTCAGGCTGGCCGTTCTGCGCGTTATATCTTCCATTTTCAAAACAGGGTGGCTATTGGCTATTATTCGCTTGATTTGGTCATGAGCTTACGCTACAATACGTTTAGAGTGCCAGCTACTGGATGAGATGGCAAACAATAATAAAAAATAAAAAAAAACGGTCTAAATCATAGACTGTAAAAAATGCGCTAAACATGGCATTTTAAAAACCGGTTAGTTTATTTATAGTTCGATTACGGATATTTCACGTCATGTTCGAATGCATATTCGAATATCGAATAAAAAGTGACAGCCCTACAACTTATCAGTCTCTGATGTATACCATTTGTTTATATTTCACCTTTTGAGAAACTTTAATGCCAGATTGTAAAATGTATGTTGCTAAAATTAGCAGTCATGCCTCTGAAGTTGGACAGGAAGACATTGAAGCTCATGTAGGGTGAATGCACTATGCAGAGAACTTGAATGATCCCGTCTGTCAGACCTGTTTCCAACATTATGCATGGAGCCAGCATTATACAATACCCTCACCCCCCCACACACACACACACGGACACGCAGGAGTTACTCCATCTACAACTTTACGGTATTGGTCTCTTTTACCCTTCAGTTACAAGAGGAAACTGAAGGCAGCCAAAGCCATGAACTCAGCAGCCACAGTGGTCATACAGAACCAGAAGACCGGGCCTGTTGTTCCTGGAACCAACAAATACACCAAAGAAGGGTGAGACAGAAATAACAAGCTACCAAAAATGCTGGCCCAGTGTAATATCAGTTTGAACTGGCCATTCAGCAGCAGGCTGGTGTATGAGATTGTCTGATATTCCACAGAGCAAACCCAGTGCTGAATATGAATATCGACACAGCCACAGACCTTGGCTTTGATGAAGATGGCTCCAGCCCAGACAGAGAGAGGTACCGTGAAAGTACACTATACACATCAAGCTGGAGATTCACAGTGTAAAAAAAATGACATTCTGCATAGGGAAAAAAAGTATCTTATGCTCACCAAGGCTGGATTTATTTGTTACAAAATACAGTAAAAGTAATATTGTGAAATATTTTTGCTTAATATAAAATGTCTTGCAAATAGAAAATAACTTTTCTATTTGAATATATTTTTTAATGTAATTTATACCTGTGATGCAAATCTGAATTTTCAGTGTCACAGTGTAGAAATCATTCTAATATGCTGATATAGTGACAATAAACTTTTTTTTAAATTATTATCAGCATTGAAAAAGGTTGTGCTGCTTAATTTATTTATTATTGTTGGATTTTTTTGATGAATAAAAGAACAGCATTTATATTTAAATAGAAATCTTTCATAACATTATAATTGAATTCACTGTCACTTTTGATCAAATGAATACATCCTTGTTCGGATGCGTACCACATTACTTCTATTATGTAGATATGTTGTCTACACAATATATACTGTATTATTTACTTAGATGTTCTAAGTAAAGCATACACTTTAAAAGCATGGCTTAATTCAGTGTTATATTGTTTGAGAAAAATGTATTTGAAACAGAATATTGCAGCGTAAACTTCAACCAAGTAGAAAATTACTTTATCTGGTCACATTAAAGTTACTTATTTTCTTTGTTAATTTTACTTAACTAAGTATTCCATATGTGAAATTCACTTTAAAAATATGCGTGCAAAAACCTTTAAAAGAAAATTTTATAAATTGTAGGCTACTTATTGTTTTTTTCAGTGTATTAGTTACGTAATATATCATATTTGTCTGGTCTCTCAAGGAAGTTTGTGATTTCATATATTTATATTGGACAGTAACAGTTAAAATATGATCTTATGCACGCCTGGTCTGAAATGATCTGGGCTGTGTTTCCAGAAAAAGATGGATCTTAGCACTCAGAGCATTTTCTACGAGCGACTTTACGAACGTTTCGTGTTCATTTATCACAAAAGTTATAGTTTCACAAAAACGCACTTAGCACGATCGCACGCAGCTGTGCTTTAAGAAGTGATACTTAAGAGTCGCTGTCCGTATGTCAAGTGCTGAAATGTCACCTTGTAGAATGGCTCGTAATTGTAGCACACGATTGTATTTTGAAATGTTTAGCCTAATTAGCCTACCGTAATTTAATTAGCCCAATAATCTATAAAAGCACAAACCTACGGGTGGAGACACCAGCAAAATGGCTGAACCAAAAAAAAAAATACATTTTTCAAAAAGAGGAGATTAATGTTATTTTAGTGGAGGTGGAGCTATACAAACATATTATTTTCAGCAGGTTTAAGGGCAGTCATACAAATCAACCGAATCAAAAAATCTGGGAAGATATTGCTACAAAACCAACTGCAACTAGTGGCATTTAAAGATCAGGGAAGGAGGTCGGGAAGAAGTGGCAAGACTTTGCCAGCCTTGCTAAAAGGAAAAGGCCACTGCAGAGGACAACATTTAATAAAACAGGTGGTGGGACCAATGATTCCCCCCTTCTTACAGCAGAGGAAGAAAAGGCCTTGTCACTACTTGGCACAAGTGCTTCAGATGGCATTTGTGGTGGTATTGGCATGCATGGAGTAGTAGGGGTACTCAACCTCAGCCTGAGTCAGGTCCTTCATGCTCAGAGGAACTATCAGTTTCATCTGCCATCTCCCAGCACCTACCATCTCCTAGTCCTCCAAACAACCCTCCCAGGCCTCAGCCTCCATCTTTAGTTGTCCAGACTGCAGACACAACATCTCAGCAGTTTGAGAATGTTGAGAACATGATCATTTGAGAATGTTTGTTGTTGTAGTCAGGACATATGAGAGTGTCCTTACTTAACAGGGAGGAAGATGAAGAGGTGGTGGAGGAGGAGAAGGACAAAGATGGTATGGGACCACATGATGGCCAACCAAGAAATAGGCTACATGGCTGGTTTTCGTGCACGTCTGCAAGTCATTGACATATTTTTTTAGTTCATCCCTATATGTCCCTAGTCTTTGAAGCATATTACATCTTTTATTTTATTTTTTTGTTCATTCATTTAATTTAAATTAAAATTATTAGATTAAATTATTTCTTTTTTGTTGTTGTTTTCTCCCCTTTTTAATGATTTTATTTATAAATTCAATTAAACAAAAAACGAGTAATAAAGTGCACAATGAAGTACAATCAAAACCTTATATTATAATCACATTACCCTTGAATAAAGTTAAATGTGTTATCTGCCGGTTGTCCTGCAGGTGACCTCATAACTTTGTCTTCCTATGATGCACTTGGGGATTTACGATTATTCTCAATAAGATCTACGATGATTTTCAAGTGCTACTTAAGTGTCGATGCTTTTGGGAAACAGACGGTAATATTAAGATGAGTCGTACGATCGTTTTTACGAACTTCTCAGGCTTACGATGCTTTTGGGAAACTCAGCCCAGGACAATATGATGCCAGATTGGATATTCAAAAACTGACTCTGCTGTAAAAGATGAAAGACACTGACCTACACTGGAAGTGTTTGCATGCATATTTATCTTGTCATGGAAGCCCACCTTACTGCATCTACAAAATCATTTTAAGATATGCCAATTGTCTAGAAACAATACTGTGGTCCTCCATGACAGATGAACATCTGCATGTATTGATATGTGGGCAATAGTAGATTATTCGTTTTATAGCAATAGTTATAGTTAGATGATGTGGTGATATTGGTGACCCCATATTTCTCAGAATCACACTAAGCTATTCCACATGCTAAATGAAGCATGTTTTTAAATATTCTTTCAAGCTACATAACTGGTCCAAAATGTCTCTACTGGTAACGTTCCCCCATAATGTCACTTATGACTCAATGCAGAAGATTTGCTTTGTGAGATTCTGATTATGTGTGTATGTTGTGTCTGTTTCTGTTTTAGCCTTAATTCCCTGGACTACAACATTGATATGACCATGGCAGAGAAAGACACTATGCCAATGATGGTAAATGTATTATTAAAATGAATATAATATACAGTGGGGTGCAAAAGTCTGAGGCCACTGGTGAAAAACAACATATAAGTGAAGCAATTAATTAACATGAATTTGATCATTTGGATCACAAAACCCTGAAGATATTTAAATCAGATTTTCAATGTGATTGCATTCAGACTTTTGGATTCCACAGTATTTCAAGCATATTTACTTATGGTGCAAGGGTGTAAATGCTGGGGACACAAGTGCATTTGAAGTCTTTATAAGCTTTTTGGTTATGTATGTTTTTGAGTGCTTATGTTTTCTGTTGTGCGATAGGTAATTGAGGAAGAAGAAGAGGAGGAGGAGGATGACAACAGGAGTGATTCTTCATACATTGAGCCTTTGGGCGCTGCATTGGCCCAGCGAGAGAAGAAGAGACGTGCAGACAGCCCTGGTCTCACTTTTACAAACCCTTCCATAAACACCACTGATCTCTAACTATCAACCTCTGACCTCCTCCTGTCTGCCATTTTATATGTGGTTCTGCCAAAAAGGAGAAAAGACTCAATTTCACACTATATTCTATGTTTGGCCAAACTCTAACTCTAAACCAGACCTTTAAAGTTAACCCATGACTTTGAAT
Source organism: Rhinichthys klamathensis goyatoka (assembly GCF_029890125.1). Classification (NCBI taxonomy): domain Eukaryota; kingdom Metazoa; phylum Chordata; class Actinopteri; order Cypriniformes; family Leuciscidae; genus Rhinichthys; species Rhinichthys klamathensis. The sequence goes on from NW_026606718.1 coordinate 861,783, forward strand.
GCTGAATCAACAATGCACTTTGAAATGTTGAGTTGGTCGGGGGGAAAAAAATAAATGTTTGGAAAAGAACCATTCTCAATGCACTAAAAACAAGTGGTAATTCAAATTCAGCCTAATTTTACCTTTCATTATTTTTGTCATCATTTTCTATTCTTTTTTCATATTGAAGTCTGATCTCCAATACCTAATCCTTCATACTGTGTACAAAGTTTTGTTTTACAGAAGAATGGAACTCTTTCAAATTTTTATATAATTTTCTGTCTCTGAACAAAAACATAAACTTATGAAGTATAAAACTGCTTGTGTTCTCTGCCAAATATTACCTGGCACTAGCCTGCTTAGTTTAGGTCTGATCAAAACAAACAAAAAGAAATCATATCTTGCTAAGCCAGATTGGTGTCCAGGGTGTATATATCGTAAACTGTCTATCTTTGGTGTATTGTTATGTTCAAAAATTATTATTATTATTATTATTTTGCTATTTTATTCAAATAAAATTGATCATGTTATCAAAATGAGAGACAAAATCAAGTGTTTGCTTTTCCCTTGTAGAGATTATTTATTTTCAAAACTGTTCACTTCACAGCTCTCACAACAGTCACAAAACATCACACAGAATGTAAGGCTTGAAGGTGTGTTTGTTACGAGTGCTGAGGTGACCTGCAAAAACAAGACAAATCCATTTAATATTACAGGGTTATACAAAAGCCAATAGAAAAAGAAGAATCTGAAACCCATAAAGAACACCAAACATTTCAGTCAAAAAATCAGAGACGTCATCTATTACATGTTGCCAGAAACACCAAGAATTTCTAGGGTAATTTTTGTCTAACACACAGTACTTGGTACTGTCACTCTATAAATGTATTCTACCACTCCTTAAATATACATGGTGAATTCATATACATCATGTTTGAAATATATAAATTTTAAAGGTAAAATTGTTTGTGTAAAATATTGTAAAAGGGCACTTTAAAAGTGATCCTCACTGACCACAACAACATCAGGGTAGCATGGTCTTGACAGAAGCAAGCAAATATACACTCATAGCAACATAAGCTGGAAGGAGCCATTTTAAAGTCAAAGTGCGAGGACAAATCAAGACGACTGTAATTGTTTGCAGTGTATCAAACTAAACCAAAAATGTTGATTATCCATACTGGGACTTGTGGTGGCGCAGTGTCATTTTTAAATGTCTTAAGAATGGTAAAGGGGTGTATTATCGAACTAAACCCAATCCTGTGCACGGCCAAAGTGTACAAAGCTGGGAGAGATTGTCTCAAGATGATTTCGACTTTCATGCCTTTCTTAGTTTTCCTCATCTTGACGTGGTCTTGAACAACAACTTGGTCGCCGGACGTTCCTGAACCACTGGCGAAAAGGATTCTGTCGACGCCTGCCGCTCTTCACCGTCTTTTCCTCTCTTTGTTCTTTGGCAGGGCTGCTTTCACCGGGGTCTGGCATGGGGGGAGGACTGGAAGGCATCGGTGTAGATGTTTCGGTCAGATCCGCTGGCAGATCATCTGTCGGAGCAGGCAAGGCCGAAGGTTGTTTGTTTTGCTTCTTTACCTGTTTCTCCAGGTGTTTCTGGATAGCCGTACCCAGCACTGCCACCTCCACCACTGCACCATACACCTCCCAAGTCATTCCCTTTTCGTCCCAGCTCACCTCCGGCACGGGCTCTGGGGCTTCCTCTGGCACCACCCCAATCCGTGGTTCCGGCTCTGGAATAACCTCAGGTGCGGTCAGAGTAATCGGGCTCATGGGAGCTGTGGCAACTGAACGGACTTCCACCTGCAAGCCCACCTGCAACTCTGCATCTTTGGTCTGGGACACCTCTGTACTACACTTGTTGGCGAGTTTTCCAAAGGTGCTTGGAAAAATGAACGCTGCAGAGCCCTCGGGAGGAGTCATGGGGCTGGTGGCCACTGATTGGTACATCACTTCCAGACTGACCTGGGTTTGCACATGCTGGGCGCGTCCAGGTGACCGAGTCACGCCAAGCGTCTCTTGCGCGGGCCGTACGGCATTCCTGGAGTCAGTCAATTCGATTTTCTCCAGTTTTACTTCTACGCCTTTAGGCTGTGTGGGCTGATCTTCCAGACTGCAGACATTCACTTCCACTGAGGCCCTTGTGTTAGCATGTGTGCTACTTGTGTCTGTTTCCTGAGGGGTGCTTGAACCTTTTCTCCCAGAGTTTGTCTCATTGCTACTATCCCCAGGATCTCCAGGCAATCTTGGTTCTTCATTGGTGGTATTCTGCTCAGTTGATGCGTTAGTTATCACGCTGGTCTTCTGAACTTGACTGACATCAATCATGTTCACCACCACGATGGAACCATCGAGACTCTCTTCCTCAGTCACTCCTCCACCCTCAACGGAAGAGACAGTCTCGGGTTCAGTAGGGCAGCTGGAAGTCTTCTGCTCCCCAAACTCCTCATCCTCCTCATCCTCAAATATACAGTCATGATTGGTCACCAGTATGGTGATCTCCTGGTTAATCTCCTGGTCAAGGTTTTGTCGACCAAGCGCCAAGCATATCTTATCTGCTGGTTCCTCTGCTCGGTCGACACACCTCTCTTGTTTGCACGCTGACTCAGGAGGTGCCTTATTGCACTCTACTGCTGTTTGAGTGGAAGGTAAATCTTCTTCTAATCGCTGCTCATGTGGAATTACTGACTTGATCTGATCTGATGTAACCTCTGGGTCGGGTTGTTCCTGGATGCTGCCGCAGATCTGCTCTTGGATTGAGGTCCCTGGGATTTCAGATGCTTTTGACAGGTTTTCGTCAGTTACGGTGTCATTCATAAGGGGCGAATAGTCAATACTTCGGTCATCCGTGTTTAAACTTGAGCTGGTCCCTGAGCCAACTTTCCAAACTTCACTTTCTGTCAGAACAGGACCCTCCATGGGTTTAGAGATGAGTTTGTGTTGATCCGAGAGAGGGGCAGGAAAATGCTTCACGGTCTCTCACCACTGATGGTTTTTGCTGGAAAACATTTACATAAATGCATTAGTGCATTAATGTTGGTGCAATTATAAAAAAAAATGGCACTTGACATGGATTAATGGTTTTATTTGAAAACATTACATTAGATGAAATTCATATCAAATCATATTATTAGCAATGATCTCAGACACTGACAAAAATCATAATTTCTGTTCTTGAAATTATTATTACATAAAATTGCATACAAACTTCAGCCTTATAATACTTAAGAAAGGAAGAATAGTATCAGTTGTCAATAAGTCGATTCCTTTTTCTATTCCTAAAAAAGAGAGATCCAATAATGTCATAGCTGTCTGAGAACTTGCTCGGTAACAGTACATTCTAAAACCAAAACTACGACGACACACAATCAGACAGTTATTGAAAAACACCCCAACAACACATACCTCAACTGCACGACAGATCAAAAGCGGTATCCATATTTTTAAAGATTTCACAGCCAAAGCATGTCTTCACACTCCAAGCTCCTCTTGTAGGTGCTCGAAATAAGAGGCAGACTGTAGATGGTTTGTTTTCCAGAAGAATCTCAGTGGATGGTGGTCCTTGGATTTCACTTTGGCTGCGAGTACTGAAAGCTTCTGATTTTTAGTTTCCCTGGAAACCAGACTCAACCTGGCAGTGAGTGGTAATGAAATGACAAAGTATCCCTAGCTTTATGATCAGAAGCAAATGATGGTGATTAAAATCCGTTTTTCTTTTTTCTTTCTTTTTTTTAAAGAGAGGAGAAAAAAGTCACACATGGCTCTTATGTAATAAAAAATCTAATGAAACAAATTTACTTTGGCAGACAAGACACTAAAAGGGAGCACCGGTAATGTTTTTGTGATCTCTGGAACAAAAACATTTGATACACTTAAGTTTTTCTTTTGAAATATATAGAATGAACTCATATTTTCATCATGTCACAGTTATCACTGTTAGTGTAAAGTGCTGGACAAACAATGTAGGTCACTATGCTGATGCAATGATGTATTAGATTATCTTCAAATTAATATTCTTTCTGAATTTTATTGAACAGCATGCAAGTTTAAGGCTGAATGGTACTATAAAATGGCTTTTCCCAGGTTTTTTGGATTTATGCATGTGGTTGCATACATTGCACCTCACCATGCCGTGGATTGTGTTCTGGAGAGCTCTATTCTATCGCCTATGTTCTCACCATAGAAATCGAGGGCTTTTGCCAATCGCACGCTCCCGCAGAATATTTGTTGCCTAGCAACCAGCCATGTAAAGGGGGGGGGGGGGGGGGGGGGGGGGGTGACTGTGCTCATGGTGGGGGGGGGTTTCAGAAAACACATGCCATATTTTGATAACAAGAGGATGCAGGCAAATGATGAGGAGGAGGAGGAGGAGGTGGATAGGGATGTAAAGATGATGGGGAGTGTGGAGGTGGAGATTATGCCACAAGTTGTGGATATCAACTGTAAATTAAGTCGCGGTGAGAAACCTTTCCTCAGGATGAAACTGTTTGACATTTGCGTCTACCACAGATATGAACACTAATGGGTACATCTTGTCTGCTTACATCTTCAGGGAATTTCCATTAATAAACCGTTCTGGAAATGTGTTTCCATGTAGCTTGACACCTACACAATCTGGCATTGATAAGTGATTTTTCTTGACTTTTCATGCCATAAATGCAAAATATTCTGTGTTATATTTGTGTTTTAAAGGAACTGAACTGAAAATATAAACCAAAAAGAATCTATAGATTATTCTTTCTTGCAGCTGCATGAAATCGTACCAAGTCTGTTCTACACCATATGGGCTCAGTGGCTGGCAGGTTTCACATAAAGTGCCTGTTGCATGCATGTGAACACAAAAATCCGCACAAGAGGCGATTTTTCGCATCAATTTTGAGCCACTTCCAAATGTGTTTTAAATCAGATACATATTAGGAGTTGCACAGACTAGTCGACTTTAAGCTGGATGTCGACTAGCCACTGATCATGGAGGACGCAACATGATAAGAAATCTTTGTAGTCCACTTTTACGCTCCGTTTCCGACAGTTAAAATGACAAATAAATGCATACTTCGAGAGCGCTCCACAAGATATGTTTGATTATACTATCTGGATGCTCAAAATTGATCGTGCGAATGCACATTTTAAACAGCTTATTGTACATTCAAGTTGATCGCCGATATAAACTAATGTGTTGCTGCATTGTAACATGTACAGACAGTAGCTCACACATCACATGAAGATCGTGCGCACACAGAAACATTCAGTAGCACAGAAATGTATTGTCAACATTGCTTAAAAACTGAAAAGTTCTAGCATATTTTTCTTAGTAGCTAAAACCCACAGCTTCACTATTAGTAGAGAGACGCTGCACATTAATGCATACATAAATGTGTTTATAGCCTACTCTATTATACTAAATGTGTTATATAAAAGATCATGAATAGGCCTATATCTTTACTGTGCTGCTTTATCTGTGTCTGATTTAGAACGAGCAGAAATCTGTGAGAAATATAATGGCCCAAAGACAAAAGAACTGATAAAAATAAGTGCTTATGTAGGAGCAATACGCTGATTTCACGCAGCCGCCATTTTGAAATCGAAAGCGAGGCTCCGGTGGGAAGAACCCCGGAAGTACAGATAGACAACAGTGCCTTGGACTACCAACCTGAAGCTGCTGCCGCGATTTACACTATTGGATGTTAATATCCAATATAGGATATGTATATAGTTCGTTCCTGCTTCTTTTTTTACGTTCTGAATTATATATAAAATAATTATTTTATTTATAAATGAATTTCACTGTATATAGTCTAAAATATGAAAGAAATGTATGTACATTTTTAGAATAACTAATTTCTACATTAAACACAACAATATGCCATCGCATTCGCGACTCTCCTATTAAAGGTGACACTTCCGGTTTTCTTCACACCGGAGCGATTTCAAAATGGCAGCTGCGTGAAATCAGCGTATAGCCTTGTGGGCAGCGCTGTACGAGTTGCAATCATAGACAGTAAAAGAAATGGACAGAGCGATCTCATTGGAACTCAGTTGAGACAGTTGAAGCCCACTTTTAGCGATTTTTGAGAACTTCCGTTCCTGACGCGCAGACTCAGACCGACTCAAACTAAGCTTGATGACGTGAGCAACCTGTCTGACAGACGTTAATCTTCTAGTAGCTGTGCGTGAAAACTGCCAACGTTAATCTTGCAGAGACGGGGAACTTGAGCAAAGAGTTCTTTGGCGTGAGTGAGCAGGAGTAAGAATTCCGTTGCTTTTATGGACTCATTATCTATGGGCTTCTCCCTTGACGGGACGTCCCCCCGATTGCCTGCGAGCTTCTCCTCCTGTCTGTACGGTAATTTCTGTACAGCGCGACAGAGAGTCGAGTGGTTATGACGCAATCGTTAGCCTATTTTTACTAAATCTGTTTCTACGGGGCCATAGTGTAACATAGAAGGTAATGGAGCCCTTTATACATTGTCGTGTTTCTTTAGAAATAAATAATGGACAAATGGAGTCTTTAAACGCCTCAGATGTAAAGTTATTCACTGTCAAAGTGACGCAAAAATGAATGGGAGTCAATGGAAATGCTAACGCAAGTGAAGTTCTGCTACAACATGGCGGCACCCGGCCGGCTTCAACTTCCGGTCGATGGATTACCCCCTTGGTTGCAATGGGCTATATGCACGCATAACTTCCGTGTTTGACGCAAGGATGCTCGTGCGTTTCCGGTTGGGGAGATTTAAAGCGGAGGAAAACCGAGGAAAACGGTATTATGGCAGAGTCTTCAAAATTTACTGTCCTCTCGTCTTTGAAACGAAACTTTAATACGTTTAGATGTAATTTTATATATAGTTATGTTTATTTAATATAATAAACACAGAAGCATAAACAAAATGAGGAGTGTCTGTTTTGTCTGTTTTTGTGACTAACGTTTCTTTAGTATAGCAATAGAGTATAAAAACCAATATAAATTCTCGGTATAGCATTGGACTCTACGATCGGCGGAAGTAATCCAGCATCCTTAGACCTTCACCGGAAATACCGCCGTGCATAGAGCCCATTTGCAAAGAGTTTAATAAAAAGTTAATGTTATATATTTTGGTTACATTTGTAAGTTGATAAAAATGTAACTGGTTGTGTAAACCTGGCACATAATATGCCGATCTAAATATCGATAAATCAATCAATATAGCCCTGAATCAAATCAAATCGTATAGCAGAATTTTTCTGAGGTATCGCGATACCTCATTTGATTTGATTCAGGGCTATATTGATATCGGCATCGTATCGCTGGCTGAGAGAATCGATATCATATCGTATCGTGATGAACTGTCTGATTTACACCCCTAGTCTAAAGTGAATGTAAACAGGGTGGACCAAAAATCGGATCAAAACATTAGACCTGTGCATTAAGACTTGCAGTGTAAACGCAGCCCAACAAGTTCATCTAATACATGAAGATGTTTCTTTTCAACTAAATGAGTTTTTAAAAAGCATCTCCATTGCAATGCTTTATTGCAGTTTCACTGAACTGATAAAGACTGATTTTAAGCTGTGCAACACATTTGAAACAGGATGCGTATGTAGGTGAGTATAGCAGCCAACACGCTGCACGTTATTTAAGGGGTTATTGTTCGTAATCAAAAACATCATCTCTAGTCTTGACATCCACAGGAATACTGAATATCAGGAAATGCCCTGAGGCACTTTTGAATGAAAGTTCTTTCACTGTGTATCTGTGTTATGTTGCCATAGCAACAGTTCACCACCCCCTCCTCTGATCCCTCCAGTGACGTGGGAGCTGAGAAAAATAATAGAAGGTTTTACTAAAAAAGTGAACGTGTTCTTGCATACTCTATATCCTCACTTCGTATTACACTAGAATAGAAATGCACGTAGGATGGATATAAAGAGACAATGCAGCAGTTGAACGGAATGTATCGTGTATTTTGAAAGCATTATGCATCTTTGAACAGGAAATATGAGGATCAACAACTAAACTCAAATGAAATCTTTAGGCATAGTCCGCATTGGAACTGCAGATGAAATCAAGCCAGTACATTTGCAAAGTTGCTAATTATTTACAATTTAATTCACAAAGTTTCAAGTTGAATCTATAGAAGGAATGTCCAATTGGTTGGGCAGTGCAGCATTTATTTAGAACTCATTTTTTGTCCAAACTCCTTAATGGTGTCTGATGCTTTCCCTGCAGCGGTGCCTATAGCAGACTGTGTTTGTCTGGACGCCTCCTCAGCAGCTGTTTGTACACACACACACACACACACACACACGCACGCGCACAGAGAGAGATCCGTTAGGGACGCATTTACATATTCTTTATGGTCCAACATACAAATAAATTAATAGAGATAAGCAAAACAATACAATACAATTTTAGATTGAAGACATTATGGCAATGGCAGGACAAAATTATGCACAGAATATTCTGTGTGCAGTACAATACGATTGTAGATGATTTGCATACACTGACTGTACACAAGCTGTAATATCAAGCACATCCACTTAAGTGCATTTTTATCTCTGTACAGATGTATAGCAGACTAGTGAGCTGGCAGCTTTCTCTTACCTATACTGGTGGTTTCTTTGGCGGACTCTGCCACCTGGTGCACGACATCCTGCGATGCCTGAACTGAAATAACATATCAAATATGCTGGATGTTTTTCATGCGCAATGGGGAAAAGCTCTCTCAAAAAGCAGTATCTAAAAAATACATTAACGCATGGTGAAATGGACAACAATAAATAAAATAAAATAATAATGATGATAAAATTAAATAAAAAATGTTGGTTTCACTTTATTGTTATGGTCCCTTTAACACATTTTGTTGACTACAAGTAACGTTGCACCGTCGTGTCTACTAACTCTCATTAGAGTGTTAGTAGAGTATTAGTAGACTGGTAGGGTTAAATAAGTTGACATTCACAATTTACTCAAGTAGTATTATTTTACTCAATTGCTTAATTTAATTTGACGGAAATATGTCATATAATTGAAATATGCAAATCTTAAAAACAGACAATTTTTGGATTCTGCAATCCTGTCACTGTTTTATGAAATCTTGTAAAAAAAAATGTAAAAACATGTTAAAATCAAATTATTAAACAAATTATTAATCAACAAATAAAAAGTTAAATAATGAAATGTTTAAATAAGACATCCTGATGGTCAAAGTTCTTTCAAATCTATCTGTGGCACAATAAAACACATAAGAAGTAAATTAGACAGCTGTTCTTTCTTAAACTAAAAATTAACGTTACCAAACATACAGTATATCAATGACAGAGAGGATGATCAGTGTGCATCCATTAGTACCTGCACTGTCAGTGACGCCTTTAGTGGCTGACTGTGTTGTGTTCTTCAGCCCCTCCAGAGACTTCTTAAAGGAAGCCATGATACTGAGCACATACACTCACAGTCCTACCGGCTCGGCGTAAGAGGGATGCTGCCAGCAGGCCCTTAAATACCCTCTGCTTCCGGAGGGCACCACATTCTCTTGTAATAACACGTGCTAATCCATCAATGGGGTCCGGCTTATGCAGGTATGCCAGCTATTCAGCTATTGCACCGTACTGATTCTGCTGGGCTCAGCATGTCTGTATAGAGCACTACGTTCTGAGACACAGCCAGACTTCCTGTTGATAAGAGACGGTGGGGAGGACGGGGGGAGAGGGCTCTCTGGATGTAATATTATTCTGGAAGCCAAAAGATGGACACACCTAAAATATACAAGTGCCTTTGCATTGTGCTGTATAAGAAAATAGCAAACTAAAGTGGTAGTAGATCATTATCACAGGTACTTTTAACATTCTTATAATTTTATGTGTGACTTCAGTGTCCAAAAATGCTGTGGTGCTGTAAATCAAAATAGTGTTGCATATTTTCACTCTTAAATAGAAACTTAAAGGGTTATGTCAGGCACTTCATATATAGAACCTTTAGGGGTTCCCTAATGGAATAATTGTATGGATTTAGTATAATTAATTCTAAAACTATTAGTACTATACTATATATATACTATATATTAATACAAGATACTGTTTTTAACTAAAAACGGAAAACTTGGTGTACTGGCAGTTTATTTTGGGAGCCTGAAAACGCAAACTTTTGAAAACGTGTTTCAAAGTGTACGTTTTTGAAACTGATACCGTTATCGTCTCCATGTAAACTACAAAAACTTGAATTTACGAAAACAGTGGTGTCATGCCTTTTACGGGTTCAGTCTGTAGGCACGTAGTGTTTCTTTACAAAGCGACATCGCTAACTACTGGCCTGGCAGCAGAATACAACGTTTTTAATCGTTTTTGTGGATCCATGTGAATGGAGATCGTTTTAAAAATGAAAAACACAAAGGAAAACATTTCTGTTTTTAGCACATCATTGTCGTGTAAACGTACCCTTAAGAGTGTACATAGACTTACTTTCGGGGAAAGAAAGAGAAAGATTTCTTTTGTTTGTTTTCTTTATATACAGAGGATTCTCTGTCTTGAATGACACAGAAACCTTAATATTGACATTTCCAGCATTGTAAAGCACATATTGACCTGACATCCATAAACATCTCAAGACACTTTACACTAACTTTAAAATCTCCAGTACACAAACGCATACATACACACAGATACAAATTGCCCAATTCGAACAAATAATCCACTGGAATGATATCACAAGCAACTATAAAGTCACAACGTATAAAACTCTTACTTCAGAAACATTAAATAAATAACTTGCTTCAATATTAAATACAAAATAAAAGTAGAATCCCACAAACAGGCATTGCACACAGTTATATATAATATCATATTTACCCGAAGATATTTGAACCCCCAATATGCTATTGGAAGATCTGAAACATCTATTACGCGTATAGAAATGCAGGTACACAAGTACAAAGAGTCACAATGGGAGGGCAGGTCTCGTTTCATTGGGAGGGAGTCAAGGAAACGAGACAGAGCGCCCTCCGGCAGTCAGCGTAGAGCTACATCCAACACGTTACCGTCAGAACATGACATTTACAATAGATCATAATAAAAGTATATATCTGATAGGAAGAACATTTCTCGGCAGGATTAACTGGAATATATATTTAAGTTTTTGTATTTTTTTTTTTCTCTTTTTTGCAACAGGGTTTATTGTGTTTAGGATTTGTACTTGTTATTGATAGAAACTTTTTGTGCTGCTGGCTGGACTTGGACTTGGAATGTGTAGTTTATGCCTCTGGCTCATAGTCTTGGTTGTCCTGTGAGTAGAAACAGAAAAATGACAGTTCTTAAAAATGAGAAGAATAGCAAAAATAGTCAAAAGGCAGGTGGAACTTGATTTCAACAAGGAAAGGAGCTCGCATATGGTAGAATATTTCTTACAAAAATACTTGTTTTAATGAACCTTACTGTAAAGTGCTACCAACCTCATTTGTTTGATTTGTTTTTGAATTTTTCTACTATATACTTTTCACTGTAGTTAAATTGAATGCAAGCAGAAACAATATTACTATATATTACAATATTACTAAAAATCAACTTTCTTTAATATCTAACATGTAGGTTTTGATTAGCCCAAAGAAATTATTTTTTAATTACTATTATTTTTTACACATGGGGGTCTTTTTTACTTTAGGATCCTACACAAAGTAAATTTCAACAGAATATGATGGTTAACTACATCTCATCATGATGCTTTTCCAAGGGCATTGATTGTTTAAAGGAATAGTTCACCCAAAAATGTTGTTCCAAACCTGTATGAGTTTCTTTCTTCTGTTGAAGACGATATTTTGAAGAATGTTAGTAACCAAGGAGTTGATAGGCTCCATAGTAGGAATAAAAAAAATACTATGGAAGTCAATGGCTACCATCAACTGTCTGGTTACAGACATTCTTCAGAATATCTCTATTGTGTTCAACTGAAGAAAGAAATTCATACAGGTTTGGAACAACTTGAGGGTGAGTAAATGATGACAGAATTTTCCTTTTTGGGTAAACTATCCCTTTAAGGTCTGTTGCATTGCCTTACTTCCCCCAGCAGGTGGCAGCTACAGCTTTCAGATCACAAGCATCTGGTTTATTTAATGAATCTACTGTAAGTACACATCATGTTATATTACTAAGGTCTGAAGATCTGACATCTGAAGATACCCTACATCTTAAATGTCATTATCATTTTCTGATGGCCCTGGCTGCCTGTGTGTGAGAGAGGATCTACTAGAAGAGCCCATCTCCACAACAGGCCAGGGGGAGCCTCATTTGCTACCCACAATGCAACAGGGCTTTTGATGTCACTGCCACTCCCATGGCATTCAGCATGGCAGTGACAGAAGGAGGGGGGATAGTAGAAGGGGAGGAAGCAGAAAGACGCCGAAGACCCGTTTGAGAAAAATGTCTGGGATTAAATTACATATTATAATTCTGTGAAGGATGGTATATGTGTGTGTGTGTGTATATATACATATAGTTTTTTTAGTGTTATTTATTTGATTAATGTTAAACAGAAGGGTGATTATTAATACTGTTTTTACATGGGTCCTTTAACAAAGAAAAAGTGTACATGAAATTATTCATTATTTTATTTAAAATAATTCATGTGAGAAGAAATAGACTGTTTACTAACAAGAGACAAGACTAACTTCTTAAAATGTATTATATAATATATTATTTTTCATTTAATCATTAATATAATTAATGCTATTTTATATATAATTATATATAAATACATTTCATAAATAATATACATTTTACAGTATCTTTTGGAATTTTATTCAATTAAATTTAACCTATACCTATAAAACTATACAAGCATAAAGAAAACAATTTGTGAAAGTGATTTGAGATTTGACTTGTGATTTGTGTGTCTGGTAAATGTGTGTGCTACTGTGAGTGCTGGTGTTCTTACCTGCTGAGTCTCGTCGTATGTCTGTCCCTCAGGGTCCATGAGACCTTCTCCCATTGGCTCCTCGGTGGCTTCCTGACCAAACTCAGGCTGTGAATACACATGTGAAACCAATTAAATTTACTGAGTCATGACATGAGAAATCCAATTTGCCCTGATCTTTTGACATATAATTGGTCTTTGTACCATTAAAACACTGTGCAAGTTTAAACTGTCCTCTTCTTTATAAACAAAGCATTTATGTAATCAAACTCCAAAAACGGCTTGATTGGATGTTGTGGGATTTATGACAGAGCATGACATCATCGCACCATAGGCCCCGTCCCCAGGCATTCAGTCGCTTAACGGCTGACATTTGCCACCACTGGATACAGTATAAAGTACAGTACAGTCAAAAGCAAATAGAACCCATTATAATCACTGACGCTGTCTACACTGGATACAGTATACAGGTGCGCGTTCAGTTTCTGACATACTCCACGCACAAGCCTTAAATAAGCCAACTCTTAAAACAGATCATTTCAGACAGAGGGTCAGAATGAGGGTTGAAAATAATTGTTTTTCCTCATTTATACAGTATATATATATATATATATATATATATAGGGATCGAAAAGGATCGATTTCTTTTAAAAGAGGTTAAATATAAGCACTTGTCTCGTGTGCTGTTTACTGTATGTACAATTTATATCAGTGGTGTATCTGCCACTGTCCTTTAATATGCATGCTACATCTTCATATGTACCTAATACATGTTTAATCAAACTCCATTTTATGTCTTGCCAGAGAGAAAGAGAGACCCTCATTACCTACATACAGTAAGTAGTTAAGATTTTTTTAACAGTTCTGGGTCAATGGAAGGTTTATTTTTAAACTGAGCTATCACAGTCAATTAGGTCATATTCCAGCGATCTACAGTCCTAATATCACAACACAGCCTGTCAAACACTTCATGTCAATCAAGAAACAATGCTATTTGTGCTAAAACATTTTAGGATATTTTAGGAAACTTGTTTTATCCCTTCAATACTAGCACACTCGTAAGAATGAAAAAATATATATAAAAAAAAACTCAGCAAAAAAAGAAACCTCCCTTTCCCAGGATACTGTGTTTTAAATATAATTTTGTAAAATCCAAATAAGCTTAACAGATATTTATTGGAATGTGTTTAAACAATGTTTCTCATGCTTGTTCAGTGAACCATAAACAATTATTCCACATGCAGCTGTGAAACGGTTTTACAGGCGGGAGACAAAAAAGGTCACCGGTACAATAACTTCTCAAAGTAAACGGACAGTAAAAACTTTTTAAACTACATTTAAAAATTCAACTCATTAAATGTAATGGTATTAAATGTGGGGTCATGAAAAGTGCCATATAATAAGATTAAAAGCATACATTTAAATGTTTCAAATTTATTTATAAATTAGATTTAAATTTTTGTTGAAAAGTTCTTTGAATCAGTAGTAAGACATGTGGACACTAAAACACACAAGTGACACTGTTTCCTGAGAACGACCCACAATCAGACTGGACTGTGCTATTTGTGTGTGGCACAAATGGCACTGTGAGTGTGTCTGTGTACAAGATCATTCTAGTCTATACACACACACACACACACACACACACACACAAATGGCACAGTCCAGTACAGTAACACAGTTAGCACTGACCACCCACACACATTCGCAAGTTTCAAAACCGCTAAACTACACACTTAAACCGGCCATCAAACACTTTTCTTATGACAATAACTGTACTCCAAATGAATCGGGATGATGGCATAAATAAAGCACTAGAACACTTAAAATCAATGACAGCGACATTGTGTTTGTTTCTTTGCCTCCAGCAGGCTTCATGCACACACACACACACACACACACTGAAACTGTAAACACTGAAAGCACATATGCTGCAAGCTTCTTATGCTGCTTTTGCCTCTAAGTGATTTAAGAGATTACTGAGTCACCAAAAAGGACAAGACTAATTTTTAAGCTGGGTGGGGAAAATCCGAGGAAGACCACACATTTGTCGCTACAACCGCTACTGTTCAAAATCCAGCGAGCTCCGATATCAACAGTTTGTTTAAACGGAAACAGATCTGCCTGAGTTTGAAGATTGTCCGACTTCTCCTCCCATTGTGCATTATTAAGTAATATGCAAAGTGCTAAGTGACCTTGGGCAAGGTCGAGAGAGAGAGAGAGAGAGAGAGAGAGAGAGAGAGAGAGAGAGAGAGAGAGAGAGAGAGAGAGAGAGAGAGAGAGAGAGAGAGAGAGAGAGAGAGAGAGAGAGAGAGAGAGAGAGACGAGGGGGAGGGGAGAGCAGAGGGGGCTCAGCAGAACAGAAAGACAAAGTAAGACACAATATTCCCTGTGGGATAAGCGGCGATCCATTATGTGTCATGTGTTATGATGTGTAGGTGAGTGTGTAGGGTGTACAGCCCTCTGATATACAGTGTTATTTTTTCTAGTGGCATATATTTCTCATGGAATAACACACAACTATGTCTGATGGACACACAGAAGATGTGCATGTGCATCTATTAGCGTTCACACATTTTCTAGCCTATGAATTCAAATAAAATTGAGCAGAAGTGGAGTAGGGTATACCTGTAAAACCGGAGGGTGCAGTTTCAGAACCGCATTTCTAGGACCCTAGTTTTTTGCATGTACTCTCCTGGACCAAAAAAAAATAAAAAAAATGGGCCAAGCCAAAAATGGCACAATAATTAGTGGTCTTTTACTGGTCTTAACCATTTTAATCACAAATCACTGGTCAGTAAATAAGCAAGAATTGCACAAATGCTGTAGATAATGTAACTTAGCATGGAATAGCCAAACTTGCAGACAGCTTTTTACAGGAAGAGTCTGTGTTGTTCCACGTAATGTTGATGGCTTCAAACAGTTCATGGGTTGTTGAAAAATGCCTCCCAGTTTGTTTGAGTTTAATGTGAGACCAAATATTCACTATAGGGTTCAAGTCTAGACTCTGACCAGGCCAAAACATGAGCCTGATGGACTTGCTCTCTTGGTTGTCTTTGCAGTTTGAGCAGGAGCATTGTCTTGTTGAAAAATAATATCTGATCATTCCTCTTTTCATTTGTGTGAAGCAAGCTATTCTGCAATATTCTCCTCTACTCCAAAAGCATTAAATGACTTTTCACAGTGAAGTATCTCACCAATACCAGCAGCTAAAAGGCTCCCCACACAATGACACTCTTCCTCCATGCTTCTGTGTGGTAGAGATGCTTTTATTATCATATTTCTCTCCAGATGTTCGAAGACACCGCTCTGTACTTCCCATTTTCTGCCAAAAACTTAATTCTGTCTTTGATGTTTTTCTGAAACAGCAGTGTTTTTTAAGTAGTGCATTTGCTTAAGTTTAGCTAATTTCCTGACCAATAATTTGTGGTTAAAACAATTAAACACGTAGGGTCCTATTTTAACGATCTAATCACATGGTCTAAAGTGCACTAATGGCGTGTCCGAATCCACTTTTGCTAGTTTAACGACGGGAAAAATGTTTGCACGCCCGGCGCATGGTCTAAAAGGGTTGTCCCTATTCTCTTAATGAGTAATGTGTGTGTTTTGGGCGTAACGTGCAATAAACCAATAAGTCTCATCTCCCATTCCCTTTAAAAGCCAGTTGTGCTCGCGCCATGGCGGATTCGTTATTTACATGGCGGAATTTGCAAGTGGAAAAACTGAACGCTTCTCAATCGAGGAAACGGATCTGCTCGTGCACGAGGTTAAAGCGCGCGCGCAGGCCATCTACGGGACAAAGTGGACCCGCCTATAGGCGCATATTACTAACGTGGTCTTTAAATAACAAAAAAAATATTGACTTTAGACCAGGTCTCAGTTGGTCAATCGCGCAGTCTATTTCAGTTGCTTCAAAATAGCAACGCGCCAGCAATGCACCTGAACACACCTCATTTTCAGACCAGCACACCCATGGGCGAACAAATGGGCACAAGTGCATTTGCTATTTAAACAACTTGGCGCAGGACGTGAAAATGATAATTGCGTCGGGCTGAAACTAGCAAAAAACACAACACAGTACGATGGAGAATATCAAATGGCAAAATAAATAAACATTCATCTCAGTACTTTTACTTTTAATACTTAAGTTCATTAAAAATCAAGTACTTTTGTAATTTAACTCAAGTAAAATGGAAAAAATGTACTTTATACTTTTACTGGAGTAATTTATTTTAGTGCATCTGTACTTTTACTTTTTAAGAACTTGATTTTGTGTTCTTCGTCCACCACTGATTGCAGGAATATAGTATTGCAGAAATGTGACAAATCATCAGTGTTAAAAATGTTTTGTCAGGTAACCTAAAATGTCAAGTCAAGTAAAAAAAAAGAAGTATTATGACAGTCAAACTGACTACATTTCATTACATCAACAAAATATACTTTTTTAGAGTTTGATCAGGTAGAAAGAGCTCCTTATGGTAACCACTGAACATTTTTACAGTGATATTTTTGAAAGAATGAAAATAAAATGATAGATAAGAATAATCAATAATGATATAAAGAACATACGTTTAAGTCACTGGGGAACTCATCCTTCTTCACCAGGCCGGTGGCGGCGGCGATGTTTCCGGCTCCACGCATCACAGCTCCTCCCAGCTGAGAGCCCTGCTCCTTCGTCTTCTCAGCCACTAACCGGAGATGAGACACAGACAACCCATTTCCAACACAAACACATCACTCAGGGATTCAATATTTATTTGGTGACAAGAAAAAAAATTGGTCAATTATTTAACAAAGCAACTGTTCTACACTATGTCAATGCTATGCGCTAATATGAAAATAAATGGATTTTATTCAATAAAATAAAATTCTATACAATTTTATATGACGGTAACACTTTACAATAAGGTTTATTAGTTAACTACCTTAGTTAACATGAACTAATAATGAACAATACTTCTACAGCATTTCTTAATATTAATTTCAACTTTACTAATACACTATTAAAATCAAAGGTTGTATTTGTTAACATTAGTTAATGCACTGTGAACTAACATTAACAAAGATTAATAAATAGTTCATGTTAATTTATACAACTAAAAAACCTTATTGTAAAGTGTTACCAATATGACTTACTGAACCTGCTTATATTGGATTATACCAACAAAAGTCACTTTAAATAATCAGACCAGGTAGATATATCTTTAACACAATAATTGTGCAAATCATTTTTTTCACTGTGCATTTAAAACAACAATGTTTTTTAAAGACAGTGAAATAATTGAATATACTGCTGTCTTTGAAAAAGAAACACTCATGAATTTAATGCATTATATTATTATGGATGTTTTATGGATGAACAAAAATCCTGTTTTATTCTAGATTTTGTTATCAACATTTGAATGTGGGCAAGTTTCATAAACAAGTGTTTGCATTTTTGTCAAAAACTACGTCTGGATCGGATACAGAACGATGATCAAAACATAGATGGAGTAGATGGAGTCCATCAACATCAAAGCTTCACAGTCCCATTGCTCGTCCTGGGTTGACATTTCATTCGGTAACGTTGGGCAGTTTTGATTTATATGCTGTTTAATGTTGATAATTGCGTTATTTTACATAATGCATCTGCTTACATATGCTATCGCTTGTTTCTGCTTCTTTTTGGTCTGTGTTTTAAGCAGGAGATTCAGTGTGTAATAGCGCCCCCTACTGTATAACAGTGAAAATACGGAAAGCCGGAAAATTCCGTCAATGGCGGGAAAATAGTTAATTTCATGTGATAATAATAATTCATTAAATTGATAGTTGATAAAGTGTTTTATAGTATTATAACAATATAACTGTGCTTAAAATGACTTACAAGAACATGCTGATTAGTAGGCACTATGTGCATTATATGCATACATAATACAATATGCACCGTCAGGCTTCAAGCGATATTTAATTATTTTAAATGTGTGTCAGGTATTGTGGTTTAGAGACTTTGTGCTCACAGTTAATCAGACGGAAAAACACTGTGACTTTTCTAGTTGTCCATCTGTCCTAGACAATAACCTTCTGAAATATCACCTAGGCACAGAGCTATTTGTCTCGGTTCCACTTACTGGCTGTAAGCCATGCCCTTTGAACACATTAAATGAGACGTATCCATTATTTACAAGACAAGACTAAAGAACAGTTTGCAGAATAACCTTACCTGTTGCAACGCTGTCTTTGGTCTTGTTGCCTGCAAGCACAGAAAAAAAATATTGTAAAATCACTTATACCCAGCCCATTACAATATAGAAACACACATTAAATAAGCCCTCTGAAGGAACTGTGATAAGGTTGAAAGTAGGTACATGATACAGACAGGCAATAAGTAGAAAGACAATGTGAAATACAAGCCTGGAACTCCCAGAGCAGCTTCATTTAAAGGTTCACTGAAAAATCATTAGAGCTAATAGAACCTGTATCTCAGACCTGTCACCTGAACCAGCCTGCACGAGTAATACAGCTCAGGAGCACTTGGTAGGAAGGAAGTTACAACATACTGTAATGGCAAATAGCACTCTGTGTCGCGGTTTGAGTATGTTTCTTACAAGTGAGAGAAGAAGAGAAATTACTTTGAGCTAATAGATGTTTAAACTAGAGTCATTCAACCATGACTCATTAAAGCTGATATGTTTCATCTACAGCACTTGAGTCATTATAACACAAAGTCGCTTCTTAAAAGGGGAAAGACTTGCTCGTGAATGCAGTGTGAAGTATCTTTTTAGATATAAAGGGCAGATTAAAAGTGATTTATTAGGTTTAATCTATCACTGACAGAAATGTCTGTAAAGTACATCATTTTACTGAACTTTTCTTTTTTTCTTTTGTTTGGAATGCAGAATATATACAGTATATCATTCAAAAGTTGTAGTCAGTAATATATATATATATATATATACATACAGTAAATATTTTTACATTGTTACAAAATATTTATTTTTTAAATAAATGCTGTTCTTTTGAACTTTCTATTGTATTAGTTTCCACAAAAATATTAAACAGAAACTGTTTTCAACATTAATGATAATAAGGAATGTTTCTTGCGCCTTTTTGAAGGATCATGTGACACTGAAGACTGGAGTAATGATGCTAGATGTAGTTTTGCCATTACAGAAGGAAATAAAATGTATTAAAATAATAATAAAGAAAATAATTATTTTAAATTGTAATAACATATATATATATACTTGTAATAACAAGTATATATATATATATATATATACTTTGTTTTATATTATATGTTTTATTTGCTGTTTAGGGAAATAGAATGCAATAAAAAAAGTGTTAATAAAAGATTTAAAAAATTTAAAAAACTATTTTAATATATATATATATATACATATATATTGCATTCCTATTTGCACAAACAGCAAATAAAACATATAACATATAAAACAAAGTATATTGTTATTGTTTAGCAGAACATTCTTTTAAAAACACAAATATTGTTTTGTTTTTTAAAGTAATGGCACATCTCCTCCCAGCAAGCCACACAATCATGTATGGAGAACAAACAGTGTGGGAGCAAAAATAAACCGTAAATATACTACTGGTATACATCAGAGAATATACAGCTCGATATGAGGATGAGCAACCACAGGGGAAATAAATGAAAGACGGACAGGAAATTAATAGTAGTGGGACAAAACGAGCCAGTGTGCGATTAACAGAGGCCACTTCCTCTTCAATCTCTCCTCAGATGGGTTGGTGGCACATGTGCATGAAGGAGTGTGAGTGTGCAACTGCTGTCCAAGGTGGAACAAGAACCTATCAGATAACCATCACCCCTCCTCCATGCGCTAACACACACTCCCATAAGGCCATTCAAGCATGGCATCCCAGGTCACCGTGCAAGCTTGTGTTCACCGCAAAGGAAACGACAGCAAGAAACCGTACAGGACGATCTGCTATGTGCTCCCAAAGCAACCGCAAATGGGCTTGAGATATCTGGCCTAATTGTCTCTCCCTGGGACACTGGTGGCACAGATGTGAGGTTTTTTTTTTATGTGAAGGGATTCTGTTATTCATTCATCTCAACATCAAAAAAGAGGAGTGTGAATGAGTGCTGGGGATGAACGTGTGCACTTAAACACAAATGCCCTCTGAGTCTCCAATTACAGCAACGTCTCATCTTACTGATCAAAGCACACGGAATCGAGAAGAGCAGGCTGGAATGATTTCAGACAAGCTTGGAGAGATATATTTCCTTTCTTTCAACTCTATATAAGAATTTGGACTGTCACTCCTGTCAGTGTTTATACTGAGAGCTCTCTGTCACGAGCGCTGTGCATATAGAGGGCTATGAGCTCATGGAATTGTGTGACATGTGGCCAGTACGGCTTTTTCCCAACCCGATAGGAGATCAGAGAGCTGCTGGATCAGCTCCAGAAGTCAACCATCTCACGCGGTGTTATTTCACTTGCAAATTAGCGTGTACATTAAAGATCACCTTATAAGATCAGGTTACATAAAATTGATTTTCTCCGTTTACAGTTCATGTTATACTAGAATCAATATCAGTCCAGTATTTTGAGAGCTTTTAATTTTCCAGATGTAAAATCCATTGTTGATTAAACAGGCCATGTGCAATATAGAGAGTGATGACAACCTCGCAAACAAGACTGTCATAGCATTTGTTGTTAGGGAACTAAAATCATATTTACATAAGTATTCTCCTGTGGGAAATATTGGAAAGATGAGTGATCTAGTGTCACACCACAAACTATGTGCACTGGAAAACTGAACCGAGTAAGAAAAAAAGATAGATTATCCTGACAATACTTTATATTATTATTGTCTATAATAATGCTTGACATATCACGACTTAATTTACTACTGTATGTTTTGAAATAAATATACTTTTCTAAACATATTTTTTAAAGAAAATCCCTGAGGGTTTTCAGCAGGGGTCCGCAAAGGTCCTGCAGGAAACATATATATATATATATGTTTCCTGCAGGACCTTTGCGGACCCCTGCTGAAAACCCTCAGTTAGCTGGGGGCTTAACAATTGCTTCTAAAACACTGGAAAATAACTTTTTTTTTCAACAGCAAGATTTTGGTTAAAAATAAATATCAAGTAATGAGGGAAAGAGCATATTTCCCCCTATAAATTTCTGATTCTAAGGACCCCAAATATGATGATACTCTTGCGATGGACAACCTTCCTCAAATATAAAGGCAGCTATATATTTTAATGCATAACCCGTTCATATTGTTTGAGAAACGTAAGTGTTACGTAAAAAAAAAAAAAAAAAAAGAATATATTTGAACAAAATGAAATAATTGGCTTTTATATTGCCAATGTATTAAGATATTCTTAAAATATTAGAATATTTAAAATATTTCAATTAAATTCCACATTTATTTGTAGAGTGCTTTTCACAATAAATGTACAAATGTTCTGAGACGTAGTCTTAATCATTAATATAGTATATTAAGCATCATTCATTAAAACATTTTCTTTTTAAATAATTTTAAGAACTAAACGTCTTTAGTGTTAAAGGGTCACTCCACCCATTTCAACATAAATCTTTATTGAAAGTGGGTTATATATGTAGTCGAAATGTAAAAGAAATTTTGAATTTGGTGCCCTCTTGACCGAGAAAAGACAGAAAATAACTTTAGGGCGCATTTGTATGTAAGACAACAACTCCCACAATGCACCACGTTGCACAGCTCCGCAAGCCACTCCCACTAATCCAGAACAGCGCAAACAGAGAAATCACTCTCTGTTTGAAAATCCGAAACTAGAAATCCGTCTACAAGGCTAGCTGCCAAAAGAGTTTTTAAATTCATTTCACACAAAATGTCTAGTTAGTTGGCTGTGGCGAGCAGGACGAGGGCGAGGGACGTGACAGGACGACGCGAGTGATAATGAATGACACCTGTGAGACGCAGCGGTCTCATATCTCTCACGGAGGAGCGGAAGCACAAAAGGAACAGGCCTGATTTTATGTTGTGTTTCTGTTGTGTGTGGCCAGCTGGCTTATTCTTTTGTTTTGTATTTGTTTATTTTACTATTAAAATGTTTAAATGTGCGCCGGTTCCCGCCTCCTTCTTCCCACAACAACGAACCCCGTTACATTGGCAAACTCATTAGCGAATTACTCCTCGTTTGTATTTCTTTCTATATGGTGAATTATTGCATGATACCTGCATGTTCCGTCAGAACATATGCGTTGCGACACTAGGATGGTTCACATCACAACACAAACATCCGTGTGCTCGTCTGATTCAGAGATTTCGTCCAGGAGAAATTGCTATCGTTGAAATTCTTTGCAGCAGATGGACTCTATCTGTGTCCGTAGCGCACAGCGAGAGCACAGGCACCAGCAGCCCGCCCAGCTCGACCCAGTCCGGGCTCCTCGTCCGCGACAGGCAGCCGCCTCCTGATCCTCCATCAGCCTCAGCTGCTCTTCACTATATTGCGGCTCGTAAAGATAGCCACGAACAGCGGATTCGAGCAGCAGAATTTCAAAATCCTCTACTTCCATATCATGTTTAGTTTCTTCCATATCATGTTTAGTTTCTTCCGTCATTGTCGTAACTTCCTATCTCCACAGCGCTTGTTAGCTTAGCTTATAAACAAGATGGCTGATATTGCTTTCAGTATCTACAAGTGAAGTCCCACCCACTGATCTGTGATAGCTCTGTTAGCGCATTAGGTCCAACCCCCTATGGGCGGGTTTGAAAGGGTGGGAACTAGTGCTTGTAGTCTTTACAGAAATACCCCATTCTTACACTTCCTCCTACAATGACGCAAATTGACGATTTTTGCGTCATTGTAGGCGGAAGTGAAAAAGGTAAATAGTGGATTTCTCTCGTCTCAGGGGACAATGAAAGATTTTTTCAGGACCATTCAATAGTATTACTGGGTTTCTAACAATGGAAAGCTTAATGCAAATGGGTGGAGTGTCCCTTTAAGAGACTAAACAGAGACATGAACAAGCTCAAAATGCCCACAAATTACACAAGAAATGTGGCTCTATATGGCTGTTTAAGAAAAAAAAAAGTAATATTAATTTTAATAGCATGTGGTACACGTAAGAGGCCTGGAAAACCCCACCCAATATCCCAGCCAATCACAAAATTACACAATCGTGCCTGAACCTATAGTGATGCTCTGAGAAGAGGCAGTGAAACAGATAGCAACCCCCTCCTGGCCCTCAGGCTCTGAGCTTCATGGTCCCTCCCACTCCCACCAAGCTCACGCTTGATTCGTGATATGAATGCATTAAAAAAAAGAGCATTATATGTCTTACCCACAAACATCACGCCTTCCTTGGTCTTCTCTGCAGCCACCGCAACACCTTCCTTGGTTTTCTCTGCGGCCACTGCCATACCTTCTTTAGCTTTAGAAAGCCCCTTCATAAAAACATCCATCTTGCCCCCTCTGCATCCAAGAAAGCAAGTTATGTGGCAGCGCACAATGGAAAAACAGGGTTTGTGTTGCACTGTATATGACAAATGTGGGTTAATTTGGCATTGAGAGCAAGTGTGTGTGTGTTAATAGCAGCCTGTCAGTCGAACAAAAAGGAGTCTAATTTCCCTGAAGATAAAACGCCCAAACATGCTCACACAATGAGATGAGAACATTCACACCATCAGCTGACGTTATTTTTCAGCTTTAACAGCAGGAGGTGTCATCGAGATGTTCACAAACACATTCTTTTTTTTTTTTACTCAAAGCTCCTAAAGCGCGTATTTTACACTGGACATCCATATGGGTTCCAGGAGACATATTTTAGTGCTTGTGTAAAATAAAAATGGCACATGCATTTTTGCTTTATATAGTCAATTTAAGTCATTTTACAGACCGAATGCACTGCTATAATGGAGAAAAATGTGTGCCGACACATTACTGACAGTGTTTCAGACAGGATATTTCATTTTAAACGCAAAAAGAAGATGGATCTTGTACTTCTCATTTGCAATATGGTGTCACCTCTCCAATGTCCTCACACAGAAGAAGTGCTGGACACGACACGGGAAAAACAAAAAAAATTGCCCGTTTAATCATCAGGTAGCATACAAAATTCTACACGCAATGTTTTAATTTTCATACAAGCGCGCGAATACTCGTTTCCATCGATGTGCACGGGGTTTTGTGTCCTCACGAGCGCACCTTTAGTATTCTCACACGATCTCGGTTCATTTTAACACGAACAACTGCGTTTCAGCCTCGTAGACGTGAAAATTAAAATGAAAACGTACCTTTTAAAGCACCTTCTTCGTCCTTATGCTTCAATTGCGTAGTAGATGAAATATCGTGGAAGGAAATTTTACTCTACGATCTTGAGGTGGGCCTTCCTTTGGATGCGCTCAGCCAATGAGGACGAGAGGATGAGACGATCGACGTAGCTTATGGTATTGATCATGGGGGGTGTCAGTCCCCGGCTGGAATGGCCTGTGACACAGTGAGACTAATGCTGCATCCTTATCATATAAAAAGGTGACTGAGATCGTCAGGAGATGAGGCACGCGCGCTCAAATTGCACATCTGCTTCATACTGTACTGTCAGGTGTTATTTCATCATTTGCACTTACTCACAGAGGACGTGTCATAGACTTCCCTTCATATCGTGTTTCATATAACACTGCACTATCAGGAGAGAAGTATCTATCTATCTATCTATCTATCTATCTATCTATCTATCTATCTATCTATCTATCTATCTATCTATCTATCTAGACAAGTATCTATCTAGACAAGTCCATCCATATGCTTTTGTGATCGCGTGCCGTCTTCTTTTTCTGTGGCTTAATATCGAGCTGGATGTTAAAATCAAGCTGAATGTCTAACCGTTAATTGTATAGTAAATTCAAGTCAAAATGCTTTCGATCCTGAAGGGAGGGTGTGACCAGGCTTGCTCTCATGCATATCTTGTTGGGATTTTCTGCGAGCGATGAGTGTCGTGTCCACTGTCCATCTGCTTGAAGTGGGCGCATCGTGACATCTGCCTCTGAAAGGCAATCGAATGACGCGACTGGCCAATTGATTTTGTCCAAAAGTCTTGTAAAGATCAATACCAGCTGGTGATTCAAAAGTTCCCGAACGATCTGTCTAGAATACGCATTTTCGTGTAGGCCTAATTAGCCTATGTATAATCAAGTAAAATTAGATTTCACTCATTAAAACATCACGGGGATCGTCGATTTCTTTTTAGTGACGTAGCTCTTACACCTATGACATCAGCAGTTAACAAACACACACACCCGTTTTTATGCCTATTGTGCCATCTGCTGTTTTATACTAGTATAACATTGGTTGAAGTTATTTAGTAGTATTCGCTAATTCCTAAAGATTGTTGACCAGCTATAGCTGTAGACGGAAAGGCGGTATTTCAGCACCACGGACAGCAGCCGCCAAAACACAATAGTTAAACAAAAACTCACGATATATGGCTTTTCATACTTCATTATAAGTTAATTAAACAGCACTACGTATTCCATGACGAAGCTGACGCAATCTTCCAAGGCTGACAAAGTGAATTCACTTTTTGTTTGTTTGTTTTTCCCCCACGCAACACATTTTATAGTACATGGTTAACCTCACGCTTAAAAATAAAGGTTCTTTATTTGCATCTATGGTTACATGGAGAACATTTAACATCCATGGACCTTTCCATTCCACAAATGGTTAGTGGAAAATATTCTTTCGATTATTAAAATGCTGTTTTCATCACAGGCTCCAAAAATGTCCCCACAAAGACAAGGATGTCTCTCACACACACTCACACACACACTCACACTCACACTCTCTCTCTCACACACACACACACACACACACACACACACACACACACACACACACACACACACACACACACACACACACACACACACACACACACACACACACACACACACACACACACACACACACACACACACGTCTGGTTTACTATCTTTGTGAGGACTCTCCATAGACGTAATGGTTTTTATACTGTACAAATTGTATATTCTATCCCCTTACACTTTTATCCCTAAACCTACCCATCACAGGAAACATTCTGCATTTTTACATTTTCAAAAAAAATCATTCTGTATGATTTATAAGCGTGTTTACCCATGGGGACCTCAATTTAGGTCCCCACAGTGACACGAGTCCCCATGAGTCTGTGTGCATTCAGGTTTAAGTCCCCACCGGGATAGAAAAACATGTACACACACACACAGTCTGGTTTACTATCTTTGTGAGGACTCTCCATAGACGTAATGGTTTTTATACTGTACAAACTGTATATTTTATCCCCTTACACTGCCCCTATCCCTAAACCTACCCATCACAGGAAACATTCTGCATTTTTAAATTTTAAAAAATAATAATAATTCTGTATGATTTATAATCGTGTTTACCCATGGGGACCTCAATTTAGGTCCCTACAGTGACACGAGTCCCCATGAGTCTGTGTGCATTCAGGTTTAAGTCCCCACTCCCCACCAGGATAGAAAAACATGTGCACCCCCCCCCCCACCATGGGTTCCTCCATGTCCTCTTGTAGGAGCCTTACTGATGCCACCTGTTCCTCGTCAGAGTTTGTGGAGAGAAACTTGCATTTAAACAAAGGGAACTGGTTGTTCACCAGAGAGCATGGCCTGTCTGCTTTCCCAGACTTTGTTGAATATTGTGTGCTCTGAGCTATAAAGCTTCTTTAAGAAAGCCTGTTGTATCTGCTGTGACAGAGAAAGCGTGGTGCTATAACCCCATTATTGTTTTCTGCCGACGCAGGGAGATGGGTGTCACTTTTGTTTTTACTAACACTTGCTTTTCTCCTCAGGGAAGAGATCTGTTGTTTCTTTAATTCTTCGTTTGATAGGTTAATTAGATTCCCTTACTCCCAGGTAGCTTACCCTTTTGTTATTCTTTTGGCCTCCTGAAGCTTGAAGTCTTGCTGTAAAAGAGACTTTACTTAGTAAATAAAACCTTGAAGAGTTTCCCTGTGTGTATGGTGAGTGCTGGGATTGCAGACA
The DNA here is from genome assembly GCF_029890125.1 of Rhinichthys klamathensis goyatoka. Classification (NCBI taxonomy): domain Eukaryota; kingdom Metazoa; phylum Chordata; class Actinopteri; order Cypriniformes; family Leuciscidae; genus Rhinichthys; species Rhinichthys klamathensis. The sequence goes on from NW_026606718.1 coordinate 889,660, forward strand.
GAACCAACTCGCTCTTATTTTTGTCTTATTTCAAGGAGATATGTTTTCTTTCCTTTTAATAATATATGTTTCTCCCCCCTGCCGCCCCTAGACAAAAGGGGGACGTAACAATATATTGCATATAATTATTCACATCATAGTTTTTTTCTCATTACAAATTTTACAACTTCTATTTACTAAACCTCATCCATCACAGAAAACTTTCTGCACTTTTAGACTTTCAAAGAACCCCATAATGAAGGGTTTACTTGAGTGCAGATCTGACGTCCTTTGCAAATATCCATATTTAGAAGAAAAATGAAGGAAATTGTAATGCATTGTTTCTTTGAGTAAAATGTTGACAGAAGCAGACTTGATCCCACAGAGACATCATGTTTGACAATAACCATTTAGCTACTGCTCCATGGTTCCTGCAATGAACTTGTTGTTCAGAATTTGGAAGATAAGCCCCGAAGCCCTTTGATAGAAGCGCAATATCTGGGAACAGGAAATGACAACAGTCACCTATCAGTCAGTGTTATTTGAAAGCTGTATATTGAAGTCTCTCTCCACAAATGCATTTCAAATTAACTTTGAAATTTAAAATCTCTCCCCATTCGATCTTTCCTTTCTTTATCTGTTGTTTTAGTGCATTATTTTTTTCATTGTTTTGCCTTTGCAGGCTCTTGCTTAAGTACTGGTCTCTGTACATTCTTACAATCCTCCTCACAGGCTTCCACTGAGTAAACAGATTTAACACTGTGCTCCAAACCAGTCCATCTTGATTTCTTTAAGGTGCTTTCTATTTCCCAGAGATCCAAAAGAAATCAGGAGATGTTTGGCTTTGTATGATCCTGTTCGAGGTCCAGCCTTCACGACATGAAACTTTTCGAGTCAAAGGCCAAAAGCAAGAGAAGTCTATGAAACTGTCTAAGTGTGGTGAATACTTCACAGAAAAACTCTTCTGGTCTTGTTCTGGTCTGCATTGAAGTTAACCTTATAAAGCCTGACCTACTGTATCATATTTGTTATATTTCCCCCAAATTGTCAACATGATCAAAACTTTGATTAAAAAAAAAACTTCTACACAATCTACTACATGCCACCTGTCAACTCATTGATAGTTTATACTTTTTTTTTAACAAGTAAAATGTATCATTATAAAAAAGCACCCCTTCGGGTTATGGTACATCAGTCTTTTTGCTGTGAATCAGGCCAGCCAGCAGCCCACTTTTATGGATTTGCATACAATATAATATATATTACAATACAAATATATCGTCATTAGCATAAACTGATGAATTCAAATTAAAAAAAATTAAAACAATTACTTTTGAACATTGAAATAAATTGAATTGTTAAAATATACTATTTAGGCCTAAACTAGCAGTTCAGCATCATCACCGCCGGATGACGACAAAGACCATGTTTTAGCACAGCACAACTTTATTCTCCTCAGCTGTTGCAAAGCCGAACTTATTTACATAAATACATAACATAAAACAGAAAAAATGTGCAAAGATTTTCAAAAATGTAATTCCAGTGAGGTCCGTATTCAAGTAGGCTATTTATTCCCACAAGGATCATTAATATCTGACAACATTAGGGACGTTATGTAAACCCATTATAGTTGGCTGCCTACCAGCACAATCGGCTGCTATTAATGTTAAAGTGTTAATCTACAATTAAATTACATAAAATGCTTATGAAAAACATTTAAAACTGATAACGGCAGGGAGGGGGAGGGAGATACAAATGATGAGTGGACGCTGTCTTCCTGCGCAAAACCCCTCTCTCTCTCTCTCTCTCTCTCTCTCTCTCTCTCTCTCTCTCTCTCTCTCTCTCTCTCTCTCTCTCTCTCTCTCTCTCTCTCTCTCTCTCTCTCTCTCTCTCTCTCTCTCTCTCTCGCCTTTCAAAATAATAGGCTACAACTACTGCCTGGCATAGCATCCCATTATCTTTTTCACTATAAATATAGGTAAATATACAGAGCAGCTCCCGTATATCTGGAGACGTTGGATGGCAGTCAACTGAAAAAGCCATAAACTGCCATCAGTCAGACAGAAGCTCGTGACTATTAATGTGCAAATGTTATGCGTACGTGCTCGATCGAGTGCTCTGCATCGGTAAAGCACTTCACATGAACTTGGGACACATCAAGAGACGAGGTTCCCAAGGGTTTCGGCAGACCGCGGTTGCCAAAGTGAAGCTACTTAAGACATCTGCTCGCTGTGATTGGAACCTCAACTCTGTGCTCAGAAACAAGGCTGCATAATGAATGCAAACTCAGGACTACTGGAGAGATAGTGTTAGCTCTTTGTGAATGCTATTACCATGCTAATAACAAACTGACTTCCCCCCCGGGGGAAAAATTACCGTAACAAAAATGACTTTGCACTGGTTTATGAAATTAGCTATACTGGTAGCTCTTCTCAACCCTGGAAGTGCCACCAGGGGGCAGTTTAACTACGTGATCAAGTATTAATGCAGAATCTATGGTTTTATCTGGAGGAAGCATCTCTCTCGGGTACGCTTTGTTTTCACTATTGCATTTTAAATCAACTCCTCAACCGATATCCAGAGAGAAATGGCGGAAGAAAAGAGTTAAAGAGACAATAAATAGACACATTTGGGTGTACGAACGAACACAGGCAGCATTTGTCAGTCCAGTAATAAAAAACAAATATTTACAAATTTTCATCTATAGATTATACTCCCTCTCTGCGCGGTCACAGAATAGTTTGTAGACTAGCAAAAGTGCACTGGGGTGAAGTAAGGGAACAATCTGTTCTACTGCGATAAGTCAAAAGGGAATTTGTGAACAAGGGCATAATTTGCACTACAAAGAAAATGTTTTCCCCAGAAAGCATGCAAGCGTAAGTCACTTTGTAGTAATAGGTCTTCAAATTGTTGCTCAGGTTTTTTTTTCCCCCCGGAGTGATCAAAAGCGTATTGGGCTTATTTCCGGCGACATGCCCTGAAACCAATCAAAGTCAGTTTTGAAACAAGTGAGAAGTTTAAGCGTCACGTCTTGCTGTTCTGAAACATCTTCATGTCATTTGTCGTGCTGAAAAGATGATGAACAGATCTTTTAAGGTCTAGGGTTGGCAGGCGCGCTGGAAGCTGTTTCATGCGAGGGGGGCTGAGGGCTGGGTTGGAAAATATGTGACGTCATTGTGTTATGGCTGACGACAAGACATGACATTTCTCTGTATATGTTGTAGCCATTAAAGAAAACATATTTAGTTTCATATTTATGTTTAAATATTATAGGCTAATGTTATTTTTTATTTAATCAATGTTGATTATAAAAGTGAGCGCGCAGCGTGAGAAAGACATGATACATGAGATCATGAAATACCCAAAATGTTTGGAGACATGTCACGAGGAGTGGGTAAGACATGATTTTTACCTTCACTAAGTTTTTTTATTGTTGTTGTTGTAGAAAGACTCTTTTAAAAATATTTTCGTTTAGTATAAATTGTATCTTAATTTTGATATGTTTTATCAAACAATTGCCTGTATTTAATAGCTAAATAAGAAGCAAATATAGCAGACAATGTAAGGCGCCGGCGATCACTTGCATTGCACGTAAACTGGAGGGCGCCGAAACTCAGCTTGTGCCTCACAGATTTTATAAATATAGGATATCTATTAGCTTGAAATGTCTTCTTTTAAACGAAACTATTCAAAACGAAAAGAAATAGACTAGGCCTACTCTCTGATTATGTAATCAAATGTGCATTTCTCTCTGGCGTTCATGGCGAGTCCGCATAACTTCATCTTTGCAGCGATACAGAAAACACATGTTTATTAATAAACAATTAAATGTCTCCTTGCTATTTTTGACACATTAATAATCATTACTTTCGCCGGTTCTTTGTGGCAAGGTTTATGAGTGCGGGCGTGCGCTTGAGTGCGGCTATATTAGGCTACGTAAACGCTCATCCATCCTGTAGCCTATTTAAGTAATTAAATCATTATAAAGGGGCGATGTGTCCACAGTGGCTAAAATGAACAACTACTAATCGACTAGAAGAAAACTTTAGTCGGAGGCAGCCCTTATTCCACATATTTTCAAACCAGCAGGCCATTCTGGGTTGAGCGCGCGACCCTGAGCGGAATGAGCGAGCGGAGGGATTCAGAAATGCGCTCTCCGCTCACATGCTCTGATCGGAACAAACTAAGCATGACAAATTCAAACTTTATTTCATTTTCTCCATAGCTTGAACACTCAAACACAGCATGTCTATTTTCATTTTTCCCCCCACGTTTTTTAGTACAATATTATGTTAGTCCACAGCCCCCACCAAGGGGGCTGTGGCTATGACGAGGGGGGCTGCAGCCCCCGCAGCACCCCCCTTCCCGCGCTACTGAGAGTTGGTGATGCTGTGTATCAAATTCCCAGTCAGTATTCATGTACGTTCTAGGAAAAAATAAAAACAAGGAAGCAAAACCACAGACCGTTCATCGTTCATCCACAATTCATGATTTGCTGTAGAAGGAGTATGTTAAGCAACCTATTTCTCAACTCATTCCCCACACAGCCAGCAGGACACTGAAATCAGAATGACTTCTGGAGACAGCTTTGGCTTTGAAGTACGACAAATAAGTGTTATCAGGCAACCGGCGAGCAGAGAATTGCTCACCATATTATGTTTTTCGACTGGGGGCCGCTAAGCTAATGAGTTTGCTCGTCTATCTTCTTAGGTTTGTTACTGCTTTTGTGTCCAGGCCTTTGAGGATCTAGTGTGCAAAGCATTGTAATGCTGTTCCCATTGTCACCGCCTCTCAATCCCCATTTCTTCTGGAATTTAGGGAATCTTGACGCAAAAATTTTCACATGGGAAAGACAGTCCTTAGAAAGTACAGAATTATGAATAGGCTACTATGCAGACAATTAAGAAAGTGTTAAAATGCAATTTTACCATCAGAAATGGTCCACAATTGGTAGCACACATACTTGCGATGTATACAAGAATATATACAAGTTCCTCTGAATGCCTCCACCTTCCCCAGCTCCACCTGTATATATCTGCTATGGGTAGTTTATATACATGCTATTTGTGCAGAAGCAGTATGTCTTACATACTCACAGCAGCGTATCGGCGTATGTATTGGCAGGAGCAAGTTCATGTACTTACTCTGCAGCAGCAGCAGCAGCGTAGCAGATCGATTCCGTCAAGACCAAAATAAATGATCATGCTAAAAATCTTCCGATAGTTGTCATGATAGAACTGCGGTTCAGACTTGCACAATGATTCAGGTGGAACCATTTTTTACACCATTGCTCTTTAAAAAAAATGTTCAGTTCAGCAGTATTCTTGGGATGTCTGGTGTGAATCGCTCTCTTGAGATCATGCCAAAGTATCAATAGGTCAGGACTCTGACTGGGCTCTTCCAGAGGATGCATTTTCTGTAAAAGCCATTCTGTTGTTGGTGGGTTCACATACTTCTTATAAATTAAATTTAGGAGGTCTATTAAATATACCCCTCTCTTTTTTTTTCAAATTTAAGAGCTGTCCAAAAGTCACTTAGTAGTAATAGGTCTTCAAAAGGTCAATTTTGAAACAAATGGGAAGTTTGAAAACAATAACTGGTTAGTAATATAATGAAATATTTGATGTCAAGGTTGCTTTCAAAATATTGTATTTAGTCAGAATACATGGATACTATTGAATGGTAGTTAGTGGAGAAAGATGTTTTGGCTGTCACATTTCAGCATATACAAGCAGGTCATGCTGCTAAACAGCAGTCTGGGGAGACACATCTAAACAAGGTTGTAATAATAATAATAATAATAATAATAATAAGGGAAGGGGGTAATCTTCTCAACTACCACCGGCATCTACCTGGATGTTGCGACAGCAGCCATAGTGCGCCAGAATGCCCACCACACACCAGCTTATTGGTGGAGAGGAGACAGAGTGATGAAGCCAATCAATATATATTGTATATGGGGATGATTAGGAGCCCATGGATAGAGGCCAGTGGGTAAATTTGGCCAGGATGCACCCCTACTCTTTTTCGAAGGACATACTGGGATTTTTTATGACCAGAATCAAGACCTCAATTTAACGTCTCATCCTAAGGACGATGCTTTTTGACAGTATAGTGTCCCGATCACTACACTGGGGCGTTAGGACTCACACAGACCACAGGGTGAGCACCCCCCGCTGGCCTCACTAAAGCTAACAAGGTTGTAGCATTCAACTCATGAAATATGAACAGAAAACAAGCAAGAAAAACACTTTTCTCACTAATCTTTCCTTCCTTATTTGCTGTGTCACACTGAAAACACCTTTCACACCTTCTTCTGAGCTCCTTTATGAGGATATTGTGCCTTTCACCAACCATGACCATCAAGTCTGGAATTCTGCACTTCACAATCCAGGAGACGCCAGCTATTTTCAAAGCTCCTTTGCTAAAGCAGTGGACTTAGAACCACTTAATGTGATCAGATACACAAAAAGAGCTTGAAGTGGAGGGATTTAGAGGAGGGATCACAGAATGTTGAAGTACTCAAGAGGAGATCTTCTGGCAGCTTGCACCTTCAGGCACAATGGTAACATTGATTCAGCTTTCACAAATGAGAAATGAAGTGTGCTTTTCTCTTTAGGAGAGCACGGGTATCTCCTTTAATGTGTTTACGTCTGTGCTTGTTTATATGAGACCACATTAATTCTTTATTAAATTATAAATAAACTACAATGAAAAAGAAATATTTAAATTTTCTGGTTACTAATCTAAGCAAATTTGTGACGATCATCTAAATTGTCAGATGTTTTTTGCTTTCAAAATTCTCTGTGGATCATTCTAAAATTATGCTGTGAACAAGTTTTACACAAAATCCGTGCAGCTCGAGTTTTGCTGTTATTCAAGCAAACGGGGGACAAACCAAATACTAAGACATCCTTAAATGCATGTACAGCACTTTTTTTAATCACATTTTTACTCAAAAAGTTATTTTTAAAAATAGAATTGGTTAAATTCTGTTAAATTTAAAAAAAGAACCATTTTTACTAGACTGTGCATGTGCACAATTGCTTGTGTTGGCATCTATGTCCAATGTGTGGACATGTTTCCCTTCTTAGCATCCAGTGGGATCATTTGACGAGTCTGTGGTTGATGTTAGAGGGTGTCACACTTACAGCTGTAATGAAGCTTTTACCACTGTGCATCAGCAAAAGCAGAGCCGGACAATATTAGCAAGGGTGTCTGCCACGCTATGCTTGGGGCTGCAGTCTTGTTTAGACTTCAGCCTTGTCCATTCCTATTTATTCAACCATTAATGCCTGGGAAAAGGGAAATCAAATAAACACTTCTCACCGCTTCGCAGTGGTGGGGCTCCTTGCATCTCTTTGCTGCACAGATCAGCCCTTTTTGCACATCCTCGACTGTCCTGCGGCTAGACCCTCCAAAAACAAATTAGCTTGCTTCCCTCTATTTTAGCTCATGTATCACTGACACTTTAAAGGCTCTTGAGACTACTTCTACCTTTGGTGCTACTAGAGTGCTTTTTTGCCATACTATTGTGACATTACATACATTTTAGTTTAATTGGAAAAGTATATGCATGATCCGGACACGAGCTTACGACCTAGTTAAAGACAAACACACTGACACACACACACCACTCCATACATTATGCAATCAAGGCTCAAGGTGGCTGTCCTTATCAAACATATCAAGTTAACCACTGATGTCATTGATCAAAAACCCAATTCAAGTTCTATTATTGTGTCAGAGGAGAAAACGATTGCAAAATGACTTTGTGAGGTGTTCCCACTTGGTAAACATACCTAGGATCCATTAGAGCGAGAGGAGATTATCAAGACTGAATGCAACAATTTGCGGAGATTATTCTAGCCAACCTTGGTCCGCACTTGAAAGGCAATGGGAAACATGGCAATGAGCCATTATGCTCACCTTCACTTTGATTATGGCTCAAACATGCTGGCCCAACGTTGCCAATGTGCCCGTGTCTAAAAAAAAACATTTACCCTTATCGATATCCCTGGTTGTCTGATAAAGTCCAGCTGCAGCACATAATGGCCCCTTAGACATTGCTCTTGGCTCTTAATCACGCCATCTTCACTCCATTAAAGAGATGCAATATCATGCCCCGTCCTCATCAATAATACAGGGAAAGATTTGACAAAGTTCCCTTAATCCTTCTGCCAGAGCTAGCCTCTGGAGGACCGGTGACCTCTGTTGAAATATTCACCGATTTTTCAATGTTCTTCCAAAAGCCCACACCACATTGGTTAATGAGCTTCCCTCTGTGATTCAAATATTAATGTTGTTTAGTTACAAGATATTTGGTGTTAATTATGACTTTGGTAACAAAAAAAGGCTATTACTTAACATGTTAACAGTTTACAGGTCTGTTTAAATCAGCAGACACGAACAATAATAAATTATTTATTATTTCTTGAGATAGTCTAACTTCCTTTCAAAGTTCACATGTTAGCACTTCCAGTAACAGACAAAGCTACTGCAAATGTTTCTTTGTATCTTAAATGTATCTTTAATTAGACTACAGATTGTCACGTGAACAACCTGTCAGTAAATAGACTGATTTAACTCTCCTGGTAGCTGTTTCTGGTTTGTTTCAAATTAGGCATAAACAAAAAATGACTTGTGGTTCTATGAGTAAATCAGTTGTGAACTTTCTTTACTGAGTGAATCAGATTAAAACCGTTGAATCACTTGCAAGTGCAGTTTCAAAGGGGTGAATCTTTTTGACTGATTCATTAAAAAGAATCGATTAAGAGTCACTGGTTTGGAAAATCGTACATCGCAGCTCACGCAGCGTTCAAGGTACACTGTGATGTTTTTATTAGCTAAAATCAGTGTCTTTATTCATAAATATGTCCTCATTGGTGTAAAATTACCTCTGCCGATGATCTGACTTATCCTTAAGGGAAGAATTTCTTATCTTTAATTACATGGGACAGGGAAGTCCATGGAGGCTTCCATGTCGTTCTGCCATCTTGAAAAACTAAAATAGCAGAGAGGGACAAAAAGCACTAGCCTACCTCAACACGTTTCCACAACGCGTTTTCGTTCAGAGCCAGCGGCATGTGACTGAAACCAGCTGAAACGGACAAGGAGATCCGTGAGAGGCACTTGTCACTGCCCCGGCAAATTTGAAAGGCTGCACTGCACTGCACGGTAGGCCTACTTCCTTATGCTGAGCCATAGGAGAAGGAATCCTCGTCGCCAAAAAAGCAAAACATTTAATTGAAAATGAAACGTGACCGACGAATAAAAAAAACGAGGGTAAATATCAGGATAGCTTTTCCCAGGTGGATAGAGCTAATGAAGGAGAAAGACTTTGAAAGGGATGCTGAAGTTGCTTGCTTCTCGACAGGTAATTCAATGTTACGGTCTAAATTACAAGCTTTTTTTCATTGCTTGGTTGTGTAATTCATTATACAGGCAGCATAACAGTAGAACATGTATAATTAAACTCGAAGACATGTTGTCATAGCTTCTTGGTACATAAGCATTTGAAAAAGCGAGGGAGCTAGAGAGCACTATTCGTTTGAATGCAAAATACAATTTCACCGCTAAATGGGAGAAATTCCTACACAGTGTACCACCACACAGTGTACCTTTCCAATAGTATAAAAACACTGGCAAGTGCTTTGATGAGGAGGACCAATTTTCTGATGGCTATACTAGATTTTAAAGTGGGACATTTTTACCGCTACCAGTAGAAGAGTTGAGAGATATGTAAAAGATGAGAAAATTAAGAAAAAAGATGAGAAAATTAAGAAAAAAGATGGGAAAATTAAGAAAAAGAGAATAAGAGAGAAAAACGAGTGCTTTAGAAGAGAAAGTGTTTCGTCCAATCATGGATCGTGCTGCATTGATTGACACTCCAACGAGCCAATGGTAGCAGCGCACTGAGACTGCGCCGGCGACACTGCCGCTGAGAGTGAGAGAACGAGCGAGTCAGACGAAGTAAATGCACACTGAGTGATATCCAGATACTCCGCATCAAAAGATAGATAATATGAGAAAAATAAACTTGAATGCAATCAAAAGATTACATTTCTGAGTGAAAGTGATAACTTTGAAGAGCTGACGCCGAAGTGAGAAGAAGGCGAGGCAGAGAATCGAGAATAAAAGCCGATGTAACGTTAGATATACACGGAGCACCAGCACCGCAAATTATCTTCTTATTGAATAAGATGTGAAATTCTTGCCTTGGTGAGTTGTTTTTTTTATATTGACTTGTCATTTTACAAGAAAACTGTTGCAGACTCAGCGGCAAATCAGTAACGTTAGTGTGATATTAGCGTTCATATATTATTGGCCGCATATGCGTAACGTTATGGTGCGTTCACGTGCTATGGAAAATATGATATTTTCCACTTGTGAACTGGTATTTACCAGTGTGTTGCGTTCAAGTGCTATTGTTGTCGTAATGTGGTAAAAAGATGGAGATCCAGACCTGTTATTTAGCTAAAACTATTTTAGATTGCTTAAGTCATCTGCTACAGCAAGAAAATGATTTATCAAAACTCAAACGTAAATAATATGCTGTATATTTTCTAGATCATGAATAGTACATAATTTTACCATTCACAACTCTTGCGTTGCTCTCCGCCATTTTGAAAAGGTCAAAGGTAATCTCATCTCGGCAACTCGTGCATCAAAATATTCTACGAGTTGCCCAGTGGAAAATACCACATGAGGGGGTGTTCATGTGCATTTTCCATGTCGGCTTTTGGTATTTACCATAATTACCATAGCACGTGAACGCACCATTAGTGTGTGAGCTAGTGCTAATTTGCACGTTGTGCTAAAGCTAATCACATGTGAAGATGCATTGCAAACGAGTCAATGAAGAGCGACAATGTCGACTCGTGTATAAGTGTCAAGATATTAAGTTAATATGTTGTTTGAAGTGTATACATAATATTTTTTTGATGAAAGTGTTTGAATGGAAGATTAATTATTGTTCTGCCTTGTGTTTTTGCCAAGCGGCAACCTCCCTGTCTCTCTCTTGAAACCAACACGGAAGTGAATTAAACTGCAATTCATCGACTGACCGCTTGAGGCTGGCAGCAAAAGTGAGTAAAATCTGTATCTCCCCCATGTTAAAATGGCCAACTTTACAGCAGAAAAAAAAGTTTACAGCCTGGAGCAAAAAGTGGTTTTGGTCTATATAGCTAATGTTGCCCTTCATGACAACTGTGAGGGGGGTGAATTACTTTTACAACTCATCCGTTTAAATTATATTAAGCCTTAAAGTTCTGCATAATTAAGGGCATGGCCACTTGAGTGACAAGTGGATTGCGGCTGCTGTCACTGCTAGCCGTTTGTCTGCTGTCTGTTAACGTCACTTAACTTGCCATCTCTGCTGTGTTTGTGCTTTTTTTGGAATTATTTCATACAATTTAATACACGCATTATACCTTCGCTTCGCCCACGCACTTGGATTCCGTCGTTGTCGAGTATGGAGAGAACAACCAGCGCTGTATTTCCAGTAGTTTTCCTCGCCTGCACTAATGGATGTCTGTAGACGTCTATAGATATAGAGACGACACTTGTTTTGCTGTACTGTTGCTCTCACGAAACACATATGCTTATTTAACTTTTTAGTGTTAAATAAAAAGTACCGTCAGAGGAAATCCTGCAAGACAGTGCTTTCTCTCCGTCCATGCAGTAGATGCACACCCTTGAATGAGCGTGGATTTCTATTGCATTTATTGGAACTTCTGAGGTAATAATAATTGCGAGGCGCCGAAAATCAGATTTTAAAATGGACTGAATAAAGCTTTACGAACTTGACGTGCGATGCCATGCTGACTGACATGTATGCGCATGAATCACTGTCACACGCACAAGCTCAGAGCAATATTGTAAGTTACTGCATGATAATAAATTTCTAACTAGCAGAATAATAATGCATCATGATACACATAGTCTCACTTTTAGTTACGTCTTTTAACTATTATAGTATTTTGAAGGGCAAAAACATGAACTTTAACTATTGGCTTTACTTTTTCAATCAGCTGTCACTTCAGCGCGAGGCCAGTAGCATATAGCATTAGCACCTCAGCTCCACCCACGTCCCGCCTCTTTGCCCATTTTATTTTATCCAGGAGTGACGAGAGGTGACGCGCTGCCAAGAAGGTGACGGCCGCCCCCGCCCACTTTAGGCTTCAAAAACGCTCTTCAGAAACCTACGGGTGATGTCACGGACACTACGTCCATATTTCTTTTCACAGTCTATGGTTTTTGCAAGGCTGGTTTTTTTTCTTTGTGTGTGTTTCTTCTGAGAAATTGTGATCACCATCCTGGACACGTGAGACTTATATGAGCGTGTGTAAAAGGCGAGCCACCCACGGAGACCATTTGATTGTTGAACTTTGATTGATCTTGAATTCATCGAAACTGGTATGAGAAATCTTTTCCTTTTCGTTTTTGGACAAATGGGACTGAGACTGTTTTTGCATATTTTTTCCTCGAGCTTTGAACGGAGAGACATTGATTCTGAACTGAACAATTTTAAAGAGTCAACAACTCTTTTGATCAGAGTCATTTGATTCTGAACTGACATTAACTGAATCAATTCAGTGGATCTTGAATATTTGATTCATTTGGCTGAAAAGACTGTTACATTTTGAAGGGAAAGAGTGATTTGGGTTTGTGATATGTTAGTTTGAGAACATTGTTTATTGTTTCCTTCAAATTTTATTGGGTTATAAACAAACCGAGTCTGAGTTTTCCAAGAAGTTTTATTTTATTATTTCATTTTCGTACAAAGTATATGACAATTGTTATCAATTGAGTTGATGAGTCCAACTTCCTGAAATTTCAAAAAAGAGTTGATTTATAAGCATTATCATACATTGTATGTTGTTAAATGACAGTATTGAGATTTACATGCTCCAGACAAATTGCAATTAAGAATTTCTTCAATGAATGCAAGATTCCAACCAGTAAACAAAGTTCTTGGTTTTCATCTACCTGCTGTGTTGCTTCCCTCTCTCCAGTAGCCGCTCCTTACCTTCTGATCAGTTGGCCCATATCGGGCCATATTGAACCCTATATAAGTGTGACACATCAGACTTGGCACGTGTGCCACGTTACAATAGGCTATACTGTAAATCATATAAAGGTCAAGTTCTGCTGCTTAGTTATAAAACTGTTAATGGCTGTATCTATAGTAACATTATACTACTTTGGACATGGTGTTGATAATTGGTGCTTATTTAATCATCACACTTTTAATAATGTGTCTTATCTCATCTTGGCTTTGTTAATCTTTAATTATTTGGCAGTTGAGTTTTTTTAGGGCCATGTAAATCAATATAGAAATGCATTAGCATTATCCCTTATGATGCATCTCATATGTAAGTCTAGTTTGACCAGAAAGTTATGCTGCTGGGTTGTTAGATTCATTCTCTGACCACAGCTCTCCTCTTCGACACACACACACACACACACACACACACACACACACACACACACACACACACACACACACACACAGACCGCCTGCTCTTGAGTGACTTGCCAAACACTGCAAACTTGGTTTAATAATAATCCTGTCCTAAACTTGGTTTGCATAAAGATGAGGAGGCCTCCAGTGCCATGTTTCTTCATTTTTATCAGATCTCTGGCAGTCCCTGAGAAGTTGGACTGCAGGAGAGTCACACACCGACTATCCTGGTGTCTTCAGCTCAGGCAGAGATCCAGGGATGCGTTCTTGAAGAACACCCCCAGCTCTCTGCCTCCAAATCTGGCAGCACTGCTGCTGAAGGTTGAAGCTTCTCTGATGTCTGCTGTATGTCAACCAAAACCACACAGCAGTGCTGGAGCAAGAGAAGCAGGGAGCTTGTTTGTGGAGATGCTTTATTTGGGGAATATTTATAAGGTGCTGCTACAAGAAACATGCATTAGCATTTTCCTTTCAGTTTGAGCTGCATTCAGAGTAATATGGTGCCTTGAGACTCTTACGAAATGCACTGAATAACGAGCAATTCATTAAACTCTTACTATCCTGCATTTCCCTCGCAGACGATCATAAAATCAATGCGCTCATCTAATGAGCAAAAAGCCACTGCTGTGAAAAGAAACAGCTTCAGACGGCTGAAAAAGTCAGTAATTTAGAGCGTTTCGCTTTTAAACTAATAATTATGTTATTAGGGTGCATTTTGTGTTATATAATGGACTAAACCTGTTTTATCTTTTAAGATTAAAGTTAGAATATGCTCTCATTGGGGCACAAATGTAACATTTAGCTGTACACATGTAAACATTCACTGTTTTTTTAAACCAAATACTTGATTATGCATGTTGCCTTAATCTTAAGAAGTCAATATCTAAAAACGGCAAACATATTACATATTTTATCACAGTGCTTTACACTCCAGCTCTATTTTCCACTAAAATCAAGTCAGAGTTCTGCCTTAGAAGCTTTGTTTGTCAGCCTGAGGCACATTTAAAGTTGGATGACTTTCTCCAGCTAAATGGTTATTGTAAAGTAAAGCTAATTGGTATTAGTCACCACTGTCAAACAATAAATGAAATTACACATTCTAAAAGCATCTTACAAGGCCCCTTTTACATAGCTGATGTATGGCTGCACGAAGGGGCTCCAGAGTCTGTGTAAAGATGAAGCTGTGGATAAAAGCGGTGCTTAAACATGCAGCTTTGACCTACCGAAATGAAATGCAATGCAGTAAACTTTGTCGTTGTCATGACAATCAGTGCTGCTTTGTTTCCTGTCAGCTCACTTGGCTGTGAGCCAGAATCAACAAGCGGTTGCCAGAACGAATAGTCTAATAGCTTTGTTTGTTTTGAGAAAATGTCTTGCAGTAAGGGAAACAATAATTGTAATACTTTAAAATACACATTTTTTTGAAGTGTTTGTTCCAGGAAAAAACATAATACAAAAAAGAAGCAAAATATCACGACCACAGAAAACCACAGTCTGTCAGATTTAACATTTTGTTTCTGTATCGATAATTGTATTATTTCATATTTATTCCATTGTTTTCAATATAATAAGGTTTAAAGCTGAATTTCCGTGTCTGTATCACTGGGGTGACCAAACTGAAGTGCAAAAACAATAATGGTTTCAAACAGATTTCCCAACCCCCCTCACTTCTAATGTGATGATGATGCAATTCCACAGTTATTAAAATGGTAAATATAGCAAATGTTTTTATATTTTGTTTTTATTTTATTTGAAAATTTTATGTAAATGTTTAACCCTATATGGTTACACTTTATTTTGATGGTCCATTTTGACATTCTACTAACTATGAGTAACTTTGCAACTAGGGTTAGGGTTCGGGTTAGTAGAAAAAGTTGACATGTTGTAAAGTTACATGTAGTTAATAAAATGTCTGTTGGAGAAGCATCAAAATAAAATTTTAGTAGTTTTAAAGCAGACAGTCTAATGCTCTACTGACTTACTTGACATGTACTGTAGTTGCAAAGTTACTTGTAGTTAGTAAAATGTCCGTTGGAGGAGCTTCGAAATAGTGTTTGCAGATTTAAAGCAGACAGTCTACTAATACTCTAATGACTGGTACTTGACATGTAGTTGTAAAGTTAGTTGTAAAGTTACTTATAGTTAGTAAAATGTCTAAAGTGGGCCATCAAAATAAAGTGTTACCCACTATACTTTTCTTAACTTGGCATTAAGAAAAATAGCTAACAGATGACTGGCTGAGGGAGTTATGGCAATCTCTCTTTTTCCTCTTTTGGAAAGTCATATAAAAGCTATTGTGGATTATTTCTTTTGCTATTGGGGCAAATGGGAATTATAATTGGTGTAGTATACGTTCACCTGTACAGAACTTTACCCAACTATAATCACGTTTGAGACGCTTTCAAAGAACCCCGGAAATGTGAAGGGTCCATGGCAGTGTTAATTTTGACAGCAAATTTTGATTTAGTTTTAGTCTTAGTCTTTTGACTAAAATGCCATTTGGTTTTAGTCATATTTTAGTCATCTGAATTGTTTTAGTTTTAGTCTAGTTTTAGTCGACGAAATACAATAAGATTTTAGTCGACTAAATCTACATTAGATTTAGTCGACTAAAATCGAATGGGTTTAGTTAAATTGTGCATTAATTTAGAATTTATCTAAAATGTATCTAATTTATCTAAAATTTCCAAACCCATTATATATTCCCCTAGAAAACATACATTAACCTGTTAATATGAATAGAATATGAATGACATAAAATAATATCTTAAAATTAAATAAAAACACTTCTAAAGTAGAACAGTCTTTTTTTCTTCTTAATTCAATGGATGATTATGATGATATTTAGCAGACATATTTATTTGTATAAATTAAATATTATTAAATCTTATTACCGTAATTCCTCAAATAAAGACCGGTATTCAAATAAACGCCGGGCCTCTGATAGTGGCCGGGGGCGTGGTCAACGCGGACAAATAAAGGCCGGTCTCAAATTAAGGCCGGGGAAAAAATAGTGTGAATAGGTACACTTTAAATGAATGTACACTCAAAGACGGACGCGCTCAGCGCTTGTCATATATCACAACTATTAAGTGTTTTTAACCACATGTTTATTTTAGGTTTCAGACATTTAAATAGATATGATTTATAGCAAAACAATAAATTTATAGTTAGTAAAATACACAATGGTGTCTATGGAAGCAGCAATAACAATCCATTCAAATATATTTGGCGACGTGTTTTATTCATATCAGATACACAGTGTAAGTAACTATAAAGTTTACT
This sequence comes from Rhinichthys klamathensis goyatoka, assembly GCF_029890125.1. Taxonomy (NCBI): domain Eukaryota; kingdom Metazoa; phylum Chordata; class Actinopteri; order Cypriniformes; family Leuciscidae; genus Rhinichthys; species Rhinichthys klamathensis. The sequence continues at coordinate 906,389 of NW_026606718.1, forward strand.
CTATTCTTCTCCCAGTTCACCGGCCACTTACTTTCATGTATTTCGGGAGAAACTGAAGAATTCACGCGCTGTAACTTAACAAATACAACAGGAATCTCCGAACTGCGGTGCCCATCTCACGTTACAGATCAAGATCATTTATAAAGGGTTTTAAACGACAAAACAAACTCACTTACACGGATTTGAGAGTCAGAATAGAAGATAGTTGATGACATGGTAAGCAAGTTTGTTAATATTTAGAAATAAAAGCGCTACATCTGTCATATAGCGCTATTTTGGCTGTGGTGAACACGTGCCAAGCATGACGCGTCACCATGGAAACTTGGCTGGCGGGCGGGCGGGGATCGCGAATTAGAAATAAAGGCCTGCCTCTAATAAAAGCCTGCTTCAAATAAAAGCCGGCTACCATCTGCAGTTCAGGTAAATAAAGGCCCCGGCCTTTATTTTAAGGAATTACGGTAAATATATTAAAGAGCAGTGAATGCTTTTCACTTTTTATTATTTTGTTTGATTAATATTAAGTGTAGCCTACAGACGACATTAGGTTTATTACGCACTGTCACTTTAAGACCGATATTCTCACAACTGTACGTTCTGTATAGACATAAACGACTGTGTTTACGTGAATACTTTCCAAAACGGACATTTAGACGTGTGTATTTGTCCATTCAGACGCGAAATAGAGCTCAATTCAGTCCTCGCGCGCTGTATAGCTGTCTATGGGGCTGCACGCTTCGGGTCGGGTGTGTGTGTGCGCACAGAAAAACATACCGAATAAAGCTCTCTTTCGCGTCGTCACTCTTATTTAGATCTATCCATATGTTTGATCTTCTCTTTCTTCCAGACGTTTACATTTTTGAACGATTTATGAGACATGCATCAAGCGCATGCCAATTCCAGTCCCGCCTGTAGATCAGCACGTTATTCAAATGTGAGCATCTTCCACAAACGCAAATCAGTTCTGAATGGATCTCTTTCCAATCGTCCCTCCCTAACATTTTCGTCTAGTTTTTATTCGTTGACGAAAATGTCAATACATTTCGTCATAGTTGTCGTCATTTAAAACTGGTTTTTATTTAGTTATCGTCTCGTTTTCGTCTGTGAAAAAATGTGAAATCAACGAAATTAACACTGGTCCATGGCTAACTTAGAGTTGTCTCTGCATATTAAGCTGGGAGAGGAAAGAGTATTTTAGGGCTGCAACAACTAATCGATATAATCGATTATGAAAATCGTTGTCAACGAATGTCATTATCGATTAGTTGGTCTGTTTACTGGTGATTGGTTGAAACAGGCCAATGGTGATGCTCTTACATGCGCTTCATGAGGCTCACACGTACCGCCGCACTGCTGTGCACGCGCTGTTTGGAGCACAGTCTCTTCTGTCTCGCATGCGCGCTCTTGCTTGTGCGCTCTAGATTCCGGGAGTTTGAACCATAGACAGTAAAGGTTTGAACTAATTTGCGGGCATCAGGGAGCCGCTATCAATATGCGGGAGACTCCCGGAACTTCCGGGAGACTTGGGATGTCTGTATTTTGTCTCGAGCATCAGGTTGCGCAATCAGTTCGCTCGCAACATAAGTGATGGATTAGAAATAGGTTAAATTAAAACGGTGTTTACAAAGTGAAGCACTAAATATAAAGGCAGTTAATAACAACAGCAGTAAAATATTGTTTTTTAGTCACTGTACTCAGTGGTTTTCAGCGAATGCTTGTGCACTAATGCATCATTTTTCCTGTCCCTTTAATCAAGCCTGTTAGCTTGCTGCGTACCTCCATTCCATTCTCTTTTTATAGCATTTGTCTACTATTAAGTTTTAATTGTGTTTCAAACGCGATCTACTGCGGCTCTGTTCACACGCTTGTTTTCAGTCTTTCTATATTTATTTTATCAATTTATCCTTATAATTCAATTAATTTTGAATACAAATTTAATTAATTATATATTTTAGATGTTTTTAGTTTATATCTGAACATGTCTGTAAATTTGTTTTAACAAAAATTGTGTTAAAACATATGTTGGATATACATTTTTTTTTAAATTAATCATGGTTGTCAACTTGCCATCAACAATTATCATTAAAAACAATGCAAATATTGATATTAGTAAAACTCAATGTGTGGCTTTTGCACTTTTTAAAGTACACTTTTACACATAAATACCCTGATTTAGGGTTTTATTTAGTTATAATAAACAAAAATCAAATTGAAATTTTTATCCGATTAATCGGTTAATCGAAAAATAATCGTCTGATTAATCGATTATCAAAATAATCGCTAGTTGCAGCCCTAGAGTATTTTGATGATAAAATACCACATTTCAGCTTTAAACATCAATAATATAATGAAATAATAATAATAATAAAAATAAGAATAAAGAAATTAATAAAAAACATGAAATTAATAAAAAAACAACAACATGAAATTATATATTAATGTCAAGTGTGTGCAATATTAAAAACTGCAACCAGGCTTGGCACCAGCATTACATTTCTGATGCTCCTATACGGTCATGAAATAGCCTATTTCTGTCTGTTCCAGGTCTTTTAAAATTTAAGGGAGACTGTGCCTTCTTCAGTTGCGGTCCCATGCCTGTGGAACAGTTTGCTTCTGCACATGAAATCCTTGCCAAATATTAATGATTTAATGGTTTAAATCTCATCTTAAAGTAATGTGAATTGCAGTTCACAACCCCTTTTATCCAACTGATTGGATAATGAAAAGTGATGCATTGCATACTGGAATAAAGCAAGGCCAAATGCTTAAATAGCTATTTGGTAATTGGTTAACATTAGCAAATAGCCTATGTGATGAAAATGAAAATGGAAGGTCATTTCAGAGTCTACAAGTATAGTTTTTGTGAATGGAAGAGCACCTGATTTCAATTCTCAACGTAATGATGCAACTTTGTTTTGTGCAATTTTGTTTTGAGATTGCATTCAAAGCCACTTAGCTGTGAAATCTCAGTGTGAATGGGAATTGCACGCCTGCAAGTAGCTGCTAGTTTCAGCATCATGATAACAATCTGTTAAGTGGCCTTGTCTCTCTGTGCCTGAGCTCAACATCCTCTTAGTGATGAAGGGTTAGAGGGGAATTGACACTCGTCTGTTGAACACTATCATGGGAGTTTATCGTTCACGCTGTGCGCTTCACCAAGAGACTTCACAAACTCTGTCCCTGTGATGTTTTGAAGCATCTTCGTCTCACTGTGGTCTTTGTATGGACCTGTCACGATAAAAGAACCTACATTTCAGTTGGAAACTTGTTGAAGCTGCAGAGTCTTTGTAGTGCACCCTATACATGACACGGCAAATGAGGAGTTCTCAAAGGAACACAGCGTATTTATCTGTCTGATTTGCTTCCTTGTTTTGGTTGTTTCTTTTGGTTGATTTGTTGTTATCGTTGTCTGTTTGAAATAACAAGTGAGCGCAAACAAGCATGCGGTTTGAAGTTGATCTCTGTTGACCCGCGGTAAATTTCAGCCGTCTGGAAAAAGGGCGTCTGCGTCATCGCTCTCAACCTTTTCTTTTCAGTCGAGGCATGATTGACAGGTGGAATATGCGCATCATTATGATCTGCATCGCAGTGATGGGCTCCCAGTGGAGGTGCGATGTCACCTCGCCTGACTTCTCCTCTGACCTTTGCTTCATTCTCTGATCAGACGCTGGCTGGGTCTTTCAAGAATGACGGCTCCATGTACAAAGGATAAGCAAAAAAGGGAACTAGTTTTCCCTCAAAAGGATCAAGTTTCAGAGACATATTTTGTGATTCAAATCCCGTCGGAATCAAACAACTCTTTTTTTCCCTCCTACAAACCTCTGTAAAGCAAATTACCAACAAGGATCTGAGCAAAAAAAAAAAAGAAAAGATTTTCTTCCTCAGTATTTTTGTCTTGTTTTCCAAATTCACTTGAGAAACAAAATAAGATATTAAGTCTTGTTTTCTGACAAATCAATGAAGTGAGTTTATGCTTAAACCAAGAAAAAAGTATCTGCCAATGGGGGTCAGAAAAATAAACTTGCTTTCCTTTTGAATTAAGTTTATTTTTCTGACTCTGATATTTTTTTCTTGTTTAAAGCCCAAACTCACTTCATTTTGACACATTTAAAGCTGCAGTCCGTATCTTTTCCTCTTTGTTGCCATCTCTCTGTTCGAAATCTGTAACTGCAGTGATTCGCGGAATTATTATCTTTACGTGGGTTGTAAATCGGCATGAAACAGCGCGGATGAACACAGTGCTTTGAGGCGAGTGCTGCTGTCAGTCACCGCGCTGTGTGGATACTGTCATACAGAATCACAGATTCACTTTTTGAAAGTTTGACCAACATAAGAATTTTCATAAGAAAATGTCTTCTGAACAAGTAAGTAAAATCCAGTTTTGTTCTGACCAACTAAGGGGGAAAAAGCATTCGACATGATAAGCTTCGTTAGATTTAATCAACGCGATTTACAGCAACCGTGCAAATTATAGCCTACTTTGTTCTCAAATTGTTCATGTTAACAACATCAGCATTGCGTGACTAATGTTAAATTTAATGTGTTTTATGGTTAGCAGCTACCTGCGTAGTTCAGAATTCATATTCTCCATAATAGCAAAACGAGAAAGGCACGACAAAGGAAACTCCATAACTGTGTGAATTAAGAAAACGTACTGTTACACGATTGAACTATTGAAATGTCTTACTTGTTCAGCAGAAAAAAGCCGTCTCTTCTTCCGTTTTGAACCCCTTCAAAACACGGAGTTCACGCACTTTTCAAAAGCCCCGCCGATGTTTAAATCCTTGTGTTCGCATGAGACGGTTTCTTTCTCTTTCTCTAGCCACCTTAAATCCGAAGTACGAAGTCTTTTGGGTTTTATAACTGCTGAATCTCCAGTTGACACTGATGATTGTTGTTTGGATCTTTCTGGATGCCATAAGTTTAATAATGTAAAGTGCTGCGAGAAAAGCCTATACATCTAAACATCTCGTCACGCGCAGTATAGCCGAAGGAGCCGAAACTCCTTCTTTATGTGTACGGGTGTGACGTCATGACGCAAAGACATGCTCGAATTTCCCGCGGAAACCCACCAGTACCACTGGAATTAAAATCATTATTACAAGCTAACCGTTTTGAATCTAGCTATGGCAAGCAGATAGTTTTGACCACTGGCAGAATAAGTTTTTTTTAATATAATTATTTTGGATTATTTTTAACTTAAAAAAGTTACGGACTGGAGCTTTAAGAAAACAAGACTTATAGTAATATCTTAAGTCATTTTGCTTCTCAAGTAAATTTTGATTTAAGAATGCTTATTTGTACTGGAAAACAAGATAAATATACTAAAACAATGTTTTACTTACCTGCAGAACTTTTACTCCTACTGTATATTAATCGTTCAAGTTAACAGCATATCTTTACAACCTTCTGTGAAAGCAGAACAGCTTGAGAGAGAGAGAGAGAGAGAAGACAGTATCTCTATATAAAATGAGAGAGAGAGAGAGAGAGAGAGAGAGAGTGAGAGAGAGACGCTCTTTTCAAATCCATAGACAGTATCTCTATATAAAATATATCACACTGACTGTGTATGGTAGGCAAGATGAGAGAGATCGTAATTCTTTTGACATTTATTTACATATTTTTTCATGGCTGGAGTTCATATTAAAGCAGCAGGACTGAATATAGTGCATTTTGACGATTAGTGCATCAGCAAAAGACACAAATCAAGTGTTTCACTTCAAGGCTATAGATTTGAGGAAAAGAAAATCAGTGTGTTCTTGTGAAATTGCATTAAAGTGCATATTTCAAAATGTTATGTCTTGGCATTAATTTTTACAGAGAATAAGGAAGGACTGAAATATTGAGTGATTTGGAGGCGGGATCAGAGCTTTTCGCGATATTACAAACCAGAAATAGCATCTTAATTTCTCAAACATGAGCAAACATAAAACAAACAAAGGCTTTGCTAACATGGCTTGAGAAATATAGACTTACCAAACAGCGGTTACACGGACAAAGCTAGACAAAGGAACAATGGAAACATGAGGGCTATATAGAGACTAATGACAAAGCCACTATGACAAGCCTGCAACCTTTAGCCATAAAAGCGTAACTGCTGATTGGGCAGCGGCTAAAGCTAACGCCGGTACGTAGGGAATGAAAGCAGAGGCTGTTTTTTATGAATGGATGTCAATGGAGAGGAGGCTTCACAACACCGAATAAACCGCTTTTATTAGGAAACACCTTATCATAACTATTTGACAGTATGTATGCTAATCTTCAACATGTTTTACGCTAAACAATAATTTTGTTGGGAACGATATGTAGATTTTACTATGATAAAAAGGTTATTTTATAAGGGAAGGCAGAAAAGCCAATGTCACGACAGGCAGGACTCATTTACGGCATTTCCATCCGTCTGAATCTGAAATCGTCCACTAAACCCTCCTTCCCTATGTTAGTCCACTATTACCGTATTTTCCGCACTATAAGGCGCACTTAAAAGCCTTTAATTTTCTCAAAAAACGACACTGCGCCTTATAATCCGGAGCGCCTTATATATGGATGGTGAACACACGTTCACCAAGACGGGGAGACAGCGCCGGGCGATTTACGCCACTATCTGCCAATGGATCGTGGATGCCTGGGCTGATATATCAGTCTCAACTGTGATCCGAGCTTTCACGAAGGCAGGAATAATCTCTTTATTCAGCCGGCTCACATACCCGTATTTACTTCCTGTTTTCGGCCGAAGTCCACAGTAGTTGATTGTCGAGTTCGCGCGCGCGATCAAACCTCCTCCGTGTGTTCAACATCTGATTCCGATGAACTATCCATTTGAGCTGATATTCTCAGAACACCACACAGCACCGTCATCAGGTGACACCTGACAGTCTGAGTCTCCACTGTTGCTTAGTTACCAATGATCGCGCGCGCGCACTCGACAATCGCCTACTGTGGACTTCGACCGAAAACAGGAAGAAAATACGGGTATGTGAGCTGGCTGAATAAACATCATTTTTATTCATATCTTTCACATTTACTGCAGTCAGATTCACCGTGTTCACTCACATGGCTGTGCACTTGTAATGACACATTAAGGTTGTTAAGAGGCTAAAAGCAGGTTTAAAACTTGTTCCGTTTAAGTCAACAGGGTGCAAATTTTAAAAAGAGGATAACACGGTGTAGGCAACACCGGTTTTTGTCGTTGTTATCTGTGACAGCACTCCAAATTTACAAAAAAATGAGCTCAATGTTAAAATTGACCGGAGTTCTCCTTTAACGTTTGAACAACGTTACCATGGGAGTGAACGACTTGTCAGAACGCTTAATAAAGTTGGACTTTGTCTGACTGTTTTGTTGACATTCCCTTTAGCACATCTAGTGGATGCATAACGCAAATAACGCGCGCGCGAACTCGACAATCAACTACTGTGGACTTCGGCCGAAAAACAGGAAGTAAATACGGGTTCGGATCACAGCTCGGATCACAGATAAAGCTCGGATCACAGTTGAGACTGATATATCAGCTCAGGCATCCACGATCCATTGGCAGATAGTGGTGTAAGTCGCCCGGCGCTGTCTCCCCGTCTTGGTGAACGTGTGTTCACCATCCATATATAAGGCGCTCCGGATTATAAGGCGCACTGTCGTTTTTTGAGAAAATTAAAGGCTTTTAAGTGCGCCTTATAGTGCGGAAAATACGGTAGTTATACACGCTAGCTTTGCATAACGCTGCAAATCGGAGATCAATTCTTCTTCGCTGCTCTAAACAGTGGTTGCTTGTGGCGACACAGGAAGTCATGCTGTTGCCACAAGCAACCACTGTTTAGAGCAGCGAAGAAAAAACGCGCGCGTGCGATAGCAGTATGTCCGCTGTTTAGCAGTATTTCAGACTGGACCAACCAGCCAGGAAAACGGCGACATGTCTCGTATGCCATACTGCAATTTCGAGGGGTGGAAAAAGATTAGCAACTTCAACACGAGTAACTTAAAGCATTTGAAGACGCGTCACCCCGCAGAACACGATTACACAAAGGCAAGGGCAGAGAAGAATGAGCCGCGCCAGAATCAACAATCTCTGAAAGCTTCATTCAAACAAAGAGAAACGTTTTCAAAAGACAGCCAACGAGCGATAAATATAACCGACAACATGTATTGAGTTTATTGTTCTGGATGACCAGCTGCGGTCAAAACTGAAATGCCGTTTATTTAACAAAATTGTTTATGGACTTTAAATTTTAAAGAGATTATTTTCTTATATTATTCATATATAATTTTTTTGATTCCTAGATTTATTTGTTGCACTTTTTTATGCAGTTATATTGTAAAACTAAAATACCTTTTTCAGTTTACAGTATTAGATGTGTGGTTGCATTTTAAGTTCTTTTTCACTTAAGAAAGATAAATAATATATTGCTGTGAAATATATGTCAGATAATAAAAATACTCTAGTTCACTGTATGTATTTGTTCATGTTTAATTAAGGGATAAGTCTGAAACACGCCATAAAATAATTCTATCAATTCATACAGTGCTAGTATGAATTGCAGCTGTATAGATACTGTACACACCCAGGTATCGGATCAGTACTCGGTATCGGCCGATACCCTGAGTCCAGGAATCGGTATCGGGAAGGGAAAAAGGGTATGGGAACATCTCTAAATGAAAACGAGTTAGTGAATTCGGACAGCAGTTGAGCGTACGTCGGTTGTACACTCGTTATTGCAGTGCATTGTGGGATTGAATGCGTGCATTCAATAACGTCCACTATGGTTTCGGACACCACTACAAATGGCTGTCCACCCATATAGCGCCCTATTTGAGGGTATAGGGGGTGATTTCAGATTCAGGCCTACTATGCCAAATTTAAAATTAAAAGACATGAAACATAAACGCGAACCAAAACCAAATGTGACAGTAACAGGGTGGACGTTTTAAGATAAAGGCCATTACTAGCTAGGAAAGGACAGCATGCTAGCAGAATTTTAATAGATGTATAGAAAAATAAATCTATTTTGACAGAACCGAGTGGACATGCTAACGCTATCTCACGACCAATTCGTTCAAATTTATACGAGTGAGTAAAATGTGACTGATTCGTATGAATTCGTACAACCTCACTCGTACGAATTCGTACGATTTGTCTAAACCCCAGTGATGGTTAGGTTTAGGGGCGGGGTCAGGGGGAGGTCATTCGTACGAATTCAGACGAATTGGGCAACTCGTAAAATATGTACGATTTAGCAAAAATCACACAAATTCGTACGAGTGAGGTCGTATGATTTCGTACGAATTAGCCACATTGTAAAATTCGTACGAATTGCCGTGAGATCGGGTTGGACATGCTATGTTTTACACTATTAGATAAGTCTAATGAGGAAAAGAGACAAAAGCTTATGAATGATACTTTGTTCTTGCTTTCCCTACAAGGAAATTATGTCACTTCTAGCAAGTCATGTGGTTTAGGGCATTTGCTTAAGATTTTAAAAGGCAAGTAGCACCAATGTAACAGGGTGGAGTAGAGTTTGAGAGACATATATTTTTTTAATATGTAAAACCATTATATGAGTTTATGTATCACAATAAATTCGTAACAATGAATTTGTAAATGCATATAATGCTAAAAATAGCTAATTTTGAAATATATATGTAACCTTTATTTCAAAGTGAAGATGATTGGGGACATGGGAATTTGCCTGTTAATGCTTCAAAAAGTATTTTTTCTATTATTATTCTTAGGTACTAATCATTATGAATTTGTGTTAATTGAGGTACTTCTATGCATGGAAAACCATGTGGCCTAAAAGTTTATTATTATTTTTATTTTTCTTTCTTTTTTGTAAAATATGCTCTATTGTTTCATGGCGGCATAAAATCCACATAATTATAGAAATGACTCGGAGTTTTAACGTGAGTTTTGGTTTTAACACAGACAATGTCAAAGTTGCATGTAAACAGAAACATGATTCATACTCTTTTTCTAAACTTATTAGACCTTGGGGCAAAAGAAGGTTACATAAACTTGAGAGATAAAACAATAGCGGCTTGGAGTTTCTACAGACAGCAATCTAACACCAATATCCAAACTGATATTTTTACATCTCTTGTGTTAAAGAAACCTGGCATCACTGCCTGCCACCTATAGGGATGGGAATTGATAAGATTTTATCAATATCAATGCCACTAACGATTCTGCTTATCGATCCAATTCTTTAACGATTCTCTTATCGATTCCTGATAGCACTGTGAGGGAAAAAGTAGTCTTTTTCGGGGGAAAAAACAAGTTGTTTTATTTGTTTTAAAGCTTACACTTGACTAAGCAAACTGTACGTTTTATGTAATAAATGGAACCTTATTGTAAAGTGTTACCGATTAGTTATACACCGATTAAACGCCCCGTGAGTTCAGTGTTGGAAAGATCATTTGTTTTAACCATTCATTAAAACGAATCGGTTCAAATGAGTAATTAGTTCGCGAATTGGACGTGTCATTATCGGACGTGTGCTCGTTGTGTGATTATCCCGGCAGTTGGGACATCCCACAAGATGTGTGTCATCACAGAAAACATTTCATCACTGGATCGTTTTTTTCGTTTATTTGAAGTGTGATTATGTCAGCTGAATGTGCGGAACACTTTTCAGAGAAGATAAGGCAACGTATTTTAGCACAATTCACACCCAGCGGCAATTCAGGAAAAACAAATCTCCGAATGCTCCACAAAAAACTTTAGTCTCCCTACCTTACCATCGTGTCGTTTATTTTGATTAATATGTGCGAGGGAGAGAGGAAGACAGCGCTTAGTTTTGAGACGGTGAAGCCTACTTTCGCCTTGCTCCGAAGAGAGAGAGTGCGTGCGCGCGACCGGGGCTCTCTCGCTCTCTCTCTCTCTCTCTCTCTCTCTCTCTCTCTCTCTGCTCGATCAGTTTAACATGCGCCCTGTCACAAGCGCAGCGGTTCATCTACATTACCAGAGAGAGACAATTTTACTCACTGATCAAATAAGACTTTGCAGGACAAAGATTAGCTTTGGACGCGGTGCTATGGTGCTTGATAAAGGACAAAAGGGACAGAGCAGGAGCATCGATAAGAGGACTCGTTAACGTCGAGGGCATACAATATCGATGGATCGTAAAATTTAGAACCGGTTCTCGAGTGGAACCGGTTTTCGATTCCCATCCCTAGCCACCTAACATCTCCTCATCCATCATGGCCCCAGGCAGATCCAAAGAGCCAGCGTTCTTCTCCTGCGGAACAACAGCTTTCACAATATTAACCACAACTGTGTGCAAGTACGTGGAGAGATAGAGCAGCAAGTGTTTCTGTGGACGTCTAAAGCACCTGCACTGCTTTAAGATGTCACACTAACAGAGCATATGGGAAAATGCTGCATGGAGAAAAACATTTGCTCTCAATGAATAAGTGATGAAAGGAAAAGTGGCATGCAGCATTCATTTTAAAAAGGAATTTCACACTTTTTTTTTCTATTTCTCTCTCTCACTGTGAAACAAGTTTTTACTCATCTTATTCCTGGGCAGGACGTTACGGCTCCAAATAAAGCAACACTTTGAGGAAAACGGTGTGGAACACTTTATGTGATCATTTTATTTTGTTTTCCCTGTCCAGCGCTTTGATCAACTCATGGTTGTTGTAAAGCGCTATATAAATAAAAAATTGATTGATTGATTGATTGATGTGCTGCAGTGGCCCATATTTGCTCATATTTTTCTAATCTCTCTTTGGGAATGTGCTTCAAATCATACATGGTGTTTTAAAATAACGTTTTATAATGCCATATAAAGACATGCAAATTAGATTTTCATGACACATGCAGATGATTTAATCCAACATGACAAATATGCACTTCGTTTTAATGGATGAAGTCTAAAGGAACAGTTCGCCATTTACTGACTCATGTCTTTCCAATCCTGCATGTGAGACTTACTTAACTTTGAAGAATGCAATTCGTTTTTCTTCTCCATGCAAGGGTAGGGTTACAATGGGGACTGAAGCTTTCAAGCTTCAAATAGGATACAAAAGCACCATCAAATATCCTAATAAAGGTTCATAGGACTTTATTCCAAATCTTAAAAGTCTTTAAGTTGTTATTGACTGTAAATCTTGAAGTCCATTCAAGATCTTATTGCAGCAAATGAGAGTTCCTGAGAGATTTACGGATGACCAATTTGTGAATGAATAATTTGAGTCAGATCTTTTTATTAATCAGTTTTATTCTGTTTATATAGCACAGACTGAAATGTAACAACCTCAAACTAGAAGTTGTTGACTTCAAAAAGTGTGGAATATAGTGCATGACTCGTATGATTTACTTCCATTGTGCTTTTTTGTTGCTGAAACTTGAAATCTCTTGTTCCTATTTAATTGCATGGAAATTATAGCCTGGCTAACGTCAGACCACGTCTCTTTGACATTGAGACGTGGTCTGGGAACCACATGTTAATTTTCTCGTATTTGAGGCGTGGTTTACGAATGCCTAGAGCCGTTTATTGGGTGCTACGAATGTCTATCAAATGCGCCTGTACGTAGCTCATAGCCAATCGTTTCAATTATACCAGATGACGTATGTAGAGCGAAAGAAATTAGACGAGGAAGAAGACGATGGGTCAGAGATTTATTTGCGTTCTAAACTACTTAGAACAATATTTAAGGCTGCATCGAAAGGTAACTTCGTGTCTGCTGCCATGTTTGATCCATAGGTATAAACAACAGGGTTCTCAAGTTTTATCAAAAGCTTGGAGTGAGATCACATGCGGTTAGGGGAGGAGCCCAAGGGGAGGAGCCCCAGTGGAGCCCCGCCCCCCAATTTTAGCCATTGTTCATAATTAACCAGCACAAATTAAAATTATAACAATTGGTAAATCTGATAAATGACAGAGCAATTCATCACATCAAATATACTCTTTAATGTTATATTTCAAAATTACTAAAATATAACAAATTGCTCCAAACAGTTTGGAAAAACAAATCTTTTTGCATTTTTCCCTGACATCTTTGAAAAATACAAATGCAATGGCAATGATTAATGTATGTTTTGACAGGATATAAAATATTACCCAGAGCACTCTGCCTTAGTACATGTAGCCTTAATGTAACTAGAAAGACTATTAATACAGTATAATATATAATTTAAAATAAAATTCAATTCTTCAATAAACTTCATTCCTTCCCATACCCACTAACATTTCCCTAAACAAAAGCTTCTGGCTTGGTTGCAAAGTAGTTGTAGAGTTTTTGACTGCATCAATAATAATGTATACGATTGGCTATAAATGTTCTAGCCTAAAAATGTTAGACGAGCTTTCTTCCAACTTATGCCGCGTTCCAGGCAACCTGTAACCCGTGTTTTTCCAACTCGTAACTGGGAGTACATCGTTCCAGGCAACCTGTAACTCGTGTTTTTCCAACCTTATACCCGTGAAAGTGCACTGGAACGGCAGTCAAACCCGTGACTTCCCACCTGTGAATTCGTACTAGATCGATGTACTCCCAGTTACGAGTTGAAAAAACAAGGGTTACAGGTTGCCTGGAACCATAGACAGTAAAAGAAATGGACACAGCGACCCCGTTGATTTCAACGGAGAGAGTTGAAGCCCAACATGGACACTCACTTGCTGATAGCCAAGCGTTCTGCGCAGGCTCAAACTGAGCTTGACGACGTAGTTGTCACATGAGCAACCGTTCTGACCTTCTAGTAGCTGTGCCGAGACAAATCTGAATTCAAATCTGAAACAAATCTGAAATATTTTGTCCTGTTGCTTTTATGAACTCTCTATCTATGGGCTTCTCCCTTGACTTTATGCCTCCATGTCCACCCGATTGCCTCATAGACAGTAAATGATTGCCTACGAGCTTCTCCTTCTGTCTGTACGGTAATTTCTCTACTGTGCGACAGAGCGTCCCGTGGTTATGACGCAATCGTTAGCCTATTTTTACAAGAATGGCTTCTACGGGGCCATAACGTAAGATACAAAGTAATGGATCCTTTTATCCATTGTCCCGTTTCTTGAGAAATAAATAATGGACAAATGGAGTCTTTGGACGCCTCAGATGTAAAGTTATTCGCTGTCAAAATGAATGGGAGTCAATGGGATGCTAACAGCAGGTGATAGCCAGCTACAATGGCGGCCCCCGGAGGCAGCTTCAACTTCCGGCTGATGGATTACCCCCTTGCCTGGAACGCGGCATTACATTCTCCATCACGACCTATGATCACGACGTGTGTTCGCGCGATATTGTTGGTTACCTAGTAACGAACGTACGGTGGCCGAGAATGTGTGTGCGTACGTTCGCGCCATAGACATATATGCGTTCGTGCCATAGACATATGCGTTCGCGCGATGGCCGAGAATGTTCCGTCAACTTCCGTGTGTTCGCGCATCTATGTTGCCTAGTAACGAACGCAATGTGGCCGAGATATACTGACGCGCTGGCTGCAGGAAACTTCACTTTGTGTGCCTGCGCCTCGTATACAACGTTATATAAAGCTTGCAGGACAACTTGTTTGGCATTGCCTTTTCAGCGTGAGAAATACATGGTGTGGCGTGTGAGCGTGTGAACTGGTTGAATTGCGTGTGTCTCACGGCCAATGCGTGAGACTTGAGAACCCTGATAAACAAACTGCTTCGATGTGTCGCATAGACGTCGTCATTGTCTTGCTGCTCCCTGCCCGTTCTGTGATTGGTCCCCTCGCTGAGGCGAAAATTTGGTCCATGGTATCCAGACTGCCTAGCAGCGTGAATAAAATCGCGTTGCGCAAAGGCATGGGGAAACCCAGGCTATGGAAATTAGTAATTTTAGTCATTTTCTTATAAAGAAAGATAGATTTGGAACTGGATTTGGATTTGAATATTGATTTGGAACTACATGAGCATGTTATATAAGAATAATGACAGATAATGTCAATGACATATATTTAAGCATACCTTTGATGTAATTTTTATATATATATTTAAAAAATCATCAGATATTTTTTAAAGGAAAAATGTGTGTGTGTATGCTTTCAACATAAACCATTGAGAAAAGTGTTCCGAAATATCAATTACAAGACACCTGTGAAGCCTGGTGTTTATCATTTGAGATCTATTAGATGTTTAGTTCTTCTGATAGCATCACAATAGTATAAGCTGGGCGTACCATGCAGCCAAAGGTACAACCCTCACAGGTTAATGCGACTAACCAAATACATACAGCTTATCAGTCTATTTAATTTCCCCCCCAGTGATAATTTCCGATGAATCATTTAGAGCGGTGCGTGAAAACTGAAGCTTGAAGGGCTTTGATTTGTAAGGGCATGGGTAAGCATACAGCATCTCCCCCTGGCAAAAGCTATATTAAATAAAAAATATAATGCATTTCCACTGTTGTCTTGAATTTAATAACTTACTACATAAAAACAATAAGCAACAGATCACTTAAGACCTGGAAGATTCCAGTGGCTTTCTAAGCAGATATATACAACATGCATCAAATTTGATATAAAATACTCATTCACTGTAACCTCGTCTGATCAATGAAAGAAAATCAGCAAGGAAGTGATCTCGTCATATAGGACCATCCAAGCTGAAACGTCAATGAAAACCTGCAAGGAGAAAGTGAGACAAGGAAAAAAACGTGCAGATGCTTTCTGTGCAGAGTAGTAACAGCTTTCTGAAGTGTGAATGCCAGAAGCAGAGAAATGTTGAAAATGTCAAAGGAATAGTTCATCCAAAAATTAAACCTTCTCCTCGCCCTCATGCCATTCCAAACCTAATTTTCTTCTTCCTGTGTAACACAAAAAGTGGATAGCCATTGACTTTCATAGTACTTTTTTTTCCTACTATTGAAGTCAATGGCTATTGTCAACTATCTGGTTATCAACATTCTTCAAAAGATCTTCTTAACAGAAGAAAGAAACTCATACAGGTTTGGAATAACTTGAGGGTGAGTAAATGATGACAGAATTTTCATTCTCAGGTGAACTATCCCTTTAAGCCACTGATACTGTTATTTAACTGTCACCGTCCCACAGGTGGGACGTTTGCCATTATATTTTTAAAACAATAATATCTTAGTGAAAACCTTAAGTTATATTGACAAACTATATATCATTTGAAAGCTTACAATCTCTAGTTTCCATATTTGGTGACTGATTTTCAAAATAAATTATTTTATTATTTAAAAAAGAGGAGCCGTAATTTATCAATTTGCAACAAGAATATTTTCATACTCCTAAGGCGTGTTCAGACCTTTATTTTGAAATAGCAATGAACATGAAAAATCATGAAAAAAATTGTAGAAACCTAGTTTGTTTTCATTCCAAGAGTTCAAAAGATAGCATCCATTCAAGTATTTTTGAAAAAAAAAGTCTGAAAATGTTTTAAATATAAAGAAAAAAATAATAAATTCACCATTTGTGAGGTGGCAGCGAGCTATGACGCACATGCGTGTTCTTTGTATGTGTTTATTAGAGGTTGAATTCATATCAAAATCTGCCAAACTTCCCATACTACTTCTGAATAGGATCTCAACTTCATAAATTGTATGAAAATTGTGGAAATAATGGTTCATATCACTCAAAACACATATGGAAATGGAGGCGCCCTTATATGGGCAGTAATGGAGTCTGGTTGTCATCTAGTGAAAAAGTTTGGTACTGCGCCCTAACAAAATCATACTGAAAGCTAATTTTTTGAGATATCAACCTAAAATTTGAAACACAACTTGTTCAGATTTTTGGCTTTGATTTTTCTGCAGTTTTAGAGTAGCCCAGGTTTCGAAAATATATATTTTATATAAAATATGAATAATTAAATTTTTTACATTGTACATTTTCATAAAGTCAAACTTCTATAACTTTTTTTCTGTTTCACTTTCTTAATTTATTTCACTTCTACATAAATCTGCCAAATGTCTTCTTTAAAACAAGACCAATCTTACGTCTATATTCCAAAGCATTCTTGAATTACAACCATTTATGTTCGAAATGTGCATTTTCATGTCTATTCAAAAAAAGGGGGGTGACAGTTAACAGGTTAAATCAATGAGTTGAACTTAAGAACTGTATCAGTCTTATTCGTGAATTAATTATTCAGACCGGTTTTGTGAACTCGATCAACTGATTCACTGAAAAGATTAGCTAGCGTTTACAATGTATTTTTTAACACCAAACCTAAAGAAAGAAAAAATTACTTCTAAACAAATATTTTGCCTCAGAACTTCCTGAACATCCAACACAATGCTGTGTGCAGCGCATCTTGTGACATCATGTCCTGTTTTTGGTTTGTTTATGTCTTTGGTTCGTGTTGTGTTCATTTTTCATTGTGTTGAGTTCATTTGAAACCTGAAAAGCTGGGTCTCGATCCACTTGTTAAAATGAACCGCACTAAGAGAGCAATCGCATGAGTTGGTTTCAGTCTAACCAAACCTGCTGCTAAGTGTGAACACACCTTTAAATTTCAATCTGTTCCTCACATAAAGCTAGCGTTTGAAATTTAAATAAAATCAAGCGTAGCGTCAGTTCGGCCAGGTCACGTTAGTCAAGCTCTCATCAGCTGACTCTCAGCTGATCCACGTCTACCTATAGGAATACGACGCCTATCACTGTATACATATATTAAGCTCCTTCACTATTATCAGCAGCTATTGCGTTTCGCAGGAGCAAATTACCCTCCTCCATCCCCAGCTCCTCCTGTCGCCCAGTCAGCATTTGGCATTCTGATTACCCCTGAATCAGACTAAAATTCTCAAATCATGTTGTGCATTAAAATTAATTAATGATATCTGCAATACATTCAAGTTGGCTCTGTTCTGTTTACCCTAAGGGGGGTTATTGCTGCTCTCCCTGCTCTTATCCTTGCTAGGCTGCATGGATGCGCAAAATTGCGCAGGGAGTTCTTGCCCAGAACAGAACCATACCGCCAATCCTAACTGAATGCTAATTGTCAATCATATTTGACGATAGTGGTCCTGTGGACCACTGTTATGGCACTTTAATGGTGATTTTTGCATCCCTTTTGAAGCTTGAAAGCCTCAGTCCGCATTCACTGTAATTGCAAGGAAGATACACATATAGATGCTTTTGGTGCAGAGTAGTAACAGATGCTTTTTAAAGTGTGAATTTTGTGAGTGTGAGTAGCAGAAGAACGCTAGAAATGTTAAGTGGATGGAAAGCAAACTAAAGCTTCTAGAAATCTGACTCACTAATTTTGAAGTCACGGCCGGTCGGTCTGCTTTGAGAGCTCCTAATCACACAGAACGTCACAGTGTATCTGCAGAGGGTTGGCAGGAGGAGGCGGCGGCACAGCGATGAATGTGTTATTTACAGCAGAGAGGCTGCATGTACTCAGAGGCAGAAACAGCAACCTGGCCACAGCTCCACAGCTGCTGTCTCCTCAGAACTGAAGGATTGCATAGAGGAACCTCCCAGATTTAACACAATCTAATGCTTAATGATACCAGAAATGGACAGGTTACTTGAAGGTACAGCGGGACAAAGAAATATCTTACAAGAAATAAAGAGGCAGCCAAAATGTTTGCCACATCCCACATGTATGCATTTGGAATAGCCATGTCAGATTTGTTTTCTTTTTGTGCCTGTCCTTAGCTCAAACGCCCCATTTTGCTCTTCAATACATCATAAAGCATTGAAGTAATTTGTATTCTGAAGTTATTCTATTAACATGCACTGCTCAGAAGCATTCAAATGTCAAGCTGATGATTTATGCATTCCAAATGCTTCTACGCTCCAAGGTCTGGTGCGACGTTCTTTGCATATGAACAGGAATGACAAAAAACAGGTATCATGTAATAGAATGTCATCATAAGATTGAGTGTAAGACAAATGCTTTCTGGTTACTTATTCTAGAGGTTTTCAAATTTTATACGGACCATCAAATACAGTATAACAATCTCCTTGCGACAGACCCCTTTCCAAAAATACAAAAAGCAGCTATTTGTATAAAGAGCTATTTATTATGTTTAAAATGAAAAATATTATGTGTAAAATACACCCTGGAAATTATGTATTTTTTTCTAAGCAACATTATAGTAGATAAACCAAAGAGAAATTAAGGCTACCACTAAGTTTAAAGAACCTTTATTTAATCTCATAATGTTTAATGATTTATTAGAAAGCAAATTGTAAGCTTATTTTAAAGTATTTATATTATTATTATTTATTATTTTGGTAACACTTTATTTTACAGTGTCTTTGTTATGCATCTTACAAGTAGTTACTGTATTAATAACAATACATTATGTATGTATAAATACTTGCATGCAACTAACCCTAAACCAACCCATATTCCTAACCCTAACCCTATAAGTGCATGTAGTTAATTAATATTTCTCAGTACTTAAATGAGCAATTACACTGTAACAAGGACACCTATTTCTAGTTTTATTATTTTGGTTTTTGTAATAGTTATTGTGTTCTGTAAAGCACCTTGCAGTCCTCTAGGGGGGTTTAAAACCCCCCTATTATTAATCATTATTCGCTTTATGCATTTTATTGCATATCTGTATGGAATAATTGACATATCCGGTCCCACTTTATGGATGTCTTTAACTACTATGTACATTTAAATTAATCATTTGATACAATGCACTTATATGTTTTTACATTGTTCTTATTGTAACGATAGTGGTAAGCACGCTTGAAGACGGAGTAGGTTCAAGAACAGTCTTTATTATTATCTAAACACTCAGGAGAACAAGGCCCTGAACATAACAGGGAGTATAAATACAAGACGACCATAATGAGAGACAGGTGCAAATCATTTGTAACCACAAGAACAAACAAGGCCATAATCAGTAACCAAGGAACCTGAAACTAAACCGAGCAGGGAAACAGGAACTAAAGGAAACAAAACAGAATATCAAAATCAGAGTCAATAACCGTAATTTCAGCTATAATTACACTGTTGACCCTTCCCTTTTAACCCACCCTTAAACCTATCCATAACACTAACCTTACCCGTATCCCACCTCAAAGTTTTGCAATACAACATGTAAGATCATAATAATTAAAGACACCTAATATAAAGTGTGACCACATATCCTACTAAGGTAAAGGATTTGCTCAAGACAATAAGCTCCTGGAAGATAAACGTCTGCACAACCCAATTAATATTCACGTGTTATGCCTTGATTTCTCGTCCTATTACAGAGTAGCAAAATGTGGCGCAATGCCTCCCATTATAATCAGCGAAGTGGCCTACACTGTGATTGCGACGCACCATGGCAGATTGAATAGTTGATTGAATTTTGCAGTGTGCACAAATAATTAGCCATATTTCCTTCTTTCAACTTTTTACCTCTTTCTCTAACATTACTCCTGGAGCTCCGGCATGCTTCCAACAGATGGCAATATTGTGTCTTTGGAATCTCCTCTTGCCACGACTCACCTCGGCGTGAGAGAGCAGCTCTGTAAACCCCAAACAAATGAAGGCTGAGTTAATCTCCTTCGAGCGGGGTGGTAATGATTACGGCTAATTGTGAGTGAGTGGGCAGCACTATTAGAGCAGGACCCACAGCTCTGGCATGCCTGTAATCTGCACAGGCAGGGGGGAGAGAGATATTGGGGGCTTATCTCTCTTCCCTCCTGCCTGTGGAGTGAGGAAGTGTGCGGCGTGCAGCTGAGACTGATACTCTTATATGGGCCGCACAGGTCCATCTGCCTTCCATCACTCACATCATCCTCCTGCTCTTTTCCTAGAATCAGATCGATCGATCTTGGTCTTTTTTTTTTTTTGGCTTACAAAAAAAGAGCCTTGTTTACATGCTGAGAGAGGAAGAACTGGGACGTTATTGTTGCATCAGCTCTCTCTGGCTTAACTCCCCCTCTTAAGAGGCCAATTACACATCAGAGAAACACTCACAGATAATCTCTATCCTTCTGTCTCTTTCTTTCTCAACTTCCAATATCATCCTTCTTTCAGATCAGATCATTCTTCTTTAGTTAAAGGGGAAGGGGTTCATTTCTCTGTCACTAGGGTCACCAGATGGAATTGCAAAAATAATGACTCCTTGTTCTGCCATGTTTTAGATCCTCACTTCCCTGGCCTCAAGAGGCGCGCTAGTGACTGACGCTATAGAGGCTGCGATCTTTAGCGTCCTTGTAAGTGTTCCCGCCTCCCATGGCGGAAACCACGGTTCGAATCCCGCTCAGAGCGGGTCGAATAACTCTGGTTAAATGTGGCTGCGTATTAAGGTTTGCAATCGTTTTTAAAGATTTAGCCCAGTTAATTAAAGGCTTTTTACTTCACCACGTGAGTGTCTTAGAGTATTTCATCTTCATAATTTGATGTCTACCTCCAGTTCATCCAATGAGCACCAGTGGCTACTTAAAGACACCCATGCAGCACTCTATGCTTCTGTTGTTTTGTGAGAAAATAAAATGTTCAGGTAGATCAACCTACAACTGATTTATACTATAGGTCACAGTGAAATACACTCACCGGCCACTTTATTAGGTACCCCATGCTAGTAACGGGTTGGACCCCCTTTTGCCTTCAGAACTGCCTCAATTCTTCGTGGCATAGATTCAACAAGGTGCTGGAAGCATTCCTCAGGGAGTTTGGTCCATATTGACATGATGGCATCACACAGTTGCCGCAGATTTGTCGGCTGCACATCCATGATGCGAATCTCCCGTTCCACCACATCCCAAAGATGCTCTATTGGGTTGAGATCTGGTGACTGTGGAGGCCATTTTAGTACAGTGAACTCATTGTCATGTTCAAGAAACCAATTTGAAATGATTAGAGCTTTGTGACATGGTGGAAGTAGCCATCAGAGGATGGGTACATTGTGGCCATAAAGGGATGGACATGGTCAGAAACAATGCTCAGGTAGGCCGTGGCATTTAAACGATGCCCAATTGGCACTAAGGGGCCTAAAGTGTGCCAGGAAAACATCCCCCACACCATTACACCACCACCACCAGCCTGCACAGTGGTAACAAGGCATGATGGTTCCATGTTCTCATTCTGTTTACGCCAAATTCTGAATCTAACATCTGAATGTCTCAACAGAAATCGAGACTCATCAGACCAGGCAACATTTTTCCAGTCTTCAACTGTTCAATTTTGGTGAGCTCTTGCAAATTGTAGCCTCTTTTTCCTATTTGTAGTGGAGATGAGTGGTACCCGGTGGAGTCTTCTGCTGTTGTAGCCCATCCGCCTCAAGGTTGTGCGTGTTGTGGCTTCACAAATGCTTTGCTGCATACCTCGGTTGTAACGAGTGGTTATTTCAGTCACTGTTGCCCTTCTATCAGCTCGAACCAGTCTGGCCATTCTCCTCTGACCTCTGGCATCAACAAGGCATTTCCGTCCACAGAACTGCCGCTCACTGGATGTTTTTTCTTTTTCGGACCATTCTCTGTAAACCCTAGAGATGGTTGTGCGTGAAAATCCCAGTAGATTAGCAGTTTCTGAAATACTCAGACCAGCCCTTCTGGCACCAACAATCATGCCACGTTCAAAGTCACTCAAATCACCTTTCTTCCCCATACTGATGCTCGGTTTGAACTGCAGGAGATTGTCTTGACCATGTCTACATGCCTAAATGCACTGAGTTGCCACCATGTGATTGGCTGCTTAGAAATTAAGTGTTAACGAGCAGTTGGACAGGTGTACCTAATAAAGTGGCCGGTGAGTGTAGATGTCAACTAAATCTATTAAAGTTCAGCCGTGAAAGTAATTCCATTGACTTGATTGAAGTCATGACGACCTTAGTGTACGTCATACTTTGAAGTAGTATAATTTTTACCTTAGAATGTAAGTGAGAAAGAGCACACATTCAGTTTCAATATTACTCAAGTGCAAGTTCCCCAAATGATACTTAAGTATAGTAATGAAGTACAATTACTCAAGTAGCTTATACAGCTGCCTACAGCCACGCTCCAACATCGACTGGAATGGATTGTCTTCCTGGAAGAGTGGAAGAAACTCTAGGGATGTATTAATGCTTACATTTAAAAAAAATACACAATCACCTTTAAATAAGAAAGAACAAATCAGCTAATCTCAGGCTTAATCTCAGGCTTCATCTCGGCCAAGGTCATGACTTCATAAAGTCTGCAGTCCAGATCTGGATCATTGGATGGAATATACTTTCTCCTGCATATTATCATTGCTGTCATGCATTATCACTCGAGGAGAACTGTGTGATAGGTGTTGTCAACACTCAAACCCGCTTTCATTGCCCACACTGAAGATGATAAGGGGGCAAAATGCTTCTGTGAACGAACAGACACACATGTACACATGCCACATATAGAGCAATCAGAAGCAAGCTCATTGTTTATGTTAGAGGAAAGGAAAACACACTGTCAGACATTATCAAGAGTGTAATTCTTACCACAGGAGGTACAGGTGAGTGATGCACTATGCTGGATGTCTGCTGACATTCATAATCAGCAGTGATTCATCACAGAACTTGGACTTCTGACTAGCTGCATAAAGTCTGATTCACAGATTATTCTGGCCAAGAACCACCTACTTTAACAGGAAGAGACTGTCTGACCAACATGTAAAGCAACAAATCACAGTTTTTAGTTTTTTTTTTTTGTGCTGTTGAGGGGTGTTTATCTGAAGTAGTTGATGCTACAGACCAGCGAAAAACTCATTGAAATAATTGCACAGCAGTGTTGGTCAGCAATCAGTTGTACAGACAACACTGAGGAAATTAGAAGAAATGTGCTTAGGGCTAGTAATCATATACAGAAAGTTATAATACTTTTGAAAAGTTTTGTCGGTAAGATTTTATAACGTAAATGAAAACGGTCTCTTATGCTCACCAAGCCTGCATTTATTGGATCAAAAATAAAACCAGTATAATATTGTAAAACAGTATTACATAATTATTTTGTAAATATAGTTTATACCAGTTATGGCAAAAGCTGTATTTTCACTAGATCTGTTGAGAATGAAATTAGTGCATTTTAAAATTGTGGTTTTACAAAGAAACTAATTATTGGTGCAATAGTAATGTCACTAATGATTGTGGCCATTTGGTTCTGCCCATTTGAAGACTGAAGATTTGATTTGATTTGAAGGCTGTAATTTTACTGAATAGCATTTAATAATAATGCATTCACTCATGTTGGATTGACCCTTCTTTGTTTGTTGAACTTAATGTAGGTTGATTGAACATACACACCAACTTAAATGAGTAAACTCTAAAAAGTCCTAAAGCGGGTTGCCTTAAACCTTTAGGTTTTGTGAACTTAAATTTCTATGTTAGGAAAACTTAATATATATATTGTCAACTAAACCTAAAAATCGAAGTTTGTACAACTAATTGACCTTCAAGTTGAGTAGCCTAAACACAAAAAAGTCTCTTCTCTCTTGTCCTACATTGTTTGTTGGGACAAGGTAGTCCCACACCACACCAGTAATTGGGCCATGAGCTGAAAAGTCAGATCACGCAAAAAGAGAAATGTTTTGCAAGCCCTTACAGAGCCACAGTGTTTAACTCTGCAGGAAGTTAATCTATGATTGGCTGACTCCGACATTAAACTAGAATCCGAGATTTTTTTTTACATTGAAACTATTACACTCTTGCCTTTTATTTTTAATTTTTTTATATATATTTTTTTCTTGAAGTTGCAAGACAAAAATACACATTTGGTCATATCATTTTTGTCTTGTCTCACATCATTTTTTTTTTTTTTTTCAAAACAAGAAAGAAAAATAAATAATAATAATAATAAAACAAAAAACAAACAAACTGGTAGCAGGAACAAAAACAGGGGAGTGTCTCAGGTACTATGTTTCACACAAAGTCTGATCTTATTGGCCGAATAAAGTTTAAGAATCCATTCCATATTCTCTCGAATTTATCCATTTCAAATCTACAAGTGGAAGTCAGTTTCTCCATAACGTATATATCATGCATCACATCAACCCAATTTTCCTTTCTTGGCCCTTCCACCTCTAGCCATTTCCTAGTAATTCCCTTTTTTCCAGCTAGTAACATGATTTTAAACATTTTACAATTCAGATTCTTTTCACCTTGCATATTAAGTCTTCCCAAATAAAGTGTGTCAAAAGTGAAAGGTAGATTAATCTGTAAAATCTTGTCCATACAATGTTTAAGTTCCATCCAATATTTCACCATCGAGGGACAACTCCAAAAAATATGAACATGGTTTGCACTCTTTTCCCCACATCCCCGCCAACAGATTGTATCCCGATATTTTGTCTGAGCTGGGGTTCTAAAATATCTCACTAAGTTTTTCCATCCGTGTTCCCTCCAGGTTAAGGATGATGTCACTGTCCATATTTGTTGAGTGAGATCCTCCCATTCCTCATCCGTTAATTTTATGTTTGCTTCAATTTCCCACACTCTTGCCTTTTAAATGAACTGAATATTTTTACACCAATAATTTTCTTTATAAACATGCATTTTTTTAATAACAATAAAAAGCCTGGAATTCGTCTACTGTGTAGCCACCAGACAGAATGAATCCCACCGAAAGAAAGAAGGAATCCAAAGCAATTCAAAAATTGAATCAATTCTATTCGGCCATACTGATATCTTTCCGCTGTGGATACATCGCAGTTGTACGAGGTTCATTGATTGTTAACCTCGGAAGAGATGTTTGTGATTGGTGTCAGGGTGTCACGCAGCAGAATTCACCTAATCTCACCCTGTTCAGCGTTGCCTGATCTGCTTTTATAATGTGCATCTGTGCAGCTACTTGAAGGCACCATGACAGTGGATGTTTCTAGAATCTTCCAAGTCAAAACTGAATGTGAACCTTTAAATCACAGAGTACAATTCACCTACCGTCAGAGCTGTGGAACAATGGGGAATGCATCATGTGTCTGTCCAATTTCCCTCCATGTTCACTGTCCTGTACATTAAAAGAAAAAAGAATAAATAATAAAATAACAAATAAAATTAATTAAAAAATCATTTAATAATGCTCACAGGGGCAGCTTATGGATTTTATGATCCCCAAACCCTGAGTATTAACTTTGCAACACTGTTGCTTCATGTGCTTTGGGCATGAATAAGACTTCAAATCACGCAGCTTGTTGAGAGGTGTGATATAAATTTTTAAGCAACCAGACTTACATATTTCACCTGGCAGGAAAAAAAAAAGATAGAAAGAAATGTGTATAAAAAATCCTTTGGACTTACATTTAAGTAACATTCAGACTCTAAAAATTAGGTTGAGAAGTTATAATAAATAAATAATGAAAAAAGCATTTTTAAATATATTAATACAACTAGCCTATTTAATTCAGCATTAAATTGATCAAAATGAGTAAAGATATTTATAATATTACAAAAGATTTCTATTTCAAATAAACTTTGTTCTTTTTTTGTTCAGAAAAATTAAGCAGCAACACTTTCTCTATCTATCTCTCTATCTATCTTTCTATCGTGCTAATTGCTAATCTACAGCTCTAATTTTTATAGTGTCATTTTTTGATTAAATTCAGTATGGGTTTATAAGAAATTCCCTCAACCCTAACCTAGATAATAGTATAAAATTATTGCACATTTTACAGACGACCTGCCACTTGCAGGTTTTACTCAGTTCAGATCTGTCAGACGCAACTAGAGCAGTCAAGAATCCTCTTGTTGTTCTGGCACAGTTTGGTGCCAAAACACCTGAATCTACTTACCAGACACTTCTCCAAGCCTTCATTAGCAGAGTCAGGTGTGTTAGTGTCAGATGGGGCACTCAGTAAGTCTGAATATGCTGCCACTCCATGCGGGGAAGATCACTGGCCCCTGGTGCTCGAGGTGTAGGCCTCTGCGGTGACTTGTGAGAGGTAAGTACAAGATTTCTGTTGTTTGACTGGAGGAACTGTCTATGCAACTGAATGTAACACATCCACATGAGACCTGGCTGTGTTTCAGTGGGCCTGGTGAGTGTTTGTTTTTCATGACACAGTGAGGCTAATGAGACAGTTGGTAGAGAGCCAAAACACGTCTCGCTCTTCTTTCCTCTCTTGTTTACTTGCCGTTGAATAATGTATGTATGACAGTTAGCATCATATGATAGTCCTGCACACTTATCATTTGTTGCTGCTCTTGCAGAAGATGCGTTTTCCTTTGATCCGGAAGTGGACGTTCTTGTGGAACAGATGAACGCTGTTTTAGTCGACCTGTCAATGAAACACAAAGACAAAGAGGCCTTTTGAGGAGAATCTGTGACGTTCAGATCTGAAACTTTAAAGAGGACTTCAACAGAGTTGTGTTTAGCTCTGAATAAGGACATTATTATGCAGTTTCACCTTGTGTGACTCCATTCTGAAAAGGCTCCTCTCTGAGTAACTGTCAATAGGATTGAAAAGAACTAACAAAACAAGTTGAGAAAGCCATTAACTGTACATTAATAGGGTTTTGACCTTCAAAACACTGGGGAGGTGAATTGCGCGCAACCGTTTCCTGTTAATCTGGCAATAAACGATTGAGCCACGCAACAGCAGAGCGCCGACTTCATGAAGCGTTTGAAATGAGCTTGATCCGAGTGGACAAGGGACTGACCTCCAGGCACTGGCACTTCACTCAACACTTTGGATAAAAGGTGACATATTGTAAGACGTAAGTGCTGCCCAGGATGGAGAAAATAATTGGTTTCAAAGGGAAGACTGCAGCCAGATTCATGTCCCTCATTTTTCCCCGCTAACAGGCCTTTGGAGAGGGACCCTCATCAGTTTAGCTGATGACAGATTGTTGAAGTATTCCTCTTTGCTCTCTGTATTCAAATAACAGCTGTCATTGTAGGGATGCTTCAGAGTGTCGTTAATGGAAGCTCATCAGTCTTTCAAACATTGGGTCCCAGGCCAAGTTCCCATTTCAGAACAGTTCAGGGTGCGGGCTCTTGTTTTCAATGGGAAAGAAGAGATTTTCCTAATTCTAAAGTCCTCAAAGGCTGTTTTTGTTGTTGTTGAGGATGCCCTGTTGGCCTTTTGTATATTGCGCGACAGAGGGTTCTCTCTGTTTTACATCTCTGTAATATTTCCCTCACAGTCTCATTAAGCTGTTATTTTTCAGCCAAATCGTTTTTTTTCTTGTTTTTTTTCTTTTGCTAATTGCTTTCCGCAATTTCGATTTTTGAGATGTGGTTTATGGAACTACTTTGCAAGGCCTTAATTAGTAAAAAAAAAAAAAAAAAAAAAAAAACCCACTTAAAGACTTCTTTGAGGATCTGCAGCATGAATGCACATAAACTTTATTC
This sequence comes from Rhinichthys klamathensis goyatoka, assembly GCF_029890125.1. Classification (NCBI taxonomy): domain Eukaryota; kingdom Metazoa; phylum Chordata; class Actinopteri; order Cypriniformes; family Leuciscidae; genus Rhinichthys; species Rhinichthys klamathensis. Next base: position 934,569 of record NW_026606718.1, read on the forward strand.
TGCTTGTGCTAAACACTTATGAAATGCTATTCAGATTGACCTCTCTCTCAATATACAGCATAATATTAGTAGTACTTCCATTAGAATTTTTTTTATCTCACAAAACCTGCATATTAAGCACATTTAACTGTGTATATATACATTTATTAGTATCCCTAGGGCCTAAATTGCCCATCAAAAATAAATAAACAAATAAACTAAAAATAGAAAAGAAAAAAAAATCACTTCTCATTTTTTAATTGAATATTTGAGGTCTAGATCTACAAAAAAAAATATTTAAGAAAAAAACACTTATGGAATGTTATTCACATACTAACCTCTCTCTTTCTATATATAATAATATTTTCTACGTTAGGAAAAAGAGAACTCTCACAAAACCTGCCAGGGTCATATTTTGTACCAAAAGAAAGGATATATATACATTTTTTTTGTATTAATTGTATTATATTGTATTTAGACTAGAACACTAACAATAATAATTGTATTAATATTAATAATATAATATTATTATTTAGTACCTCATTTAAGAATAGTTTAGGGGTGAACAAAACCATTAAAGAACATGGCACAAAAGGAAAAGTGGAAAAACAATTAAGGGGAAAAAGTAAAGAATATTTAGGACCACTGATTTTGTATTTTTAAGCTATTATTTTCATGACAATTAAGCACATTTGCTCAACCCAATTCTCAGTTGTGTTAAGCAAAAAAAAAATTAAAACCTTTTTAAATTTTTGTTCATTACTGTATTTTCTATTCCAAAAGCACTTTCTATTTTTCAATTAAACTTTATCATCGAGTGTTTAAGGTTCAAATATCCACTTTATTGTGCGTGTGCTAAATATCTACTTTATTCTGCGTGTGCTAAACACATAGCCTAAGGCTCTATTCGGTGGGGGTGGGAGTCTTTGGTCACCTCACGATCCGATTCCGATTCTGGGAGTCACGATCCGATTCCAGAACGATTCTTTATCTACCTTTCCCTCCCTTATTAATTCATTAGTTTACATAAGTAATTAAGTACTTTTTAAAAAATAATTACAAATTAATTTGTTTTTATTAAAACAGTTGTATGTTAAGAATTTTAAACTAATATAACTAATATAACAAATAATAAAGAGGAGCATAGAAAAATATAACAAACAAAAAGTGCTTTCAGTAGCCTATAGATTATCTGAACGTTTTCCATTCAAGAACTGTGAGTGATCTTTACTGTTGTTTTTTACTATGACATCATAGACTGCGGGAGATCTATTAAGCTGCATTCACGCACACATCTCTTTTGAAATAAAAGAAGTAATGCGGTGTGTCCTGTCCGTTTAATCCCTTAAGACATAACTGGCTGTGTTTACTTTAATTTTGCACAATTACATTAAACCACTACACGGAGTCGCACAGCCGCATGCGCGAGCAGTCTCACAAACAAAGCGCGCGTCAGCATTTGAAATTGAAAGCAGCCTTCTGTTAGTGAGGTTCATATTTTAAATATATAAGTCCACTGCATTCCAAACCACATAAATGATGACTTCGTAGAGCATTTGTAAGGAAAATACCGACGGGCGAGACAGCACACTTCAAGTGTAACATCAAAGAAAGCGCGCGTCTCTCACAGCGTATCCTGTGCAATGAAGCCTGTGAATGTCCTTGTAATTCGCTTCAACCTTTCCGAACTTTATGAAAGATTATTTTACGGAAGGTTCGAGTGGTGTATGTGTGTGAGGAATTGGAAGCAAGCAGAATGCGGGTGTTTCTAAAGCAAACTCAACGTCATCGCACATCTGGTTAAAAACTAAGCTCAGAATCCAGAATCGTTGGAGAGAGAATCGCGATGCATCGATGGATCGATTTTTTTTCTCCCACCCCTACTATTCGGGCTGATCTTCACGCTGTCTGTCAGTGTCACGGATTCAGCCAGAATGCCATCAGCACCAGGTCCTTCAGCTCCACCCACTCGTTCACAATCACCGGAATATTATCATATACCTGCCACACCTGTCCCACCCTCATCAAGCCCGCTTCAAAAGCACATAGCACACACTCACCTGTTGTCCGGTCTCGTCATTCGTAGTCACTCGACTACCTACCTGTGATTACTTACCTTCTTCCTCCATCCATTGATCCTTCAGACTGTTCATCATCTGTGTGCTCATCTAACCATCCTGCAAAGAAACAAAGACTCCTTAGTTAAGTGTGTCTGCTCGTTGAACTGCTTATGTTCATTTCCTGTTTTATGACAGTCAGGCTATTATCTGACTTTTGTACCAGATGCTGTTGTTCTTGTATAATTATATTGGCAAACCCATTTGTTTTACTCTGACATGAGTAATTATTCCTCTTTTCTCAATGCTGATTTAATTCTTTTGAACCTCACCACTCGCTTGATGTTTCATGCCTTTGGATGGCTGAATCTTTTTCAATGATTTTTAAAAGATTTGGGATTACATTCTTCTCTTTTGTAAGCCGTGATATCCGGTGTCCTTGTTTTAGCATTGTTTCAGACGAGCTGTCGGAATCGAGGAGTGGATCAGTCAAAGACATTAGAGCAAGCATTCATCAGCCACTTAATTTACACCTGTTTCTGCTGTGTAAGACAGACAGCCCAGAAACACAGTGTCACATCAATCTTCCTGCTGGCTGACTTAAGTGTCCCTGTGAGCCAGAGGAACATCTCCTCTCCTCTCTTCCCTGCCCTCCCTCCAGCGGAGTCTCTCCTGAAAATCCCACTTCGTCCGAAACGAAGCCCTGCTGTTATTGACGAACTCTATAAGATTCAAGCGGCATCTGAAGCGCAGAAAATGTTAAGTGGATTACTATGGTGAACGGGAAGGCATGTCGTCTTCTCAATCGTTCAGTAATGAAGTTAAAATTCAAAATGCTAACGTTGAAACTAGGGGTGTGCCGGTTTTAGGATTGGTGATGACGGTTATGACGTGAGTCAAATGTGACGGTTCGTAACATAACCGTCGTCGTCCGGGGGTGGGGGGTTATAGGACGTTCGGTTGAATAACTGTTCGTCTGTTATAGGACAACTCGCTCTTAAAATGAACAGCAAGACAACTAGAAGTGAATGTGCTTTCCATTAAATGAATCACACACAGTAAACAAAACCTTAACAAATGAACTTTGCAATTTAGACGCGCAAACTGCGTGCCGGTGCGGTGAGACATACATGCTCGGGCAGATTCGGCTTGAAGTCGGTCATCCTCGGACGCGGCGCCGCGCGCGCTGTTACAAAAAAAGCCGTGCACACAGCCAAGCGAAATGAAGTCTTGCCGGTCTTGCGGGTCATGCACCCAGCGCGTCATTTTTTTGCCGTGCGGACGCGTCGAGTATAAACAAGGCTTAACCGTGTCAGCGCGCGCTCTGATCGGTAAAGGGGGACAGACCTCTCCCGAATCATCTCCAGCACTCAGCCTCCGACGCACCACTAACTCCACCTCCGTTTCCCTCGTGATATTAGTATTTAAACATTCTCTATGATAAAAAATGTTTGTAAAAAATATTTTAATAGAACGGTTTTGGCGGTTATAGAGTTCTAATGATGGTGTTCAACTTTAACCGTCGGTCTCACGGTTATATAATAACCGTCACACCCCTAGTTGAAACAAATCGTGACTCAAATCAGATCCGAGGACTGGTTTGTCACGATAGATCTAAAAGATGCATACTTCCACATCCTTCCACAACACAGGAAGTTCCTGAGGTTCGCTTTCGGGGGAAAAACTTACCAGTATCAGGTTCTTCCATTCGGGTCTAGCTCTATCACCCCGCGTGTTCACGAAATGCGTAGATGCAGCTCTAGCCCCGCTCAGGCTGCAGGGCATACGTATTCTAGACGACTGGCCTATCCTAGCGGAGTCGGAACAACTGGCTGTTCAGCATTGAGATGTCGTTCTCACGCATATGACGAAATTGGGGTTGAGATTGAATGCCAAGAAAAGTATACTTTCTCCAGCACAGAGGACCACCTTTCTTGGTGTCGTGTGGGATTCAGTGACAATGAGGGGCGCGTGCTCTCGCCTGCGCTTCGATCCTCACAGTTGTAAAAGAGATAAAGCTAGGCCAGTCACTCACTGTAAAACAGTTTCCAAGGCGGTTGGGTCTGATGGAAGCCAACATTATACCGTTCGGCCTGCTGTACATGAGGCCCCTACAGTGCTGGCTCAAGACCAAGGGGTTTTCCCCGAGGTGGAACCCACTCCGTATGATCAAGATAACACGGCGGTGTCTCTGTGCCTTGGTTATATGGAGGAAACCTTGGTTCCTATCCCAGGGTCCAGTGTTAGGAGCTCTTTGCCATTGAGTTTCGCTCTCGACAGATGCTTCTCTCACGGGCTGGGGAGCAGTAATGGAAAGCCGCTCAGCTCAGGGGCCACCTGAGGGGGCATCACGTGCTTGTTCGCACAGTCAACATGTCGGTGGTCTCCTATATAAATCATCAAGGGGGTCTGCGTTCACATCCACTATGCAAACTGGCTCACCAGATTCTCTTGTGATCCCTAGGGAAGTTACTCTCCCTGAGAGCAGTCTATATTCCGGGACATCAGAATATAGGAGCAGACATCCCGTCGAGACGGGCTGAGGCCCGGGGAATGGAGGCTCCACACCGAGGTGGTGGAGCACTTTTGGGGAGTTTATGGCCAAGCACAGGTGGATCTGTTAGCGTCTCAGGATGTGACGCACTGTCCACTTAGGTTTCCCCCCAATCGCTCTGCTCCCAGGAGTTCTGGAGAAGGTCCGCCAGGACGGAGGGAGTGTTCTGTTAGTAGCTCCGTACTGGCCAAGCCGATTGTGGTTAACAGTTAAGGAGCCAGAATTGGCTATTGTCATTTTTTTGTTTAATATTTTACTGGAGGACATGGGAGCAGGGGCGTAGCCAGAATTTATATATACAACATATATATATATATATATATATATATATATAGCCAGAATTTATATATACAACATATATATATATATATATATATATATACATATACATATATATAGCCAGAATTTTATATATACAGGCCTATTCTGGTGGGTGTGGTGATGGGTTGGCGACTCTAACATGTAAGGGTGGCGCTGCCAATAAAGCACCTAAAAGCTGTCACAAAGAACCGGCAAAAGTAATGATTATGAATATGTAAAATATAGCAAGGAGATATTTTAATTTTTTATTAATAAACAAGTGTTTTCTTTGTCGGCTAAGATGAAGTTGACGATGCTGGTGCGCGATCTTCAGTAGTGAACACGCCAGAGAGAAATGCACATTTCATAAGGATTACATAAGCAGAGAGCAGTCTGTAGTCTGTTTTCTTTCGTTTTGAATTGTTCTGTTTAAAAGTAGACATGTGAGGCAAGTAGGCTACCTTATATGCTGAGTTTCGGTTCATTTATGAGACGAGCTCCAGTTCACGCGCCGGCGCCTCCGTTTCTTATCTATCGTCTGCTATATTTACTTATTTATTAAATCCAGGCAATTGGTTGATGAAACATTGATTAAAATTAAGATACAATTAATACAAAACGAAATTCAGGTTAAAGAAAGGTTTTGTGCTTTCTGTTTGATGTCTGTGAAAGTTTTAAAGCATCTTTTAGTGCCGCTTTCAGAGCGCTCACGTCCGTAACGGAGAACACGTCCATAACATTGTTTTTTCCTCATAAATGCGAACACGAAAAGAAAAAAAAAATTATGTACTGTGTAGACTGAGAGGAAACCCTTCTTCATCCGGTGGGTATTATTACTTTGGTTTGCGCAGTGTAATTCACATAATCACTAAAAAAAATATGCCTCATTTTTTTTTTTTTTTTTAAGCAATCAGAAATCTGAGGGGGCCGGACATGTAAATGAGGGGGCCTGGGTGGCCAAGCAGACGGTTAGCAAGTGGATAGTCGAGGCTATCTCTCTTGCATATGAGGTTCTGGGCCAGCCTTCAACTTTGACCACTAGATCCCATTCTACTAGGGGTATGGCAGCCTCCAAGGCCCTAATTTCTGGGGTGTCCATTCAAGAAGTTTGTGATGCAGCTGGCTGGTGTTCGCCATGGATACCCCGGGGTCCAGAGTCCTCATGTCGTGACAGTTTAACATGACAGGTTCTTGGCTGTATGGCGTTCGGGCATTCTCGTTCCCAAAGCGTCATCGACGCATCGCGAGTTGACTCGAAAGGGAACGTCTCAGGTTACGACTGTAACCCTTGTTCCCTGAGTAGGGAACGAGACGATGCGTCATTTTGCCATACTTCCTACATCCCTGTGATCGACTTGCTCTAAACCAGATGTGCTTTTATCCTTTACAGTCGTAACCTGAGACGTTTTCAGTGTGTGTTTAAGGTTCAACTTTATTCTGCTTGTGCTAAACACTTATGAAATCCTATTTAGATTGATCTTTGTCTCTGTATACAATATTATATTAGTACTTCCATAGGGAAAACCTGCCAGAACATGTCTGGGTCATATTTTGCCCCCAAAATAAAAAACAAGTTAGCAGTCAGTGCCAGCATTTTCACACAACTTTCATGGCCCTGAGAATATTTTGTTGTATGAATATGTGAACATACAATATATCAATAGAAAGAACAGAGCCTCTGCTTTTAAACACACACACACAAATTATTCTATCTTTATTAATTTGTTTTTATAACATTTTTAATGTGGACCAATTAAGATTTGGTTAATGGGATTTTTTTAAAGCAACATTTTGAATAAAAAGAAAAAAATAATTTTTTTATCAAAGACTTCATCATACAGAATGATGATCACAAGATAGATGGAGTAGATCGAGTCCATCAATGCCCCCAAAACTTGTACAATCATATTTTTGTGGTTTTGACATTTGATTTAGTATTTGGCAGTTGTGATTTTTATGCTGTTGAACATTTGATGAGCCATTAGCTTACAGTGGTACAACCATTTTATCAGCTCCTTGGTTTACGCCAATTATAAATGCTGTACTATTTCAGAAGATGCATAGCAGAGCCTCTTCTATAACAGTGAAAAGCGTTGGGATTGCCGGAAAAACTCAATGGCGGGGAAAGAGTTAAATAGAATATACCAAACTTAGTCATTCAACCAAAAAATACAGAGATATGATTTTTTTGCCCATATCGCCCAGCACTTGCTGGTACCCCAGCAGCATCACCCCCTCAGTGGCCGTATGGACCCCCTTTCGAGACGCATCGTACTTGATGGGCCAACTTAGCCTTGACGGATCTATTCGCTGGAAACGGGCCACCTGAGGCACTGATGTCTGCTACATTCCCAGTGCAGCTTCGTCTCAGGTGAGAATGCGAGAGTGTGTAGGAGGGAAGCAGCCTGGCAATCTGTATGAAGGACTGCCTGAAGAACGGCATCGGGGAGGGCACAGTCTACCTTCATTTCACGTGTATTCTGCTCGGTTATCGATTTTTAGAAACTTGCGTAACTGAAGAAAATACTTTTTTTTTTTTTTTCATCTGCTCTGAGACACCTGGTCTGAGGTTGCTAGGTAACACATTGTACCGGGATGTTTGATGTGTGTGCTCTTTGCAAATTACTTTGATCCCCTAGACACTGACAGTCTCATCCTCAGAATTGCCTTCCCTTGGTGCATTTGGCACTTCATCATTCCGTGGACGTAACTACATTTGAAAGCTGAAAGTGTGATAAAATAACTACCTTGTTAGGCTGTGAAAGAAGGGAAAAGTGTGTATGAACATAAGAAAAGTTGGGTTGTGAACAACATGGCTGCTCATTAATGAAGCACATGGTCAAAGTTGATTCACTGGTTATTGATTGGCTGTGCCACACGTTTCCTTCCTACGAAACTTTCATCTGCCATCAGAAAAGATGCACATCTGTCATGTCAGTGCAACTTGGATGCAAATCAATGCATAAACATTGTGGCCTGATAAAACAGAAAATTTTCTTTGAAACTGCGAGAGCTTTGGATTTCATCTCACTCTACAATCAATGCTCTACGCCTCTCTCTCTCTCTCTCTCTCTCTCTCTCTCTCTCTCTCTCTCTCTCTCTCTCTCTCTCTCTCAATCTGTCTCTCTCTCTCTCTCTCTCTCTCTCTCTCTCTCAATCTGTCTCTTTCTCGCATCACATTTTGTACACCAGGTTTGTTGTGGTCAACAAAAAAATACATGTGATATAATTCTGTCTCCTGTCCACAGCTTTTATCTGGCTCTCACTCCTGAAAACATGTTTTTAGACATTAATTTTTTTTTTTTCACTAATGGAGCCTGGATTCATTAATGAGTGTTTTTAGAACCGCCCTTCTTTAGATGTATCTTCTTTGTTTGGGCTATGCTGCCTGCTGTGGGCATCATGCAGGTTCTAACAAGTTTTTTTAAATGTAAAATTATTGAGCATTCTTAAACCGCTTCCCTGCCGATTACCCGGAGATAAACAATCTTTGAGATTGTTTCAAGTTAGTGCGGTCTCTGCTAAAAAGCATATTGTTATTCATTGCTGATTAGGCTGATCTCAAATGCAATACTAATTAAGGCAATTAATTCATGGATTGGTGTTTACAGGTACATTTTATATTCTATTTTCTGCTGTGGCTTTGTTTGGAACTTCATATATATGCCAGAAGATAAAAACAAGTGACTGCCTTTAAGAGTGAGTCGCTGAATTGTTTATAAACAATTACTTCAAATTGTTTGAAATCGATGAATCGTAAAGGCACTGATTCATTCAGGGACTGAGTCTAGTGAGTCATTGAATAATTCACTCATCTAGGCTATGTTTAAGTCCATTTTTATGCCCTTCCATTGCTAACGTCTCATTCACACGGAGGTATGTCACAAGTGCTCACTACTGATGGAACCCTTGCAATGGGTTTTAAATGGAATGGCCTAAGCTCTTCATCACTTGTGGGTTAAATAAGTGCGAGAACTGCGAGTTGCATTTGTGATATCACAGTTGTTATCTTTGTTGTCTATGGATCTGCCTGAAGTGTACATATGAGTAGACTCACTCCCTCAGGCAAAATTAAGGGGTCGAGTGTCTGTCCAAATAAACTTCCCTCGTCCCCTTGAGTGTTGAACACACTTCAAAATGGCGGCGGGGATTCCCCTGAGGGGAAGTGTTTAGGTAAGTTCATGAGTGTACGTCTAAAAGTGGAGTTAAACGCAGTCCTATTTTGTTTAAAACAACGGATTCATTTAGGGATTAAACAACTTGAACTTATGGTCTATATGCAGTGGTTAACGTGGGATTTGGCAGATGGGGTAACCCTCAAATTTTGTGAAGGTGCAACAGGGAAAAATGACTCACTGTGGTGTAATACAACTTACGTATAATAATATGTATTTACGGGGCCAGACAGGCCAATTTAGCTCAAAAGGAATTATCAATTAATTTATAGGGAATCTTAACAGAATCGCTTATACGGCCGAGCAAATGACTCGTCCAGCGTTCATTCGAACGGGCCGTAACTATAACCTCTGCAGCGGATATAAATATCCAAACTATAGTGAAACACTATTTATTAGCAAGGTAACTTAGATCAGCAGTTTAATTAAGACATTAAATCTGTAAGCACATAACACAAGAACAATTATCTTTAAAATATAAAAAAGACTTTATTGATTATTCTAACACATAAAACTAATATCTAACACAATCACACGCACACACACATTCATACGAGTTGCAGAAAGAAAGAGAGTGAGGAAAGAATGAGTTTTAAGAGTGAGATGGTGAAATCCCAAGTTTTTATATGCACTTATCAGGCATGACCTGAACGAACCATCAATCATTAATTTAACCCTTCTATCGTTTCTTAGGTGGGTTATTCAAATTTATATCAATGCACCAGTTCAGTTAAGAGTCTGGAGTGCTACTTGCTAGTCCTTGCGGGATTCCCCTTTGTCTGCGTAAAAGGGGGTTTCCCGGGTCCGTTGCTTAGCTGGTGGTCTTCTCGTGCCTGGATAGATCTTGGGGCGGCCAATCACGTGGTGTGTTGGTGGATGGATGAAAGTCTTTTGAAGTTTGAAGCGCTTTGCAGTCGAAACGTGTTACCAAAACTTTGCAGCAAAACTTAACTTAGAACCGAGACTCTCAACGGAAAAGAAAAGAAAAGAAAGAAAAGTGAGACGAGTAGTAGGCTTGTATGAAGCTGTTTGAACCCATGTTCTTCTGATCTATTTGGGTTCTTTTGTCTGCTCGTCTTACATGGTTACTTGTCTGTCTGTTTTTCTGTCATGGCTCTAACATGACGGCATAACGTAACTCTAAGTATAACTCTAACATAACTCCAACATAACTCGTAAGGCTTTGTTCGGGTCTAAGATTTTTAACTCATGTTTGTCCAGCCTCCTGGATGAGATCTGACCAATTAGGTACTGTCTTTATCTGAGAGGTGGTATTTTCTTCACCTCTCATCGTAAATCATGCGTTATCTGGAATCCCTTTACTCTCCAGCTTTAGCAGAGTACAGAGGATGCAGTTTAGACATGATTCTTATTATAAGAACATTAAATACATTTTACACAGATTTCAGTCAAGCCATCTTCTGAATTAAGAATATATGGTCGTAAGGAGAGGAGACAAGATACATTTTCATTCACACATCTAATAGTTATAACAATTACATGACTTGTATGTGATCTAAGCAGAATAGACACGTACAGGGGTTGTAAACACAATATATAATTATGTAGTTGAACGATGTTTGATTTTATAAGTCCGTCAAGAATTGTTTTGGGATGAATTTATGCATTTTATATGTAAAGTCTCTGTGGTTTTGAGAGATTTCAGCTCTGGGTCCTTCAGAGGTATTTATGACTACGGCGGTCTGTTTTAAATCCGTTGTCCTGGGATCAAACACCTTTGTCGTTATCTTGGTGGGTCCATCTCAGAACCAATCAGTCTTTTTCAAACTATCTAACTTTGACAACGTTCTTCCAGTTGGGCTCATCTCTTTGGAGCCTGCAGGGCCATAAAGTTCTTTCTGGTGAAGTGTTGAGTTCTGTGTGGAATTATGTTTGAATGAATCACATGGAAGATTTATTTGTGTTTGGTTCGCCCTCAAATCCTACAGTGGTACGACATATTGAGTATTGTGGTATAGCAATACTTTTTGGGACAAGAATGTCACTGTGGCACCAAGTATACTTATTTATTAATACTTATAAGTATACTTATACTCATACTTATTTACTTAATACAGGGCTCCAGACTAACTTTTCCACTGGTTGCACTGGTGCTACCAACTTTCTCAGTTGGTCGCACAGCATATGATTTGGTCGCACCTTTTTTTCTTCTTTTTTTTTTGCTACATGCCATGGGATTAATCAATGCATGCTGATGAATAGTGGTTTTAATGGACCAAGGCTAGCAAAGGCTTTCTGGGTTGCAGCAGAAATACCTGTAATATATTAATTATCATTGCCAAATTTCAGGATTTTCATGGATTTTGGACAGTAATTTTAATCTTTAATTTTAAGCATTTTACATTTGAATTAAATACAATCTATCTATTTACATTTGAATCATATTCTATCTATCTATCTGTCTATTATCATCTTTCTATCTTTTAAAAATCATTAAACATTCAAATGTATGCATTACATTTTAAAAGATTAGAGTATTATAATAAACTGATACAGATTTTTCGTTATCAAAGTTTATAGTTGTAACAAAAAGCAGAAATCTCACACTCCTTACCTTCTGCATTTTATAATAATTTCCTCTTCCTCTGTCAAGCGATTATGAGAGTAATCGCTCGACAGAGGAAAATATAACCGCTGAAAAGACGTAGGAAGGGGCTCGGTGTTTCGTGAGACCATTTTTATATGCCTTAATTCGTGAATTCGTAATTGGCGCGTTTCACCATCAGTGTGTGCAATGCGCGTGACGTCTACGCTCGCCAATAAATAAACTGCACGTGTCTTGCGGAAGAACACTGTAGCCGGAACTACTTCTCTCCGTTAATGTCTATGGCGAGTCACGCAGGCACTGGGCTACTCCGCAGCCGAGACGACCCCGGGATAAAACAGTCCGAATATAAACACTTATTATAGGGGTACCGTAGTGATTCAGAATAAGTCAAAAACACGGTTTGGAAAATGGATTCATGATGTAGCCTATTCGTTCATTTTGAACATAAGTTACGGACTGCAGCAGCTGATACAACGGCGTTCTGTTGCTCAAGCGTCCACTCGCACAAATGCGACCACATAACATTTTAACTCGCACATTCTCAAAAAATGGTCGCATATGCATAATTTTTTTTAATTCTGGCTGCGAAACATACTATTTCAATGCAGTTTGGGAGGGACAGAAATACCTTAACGGAGCTAGCAGCAACCCTCCTCTATCTGAGGACTAAGTTAAAGTATATGTGTATCTTATATGTGCATTATAAGATGTTTTGAAGGCCAAAAAAAACTGGATACAAACAGCTTTAAAACCATGTCACGCAGCTGATTATTTTTCTCTCCTCATCTCCATCACACTTTTTCCTCTTTGTTTTTCTCTTGCCCTGTCTCTTCCCCTCCTAAAGTTGAGCTTTGACTGATAGGCTTTTCATTTTTGTCTGTCAGTGAAGAAAGTAAACATAGGGTCAACTGATAGGTTGATTTATGAATCATTTTCTCAGACGAGTTCATTTACTAAAAGCTATAGGAAAGCTAGGTAGCCTAACTAAGTTTATTAAATTCATTCACAGTACACATTCATTATTGATCTTATGCCTAATACAGGGCCGTAGACAGGGCTTTATAATCAAAGAGGTCCTAAATTTGTGGTGGGTAGGGGGTCCAAATTTTTTATTTCTCTGATATGTGCATTTCAAGACGTTTGAAGGCCAAAGAAAGGATAAGAAATAGCCTTAAAACCATGTCAGCGGACAGTAGATTATTTGTCAATACCTGCTCTCACTTCTTATCCATCACTCTTTCTTTTTCTCTCAGTCTCCTGATCTTGCCTTCCCCTCCTAAAGCTGAGCTTTTTTAATTTACTTAAGGCTACAAATTGTACTATATTAATTCTCAATATGTACACATTCATTATTAATCTTGTGCCTAACAATGAAAACGGCTTTCCCCTCACAATGACAGTAAACTATAATTATTAGCCTACATTACGAGTCACGTTAGGCCTATTTTCAGTTCAAAATGGCGAAATTAGACAAAAGTATATTCGTGTGCCTGATTATTTTTGTCATTCGTTTAACATTTATGAACTAAAAAAACTGTCAAATATGAAATGTTTAGTTTAACGTTAGCTACTTACATCTCGCACTTGACTGTACACTGAAGCGTCGAGTCTCACTGCTAAAATTCGCGCTCAGCTTCTGTGAACATAAAGCCCGCCTACTTTGATTTGATTGGTCATCTCAAATATTCTGACATTGACGAGCAGTGACAGACCAATGAGGCTCAGATGAACACGCACGCACACACACACACACACACACACACACTGTCCTCTGTTTCTGACGTGCGCTCTGCTCGGCGCCGCTGCGGATTGAAGATGAACAACGTGCTGAATCTGATTATAACAAGACTGAAGAAAAAAATTATCAGGGAGGAAAAATCTGAGGGGGCACGTGCCCCCTCACTTTGAATGGGCATGACGCCACTGTCCACAATTATGGAAATTTGACATTAGCCTACTTCACCTTCGACTTTTAACTCCACTGCAACATCCACTTGCTCTGGCTAGATCAGCAACTGTCAGGGGCGGACTGGGACAAAAATTCAGCCCTGGCACTGTAGCCACGCCAGCCAACATTTGACTGATAGTCTTTTCATTTTCGTCTGTGTCAGTGAAAGTAAACACCGGCTCAACTGATATTTATATGTTTTATGCATCATTTTCTTAGATAAGTTAATGTACTCAAGGCTACCAGGTCAGTATTGCCAATAGGAACCTTCTACTTTGGAAGCTTTGGAATTTGAAAACGTTTGTTTTTAAATGTTAAAAGTAATTTTAAATAATACAAATTATAGGCTACGTTTACCGCAGTTGGTGGAATTGGCAGATGTTCCATTTTTTATTAAAAAAAATAATACTGTATATTTCCAGCCTTTATGCTGGTTCAAATTACAATATTTAAAGGGGTCATATAATGGTACATGCACTTTTACAAGTTGATTGTACTGAAATGTGTGTTGGCAGTGCCTGTACACAACCATCATATAATGATAAAAATCCATCCAGTGTTTTTGTTTTAATCTCCTTATATGTTTTCCCCTGCCTCAAATTGAGCCGTTCGTTTTTGTGACGTCAATAAAACGGACGCCCCTCCCACGATTGTTGATTGACAGGAGTCAGCACAGGAGTTTCAACACAGACCCGCCCTCGCTCGTGAGAGCTGTCAATCATAGTCTGCGCGGACCGGCGCGGTCATTGTTGATATGCTGGAGCACTGTCTATGAGCAGAATGGCGTCTAAGCGATTGTGGTGTTCTGTTCTTGGGTGTAATAACGAACACAGCAGTCATTTTAATGTTCCCAAATCCGAACCGCTGAAGACGCAGTGGCTGAGTTTGTTTTCGAAGGGAATATTCCCCACGAGCAACGTCAATGCTTTCATGTTTGCGCGAATCATTTCACACCAGACTGCTTTATAAACGAGGATCAGTATAAAGCTGGATTTGCTAAGAAGCTGCTCGAATAAAGGATCGGTACCAGATATTCGTGTTCCTGCTGAATCTCCAGAAGAACTGAAGTGAGTGTAACGTTTTATTAAACTTTATATTAATATTTATATCTTTGCAAATCGCTAGCTGCACGCTTCACAATGAATGCGGCTAAGGTTTACACTCAGGGTACATTACGGCATGTTTTCTATGTACGACGTTCTCAATATAATTCATAATCCCACGTTTATACTGAACAATCTCTATGGCTCTGTGAACAATGCGTTATGGTTATTGTGTTATTGTGTTACAAACGGTGTATGCGCAGAACAGAGAGGCGGGGGGAGCGCAGCTCATGATCATTTAAAGGCATATGCACTGAAACGGCGTGCTGAAAACAGAGCTGTTTTTGACCAGGTAAAATAAGTGTTTTCTTACAATACTAATGAGAATTTTTAATTAAAGTATATTACAAAGTTTTAATTTAGACCCTAAAGAATCATATTAGCTTGTACAAAAATGGCATTATATGACCCCTTTAAGATTTTTCAAGTGTAATTTCATGAAAATAATCTCCCACTATAAACAAATGTATTTAAAAAAAAAAATTATAATAACATATTTAAAAGATTCAGCTATGATTCCTGTCCATGATGCAAGATGTCCAGACTACCGTCATGCTCTTTGTATCTCAGCTCATATGAGATTCTCACAGCACTTACTATCAAGATCCTGTGTGCAGAAGTTTCAAATTAAGGATTCTGACATACTCTAATGCCAGAAGCCGGAGTCTACATCTGCACCTAAAAGACAATGAAGTGCATTTAATTTCTCCAGGTGTCAAGGGATGTGCAGGAGGATTAACGGCAAACCTAATGAAATGCTGATTAAAATTATTTCCTGCCACTATGGAAAATGCCAGGGAATTTTAACAATTCAAACTGGTTTGCCATCATTTAGTTCTACTAGAAAGACTCGGGAGGCAAAATGACGTAACAAAGCATACATTTATTAACAGCCCAGCAAGTAAGTATTGTGATATAAAGTTTTTTGGCGGAGGCCCCGTCCGTAACTCACAATCCAAAGGGTAACGGATTCTGCATTTCTTGCCTGAAGACCAAGGCATGGGCGCAGCTGACCTTCTGGGAGGTATGGGAAGGGACCATCCTGGTGGTGGTGGGGAGGATGGAGGTGAATGTAGGCGTCAGCATCTGCGAACTCAGACATGTGTAAGTACCCATCTTTTATACTACGTGTGTTAGAACATGATTGGTTCGATGAGAAAGTAATAAGTGACGTAACAATTGAGTCTTCCTGGCAGAAATTACGCTAAACCTTCCATTTCAGACCTATTTCTGCATATGGTTTGCTTAATCAATGTTGATAGATGGGACTCCAAAGCAGTTGGGAACCATTTTTAATAAAAAAGACTTCAAATAAAAATGAAAGAGAGGTGATTAAATGATCACAAAATTGAGGTGCTGCAAATTATCACAAACTTACAGATCCAGTTTTATTTTTGGCTATTTTATTAAAAAGATAATAGAGATAGGAAAGGAAATTATGGGTTGATAGAGGAGGAATGGGATCAGAAAAAATGTCACAAACTGTATTTGAACAGTGCTTTCCACATGAGCACCACAGGTCTAGGATGCTTTAACCCAGTGGTCTCAAACTCGTGGCACGCGGGGATATTTTGTGGCCCCCTACTTGACATTAAAGTTTAATGTTAGTGCGGCCCGTCGTTGCGTGTGCTGCGTTTATTTTATTTTATTATCCCTTATGGGCTACCATAGATAGTCTCGTGACCGCTTACGGTGGGTTTGTTGTCAATAGTTGTCATAGACAACCGCGAAGTACAAACATACTGCGCCTGGAAAAAATAAGCGCATCGCTTCAATTATGAGCGCGCTTACCGTGCGCCTACATCTGAAATAACGAACTTGAGCGCGCAAAATATGTGAGCGCGATATGTGAACGGCCCCTTGGCGAGCTAACACCAAGCAGGCCACGAGCTACTGGTAGCTCGCGAGCGACGTGTTGGAGACCCCTGCTCTAAAACAATGTGAGAATAATCATTTTGAGCTTGTAATATGTGTCCAACAGGTTGATAAGAAGGTTTGCTTTGATTTGTGCAAAATCAATAATTTGCCTGAGACACTATAACGTACATGTGTAGAAAGAATTCAATAAGATGGGAGACATGACTGCAAATATTTGTATTTCAAAAGCAATAATTGTTTTTCTAAGTATAATAAAAGGAAATGTGCCTTCCAAAAAACATTCAATATCATATTGAAAATAAAAAGGACATGAGCAAATATAAGTATAACAAAGATGTTGTGTATAAGGAAAAGACAAAGAAAGTTTGTAAAATAAACTTCAACTGTCAGAAGGACAGCTCATGAAGAACCAATCATGTACAGAAAGGAATGTTCATATTCAGAACAGTTCAGGAGAAACATTAATAATAAAGATTGAGAAGATTGGATCAGTTGTGCTCCTTTTTTGGAATACTTGAATACTATTTTTTTTGTGGAATACTTGATTCACAGCCTGACCCAGACTCTACCTCCAGCGGCCCCCAGTTAAGTTGAGTTTGAGACCCCTGCTTTAACCAATGAGCATGTAGCTAATAGTGAAACCAAAACTTTACAGATTTCATAATCCTCAATATCACCACAAAACTACTAACTTCAATTGACAACACATATGTATCCAACTTACACACACACACACACACACACACACACATATATATATAGACTGGGGTGTAACGATACACAAAACTGACGGTTCGTTTTCCCACGGTTTTGACGTCTCGGTTTCGGAAAGCTATTTGTTTGTTTTTTTTAAACAGTGGTTTAATGAAAAAATTGTCTTTGTCTTTAAATTAATTAAATTACAATTAAACTTTTCACAAGGATTAAAAAAAAAACTGCTAATGCTGTAAACTATATAGGCTAGGGAGCCGCACATTACTATAACATTAAAGGTTGTAGCCTAGACTTTTAACATAAATTCAGATGCTATTTATTTTTTAGATATAATAAACAACACACAACACATTGTATGAAAACATGTAAACTGAACATAAGGCAGTTTTTGCATTAACTTGTGTTTTTACTCTAATTTATTGAAATATAATAATTTACACAGTTGTCATTTTCATGAAAGATATTTTAAACATACATTAAATAATCAAGATATCATTAACAGGTTAAGTAAAATATAATATATAGGCTAACATAGTGCATTTATTTAGTGCAAGAGTTCATTTAGGAACCAAAGTTGTAGACACTGAATCACTTGGCTGTTGAGGTAAATATGCTAGTGACAAGCTATGATGTTTTATTGACGTCTTTCCGCTGCTGAAACACTGACTGACGAGTTATGATGCCTTTCAATAAGTATACTGTATCTTTCAACAAACCTTTAGGTGTCCATTCTGTAACTGAGGAAGAGATGATCGCGTTTACCCGCGCGCCGCGCTGCCGTTTGAAATGAGGAGCCTAGTAGGCCTACAGCGATCTGTCACGCCACATCAAAGAGCTCCAAAACGCCATTTATTGTTTGAATTTCGTGATCAAATAGACAGAATTTGAAAGATTACACCTTGCTTATTATCGAAAGTAACAAAACACGGAGCTTGTTATTTGGTGTTAATGGTGGTTAGGCTACAAAACTGAATTCGTTGTGTACACATAGGACATGAGGTCCATTGAGCCGGGCTGGGCTGGGCGGGGCCGCGATTAGCAGGGGGCGGGGCGGGGCGTGTTCGGTACGCAATGAGAGTATCGCGATTCGAATCGTGAGGTCTGTATCGCGGTTTTTCGGTTCGGTTCGAACATCGTTACACCCCTAATATAGACTACTTTTTATGTTTGTTATGCTCACCAAGGCAGCATTTATTTGATTATAAGTACAGTATACAGTAATTTTGTGAAATATTATTACAATTTAAAATATTTTATTTGAATATATTTTAAAAATGTAATTTATTCCTTTGATGCCAAAGCTGAATTTTTAGCATCAATACTCCAGTCTTCAGTCACATTCTCCAAATCATTGTAATGTACTAATTTGGAGCTCAAAAACATTTATTATTATTATCATGTTTGTGCTGCTTAATATGCCTCTTAATATTTTCTTTGTGGAAACCATGGCAATTTTTATCATGTTTTTTTTTTTTTTTTTTAAAAAGACAGCATTTAGAAATATTTTATAATATTGTACACATGGTCTTGACTGTTACTTTTGATAAATTTTATGTATCCTCCTTACTAGTCAAAGTAACAAGTTAAACTAAGGATGCATTCCATTCAAGGGTAAAATTGCAATGGAATACTGCTTAAATTCAGATTTACAACTTTGAGACAAACAAACATTTGTTTGTGTGCAAATAAAATTCTTCAAGGCACTGATCATTAAACCAGTTAAGCACACTTTAGATCCTCTCTGTTGATAAACGTAACGCTTAAGAACAAATGGCAGCATTGCATAGCATAATTTTTTCCCAAAATATGATTGCTAGACGTCTTTGTTGACAATCAAACACGTACAAAACTAATGTTTTCATTTTGTTTCTTAATATGTCATTTTCTGAAGATCAGGCAACAGAAAGTCTTTGGTTTAAAGTCTTAGATATCAAGTGAGACTATCCCACATTCGACTTAGAATGTAACACTGTATAAAAAACCTACAGCTTTTTACTGCATTAAGAAGAAAAGGCTTGAACACTATTGTCTAGGGATTGATAGAGTCTTTTGGGGTGACGTTGCCGTCTTATTAAGATATTACCTGCCTAAAACAATATAAATGTCTGAACGGGTTGCTCTGATCATTAGCTTGCCGCTGACAGTGAGGCTGATGCCGTTTGTTGTATGACAGCACAAAAAAATCTCCCCAGTCGGGAAAAACATGATTGACAAGTGGTGGAATTGCACACAAACTCACAACACTAACAGCTGTCGTCAATAATTTGCCCAAACTAACACAGACTAATCAACGTGGGGGATAAGGCACATCCACTGTTCGCTTGATTTCTGGATGGGTCTGAATGACAAATTGGCTGCAGACTCCATTGCTGAATCATTGCTGAGGGTAAGAAAAAGAAAAAGAAAAAGGAGGAATGGCTTGCAAGGTTGTTTCCATGCAATATTAATTCACATTTGAGAATACAGCAGCTTCAAGTTGTTTTAAATCAAAAGCTTTTTTTCTTGAGCATCAGGGGAGAGTGTGTTTGAGTGTGGAGGAGGACTGCGCAGGCAGCTGTCTGTCTTTGATATTTCGGCTCATATCAGATGCCAGCCGTGTAGACTGTGCTTTGCATATACTCTCATGCATGATCTGTCTCCTGCTCAGAGAAATTTGCCTCTGTCAGCTACCTGGGGGTGTAGTACAGTATTACAGTGTGCTTGAATCCAATTTTCATGTCACCCAAAGTGCTTTGTGTATTGTACATTGGCAACGGCACACATGCTTTACACGTAGCCTCTGTCATTCTTCACTTTCTTTTCCTCTTCACTTACATAATCACGTAAGGTTTGTGCAGTCTCGACTCCCTATTTTAACTCAATTTATAATTAAATAATCTCTAAACAATCTTTTATCTTCCACGGTTCAGGTAAAATGCTGTTTGCTTACGTTCTTACCGACAAGCATCAAAATAATGGTTTACTCCTATGCAGGGAGTAGATTGTTTTCCTTCTAATTTTCAAAGCTCCTTCATGTAGGGTGAGCACCTACTGCCGACACATTAATTTCCCAACTGTGACAGAGACAGGCAATGCAAATGGCACATCCTCTGCATGCTGAGACAATATGAGACCGGCACAATGGCACTGACGTATATTTATACTCCGACTATCCTTGAATACATCATGACTTGGAAATCAGATTGGAAAACCCTAACCCTAATTCGAAACCTAACGCACCATTGTAAGAAATGAACTGTTCCATTACGAGCCAAAATTTCCCCCCAGAATAAAAATTTCAGGTGCATTTTTTTGAGGGAGAACCTTGTGGCGGAATTACAAAAATGTTAAAATTACCTTGAAACGCCCCTTTCATGCCTCCCCCAACTCTTACGGGTGTAGGCATTAACAGGTAAATGTAGGTTACTTTCAATTAAAGGTCCAACATATTAGGAATACTTTTAACTGTGTTGCTATGTGTCATGAGTAAGCAGTTGAGTAGCTAACACTGTTATTATTATACACTCAATTATAATAAACCAGCCCAGACTCATTAGAAAAACGTACCTGTTGCAACATTTTAGCAAAATGCAAAATACGTTGCTTCAAGCACGTTTCGCGACAGTTTCAAAGTGAAATGTCCAGTGAGTGGCACTAAAAGCGTGTTTAGTTATTTCCGGAACAGATGAACGTGAATATGGCAACGTTTTTTTACGTTGGACTTTGTACGTTTCAGCGCAGTTCTGAATTGAAATGTCTCGTGAGTGGCGCTAAAAGCTTAATGCTCCATTTTAAAATAAAGTACACCTAAACCATAAACCTACCCGACATAAAGCGCAATAGTAACCATGGCATTTTAGTCTGTTTTTAAACTCTTGCCTTTGAGCTCTTATTTCGTGACTCATCTTCGTACCTGAGCTCTATGCATCACAAGTACAATTCTGTACCAGCTGAGCTACTGAGCAAGCTTAGTACATCAGTAAAACCGAACGGACACATGGAGCTGATTAAGTGATGCAAACTCCAAAATATATTCGTTTACAAATCATGCACTATGGTAAAAAGTGTTTTGAGGTCATAACATAATTGTGCAAGGAGCCGCTTGAAAACATAACTTTTTCCATAATCCATAATCTGCCCGTTATCCAAATTGTGTGTGAAAACAATTAAAAGTGCTTGCTGTTTTACTGCTTCTAGTGTTTATTTCTGTTAGAAACTGCAGTGATGTGTATGTTTTGGTATGTATTTTGCAAAGATTTTGCCACAGGTACATTTTCCAATGAGCCTGTGTTGCAGCCAACCCATTTAACTTATCTGCACAGAGTGCTTTTTTATTTTTACATTATGTCCCAAAATGTTGGAGGCTGTCTACACTAGGCACATCAAAGTAAACATTATAAACTGCTAGGGGTGTAACGGTACATGTATTCGTATTGAACTGTTTCGGTTCGAGGCTTCCGGTTCGGTGCGCATACAAACCGAACGATTCCTTGGACCATTTTTCCTGCCGACAAAATTCGCGCTGGCACGATCACCACAACGTTGCACAACATCAAATGGCAAGAATGAAAGCGTAACGAAACTGCGCTACTCATTATATTGTGCTTCACGGACCGTTTATAACTTCGGACCAGCAACATCTGTGCAGCGCGAGCCGATCTCGATCAAGCGACACTGTTACTACACAGCGCTCAGAGATCCAGTGAAGAAAACATTTGAATTCGCCACTGAAGTAATAACATCGCTGCGAGATCTAGTGAGAAGCATTCACATTTCTCCTTTATTAACCGTAGATCTCTATTAACGTTAGATCAAATAGCGCTGACGTGGACACCAGGAGAAACATTGTGCCGTGAATGAACTAGTAATTTTTTTTTTTGTGGGAAGTGGGAACAATCAACATGCACCACACTACAACATTTATAGCCAAGGCTAATTTGCGATGTCCGTCCCTAGATGAGCTTTTCACACAAGTACATACAAAAAGCACACAAAAAAATACATTTACATATACAGGACACTACTTAATTCTGACATTACATAAAGAAATGTGCATTTGAGCGCAAACTATCAATGATTACATACTTGATCTCTTTTTAAAATACGCTTTAATTCATTTTTAAAAGCTCCCAGATCTAAGTCCTGTTTCAACTCGATCGGCAAGGAGTTCCAGAGCTTAGCACCCTGGACAGTAAAAGCTGATTGTCCAAAGGTCTTTTTTCTAACGGGCACTTTCACATTTCCATTAGCAGCTCCTCGTGTGATGGAGCCCACTGATCTAAGTGGGACTATGTGACGTCTAAGAACATCAGGGGCTTGATTGTGCAAACATTTATACAATACTTTACGTCCACAGACCAGCAACATTCACCATGGATTTAATATAGTAACACTAAAAGGTAACCAGTGTGGCTGGAATAGTGAAATGCTTTCAAGTACTTCACACATCTTTTTCCAGCACTTCAAAACTAAAATATTATATAAATAAATATATGAAGAGTTCAGATGCAAAAGCCTCTAAATGCCATTTGAAATTTTCTTCTAGAATGATCATTTTTATGAAGCTTGTATATTTAAGTTCAGTAATTTCACTCAAATGACAATTAATAGGTAATCTTCATTGCCATTTAAGTGAAATTACTGAACTTAAATATACAAGCTTGATAAAAATGATCATTCTAGAAGAAAATTTCAAATGGCTTTTGCATCTGAACTCTTCATATATTTAAATGTTATTTTTAATGTGATGACCAAAACATTATTTGTTCATCCTTCAAAGATTACCCCCATTTATAGACCTGAAAGTTTCAAGATGTAGGAAAACTCACACTTATTTAAAAAATATTTTTTCTTTTAACAAATAGGAAATTCTCTGGCATTTCTTACTTTTTGCTGTATCGAAAACGTACCGAACCGTGACTTTAAAACCGAGGTACGTACCGAACCGTGATTTTTGTGTACCGTTACACCCCTATAAACTGCACATTTGTCTTTCTGAAGGGGTGCATGATGATGCTATATGGTACTGAAGCGTCCATTGTAGACCACTGCATCGCAATACCCCATTCGATTTGACGTGTTCATAACTTGTTTAATCTTTTGGGTAACTTCTGTAATTAAAGCTGGATGTCTGTCAAATATGGTCCTGCGGCTAAACACCCTCTGGCTCCACCTGCTACAGTAGCCACGCCCTGAACTCACACTATAGGCTAAACTGGAATGAGATTGACAGATCCCACAACTTATTAACACTAAACAAGAATATTAAACCGTTCATTAAACAGTTACCCCCCCAAAAAGGTATTTTTAAGGTGCCCAGTAAGGCATAGTGATTTTGTGGATGAAAATGTAACCCCTTTAAAAGTCCCCGTGTTCTCTCTTCAAATATAGTATTTCACTAGAATTTCTCTTTCTGATATTCCAAATCATAATGTATTTTAATGTTTTCATAACAGACGTGCAAATTCAGCCCATAGACTGTAAATAAAGATGGACGACGCCCCTTCGCTCTCTTCCATTGGTGAGAACTGAAGCCGCCAGTGTCCCGATATGGCGCTGACATCTTGGGACTTGAGTCTGCGCAGTAGCAATCTCGGGATCAGACCTGCGCAGTAGTGAGCAGGAAGTAAAGCTGCAAAATCAACGCTCCGCCCTCACTCTCGCAGAATGCACTCTCCCTTTTTTTAATTGGCCTATGTCTACTCCGTTCCTCCGTTCTGCCCCAATTTTGATGTCTGTTGATTGGAGTACGACAAAAGGCTTGTTAAAATAAAGTAAATACAATCTCCTTAGTCCTCCGAAGATCCCGAAAAAAAGTCTGTTGGTGCTTCAGTGACTACTTCACTCAGAGAACCTGTCAATCACAGCTGTCAATCATGACGTTACACCACCGTTTTTATAGCATCACGTAACTAACTAAAAACAAACTTATTTTAAAAACAGACATTTGATCAGTGTGATAAAAACGACAGCAAATGACAGAAACCACCTTTGGAAAAAAGATATTTGAAGTGTAATTTAATTGTTTAGTTGGTCTCACGTCCCGTTAAATAACACGGGGAGGCGGGGTTTATGACCTATACTAGGACCAGTCACCGTGGAGCGATCGAGACGTTTTGGCTTCACTTGTTTTCAGGGCCTGTGGGGCACGCTTGATTCAACCGTAACCCCTTGTGTGGTGGTGTTTTTAATTAAAGTGTTGCGAGACCTGTTGAAATAATGTCAAGGGGAGAAGTGTTAAAGAAAACACCCAAGATGTAAGATCATAGAAAGCAGGGTTACATAATTAATGAAGTTATTTTACCTCAATGTTTTTCCAAATGAAAAGATTCATACGCTTCAAGTCTGCTTGAGCCAATATCCTATGGTGATTTTGTAAACACACTGCATTTCATATTTGATTTATGCATCCCACTTGGAGTTCATTTCTTGCATCAAAGGAAAATGTTTTTTTTTTTTTCTTCTGGGTGGTAAATGCAAATACTATACTTATATGTACATAATCTAACTCTATACCATTAAGTCAAGAACATCAACCTTTAGTACCAGTGTTGTCTGAAGGAGTGTCTTGCAAAACTACACTTTTAGCAATTGGTTTAAATAAGCCAGGTATGGAAGCCAGTTTACAGGAAAACACTTAACATCTAATGGAAAATATTGATATTATTTCTGACAAATCTAAAAACATATGTCCAAAAAAGTTGAGCTGTGCTACATCTCATTGAATGCTCATTTTTTGCTGATGCTTCCATTCACCTCCATCCTCCCCACCACCACCAAGATGGTCCCTTCCCGTATGTCACAGGGAGTCGGCTGCGCCCCTGCCTTCGTCTTCAGGCAGGAAATGCAGACTCCGGACCCTCGGATTGCGAGCTACGGACGGGGCCTACGCCAAATAACTTCATATCATAATATTGCTTGCTGGGCTGTTAATAATGGTTAATTGTTACAGTATAATTCTCCCGAGTCTTTCTGGTAGAGAAGTATAATGTTCACTTAAAGAACTTGTAGTATAAAACTACTAAACTAGTAGTTTACTGAGAGAATAATTAGTGTACTTTCATAAACTAAAAATTTGCTTAAAAAAAAAGATATACATCCAAAAAAAAAACCTCAATGTTCTTAACCAGACCGAGGCACCACGATGGCTCAGCTCAGTGCATGACTATGGATCCTCCCGCACACTGTTAAACAGTTCAGCCTGAGGGTGAGACAAACCGCTCCTTTCCCAGCCAATACAGGATGAAAGGGGCTTACTGTGGGTATGTGAAACATTCATATTTCATCTGTATTTCAGTATTAAAATAGTAAACTACTAGTATATAAGTGCACTTGCAGTACAAATTAGAAACGTAATTATGAACTAGTTGTGCACTTATAGTACACTTAAATTTATACTTTTATATACTAAAAGTGGGCCAATTTAGTCCCAAGCGGTATTAAAATAGTACACTTACAAGTTTACTACTAGTACATATTGACATTAGTATACTTACTACATAATTATACTTAAAAATATACTTGAACATTACTTAAGTATACTTCATAAAATGAACTTGAAGTAAACTTCTTTTTCGTAAGTGAAGTCATGATGAAACGTAGTGTAGTGACAGATCTTTTCTTTTGTGTTGTGACGTACATCCAAGTGAAACAGATTATCGAAAAATAAGAAAATGTAGGGCGGGGATTTGTTTCTATCCACTGGTTGTTGATTGGATAGAGGCAGATCTGAATGCAAGCTTGCAGCGGATTGTAAGGAATGGATTGGATTTCAGTGGACTAAAGATTAGAGAAGTCTGGCATACATCACTGGGTAACATTTTATTTTGATGGTCCTCTTTAGACATTCTATTGACTATAAGTAACATTGCACCTCCAGGTCCTTCT
The DNA here is from genome assembly GCF_029890125.1 of Rhinichthys klamathensis goyatoka. NCBI lineage: Eukaryota > Metazoa > Chordata > Actinopteri > Cypriniformes > Leuciscidae > Rhinichthys > Rhinichthys klamathensis. The sequence continues at coordinate 960,711 of NW_026606718.1, forward strand.
CAAAAAATTAGCATATTGTGATAAAGTTCATTATTTTCCATAATGTAATGATAAAAATTAAACTTTCATATATTTTAGATTCATTGCACACCAACTGAAATATTTCAGGTCTTTTATTGTTTTAATACTGATGATTTTGGCATACAGCTCATGAAAACCCAAAATTCCTGTCTCAAAAAATTAGCATATCATGAAAAGGGTCTCTAAACGAGCTATTAACCTAATCATCTGAATCAACTAATTAACTCTAAACACCTGCAAAAAATTCCTGAGGCTTTTAAAAACTCCCAGCCTGTTTCATTACTCAAAACCGCAATCATGGGTAAGACTGCCGACCTGACTGCTGTCCAGAAGGGTATCATTGACACCCTCAAGCAAGAGGGTAAGACAGAAAGAAATTTCTGAACAAATAGGCTGTTCCCAGAGTGCTGTATCAAGGCACCTCAGTGGGAAGTCTGTGGGAAGGAAAAAGTGTGGCAAAAAACGCTGCACAACGAGAAGAGGTGACCGGACCCTGAGGAATATTGTGGAGAAGGACCGATTCCAGACCTTGGGGGACCTGCGGAAGCAGTGGACTGAGTCTGGAGTAGAAACATCCAGAGCCACCGTGCACAGGCGTGTGCAGGAAATGGGCTACAGGTGCCGCATTCCCCAGGTCAAGCCACTTTTGAACCAGAAACAGTGGCAGAAGCGCCTGACCTGGGCTACAGAGAAGCAGCACTGGACTGTTGCTCAGTTTTGCATGTCATTCGGAAATCAAGGTGCCAGAGTCTGGAGGAAGACTGGGGAGAAGGAAATGCCAAAATGCCTGAAGTCCAGTGTCAAGTACCCACAGTCAGTGATGGTCTGGGGTGCCATGTCAGCTGCTGGTGTTGGTGCACTGTGTTTTATCAAGGGCAGGGTCAATGCAGCTAGCTATCAGGAGATTTTGGAGCACTTCATGCTTCCATCTGCTGAAAAGCTTTATGGAGATGAAGATTTCATTTTTCAGCACGACCTGGCACCTGCTCACAGTGCCAAAACCACTGGTAAATGGTTTACTGACCATGGTATTACTGTGCTCAATTGGCCTGCCAACTCTCCTGACCTGAACCCCATAGAGAATCTGTGGGATATTGTGAAGAGATAATGATCTGAGATGTCATCGCTCTGCAGCAGAGCGATGACATCTCAGATCATAATCTAGTCTCGTGTAAATTACATTTAGCCAAGGCTGCAAAGCCGACTCCTTGTTATAAATACGTTAGACCTATAACTTCTGCCACTAAAGATTGCTTTATCAATAATCTTCCTAATCAGTTTCATCATCTCAGCATCCCAGATAGCTTAGAAGAACTCGATATTGCAACAGAAACTTTTAACTCTCTCTTTTCCAGCACTTTAGACGCAGTTGCTCCATTGCGCTAAAAGAAGATTAAAGAAAATAGTCCAACACCGTGGTACAACGAGCACACCCAGGCCCTTAAGAGAGCAGCCAGAAAAATGGAGCGCAACTGGAAGAAAACTAAACTAGAGGTATTTCGGATTTCATGGAAAGAGAGCTCGATTGCTTACAGAGAGGCTTTAAAAGCTGCTAGATCTGCTTATTTTTCAACCCTATTAGAAGAAAATAAACATAATCCTAGGTATTTATTTGAAACAGTAGCTAAACTAACGAAAAAGAAAGCTTCAACCCCAGAAGTGTCCAAGCAACACAGCAGTGATGACTACTTATAAGATTGATAATATCAGGGACAAAATTATAACTATGCAACCGTCTACCACAGTATCGCATCAGGGAGTGCATTGTAGTGTCCATGAGGAAAAATTTGATTCATTTGTTGCCATAGGAGAGGACAAATTTTCTAAACTCGTTAAATCATCTAAATCGACAACATTTATGTTAGACCCTATACCGACTAAGCTACTGAAAGAGATGCTTCCAGAGGTCATAGATCCTCTTCTTACTATCATTAATTCGTTCTTAGTCTCTAGGATACGTACCAAAAACCTTTAAGCTGGCTATGATAAAACCGCTTGTTAAAAAACCGCAACTTGATCATACAAAATTAGTCAATTACAGGCCGATCTCGAATCTGCCTTTTCTATCAAATATATTAGAAAAAGCAGTATCCTCACAACTGTGCTCCTTTCTAGAAAGAAATGATATCTGCGAGGATTTTCAGTCAGGATTCAGACCGTACCATAGTACCGAGACAGCTCTCATCAGAGTCACAAATGATTTGCTCTTATCCGATCGTGGTTGTATCTCTCTATTAGTGTTACTTGATCTTAGTGCTGCATTTGATACTATTGACCACAACATTCTTTTAAATACTCGGAAATTATGTTGGCATTAGTGGAGTTGCACTAGCATGGTTTAAATCATACTTATCTGACCGTTATCAGTTTGTAGCAATAAATGAAGATATGTCTTATCGATCACAAGTTCAGTATGGCGTACCACAAGGCTCAGTACTAGGACCGTTGCTGTTCACTATGTACATGCTACCATTAGGAGATATCATTAGGGAACATGGAATTAGTTTTCACTGTTATGCCGATGATACTCAGCTGTATATTTCTTCACGCCCCGACGAAACTTACCAATTCACAAAATTAACGGAATGCATAGCCGATATAAAAAATTGGATGACTAGTAATTTCCTACTACTAAATTCTGAAAAAACAGAGATTCTAATTATTGGACAAAAAACTTCCACACGTAATGAATACTGTCTAACACTTAATGGTTGCTCTGTCAAGTCTTCGTCGTCGGTTAGGAACCTGGGTGTGCTCTTTGATACCAATCTCTCATTTGAAAGTCACTTGTCTAGTATCTGTAAAACCGCATTTTTCCATCTTAAAAATATTATCTAAATTACGCCATATGCTCTCATTAACAAATGCAGAACAATTAGTTCATGCGTTCATGACATCAAGGCTAGATTATTGTATTGCTCTACTGGGTGGTTGCCCTGCACGCTTAATAAATAAACTACAGCTAGTTCAAAACGCAGCAGCTCGAGTTCTTACCAGAACCAGGAAATATGACCATATTAGCCCGGTTCTGTCAACACTGCATTGGCTGCCTATTAAACATCGAATAAATTTTAAAATATTGTTGATTACTTACAAAGCACTAAATGGTTTAGCTCCGCAGTACTTGAGCGAGCTCTTAACGCATTATAGTCCTTCACGTCTATTGCGATCTCAAAATTCCGGCCAGTTGATAATACCTAGAATATCAAAATCGACTGCAGGCGGTAGATCCTTTTCTTATTTAGCACCAAAACTTTGGAACAGTCTTCCTACCATTGTCCAGGAAGCAGACACACTCTGTCAGTTCAAAGCTAGACTAAAAACACATCTCTTTGACCTAGCATACACATAATACATTATAGACTTCGATAATTCAATGTTAGGCTGCATAGATTAGGTCAGCCGGAACTGGGAATCCAGATGTACTCGTTACATCATAAGAAGAATGGCATCTACGCTAACTTTAGTGTCTTTGTTTATCCCGAGGTTTTCCTGCAGCCTGCCAGATCCAGGCCGTATCCAGATCTGACGAAGGAGATTCGCCTGGACCGGATGACAATGCAGTGCTGAAGTGTCAACTATCCTCTCCCTATGGAGGATCCCTTTCCCACCCTACAGATAAAGCGTTGTTGAAAATCCGGTTCGCGTACCTCGAAGTGATAAAATAAAATTCTGTATCAAATTTATAGGCAAGACAAGTAGTTTGTTTAGGCATGGTTTGTTGGGAAATTACAAACCTGCGCACACATATTCAAACGAATATAACTATAGAATCAATTTTTAATGTGCATGTGAACGCCATCAGGTCACAGGTTCGCGTTAAAGTCTGTTTAGAGAGAACGCCGTCATCTTAGTGGCCCCTAATGTAATAACAAATGATAATTTTGCTGGAAGTGAATCAATCAAAACCAACTTTAGCTGGAAATAACATTGTTCAAAAATCGCTATAAAGCCAAAACAATCTGTTACCGTAAATTGTATGTTTATCTCTGTAAAGCTGCTTTGAAACAATCTCCATAGTTAAAAGCGCTATATAAATGAAGATGACTTGACTTGACAAGAGAAAGTTGAGAGACGCAAGACCCAACACTCTGGATGAGCTTAAGGCCACTATCGAAGCATCCTGGGCCTCCATAACACCTCAGCAGTGCCACAGGCTGATTGCCTCCATCCCACGCTGCATTGAAGCAGTCATTTCTGCAAAAGGATTCCCGACCAAGTATTGACTATTGAGTGCATAACTGAACATAATTATTTGAAGGTTGACTTTTTTTTTTTTGTATTAAAAACACTTCTTTTATTGGTCGGATGAAATATGCTAATTTTTTGAGACAGGAATTTGGGTTTTCATGAGCTGTATGCCAAAATCATCAGTATTAAAACAATAGAAGACCTGAAATATTTCAGTTGGTGTGCAATGAATCTAAAATATATGAAAGTTTAATTTTTATCATTACATTATGGAAAATAATGAACTTCATCACAATATGCAATTTTTTTGAGAAGGACCTGTACATGTCAACTAACTCTCATTATATAGAATGTTAGGTTAAGGTTATGTGTTTGGTTTCGGGTTAAGAATAAGTTGACATTTAGTTGCAAATTTAATTATAGTCAAAATAAAATGTTAGCAGATATTAAGCAGACAGTCTACTAATACTCTAGATAGCTGACGTGAAGTTGCAATGTTATTTATAGTAGTTATTAGAATATCTGAAGTGGACCATCGAAATAAAGTTACCGGAGTCTGTCGTTATGACATTTTTGATTAAGAACTATAAGGTAAGAGACATACACAGATGAATTCTTTACAATAAAATCAATAAAATGCATTTAGACAGGAATTTTTATTTCATGCCGACTTTAAGACCCAAAGCAGCTGTTTCAAAAAGTGACAATCATGCAGTGATGATGAATAATGTCTATCCTTTAACCGAGTTTATGCTTGTACAGATGACAACATTCTGAGAATAAAGACGTGAGTAATCATGTTCTCAGAGTGGAGTCTCTTCTCCAAAACTACAGGATGACATTTGATAGCATTGTCTTCACTAACTCCTTACTAGTGTATTTATTTATAATTGTATCACCTGCCTTCTCACTCAGTTCCACTGTTTCTCTTGGTTGCTGCTTTCCGGTCCCAGGCAGCCCTTATCTGACCCACCCCTGCAGTGAAAAGTTAATTCCAGCCTTTTCACACACAATCCATCCTCTCTTGGCAAATTCTCATCTCCCCTGAGTGCTATTAAAGTCTCCTATCTGCACCTACATTTTTAAAACATCTTAGCCGAGGTTTGCGCAGTTGTCAACATTTGACCCGTCCTAGTGAGCTCATGTTCCTGCCCAAGAGTCATGCGGTTCCTGTTTTGTAAAGGCCTGAGGAAAGATAAACTGGAATTGAAGCCATGACCATTAATGAAATCTCAGTCAAACTGTGATAATATAGAGAAGGATTTTGTTGAATTTAAACACTACAACTCCTTTTGCCCTTCAAGTCGAACTTTATGAAGATTAAATATTGATAGGATGTCTTAGCCTTCAACAAGAAACTCAGACTGTTTGAGTCGGACACACAGCCATGCTTTAAGATAAACTCTCCTGATAATCCTGGAAGTCAGGGTTCAATACACTTGACAGATTAACATCTGGATAAACCTTTAGGAGGTGGTACATAATTTATTTGTTTATTTTATTTATTTTCCCCTGCATGAGTGTTCATTTATGAGGGAGTTAAAACGAAAACTCTGGCGTTCAAACCCAGGCAGTGCAGCATAGTAAATGTCCAAAGTTTTATAGCCTCTTTGCGGAATCAATTTGTATTATTCATGGAGGGTTCATGTGCCAGCAGGGTCTACAGTTTGCACAGTTTGCAAAATTAATTCAACTAAAGGGTGCAGTAAGGCTAGTGGTTCTTCAAAGAACATAATGAGGATGTCTGAAGGGTGCTTTGATCAGACTACTATGAGGAATATTAAAAGGATTGTCTAACCTAAAAATTAGAATACTGTCATGATTTACTAATGTCATGTCATTCCAAACCTGTACAACTTTCTTACTTCCATTGAACACAGAAGATACATTACCCTCCAAAAAGCTTGAAAACGCTCTAGGCAAAGCAGAGATTTGGACAATATCAGCATAAATCTTCTTTATATATTAATGTAAATGCATTCAAGGAACTTTTTGCAGTTTTCAGTGAACACCAGAAATAATGATTTACTTTTTGATTAATATAAAATGTGTAAATGTACACAAACACTTATTATTGGATTACAGACCAAATGAAACAGTTTAGTGTTTAATAAAATGTTTTCATAGTTTATTTTGTCTTCTATCCATATAAAATCATCTTAGAATGATTTATGCTGACGTTGTCTAAAACCCCACGTTGCCAACATATTGTGTAGAACGACCTGGCTGTTGTATCCAAAAACTGGAAGCGATGGTGACTTTTACTGCCAAGCTCCAAAAATGCCCCATAAATCACCATAAATTACTCTTTTCATTAGTCACACCTCTCAAACCTCATTTGCAGTCATATATGCTTTAAATATCACGCCTTATTTGATGTCAGTGATGCCAAATGTCATTGCTTCTTTTATGTCATGTGATCAATCCTGTTGACCAGATGTTGTGTTTTAAGCAGATGAGGATTACATGTTGGTCTGTCCATCACACAATGCTAATGGCTTCAGAAGACTTGGAATAGTTATTTGAACTACTTGGTACTTTTTTACCTTTCAAAAAAAATTGCAATAATCACGTGTGTAACGTGACCCGGTTACACTTGATAGTGAAAATCACGTTCGACTCATTGTATGGAAAAAAGCAGCTTAGGAATTCTGCAAAACATTAGTGTTAATAATTCGTATGGGGTTGAGAATGGCAGAGTAAATAATGGCAGAATTTCATTTTTGGCTGAACTACTCCATTAACATGATAACCTAACACCCAACCGAAGTAGGCATTTACAAATATGCCATTATATCAGTTCCACCAATTTTGCATTTGACTACAGCAAATTGTCACATTAAATTGTTTTAGCTTACATGTATCCTTACAGGCTTTGTACGGGGTACTAGGAAAAAAAGTGGAACATAGAGAGAGAAAAAGAGAGAAAAGGAATGAAAGCAACTGAGCAAGCATAAATCCTCAGGCTGAATCATGGGACAAAAATGCCATCAGTGGCCAAAGAGCAGTGCAGCAGGGGGCATAAATGTGTCTTTCCACAGCCTCACAATGACCTGGATATGTATGACATGTATGTATGACAGCGCCTGCCTGACAGAACATTCCCTTTGCTTAATTTGTTTGATTTTAGCCGTTGGACATTGTTGGCAGAGCTTCTAATAAGCTATATAGGCATTTATGACAAGCTTCTGTTCTTTATTTACTGCAGGCTGTTAAGTGGAGTGAGAGACACTGCTTTTGACAGACGGAGAGGAAAAAATAATGCTGAGGAACTTCTCGCAGGGCTGACTGCGGGCCTTTACTTTAACATTGTCCGCACTGCAGGATGTTGCCATGGCCCTGTGTTATGGGGGAATAAATAAAAAAACGCAATCATATATGAGACAGATGTCATTGTGAAGTGACATGAAATACTTTGGGAAAGTTGACATGCAGCGTGACATACTTCATAATACTTTTTCTACTTGCTTAAAAATGATTTTGAATGCACCTTTTATGACTGCAAATGAATAATGAATTAAGAGTTTACGATTCATACTTTTGAGAATCGATTGTCACACAGCTGGACAATTTAAAATAAATGAGTGAAGGAAATAAGGTGATTATAAATGGTTACAGAACCTAAAATCGACACTTCTTCTACTAATTAATTTTTGTTGACCTTAAGGTTGACCTAAAATCTTGATATTGAATAAAAAACAAGACATGTTATGTGTTTAACTAACCCACTGCTCCATGACACGACTTCACCCACGACTTCTTTCCTTTCTTGTCCTTTCTGAACTTATGGCAGAATAATGATCTCCACTGCAGCACATTTGTTAGATTTCAAAGCTTTTTTGCTTATGCCAAGCAGATACTACTAGACTTGACACCTTGCACACAGATCCACAGTTTCTAGTTTTCTGTCATGTTGGTGCTCGCTTTACACAACCAATCACAAGATCATGCTCTTATCCGACTGTACCTACAATACCAAAAATTAAATCATTAAATAAGGATTTAAAAATATATATATTTTACAGATTTTACAGCACTCACAAAGAGCAATTTCTAGCCAGTTAAATATTTAGGTAACAATTTACAATAAAGTCTAATTTGCTAACATTAGTTAATGCATTAAATATAACATTAACTATGAGCAATATATTTTTGCAGCATTTAGTGTATTAACCTTTGTTAATGTTAGTTAATGAAAATGTTCTTGTTCATTTTAGTTCACAGTGCATTAAAGTTAACAAATGCAACTTTTGATCTTAAAAATGTATCAGTAAATGTTGAAATTTACATTAACTAAGATTAATAAATCCTGTAGAAGTATTGTTACTATTGTAGTTAACTAATGTTCACAATTGAAATCTTATTGTAAAGTGTTACCAATATTTAACAGCGAAACATAACTGCAAACATATCTTTGGTCACTGTGATTTTGCCAAGTAAGACATGTTCCTGGATCAAAATATTTTGTTGATCCTGGAAAAACAGTTCTGTCCGAAAATGTAGTCCTGTCCCTAAATCTAACCCTACCCATAAGTTAACCCAAAAATCAGAGGGGAATGATTGGTGAATAACACTGATGTAGTAGCCCTGGTTGTAAGCCTACTTGTCCCTCAAATCTGATTGGTTGATTGGAATGTTGTTCCAGGATCAACAAAGATGTTGATTAAGGAACATGTTGCACTTGGTGAAATGATGTTCACATTATTGTTTAAAAAAAGTACATGTTTTTATTTTATTTTATTTTTTACATTTTGTATCTTTACTTTTTCAGGCCAGGAAATCTTAAAAAATTCCTGATAATTAATTTTATATTTTTAAATACTGTGAAACCCTGTTAATTGACAAAATGCAAGCAAACAACATGGAGGATATTTTTGCATTGATTAGCACAGAACAGAATGTAAAAATTAGAAGAAAAAGTAAAAAATGGAAACCGATAGTGGTCAGTCTGATTTCAAACTAGTTTGAAATTTATTTAGAATTTTGAATTTGAAATATTTATTTCGAACATGGAAAAGAAAGTATATAAAAATATAAAACAATGTTTAAAAACATAGGAGAAAACAACAACAAATGAGCAGCAAATATATATACTTCTTTCCTGTTGACATACTTCTATTACATGTGCGAAAAGGAGTAGGAAGAAGTAAAACTTATATACTCCTACCCCCTTAATTCTTACAGTCATTCAATTTACAAATTTTATATTATCATGTTGTTCTATACATCCATACACATATACATGTATACATCCATACACATATACATACATGTATACATACACACACACACACACACACACACATATATATATATATAATATATATACACATATATGGGCCATTCTACAGAATTGGTGCAAAGTCAGAGTTGGAAACATTTTTTTCCCACAAATTTTGCATGTATGCAAATTGTATAATATCCAAGGTACGCTTTTCTAGTAATTGTGCAGTTAATTCTCATATTGTATTTTCAGAAAATGCTGGAATATTTTCCTTCTCCCCAAATTTGTCACTACCGAAACACATTACTAAATAATTTATTAAGAAGGCTTATAATGACCTATTAAGATTTTGTTTACATCTACCTTATAAATACATATTTTTTCTATTTTTTAAAAATATTTTTACAGGTTAAATCAATAAAGATTATAATTTTAATAATATTTTAAGTGTAATTTATAAGATTTGTTGTATTTTGAACCCAATCTTTCTTTGTAGAAGGCATAAAGTTTATCGTACTGATTTCAAAGTTAAGGATTCATTAGTTTGAATATGCATTGAACCAAACACTATCATAACATCTTAGTTGATAATTGAATATACTTTATTTTTGACAAAACATCCCATGTTACGGACTGCACATTTTTGGTAGTGACAGTAATGTTTTGGTAGTATACACAATACTTAGTTTGCCATGCTGAATCAGACTGTCCACATTTTATGTTAATATAAATAAATAACTATGCACATATGCAGTCAGTACATATAGCAGACACACATCTGACAGTAAATATCTTATAAGAACACCTAGAGCTATTCTATACTTTGGGTCTTGAGGTGCAAGTGAGAAGAGGTATGCTCATAGATTTTTATTCCTAAAAAACAACAACTTACAATGTAGACTGTTTCAGAACCACTTTGTTTTATTTTCACATTTTCAAAATGTTGTTTATGAGTCATTCAGATAAATCTCCAGAACCACTGAAGTGTGTATGTGTGTGTGTGTATAAAACATTAATTTCAGAATAATTCTCTCTGTCTCTCTGTCGTAGTTTTTCTATTTTTTTTAGGCATGTTGGTGTTTTATTTCATTCTCCCTGTCAAGTTAATCATAGAAATTAACATTACTGACAACAACCTTACACCTAAGCTAGTATCATGGACTGGAACCTTAAGTAATTTTAACCTCATCACATTACAGAATTTTAACAGAATCTTGCATACTAAAACACTACTAAAAAAATTGTCACTACCAAAACAGTCACAACCGAAACATGTCTTGAAGTTTCAATTACTACAGCACATGGTTAGTAGTAATTATTTGCATAACTGTATTCATAATTAATTACTACTGTACAGGAGAAATTATTTGCATAACTGTACTAAAATGTAGTTTATTCCTCCCAAAAAAAAAAGGATTATGTGTTCCCTTTTGTCACTACCAAAACAATAATGTCACAACCGAAACTTCAAGACATGTTTCGGTTGTGACTGTTTTGGTAGTGACAATTTTAGATACTTTTGAGCCTAGCTCGAAGATGCTAAACGGGCCATGGTTAGCAATCACTGGTCAGAACAGTTGAACACATATAACAACTAAATTTTATGGAATAACATCCAAAAAAGTTTTCTCAATAGCAGAAAAAATGAGTTTGGTAGTGACATTCCTTAAAGTTACACACAGATTTTTAGACTTTAGAACACATTTACCTCAAAATGATGGGATCAATCTACTCACCATATAGCACATGAGAGAGAGGGACACAGGAATATTTCCTGATCAAAAATGTAGGGGTATGGTTAAAATCAGTCTCAGCCAATGGACTACAACATGTTTTGGTAGTGACATGAAAATGCAGGACACGTTTTTTTTAGATAAAGTTTCATGATTTAAAAAAAAAAAATAAAAAATATATATTTTTTAACTTCATTTTAAAAATAAAAGAAATTATTTTTATTTTTTAAAACAAGAATGGAAAAATTTGCAAAAAATATTTCAACATCATTTTCAAAGTTGAAATTTAGGGGTTAGGGTTTGGGACAGCCACCTCCTAATTGAAAGTAGCCCATAAATGATGATTTTATATATATAAAGCTTACTGATATCTTAAATATTATTGTGGGTTTCAATAGATAATTTAAAGGATCTTAGTAAACATCTAAGATTTTAATAATTAAATGCTTTTCAAATGTGTTTTTTTTGGATGAGGGACAGCAGTTTGCACCAATTCTGTAGAATGGCCCATATATACACACACATATATATATATATATATATATATATATATATATATATATATATATATATATATATATATATATATATATATATATATATATATATATATATATATATATATATATATGTAAGCAATAAGGTACGAGAGGCTGTGCTGTATCGTGAATAAGTAACGGCTGGAGGGCGTTGTTAGGCACGACGCGAAGCGGAGTGCCTGCAACCCCTTCAGCCGTTACTTATTCACGATACAGCACTTGCCTCGAGTACCTTATTGCTTTTATAAAACGGTTGCCACACAATAAAAATATTAAAGCCGAAAAATATGTATCTATGCAACTTTCATGAAGTAAAATCACTAAAAGCCTGCCTTCCGCTGGAAAAAATAGTCCCGGTGTTCCGGAAAATTCTGTTCCCCTGTTTCCCCTTCAACGCGCATGCGCAACAGCAAGACGAAAATCATGATCTCACGTCATTATTCCGCGCAAGCTCCTAGCCATATTGTGCAATTGTGCATCGCGGTGTTTTTACTTATTCTCCATCACAGTAATGTACATTTTACTCTGTTTGTTAGATAATCTGCAATTGCATACAGGTTTTAAAGCATAGAATGTATATTTTCAGATGTTTATGGCTCAATCGGATGTAGATAACGTTACACGTGCTAATTCTAGTTATACGTTCTTTTTATTATTATTTTTATTACTGCGTGTGTGTCGGTTTGCTGTAGACATAAATAAACTATATTGCACTGCACAAATAAGTAATCTGTGTTGTTATTCTCATTTACGTTATTTTATGATATTCGTCTACTTGAAGGCCCAGAAAAAGTGGTTCTGTATAGTACATTTTCAGTATTCATAACACACTGCAGTGATGCTGGTGATGTATTTAAGTGGCATCTTCATGTGTAAACACTGTCATCCATCGATCAGTCTCTTACACTGAACACACAGGGGGAACCGTTTTACCTGCTGGCCCAGAAAAAGTGGTTCCCCCACTGCAATATTACATTTTTAAGGAATTCATAACACACTGTAGTGATGCTGGTGATGTATTTAAGTGGCATCTTCATGTGTAAACACTGTCATCCATCGATCAGTCTCTTACACTGAACACACAGGGGGAACCGTTTTACCTGCTGGCCCAGAAAAAGTGGTTCCCCCACTGCAATATTACATTTTGAGGATTCATAACACACTGCAGTGATGCTGGTGATGTATTTAAGTGGCATCTTCATGTGTAAACACTGTCATCCATCGATCAGTCTCTTACACTGAACACACAGGGGGAACCGTTTTACCTGCTGGCCCAGAAAAAGTGGTTCCCCCCTCCCGTCTCCCACCCCCTTTCGTTCCCCCCTTTAGTATTTATAACACACTGCAGTTATGCTGGTGATGTCTTTAATTGTCATCATGTGTAAACACTGTCATCCATCGATCAGTCTCTTACACTGAGTGGATCCCACCATATTATATTCCCGCCAGATTTCTTTTTACCCATCCCCCACCTATGCACATTTGACTTTATAACACAAACGCGCACTTTTATTGATTCTCATTATTGCTTATCACAAATAACAAACATATGATTCATAATCTCTCGTGGTATGCACAGTGCACGGTACACGCATGCGCTACTGGTTATCGGCTTATAGCATAATAATAAAACAAGGATTTTATTTTAGTTCTTGCGTTTGAATGAGGAAGCATTTACCCAGATAGCAAAAAATATCGGCACGGCTTCTTTTTGCCGCCGGCCCCAAACTGTCGGCTATAGGTGCGCCCCGCTGGCGGAGAAGAAACGTTTGCCGCCGAATACGTCACTCCCATTTCTTGCGAGATGCCGCCGGCGAACAGCCGCCGGGCCGCCGACTTCATTCTCTCTGGCGGTTGCCGCCGTCTAAATGAACCGCGGCCGGCTGGCGGCAAGCCGCTTTGAAATCGACCAGCCGCATGTCATTGGCATGAGTGGAACTGACAGCATTTTAACTTTCACATTTAAAGCGATTATAATTATTATGTGAATTATATCAAATTTTTAGACCAAAGTCATTAGGGTTTATAACAGATTTGACTGAGTCTGATTCCATGATAAGGTTTAGGAAAATACATTTAAATTACGTTGAAACTCTGAAGCGATTCAGTGATAGGCCTATGTAAAATATATAGAATTATTTTATTCACTTAAGGTGACAATTCATTTCTTTGATTTATGCACAATTGAGATGCACAAATAGTCCAAAAAGAATTCCTTTTGTAAAACTTACTTGGCAATAAATATCTTTCTGATTCTGATTAGGTTTTAAAATAAATATTTCATTCATGGTATGAACAATTTAGCAGAATAAATGGATGAAGTTAGACTTTTCACCAATGCCTGAAATCAGTGAACAGTGAAAGACATCTGCAACTTGGCCAAAAGCTTGGGTATGCTTTAGATTTTTTTTTATTAATTTGCAACCATGGTAATATTTATAATAAACATGAAAATCCTTGTTTTGACCTGAAAGATAAAGTGAAATATTTAGAAATATTTTGTCTCTCTGTCACCCCAGGAAATTTCGTTTATTTCTTTCATTTTTTTACAAGGTCGATTTTTTTTTTTTTTTAACCTTTTACAGGTATAAGGGATTAATTTGCAATTGCGAGTTTTGCAATCTGTACAAATGTTTAAGAAAGTATTAAAGCACAAACAGAGAAGTACCTCCACCGGCCGAGAGGGGCAGTACCTAAAAAACGGAAGCAGATTTACCAACACAACAGTGGCCACTCGTCACACGATTTCAGTATTTGGAGACGATATCCTATCTAGTCATTGACTACGATCTTTAAAGTAAGTACATTTTTCCTTTTTGTGTAACGCAATATTATGTTCATTTTTTACATTTTTAGTTCATCTTTTTCAAATATGTTCTTGCCTTACTAGTCAAGCTAGTAAGTTAGCCTGTTTACAAAGTTTGCGTCATGTTTCTGACATAGCTAATGTTAGTTAGGCTAACGTTACTTAGTTTCTTCCTGGCGTTAGTTTTTTCTTTTCTTCTTTTAACTATATTTACGTATGTTTATGCAAGTGTGAGTACTACAGTATGTGGTTTAAGATAGTATTGGTCAGTCGAATAATTAACTAACTTACGTAACCAAATCCTGAAGGACAATTCTCCCGCCCACGTGGGAATGGTAACGTTAGCAACATCTTTACGACAAGAAAGACTGATCAGTATAACTTGTGTTGTTTTCTAACTAAACATAATGATGTTTTGTTTGATTCGACAACCATGCTGCTAGTCTAGTTTAACTTACAGTGTTAGCTAACACATGCTGCTTCGCCTTTTTTACTCACTGAATTCACGCATGTTCGACATGTTGAAATGTATCTAGCTACAGTAGATCGCCAAAGCTTTACATCTAGAAAGAAAGCTTTACATCTAGAAAGTTTAACTTTTGGTGTTTTCTTACAAAAATAACGAGGTATGTGTGTGTGTGTATATATATATATATATATATGTGTGTATATGTATATGATTGTGTTTTTCTGAACATGGTTTTCTGTTGATCCACTTGTGAAAATGACTCGTTTTTTGAAGGGGTGAGCATTTTAATGTTATTGATTTTGCCTGGAAATTAATAAAAAAGTATACTTTATGCAAAATGTTCTTCTATTTTAGATGGTTCACATTGTTCAGTTTATCAGCGAGGAGGATCTGCCATTTGCAGTGGTTCCGCAAGAGTGGCTCAGTGAGAGCATGTGCCATTGGCCCCCATTTAACCTCAGCAAAAAGACGAAGGCAACAATTTAGCCATCCTCTGCACACCTCCACACAGCACCTGGGAGAAACATTATTTTAAGTTCATGAAGGGAGCAGGTAAATGGGTCTGACTTGTGTATTTGATTTTCCTGTATTTCATCTGTGTAATTTATTTTCTGTTTATTGTGGATAACTGACTCTTTCATTCATTATTCCCTACTCTAGAATCTTGTAAGTCTCAAGAAAAAAAACTCTAGAAAGATGCATCGATTCCAGAAAACCAGGAAAATGCTGAACTGGTATGTAAAATCTATTGCTGTGATGCTGGATTTGTGATCCTGCCACTAAACTATACCATTTGTTAGATTTTCAAATTTCTGTTTCCTCTTTCTCGCAACCAGGTTTCTCCCCAGTAATCCAGACTAGGGCTGGGCGATATGGAGCAAAAAATATATCTCGATATATTTTGCTATATCTCGATATTTGATATATATCTCGATATCTTTACAGGAAAATGGATGTGATTACAACTCAAAATATAGGCCTACAATCAATAGAAAATTAATTTTCCATAACAGAATGTAACCAAATGAGAAAAATTAAACACAGGGCCTGAATTTCGTCATCATTATTAATCACGTGATTCATATACAGAAACTGAATAAAGTAATCAAATGGAAAATAACACTGAGTAGTATTTTAGTCCTGAATAAATTAAATACATAGGTTATTAATCCTGATTCCTTTAACTTAAAGCTATCTTTTGTTGTATTGACAACAAAATGAATGACACACATATGGCTGCCGTCACTTTAAGAGCTAGTGCACGGATCCTGTGTTCATTATACTGGCATGTGTTTTATGCTTATTAAAGACAAAACCGACTATGTTTAGAGTATACTCACGACGACCGAAATTGACAATTTTGCGTGTTAAAGCAATATAATCCGCGAAAAATAACTTTTGTTACTGGCCAGCTGTTCTTAAGGCGGATTTTCTATGAATGTGCGCATAGAAAATAATCTCTCAGAGCGCGCGAGCACTGATTCGTTTAAAATCGCTTGAATGTTTAAACTGGTAAGACTTAAAAAGACGTGCAAATGGTAAACTTCAGTCACGATGCACTGCTGGCCCGATTGTGCGAGTGAATATCCATCATGTCCCGACTCCTAAACGCGAGTGTGTGTTATCGCCGCAGCTCTTGATGCTTGCCTTGCACAACACATTATGAGAGACGAGAAAGAAGCGGCACCGCTGAACACTCACGCTGTTTGTGAAATTGCGTCTGGCAGATAGTTGTTAAAAGAATGCTTTTATTTTATTATCTGTGTGGATTACGATTGCGGGAATTTCCCGCATTATAAAAGGGAGACCTGCGGGAATGATTAGAATTATGCGCAATACCCGCGCCGAAATTCGAGCCCTGCAATAGTTTAAAACAAGACGTTTGTAGTAGCCTTCTGATTACTGGAGTCCATTAATCGAACTTCCATGCCTCTTATATAGTAATTATATATTGTAGTATGTAGGCTACCAATTTACTAATGCAATTAATGCTCACACTCGGTTTCTCTCGTGCTCTGTCGCTCGCGCGCAGACACACTCGGAGTTCTGTAGCCTCCGGGCTGGTTGCGGATGAGACAATTGTTGAATGAGACAACACGCGAGGTGAGGGGGAACAAAAGCAAGGAGGCGGGGGCGAGCACAGCACAGAGAAGGCAAACAAGCAAAGTGGCGAAATCAGGACCATATCGTGTTTAAAAAATATCTCGATATATTTTAAATATCGAGATATCGCCCACCCCTAATCCAGACTCCACTTCACAGAGCCAAGAGTTTGAGTACAAGTAAGTGATGTTATTTGTGAAGTTTTTTTGTCTTGGAAACTATTGCTTCTATTTGAAGTCGGCATGAACCGGAAGTTACAAACGACTTTTCTCCAGTGTTGTGACGTATTTAAAAGTGAAACGGTATATTGAACGAAGGGCAGGGTTTTACTCTAGCGCTCCTCTTCTCCATCTCTGCTCATAGCACGGTTTGAGGGGAGTTGCCACGCCCTCGCGCCATAGCACATGACCGAAAGAGAAGAGAAGTCGTTTCGAGGGGGGAGGGAAGGGTAACGTATTTGATTAAAGATTATAAGGCTACATGAAATTTAAAAGAATAATGAAGTGCACAGATAAATCATTTATAATAAACACTACAATATTACATATAAAAATACGAATTGTAAAATCTTACTTCAAGAGCAGGTGAAGCAAGTTCAACAAACAATGTTGAAGACGTTTGCTTGCACTGAGCAATTAGGTACAACTTGCAAACAGCACCTGTGGTTGTAGGTTTAATTCCCACTGGGGCTACCTGTACATGTAGTAGACCTAGATATAAAGTAAAATTTAAGATTGTATACTGCATATATTACAGTCTGAATCCTTAGCCTTTCACATTTTTTATTTATGAGAAGCTTCAGAGAAATGTAATTTGTAACACTTTTTTGGATTTTCAGCTTGGTGTAGGGGATAAAGCATGTTTTAGAGACATGTTCCTGAAGACCATTGTTCAAAGTAAGTTGGATATTTTTTTTAGATTTAAGTAGATGTGTATGTCCTATTGTCCTCATGCAATTCAAATTAAATGACAGATCTGTATTTTCTATATTGGCCATCCGGAAGGACCCGGCAACCCAGGATGCACTGATGAGGCGGTCCAGGTTAACGTTACGCGTTACCTGAAAGGAGCATCTGACCGTGAAGGCAGAAAAAGGCGCCGCACAGCTGAGAGGGACCCACAGCCGACCACTTAAAACTAGACTGACTACTGACAACCCAGAATCACTGACAACTGGAATCCTTTCTTTATCTTGCAGTCAGTAGAATCAAGACCCCTAAAGAAGTCAGAAGTGTCAGACTACACTCACTCACTGTGGAAATTACTTTCTTTTTTTTGTTTTCAAATAAAGCTTGTAAATCCTTGTGCCACAGGTCAGCATTGCCGTTATAATGGCCTATTCTACTCCAGAGCTTTACTATAAATTACTACCACTTATCATATTGTTAGAAATGGTTTGTAAATGTAGTTATACTTTTATTTATTTGGTATCTTGCACATTATTTGGTATCAAATATCCTCTTTACTTGTCATAATGTTTACTGGTAATTTTTTACCCTAGAGCTGTCCTTTTTATATGAACACTTATTGTAAGTGTTGTAATTTGCTTGTAAGGCTGTTTAACCAAAATTGAATTGGAAACCTGCATGTTAGTATATTGATTTATTTATTTTTCTGTTATGTTTCAGTGATCTGAAACATCTTGTTTAAATGACAGTTACTGTATTTTGAAATGTAGAATAAAAATGCCAATTGTAAATTTGTCTGGTTTGAGCAATCATTATTCTTGATAAACTGCATGCTATAAATAAATAAATAAAAAATATATATATAGCCAGAATAAGCGGCGGCAGAGCGCTCGAAAATAGCGTTTGCCTCCGGCGGGCCGCGGAAGGACGGCCTTCAATATAAAGGCGGCGGAACGGCGGTTGGCCCGCGGGCCGGCCGCTTAACGAAGGTGGTAGGAAGGCGGCTGCCGCTTTTAAAAGGCGGCTGCCGCCGGCGGTGCGCCGTCCAACGTGTTTGCGATGTCGCCATTCTGACGCTTCTTCTGCCGCCGGAGAACCGACGGTGGTCCGCCGACTCATTGCTATCTGGGTATGAGGTAAGTTTTGCTGTGTGATTTTTTTTTTTGGTGCTGTATTTAGTATATTAAATACTATGATGCATTTTTTTGTCATGATTAATAACATTACTGCCATTATTTTATAGTAAATCATAGTGATTGTTTCCTACTACTTATTATAGTGATAATTATAGTGATTGTTTCCTTTACTTATTATTCCGATTGTGTAGCTAATTTAAATAGTTCTACATTACAAGAAGTCTAAACACTTTAAGTAAGATTCAATTTAGACCTTTTTTATTTTCAGAATGGATCCTACACAATACAAAGAAATAATAAACTACAAAAGTAGTGGAGAATACCCCGAGAATTTAATGAAAGCAGAAAAATATGTCATTCGGCGACGTGCTCATCACTATGTTGTCCAGGGTAAGACTGTAACTTACAGTTATTTATATTTTGCATGTATCCGACAATATTTGGCATTGCTATTAGCATAAAAAACATAAATGTTAGCGCTGCAGGTGTCCAGTTTTCACTGCAGCCAGAGGCGTCATTCCCCATTCAAACCTATAGGGCGCTTGTGCCTGTGCTAGAGACAGACGCGCTCGTCATATAACTGTTCAGTGTTTTCAAACATATGCCTAGTTTATCTTATGGGTCAGTCACGTTTTAGAATTTCAAAACAGTAAAAAAATAAAAATGAAAGGACAAATGAAATATAGCATTTTTTGTGTAAATCTATGTGTATATTTTTTGTTTTTATTAGTGCCCTTTATAAAAAATAGAAGAAGAAATTAGTCAAAAATGCCTTGAAGTTATATACATATATATATATATATGTATATCATACTAGCTCTCCATTATTTTCATGAACCATGTAAACAAACAAAGTATCTATTTTTATTTCTTTTAAAATTCAATGTTTTACCATATGACATATTTTGTTTTACCGTATGACATAGTACAATTTCAATGTTTCATTGCATTTTTAGTGTAATAAATTGATGTAGGCCAATTCAAAATGATTTCAAAGAAACACAAGGCATCTCAAGTGAACCTTTTATTAACAGTAGAATATATTTACCAACACATGAACATTTCTTTTAATCAACTCAACTCTCTTTCAATACAAGGAACACATAGGACGTGCTATATGTAATACATGACAATATAAGTCAGATTTACAACAGTGAGATAACTTGTGAAAAAATCAGTTTTTAACATTTAGTTGAGCCTCCACTGTTCCTTCCTCTTTGCATGTGCAGCTACTGTCAACTCTTTGACGGCACGATAATAATCACCCTGTCCAGCTTGTTTCCTCTGCCGTTGCCTGTGTGTATATGTACATTTATTGATATTTATTCATAATACAAATACACATACACAAACATACATTTATATATACAGTATGTATATTTACACACACACGCATACACACATGCACACACATGCACACACACACACACACACACACGCACACACACGTGAATAATATATCTATATGAAGCCACTTTCCAGAAACATTGTGATGCTGACTTCAACTCAGGCCTATAGATAAGATACTATAGATACTGCCTACTGACAAAACTGGCACATCCTGACATTACTGACATCATATACTCTCACAGTTATACCTTTCCCTCCTCTTGGCTAGGTTCTCCTCTCTAGCTGCAGGATCTGCCCTTAGCTTTGCACGGAAACGTCCACCCCTCTCCTTACTAGAAAGAGGCATCTGTAATTATGTGAAAAAATGCTTAAAATAGGCAGAAATATATTATATATGTAATATTAATTCATAGTAGTTGTACAAACTATATATGTGATATAACAATTAAGAAATAACTAAATAATTCAGTTAAATGCTCTGTGTCATATGGTATAACAAGTCATACGGTAAAATCGTTTGTCTGTATGACATTTTTTGTTTGCCCTTATGACAGTTTTATGCTTTGTCTTTTATAACAGACAGTTGCTTGGCCACCTCCTTCCACCTTTACCCTTGACCTTGACTTTAAACTTTATATTTCACCTGTAAATCAATATTTGTTCAAATTTTAAATGTATTAAACCCTTTTTTGACGTTTGACCATATGACACCCAAATCTGTGACACATGGTAACACACTTGGAAAAGGTGAAATTACCTCAAATGTAGGAGCAAAATCTTAAACTTACCTTCAACTTGGCTGGTCTTCAGGGGTCCTCTGAGTGATGTCATCAAATGTCACATGACTTAAGTCATTAATATTCAGTTCCAAAATGGCTTCTAAACTTTGTTTTACCGTATGACATAGGGAAAATGTGTCTTTGCGGAACAATTTGTTTTAGATACTAATGACATTTCTTAAAGGTGTATCTTATTATCCTTATCTTAAGACTTGAAAAAATATGCCAAATAATTTTTTTTATCATTTTTAAACATTTTTTATAATTTTAAATGCAATTGTCTTAAATAACTTTAAGTGAATTCCGTTTGACCGCATGACATTTGACCACATTAATAGTCTAAAAGTTACCTATTTTTGAAATTTTCACACAATTATGAACAGTGAGGAGGACAAATGATGTGAGATTAAAACATATATATCATTTTAAACCTATTTTATATAAATATATAATATTTATTGCTCCTGGAAGTGCAAATCAGTGCGGCACGTCACTGACCCTTATGTTTCTGTCTGACATTTAAATACAGATAAGTACTTTTATGCTTGTTAAGGAGACTAAAAAAATTTGTTCAAAAGTCACGTAACACAGTCTCATAAATGTAAATAATGTGGCTGAAGGACACATGAGATTACAAGAGAATTTGTTAATATTACCCTCAGGTGCTCTTCGGTCACTTTTGACCGAAACATTTTCTGTTTTGAAACTGTAAAAATCACAGCTTCTTCGGAATGTTACGAAACTTGGTGACTTATGTCATAGGTATGTGAACACATAAAATTGACAAAAAACACAAAACAATCTACAAATGCAGATGCAGGAAAAAAGTGCTCGACAATGAAGGGCAAAACATGAGTGCAAAACATACACATTCACCCACCCACACACACATACAAACACACTTTTTATACACATACACATACACACCAATGAATTGTGACCGATCATAGGAAATTAATGGGAAATTCACAAACAACTTCTCTACAAATCGGCCACAATGCAGAAAAAAAACACATCAATAGTGAAAAACATAACATATTTATTTAATATATATAGATATGATATAATAAGTATTACAATATATTAAGTGGAGCATCATCGCATAAATTGTGGATTCATTTTTAATTTGTAAAAACTGTTAAAAATATTTTGTACTAAAGACAATTTTTAATTTTTAGAATGTGGTGGAAATGACAACTAACTAACGTAAATGTATAGAAAAGTTAGTTTTTTAGGAGCATGCATACACACGCTACCCAAACACACATGCACATACACACACACGCACACTAAAACACACAAACTATTTTGAGTATTACAAACATTCTTTTCACATAGAGAAACTTGATCCTACCCTGAACTGCATCTAATATCCATTTGACACACACACACACGCACACACGCACACACACACACACACACACACACACACACACACACACACACACACACACACACACACACACACACACACACACACACACACACACACACACACACACACACACACACACACACACACACACACACACACACACACACACACACACACACACACTCAATAATCTGATATGATTACAATATTACAGAGAAAACTAGAGTAAAGTTTTATTCTAAGAACAGTTATTTTTATTTTGGGGTTAGTTGATACTTCGAGGTAAGTTTTTTTCAACATGAAACACAAATAGTTCTGTTGTTAGGGAAAAGAAAGGTGACCTCTCAAAAATACTAAGTGCATGACATCCATGATTTTTTTAAATTTTTTTTTTATAGATGGAGTACTGTTTTATATCCGCCATAAGGGCACAGAAAAACAGGTGAAAGTAAAGGTGGTCAGAGGTGCTGCAGAAGCAGACAGCATTTTTAAAGAATTCCATGCCAGTGAGGCAGGTGCACTGTAAAAAAAAAAAGTTTTTTCACAGAAATATACTGTTTTATTTTACGGATATTTTCTGTTTTTTTAACATTACGTGTAAATGTCATTAAAATACAGAAAAAAACTTTTATTAAAAACATTAACCATAAAATAAAAGTAATAATCTGTAAATTCATATAAGGAGAAATTATAGTTTTTTTACAGGATTATTCTTTTGTTTAATTGGCTTGAATGTTAAATTACATTAAATTGTATGTAAAAGGACAAAAAAAATCGCTTATTTAAAATTAAGACAACTATGTGTTTTTTTACTGTGAAACCTTACATTTAAGGTAAATACATGTAAAAAAACAATCGTAAAAAAACGGTAAAAAGTCTGGCAGCAAAGTTGCCAAACACTTACCGTCAAATTACAGTAAAAAACTTTAAGTTATTCTACGGAATAATTCTGTTTTTTAAAATACAGATATTTACTGTAAACATTTTCTGTATTTTTACAGTTCCACTACTGTAGAATGAAAAGAAAATCTCATTAAAAAAATGTCTGTAGAACATTAAACAAATGAATAAATCTGCATATAAACTGGAAATTATTGCAGGAATACCTTACAATTATAAAATTAAAGAAGTCTTCTGTTTTTACACAGTATTCTTTGGTAAATTCATAACATTATCAATTACATCCACAAGAACTCCCCGTCAAAGTACAGATTTTTAGATGTAAAACACGTACTTTTCACATTAATGTATAGGTTTACTTTGAATAAACTTACTTTTATAGTAATTAAACGCAACTATCCAATATATCTACATACTTTTAATTCAAGGAGTTCACTTTATATAAACATTGTTTTATAGTAAATAAAAGCAACTATCCAATATATCTACATTACTTTACCATTAATGTATAGGGTTAGGGTTAGGTTAGCACCTCACACCTATCAAATACAGGGTAAATGTAAAACTTCCAAGTCCCCTGCCACCAATGCAGATATTTTTCAGAAGCAAAGATAAACTTTGCTGGCCACATCAGCTTAAGATTCAACAAGTGCAGATACAAGAGTGATAGATAAAAATATATACATAAAATAAAAATAAAAAAACAGCTATGTAGGCTATACCTTTCATGCAGATATGCTGTAAATAAAAATTGAACATAATAATTACTGTGTGTTATACTACAGAAACAGATCTAAAAATATTGCCTTGAAAGATGGATGAATACAGTAGGAGATATTGTTGCACAGTGTAACTAAATATACAGTTATTGTACATGAAATAATTGAGCTTAAGTTTAATATAAAATTAAATCAAGAATAGTCAGTGATTGTTTATGCATCCTATATCCAGTGTTTCTACTGTCAGGTACCACTGACTCAGTGTTTACAATTCTGAAGTGTTCTGTAACAATTTCATAAGTGGCAGAGAAAAAATTGAGTGGCAACATTTTCAGACCCCACCCCGTGCACTGTAGCTGCTGCTGTCTGGTGCTGCAGCCTCAAGTCTCGGATCATCATGCTTTGGGACAGTTGCAGCAAAGTTGACCAGGCTCAAAGACAACCAGGCTCACAAATGCTGGACACTAACCGCCTGTCTGCCTGTTGGTGTGAAAGGCTGAATCTTGTGTGCTGATATGTCCTCTTTTGGCTTGGCTTTTAAGGGTGACATTGTCCTTTTTGTCTGTTTGAAATGCTGCCCTGACAGTGATTTTCTGACCATATACTATATTGACACGTATCTCATATGCTTATTTGAGAAGAAAATATGTGATTCAATTTAAAAGTAAAGGCTGTAAATCCACTTTTAAAACGTTGAAGCATTAAGACACAAAGTCAATCTATATTCAACAAAATTCAAGGCTCTCACTGCAGTGAAATCATTAGGCCACTCCACAATTTTCTCGGTTGATGGGAACAAACCGCCACACTATGAATAAAGCTTTACAATGGGGTGCTATATATTTTTAATTTACAATAGGTGAGCAATGTGTGAAAGACAAGGAATTTATTCTGGGGCTCGAGTTCAACAAAGGCTCTTGTAGCATAAACTTGAGCTTTGGTGAACTGGGGGTAAAGGAATTGAAGACATTAAAATGGTTGAAACATTACACAACGTGTAAACAAACATCCTAATTGTTTTTCTCTGTGCTTTAGATATCAAGAAAGTGCGCGCAGATTCAAATAATTGAATGTTGTACAATCATTGGACGAATCATACGCCAGAGGCAATCTCGACCAATGATATTGTTTGACTTTGGGAGGGGGATACGTAATAACTTCGCGCGAAGCAGTAGAGAGCCTGGATAAAGTATGGAACATTTCCACGATATCGGCATTCAGCTTTCACTAAAGGTAGATTAATATACCCAGCCGGCACATGACCGACCTTCAACGTTGAAATATGATTGAAATAATGCCAGTCGTTGAAACAACGTTTAATGCTAAATGGTTGAAAAAGGTTAACAAAAACACTTTCTAAATCAACGTATAATTTTTTACAAGATCTGTACGTTGAAACAACGTAATGTTTTCAACAACATACATAAATATCTGCCTTTTAACATATTATTATGATAATTCATTAGCATTTAATGATTTTTCTGATTTTCATAACAGTTCTTCAATGTATATGTTAAAATATAAGTATTATCATTAACAATAATAGTTTCACCCTCAACAGAGCAGTGCAGCAGAAACCTTTTGCTTTATGTGATTTTGTGTGAATTTACAATTTTGTCTGCTTGCCTAACAGTTTACATTGCATTATTACATATTCATACACTGTCATGTAATTTGACCAATTAATTAAATAATAATACAGACTGCAACTCGCGCAAACTATTCCTATTGTCATTGGTTGTTTCTCCGTTTTACTTTGAGCATGATTGGTTAATCTGTCTGTCTTCCAGGAAACTGTCCAATGAGAATGTGCGCAGCTCTGCGCGCCTATTTTAAGTTTGAAAATACGTCCGTTACTCTCGGTTGATGGTGTGAGCAGCTGCTGTTTGCGTTGTTGATTACTCGGTCAGACCTGGATTATTTTATATCTACCTGTTGAATTCTTAAATTCTGAGCGAATTTTAGTTGCTATGCAATGAAGAACAAAAGCTGGAATATGAACAGAGGAAGGGGTCGTAGCCTACGTGGTCTGTTGGCGATATCAGGTAAGAAAACATTTTTCAGTCCTTAACAGTCTAACGTTTAGGGACACGGGTAACGTTAGCAGCTAATTTACCTGTCATAGGCTTACTGCAACCTCATAAGATAAATAAGTTATTGTGTGTCTTCTTCTTCTTCTTCTTCTTCTTCTACAAATGTTGTCCAAAAATACATTGCCTGCTTTGTTTGTGTAGGTGACTGAACCATGGGAGTTGGTAGGCATGGACTTAATTGGCAAGTTGTCAATGACTTCAAGTGGGAATCAGTACATTTGCGTACTTATAGACTACTTTACAAAGTGGGTGGAGGCTTATCCACTTGCCTCCAAAACAGCTGAGGAGGTTACAACGTGCGTTGTAAAAATGTTTTATCGTTTCGGGGCGCCGAAAAGAATACTCACAGACCAAGGCAGGGAGTTTGTGAATCAGGTTTGTATTTGCATTTGCATAATATATATTTATAAAACGGTTAGTTCCAATCCTTGATTCTGATTGGTCAATAGCTGTGCTTTATTCACGATAAAACACGGCTATGACCGCTTCACCCAACGGTTCTATGTATCACTACACAACACCCCTAGCAACCACTCTTAGCAACTTAAACAGATGTTTCATCTCATTGATATTGTTCATTTAAAGCTAGAGCAGAGCATTGTGAGAGATCGAGTAAGCGAGTGTACCTGCATTTACAGTAGACGTAGCATTTTCCTTCAGGTCAGTCCTATATTCATAATAAAAAAATGCGTTTGAATGTCCGCTGCATATTTTGTCCTTTTAACCGTCATGGGGTTTTCCGTGCATAACGTTAGTCATCTGTCAGTTGCGTCTGTCTTCTCCGTGATCACAAGTTCGAGTCCTTTCAAAAGCCTTCTCTACAGACTCACTCACTCACTCACTCATAAAGACAGTCTTTGCCGCCATCTATTGGCGAAATAATATATGTAACTTCTGTTGCTGTTCACGTTCCGGGACTATTTTTTCCAGCGGAAGGCAGGCTTTTAGTGATTTTACTTCATGAAAGTTGCATAGATACATATTTTTCGGCTTTAATATTTTTATTGTGTGGCAACCGTTTTATAAAAGCAATAAGGTACTCGAGGCAAGTGCTGTATCGTGAATAAGTAACGGCTGAAGGGGTTGCAGGCACTCCGCTTCGCGTCGTGCCTAACAACGCCCTCCAGCCGTTACTTATTCACGATACAGCACAGCCTCTCGTACCTTATTGCTTACATATATACACATACACATATACGTACATACATACACATGCATACCCAAATACACTTCATTGTGACCACTGACAATTTATTTCTCTAACCTCAATTATGTACTTATTCAAGAAGCAAAAAAATACAACCAAAAATAACAAAGCAAACAAACAAAGAAAACCAACACAAACAATGGAGCACTCCTACTTTCACTACAGTGCTTCTTGATACCTCTTGAAAATAATTTCTTTCTTTAACTCCGCAAATGGATAAACATAATCTTTTCCTTGTTGTTCTAAATCTATTATTTTTCAAATTTCCCCTTCCTCTTAAATTGTACCCTCCCTCCCTCTCATAAAACATCTTTTGTATATTCCCAGGCAATAGGCTATTTCTTGCTTTGAACATGAATACTGCAATTTGGTATTCGATTAGATCTTGAATTTTTAGCAATTTAGACTGCAAAAATAATGAATTTGTGTGATCCCGAAATCCAACGTTGTGAATGATTCTCATGGCTCTTTTTTGCATTAAAACTAGTGGATGTAGTGAATGTAGATAAGTGCTTCCCCAAACCTCTACACAATAATTCAAATAAGGTAACAATAGTGAACAGTACAAAATGCGAAGTGATTTAAGCTCCAGTATGTGCTTAGCTCTTGCTAGGACTGCAATACTTTTGGACAGTTTGGTTTTGATGTATTTAATGTGAGGCTTCCAGCAATTCTTCTCATCTATGATCACTCCAAGGAATTTATTTTCATGTACTCTTTCTATGTTAACACCCTCTATCTGTATCCGTGCTTGATTTGACTTACAGTTTCCGAATACCATGAATGTAGTTTTACTCAAATTTATTGATAACCTATTTATGTCAAACCATTGTTTTATTTTCTTGAATTCTGAAGTGATTAATTCCAAGAGTTGCTGTAAGCTGTCCCCTAAACCAAATATGTTTGTATCATCTGCAAATACTACAAAATTCAATACTTCAGATACTTTACAAATATCATTGATGTATAATAAAAACTATTTTATTAAAGCATCTGCAACTATTACAATCATCAGTGTTAGGATTTGGGACCATTTGTCGCAAACTGTTCACACATTTCAAACCTTAAAGGTCCCATGACATGAGATTTTCACTTTCTGAGGAGTTCCCCTAGCCTGTATATGGTCCCCCGGTGTCTAGAAATTCCAATCGGTGTAAACCGAGCTTTGGCTATCTTTCTCTGCCTTTGAGAAAATGAAAGCTCAGGCGGGCTGATCTTGAATCTCCTCCGTATGACGTCATACGGAGGAAAGGTAACCTCCCCTTTCTCTGCTTTGCCCGCCCAGAGAATTTGGCTCGCCCATGAGAAAATGAGCTAGGAAGTACGAACGCGCGAGCGCGATTTGAGTTTTTCCTCGAGAGATATCATGCCTTGCAAACGAGCGAAGCATGGCAGTTGATCAGTGTTCGGATGTACAAATGAACACAAAAGTATTTTTTAGTTCCTTCATCCGAGCCTCTGAAGAAACAATGGGTTAATTTTATTTTCTCTGGAAATGCGCCGACACAACTTCCCAAAGTTTTGTATGGTCCAAACATTTCACCGACGACTGTTTCCTCAACTTGGGCCAATACAGAGCTGGCCTCGATGAACGTCTGAAAATAAATCGATCGAGCTACCAAGCAACAATTTCTGATGTGTAGCCTAATTGTTCAAGTTCAGACAGGTAATCTTTCTTTCAAAATCGTTCAATACTGTTTCATGCATCAGTAAGTCAAGCCAGTGACTAAAATATCAACTTCACATCATTTCTTTTAGTAGGATGAAAATAATCTTATTTAAATTGTGAACAAATTATATACAGAAAGCGATCAAAGAACAATCTTTCCACACAGATGCGAGTTTATCTGGACAACTCGTTATGAAATCAATGACGCACGTTACAGTGCACAACGAAGCTCTTACTGTATGTACATCGTGTTTGCATTGGTGAAAGCATTAGAGAGAGTGCAGAAACTGCGTTGCAATGATAAGATCTTCTTTCTCGCGATCAACAGACTGTCATCTGCTCAATGCTCATCACGGCAACATTTTATGTGATGGGAATAGATCTAAATACTTTAAAAACTTCTCACGATTCATTCATCTCGACAGCTGAAATCGTAAAAACGTATAATAGCTGTAGTAAAAGTATTTGAGAGTTTCACATGTAATACGTAGCTATTTCATATGCAAGCATGTCAGCCAATCACAGCAGTGGCCGGTTACACTGAATCCCACAGCAGACACGCCCCTTCAAACAGAGCGTTCAAATCAGAGGCTAAAATCAGGCTAGGAAAAATGCCTTTTATTTCTAAATTATGACTATTTTTGATCTAAAAAACATACTAACATTATAAGGGCAACCCAGGAAACATTATAAAATAATAAAATAACCCCATGTCATGGGACCTTTAAAGTGTGACATGCTTGCTATAAAGTCTTGTAGTGTGTACTTGGCTCATTCTGTGTTCAAGCCACAAGTAATTGTAAACATCATTCTTTGCAAGCTTCCATATTGGCCATAAATCTACCTGTAGACCCCAGATATATTCTTTACTGCCCTGTCAGAGACGAGAGGTGCATGAGAAGGAAACCAAAGCCCTTGGTGCTGGCTGTAGCCTGTGGGCTGTAGGAACTTCAGCCCAGGGTGACACAGGGAGTCAAAAGGTGAACGATAGGAGATGCACAATGTGTGAGGCAGATTTCAAGATCAACAACACTCCACGAGACCCTTAAGAAATACCTGAGCATAAGACTGTACTTTGCCTATCAGCCATGTTTATCTTCACAGCATATGGGTTGCATAAATCTGATTTCGGCATCCTGCTCTGACAGCTCAAGTGTTTGTACAAAGCAGTGCTGCAAATGATAACGGACAGATGGGGGGATTTTTTTCACTTATGTAAAAATGTCACATTATTCTTTTTTCCTGTTGCATTTTTTATGCAATTACTTAGATTAATAAAACAAGATTGACAATTGAAAAATGTATATAAATTCTGGCAGTGAGAATGGAGGTATAAATAAATTTAAATGCACCAAGGTGTGCCTCACCACCTGAATGAATTAGCAGCGGTTAGCCATGGAAAAGAACCATAATTGTAACGTGTGAGAAGTGAAATTCATCTCATTATTATGGAAATTTTTTAATCTAAATTAGCAGAGTTCAACCGAACATGTTCTCTCGGCTCCCCACCCTCACTTGTTTAGGTTCTTCAACACGTTGCATCTCTTTCTTTTATTATCCCCCCCCCCCCCCCCCCCTCTCTCTCTCTCTCTCTCTCTCTCTCTCTCACGCTCCTTTTCTGATTTCCCTACAGGAAACCTGGCCTGGCAGCCTTGGCCTTCTTAAAAGCATCATTTCTTTGGAGAGGTATCCTTCTGTGTTGACCTCTGAGATATCTGGCTGACTGCCATTTCCTCTCAACGAGCTCATCAATCCATCTCGGCTCTTGAACAGCCTTGATTTTATTGTCTTATGCAACCCACTGTCATCCATTCATGACAGTGCCCGCCCACCCCCCTCCTAAAAAACAGAGGTTATACAATGTACCAGGAGTTGGTATTTATTACAGAACTAATAAACTTATACTTTTTGATTTTTGTTAATTGAAAGTCACATTAAAACTTAATTGGGAATATTTTATCATGCTTTTGTTATTGCTACTTTTCGAATGCATTTTATATACAGACTTGTTTAAATTTATGCATAAAATGCATTTGAGAAAATTAGCAAAACTAAACGAAGACATAGCAAAAAGTCTATCAATCTAGCAAAAAGTCTATCAATATATCAATCTTCTTTTTAATAAAGAAAAGAAAATGAATGAATGCACCTTTAATCTTCATGCACTGGTTGCTGTCATGCACAATGCCAGCAAGGGAAGATGAAAATTAATGTAATTCTTTTGACAAAAACAACAAAAACACTGTGTCCATATAATTTCCATCTGCAGTCATCATTCTTGACTCGGAAAACAATAACATTACCCAAATAGCATTCTGGTAGTATTTTTATCTGGACCAATAATTCCAGCAGCCGTCATTTATAAACAGAGAGCCCTCTAGCTGTTGCGTTGGGTTATCTGGATTCCATGCGATCATCAACAGTGATTTTCATCACTTATGAGCGGGATTGTCATACGTATGAATAAATGCATGTGTTTAGACTTCACCTCTTCTTCTCAAGGAAACGCATTAACTAGGCCATAGCTGATCAATAAACAGCCTCCCCTGCCGCCAATTACTTCATTATAGAGTTTAGAAATAGAGTTTCAAGGCACGTCTTGAAGTTCCTGATTATATATAGACAATTTAAATGTCAGTCATGCCTTCAAAGCCATGCAAAGCCATTACCCACATCTCATATACTGTGTGTCTGTATAGAAGCCTGTGCATATTTAGTCACAGAACACGTGACGCATGACCTTTTTCAACTGAACTTCACTTTCAGATGAATTGATTTCCTTTATTTTTTAGGTCTGCCATTAGATACAAGGTTATTGAACTGGGAGGGCTTATCTCTATGATATATGACCCCTCTTTGTAAAGTATACACACACAAAGAGTGCTGCTTACCTTGCAGAAGATGAAAAAACGGTCTGCTTCACACACACACACACACACACACACACACACACACACACACACACACACACACACACACACACACACACACACACACACACACACACACACACACACACACACACACACACGTTCACACCACTCAATCCCCTGCCAGACTGAGACCCAGACAAGAGTGCTTGCTTTAGCATTCCTTCAAAAAAAAAAATGTCTTCAGACCGTCTAAGGAATCCCTGTTGTGTTTTGTCTCGGCATGGGGTCGAGACCACAAAGAATAATTGTGTTTGTACCTCAGCGTGCATGGCTGAAAGTCTCAGCCCATCCATATGAAAGACAGCTTGGATTTGTATACCGAGCGACAGCGTGACTCTGCACCAACTTAGCAAAACAAATGCCATGTTTTAATGGAAGGGAAATGGGCAATATGAGTTGAAACAAATGTCAGGGAACGCTCTCGGCAGGAACTTCTGGTCGGAAAACATGTTTGGGAATTATTCATTGCGTATCTAATCTCTTCTGCCCATATCAAACGAGTCTTTTTTTAGAATATTTTGTTATCAACATGTTGGCAACAGATGTATGTCAAAAGCGTTGCAGCCCACAGGAACTCCAAATGTCACATTAGTCTATATCGTATCTGGGGAGCGCAGCTGTAAACCTGTGGAATATCCCAATAGGTTTCACTAAAGGCTGGCCATATATTCACTCTGACAGAGCTTCATCTAACTCCTCCTATCCATATGGAAAACATGGGTTGAGCTGGAACAGCTGATGTTGAGGAACGATTAGGGTTCAGTGCAAGTTAGGCTCCATCGAGCATTTTTGACATGATGTTGTTTAGCACAGAAAATAATTTTAACATACTTCAGTAAAAAAAAAAAAAAAAGTGTTATAGTAACTTACAAAAATAAAATTAAGGACATTAAGGCTTGTTCACACCAGCGATGATAACTATAATAATAAAGATATAGTTTTATCGTTTTTGTAAAAAAATAGTAAAGTCCACATCACAACAATGACAACGGTACAGAGTTTTTTCAGTTTAATTTTTTTTCAGTTGATAATCGATAAAAACATTGACAGCTCGAGCATTTTAAAGCTGCAGACGACAGCACTGCAGCGTGTGCTTATAATAAACCAAATGATATTATACGTTGATGTGGACTCTATAGTATTTGTGTTTTAGTTATCGTTATTGGTGTAAACAGGTCTTTATGTGTTTTGGCATTGAGACTAGAGAGATTACTTCATGACCTAGACCAGCTATTTTCAACCAGGGGGCTGCGGGTGACTTAAAAGGACTTAAATAAAAGATTATTATTAATATATTAAAATAATCAGACTCTAATCTAAATTACCATGCCAAAAAGCATACAGTAAAATCAATTTATATTGTAAAGCAATATCATATTGTTTTTATTAAAGACCATACAGTTCTTGCAACATGATGCATTTAATATATACTGTATATACAATACTCTCAGTTTCTGTTAATAAAAAAGTTTTAAAAACAGTAAGCTTTGTTGTAATTGCAGCAAAAATAAATGTAATACCATTGGCCTATATGGAGCGTCTTTGAATATAGTGTTGGACAACAGGGTTGAGAAAGGTTGGGAACAAGATTTGAACTGAACTGAGCTGAATAATGACAATAGTGTCTTCTGTAGAACTGCTTAGAGAACTTGAATTTGTTTAATAATTGATTACTTTTACAATATTAATAGTATTTCCTATTTGTGTGTGAATCTGCTTTGTATTGTTTAAAGTGCTCTATAAATAAATGTGACTTGACTTTACTTCCGCAAAGTATGTGCAAGGATATCATGGGAATGTGCAAAACAAAAATGTGCAAAAGCATATTAGCAGTGTTGGCATACTCAACCCAATGGAATTATGTCAGTAATGCATAAACTGAAGTTCATCCACCTAGAAAAGTGGCCCCAGATCAAACAAGGACGTTTTAAACCACTTTATAGCTCAAAAAATTTGATGTAGTTTTGCTAAATATTTTATTAAACTGTTTTAATAAAAAATAGCTTTACAGTTTTTGCTTTTATACCCTCTGGAACATTGACCTGCATGGTTTATTTTCATTGTAAACGTGTTACCGGTGTAGATTAATTTAAAAAAGGCAGAATTATTTAATGGTAATCAAATGGCAATGTCAAAAATGCTGTTGAACCTGCATAGTTTCTCTAAATGCTAAAATGTGGTAAGTAACAGATTTTTTTCTTCAATATTTCAGAAAAAACAAACGTTAAAATACAAGAGTCAACAATATGAAATGTTTTCTTATACATG
The DNA here is from genome assembly GCF_029890125.1 of Rhinichthys klamathensis goyatoka. Lineage (NCBI taxonomy): Eukaryota > Metazoa > Chordata > Actinopteri > Cypriniformes > Leuciscidae > Rhinichthys > Rhinichthys klamathensis. Next base: position 995,134 of record NW_026606718.1, read on the forward strand.
ACTATTTAATGACTATAACGCTATCCCTACATACAAGTTACAATGGTAAGAACATTTGAATCCTGTTTCTAACAAAATAGTGAGTGAAAAACAAGATGAGTTTTGGACATTAAAGCCTCTGTCTGAAATCCACCACAGACACACAGAGAATGAACGAAGCCATGCTTTCAAAGTGATACCAGCCGAGAATCTTTGTTTGAACAGAAGAAAGGCTGGAAGGCTCAACCGAGAAGTGGGCCCATTGTTAGCATCTGAATAGAAACACATTTACATTTGTTTTCTTGGCAGAAGCTTTCGTATGAAAATGACTTGCAACAACATCCATATTGTGAGGTGTTGTGTTGATTACTTCAGCAGGTAGTGAAAGATATAAATTAAGCAATGGGGCGAGAACTGCCAATAAAAACAGATGCAAAATGAACATCATGCTGTGTGTGGAGCATGTGTAAGGTTAGAGTTACTGTGTAGGTGTATTCATGCTGAGGTTTAGTGATATTTCAGGTAGTTTAGGGTAATTTGCCATCTTTACCCTCAAGTGAACTCAGCGTGAGAACAAAAGTGCTAGTTTCCAACATCACTGCACCATAGCATTGCAAAAAATAAACAAACAAAATAACAACAATATACCCAAAAAAAAAACATATTTGTCTTGTTTTACAGTAAGAATATATAAGCATCTTTAAAACAAGATTCATTTTTATCAAAATTGCATATAGTATTAACACTTGTTTTCAGAAAATATACAATTTGAATGAAAATTATTTTATCTATGCTTAAAACAAGGACACAAAGTCTATTTTATTTCTCAAAGGGTAAGAGAAATAAGCTAAATGAACTTGTCTTAAGGATGATTATGTTTTTACTGGAAAGCAAGACAAAAAAAATGCAGATAGTGAAAATGATTTTGTGTATTCTGAAGGACAGAGAAGTTCCTAGACCACTTCCAGTTTGTTGTCGTCATTTGTCATGATTTACCTCTTGGATGCTCTATATTTCTGCTTTGCTGTCTGCCTTCTCTCTTGATAGATATGTTTGGAGGGAGTGGGTGCTTCAAAGTAAAAGATGCAAATGATCCGAATCAAAGATTTTGAGATAACATGTAAACACAAGGAAGGTGTTTAATCCATCACACACCTCCTTAATTTACTAGCACAAACTGTATTACAGACAAAGAACAATACAAGTCTTCAGAAGATGCTAGCAAATAGTGCAAGATTTATAGATTTCTCAAGTACAATTAAACAACAAATGTAAAGGTAGTGTGTGTAATTTATTAGGGGCACCAAACAGAATTGCAAAAACAATTGCAAACAGGTTTCCAAAACATTTCCTTAGCTGTCTTCCTTTTGCCAGCCAAACAGGAAGGCTTGCCTTATTCTTGGATGGGTGGGCAAGTCAAAAAATTTTTTCAAGCAACATATACATATTTATGCAAAATGATATAATGAAATAAACAGATAAGATGGATGGATGGAACTATAGCATGATAGAATGATGGATGGACATAGAACAATGGATGGATGGATGGATGGATGGATGGATGGATGGATGGATGGATGGAGGGATTCTCATTCATATCAATGGAAGTTGGTACTGGATATATTCCATACCAACTTCTATTGATATGAATGAGAATGCTAACAGATTCTCCTAGATCTCCTTGGCTCAAACAGAGCAATGCTTTAATAGTGCTTCTTAAAGTGGTATATATACACAAGCTAAGATGGATGACAGTATTCTTACATGATAAAAATGAGACAAAAGTATTCTAACATTTGAAAAAAAGACACATTTCACCTTTAAACAACGTTAAAGCCATCACAACCAGGAAGCGTCACAACAAATCTCTTCCTTATGAACTGGAAATAGATACAGTTTTAAGCTGGATTTTTCTGCTCAATTGTTTGATTTTATTAAAGCATGGAAAACTTGAGGAGAGATCTCAGAAGAACCTTTGCTCAGTGATATTCTGTTTGCATTGTGAAAACTCCATACTGCAGGTAGACAGAGTGGACAAGGTCAAACATTACCCGAGACTGATGCAACCCTCCTTTACATTGTCAGCATTAACAAATGCCTTGTTAAAGGAATGTAGAAGAAACAAGGTGGCGTGTGCTTCATGCTAAGTATTCGAAATGAGCCGACCAGCCAGCAATCGATGTGTTGATGGATTTTGAAAGTGTTGTACTTCAATGGTGTACCTTGCTAGCACACCCCCGTGTGTCACAGGTTCAGTTAGCAGCGTCTGCCTCGTACCACATCTATAGTGCAAGAGGATAAATCTTTACAGCGGTGCTTTCCTGATTAGATGCAGTTAGCTGGGAAAAAGGCATGAAGGCTCCATACATGACTAATCAGATCAATAGACTGCAGTGTGGCGGTCGGCCTTTGGGTGGCACTGTAGCACCTTTGAGCAGTTCCTGATCAGTCTACCTCACTCCTGTCTCTATTTGCTTTCACTCTCTGGTTTTCTTTCACCTGGTCTCTCCATTTTGTTTTTCTTATTATCGCTTCTCTCCTCTTTCTTTCCTCAACTTTCTGCCTCTCTCTCTCTCTCTCCCCCCCCCCCACCCACCCCCATTTTCAGCCTTTCTTTCTTATATGCAGACTCTGTAAAGAAAAAACCCAGAGGACAAAGCACCAATAGACTCACCTGTTAACTGGCAACATTTTTAATATGCTTTTTTTCTTCTTTTCTTGAGCATTCAGGTTTACAATCCACATATCCTCAGGAATAAGTACATGTGGGTGTTCAGCCAAACATAGTAGCGATCTTGCCAATCGGGTGGGCAGTCTCTAATGTGTTACAGCTCTAGACCATTTCATCATCCTCTTTGCATTCAAAAGCTTTGGCCCTGGTGCTGAATCCATGCTGCACAGCACTGCAATCCAGATACTCACTCACATATTACCCTGTGACTTTCATAAGAGCTATTTGCACTAAGAGGCATTATTCTGCCACTTGTTAATTTTTGTTTTGTGTATACAGGAAAAACAACAAATGACAAACAACAAACACCTGTGTACAAGTGGGTCTACATGCCTTGTGCTCATGTCTGTGGGTGTTGCAAATGCTTTTCCGCATTTAGACTCGGCACAAGAAGTGAAATATTAATTAATCTGAGAATTTTCGAAGGCTGCAGAAATTACACACATTTAATAACCGGTAACTCGCCTGTGCAAGCAACAATTAATGCTGAAAATCTTTAATCCCACAAAAGTCCATTGAAAATTATTTTCAATTTATAATAAATTTTAAAGGTGCAGTATGTAATATTGACAGCAAGTGGTTGAAATGTGTAGTGCAGACCAAATTCAAAGTGTTGGAGAGAGTTGTTTTTAGACTCGACGCTCAAGTGGGTTGCCAGATTGAAGGCACACAACAAGAAAGAGAGCAAGTGACAATGGAAAGCAACAAGCCTTACACTGTATGCTGATCAGCTAATGTACACATTTGCAATGCTTTTATTGCCACAGATTTTTATGTTGGGTAGAATCTGTGATCTCTGTCCCAGTTCGTTTGATGGCTTCCATGGCTACAATTGTAACCGGTCAAACCGTTGCAAGCGGAATTCGACCCGGGGTCTGGTGTGGGAGGTGGGCGCTAACAAGGACGCTAAAGATTGCAGCCTCAACTTAGCATATTTCCTAAATCTCTGCAAACATATGGTATTTTTATTCTTTCGTACAGTCAACAAAAAAATTCCATACAGCACCTTTAAAAATATATTAATATATTTGTAACTATACTTTTATCATTTAAACAAAAGACTGAAGGAAGAGGTTCATTTTAAATAATATACTTTTATATAAGTTTTCACAACTGTCTTCATATGTTTTGTCTACATCATCAGATATTGCTAACAATTTCTCAAATTTAGCAACAAACTTAGCATATTTCCTAAATCTCTGCAAACATATGGTATTTTTATTCTTTCGTACAGTCAACAAAAAAATTCCATACAGCACCTTTAAAAATATATTAATATATTTGTAACTATACTTTTATCATTTAAACAAAAGACTGAAGGAAGAGGTTCATTTTAAATAATATACTTTTATATAAGTTTTCACAACTGTCTTCATATGTTTTGTCTACATCATCAGATATTGCTAACAATTTCTCAAATTTAGCACATATACCCCTGGTTTTACAGACTAGGCTTAAGCCTAGGCTTAAGCCTAGTCCCAGGCTAAAATGCGTTTGAGCTGTTTTAACTGAAAGCATATCTTAAAATATGTCCGTGCCATTGTTTTGTTTCAAAATGCACACCAGTAATGTTTTTTTTTTCTAAAGCACATTTATAAATGCAACTTAAATGCCCTAATTGAACTAAGGCCGAATCCTGGCTTAGTCCAAGCCCTGTCTGTGAAACCGGGCCATAGTAGATTAGCCAATATTTATCTAATAATAAATAAACTAATATGGCTAATTAGACCTACTTATAATCACAAGGAGAACAACACTAACATGCTAGAAACCCACGATCGCAAGATATTAGATCAGATCATTGCATTTATGTATGTTTCAAGAAATATTTGATAAATAAAAAAGGAGTAACAAGCCCTCTGGACACTGGATCACTTTCTATGAATTACATGATTTCTGTGTCTCTGCGGCTTGTAGAAGACTTTTAAAGGATCCTTTTTTCCCCCTAATCGAATAATTTTCTTAAAACCGTTTGCACACCCAGAAACATTAAAACATAGATGATCTCTTCTAGCCTTATGGCTCAAAACTGTCTCTCTCTTTGAACAGATACTTATCTCAGAAATGTTGCAGTGCCAAGAGTACTCACTCACGGTTTGAGCTGTAATCGAGTTGACAACATCCGCACTCTAGGGATTAAGTGTAAGAACACAGAAGTATGCCAAAACAAATCAAATTCAATCACCTTGTCAGGTGGAAAAATGAAACCACTTAAAAGTTTGGATGAGGATATCCTTTTGTATAAATGCACACTGTCAGCTTTAGGGTAAGATGGGGCAAGAAACCCTCTAGGGTAAGATGTCTCCCCACCTGTAAGTTTGCACTTAATCATAAATGGCAGTCAATACAATTTCAGCACATTTATCATATGCTCTAAAGTTACAACTTTAGGGCAGGATGACGGAGAAAAATATATCATGACGGAAAATAACCTCATAGGGTGCAGTCGAATCTTATATCTAGCCCATATGGTTAAAATGGTTATTATAAACATGAGTGCAAATTTGGACAGTTGGTGGCGCTTGAGGGATTGAGTTAGAGTCTCCACATTTTCCGTGGTTAATGATGAGACTGTTCTCTATCTGTGTGCCATATTTCACAACTTTCCCGCAAGCGGTTCTATGGGCTGCCATAGACTCACGGGCGAAAAAGAAGAAGAAGAAAGAAAAATAAGAACACTGACAATAACAAAAGATGCCTACAGACTTTTGGTGCTTGGCCCCTAATAATAATAATAATAATAATATCAATATTTTAAAAAGAAGCCTTGATTTAGCATTCTGCATTTAGTGCATTACCTAAAAAAAATCACAAAAATGATTAAACACATTAGATGCATTTTGTACATTCTGTAAAAATAGATACAAATAAAAACACATCTGGGACAAGCTTATCCCGAGGGGATTCTGGCTTCAGGTAAGGCTTCATCTTACCCCAGTGATGCAATACAAGTTTCAGTTTTAAGCTGGAACAAATATATTAGCAAATGTTTCCAGCTATTTCCCCTAAAATAATACTGGATGATGCATAGTGATCCTGCATGCTAAATCTCTGTTTTTCAGTAAATACTCAATGGTTTTTGAGCCATCCCATGTGTCTGCCCTCCACTTCACTCCCTTTAAATGATTTATTTCATTACAATAATATTGATTCCCTCTTTGTAATAAATTACAACTAACAAGGTCTCATGGAAGGCGATATTAATAATTAATGAACAATTGGCATATATATTAATTAGTAATGCTAGGGGGAGATCGACATTTTGATGGCTGTCATTGTTAACCTTGGGAATAAGACAGCATGAAAGAAAGAGGGAAGTATGTTTAGTGTATGTTGTTTCAACAGTGTATCCCTTTGTGGTAATGGCTAAATTATGACATGATGCAGAAGAGTGTTAGTCAATACCTTCTCGTCTCTCCTTTTAGATTATGAGTTTGTTTATTCCTTTTATAAAGCTCCATTAAAACACACAAGGCTTTACAGATATGAGATTTTCATAAACTGCAAAAAGATTTTTGAATGCAGTTGCTATTTCAGTAATGCTGTTGGGATGCTTAATCTTTTTATGAGAAACCTAATATTTCAAAGGTGAATAAAGTGGAACTCTTTTGCACACACGGTCTGTCTCTTTAATGGATTTGAATCCCGATGAGTTAGTAAATTGGGAATTTCATACTTGACCCCCTAAGATAATCATCATGTCATCCATTCATAAATAGATGGTGCTGTTCAGGCTGAGAAATTAATTGCGTAACACAATGACCCAGTAACCTAAAAGGTGCTCTGCATACAGGTGAGATGGAAAAAGACAGAGAAAGATAAAAAGGGAGAGAACATGGATCAAGTTTGTCCCCCTGTGATTTTCATAATTAAGGGCACAGTATTTTCTGTGTACGGTCTCCATCTCCGCCAGAGGCCAGGCTCCAGAGAAGCGTTCGAGCAGGGAGCTGAAGTCCAGTCTATTCTCTAGTGATCTGGCCTATACTTGAGCAACAAATGTTCTGTGAAGGTCCGGCCAGAGACCACCGTCTGCAGGGGGACCCTCAGGCCTATACCAGAGTGCAGTTATAATGGAATGGAGCAGCAGCGATTTGCCCGATGCATGTCCACTGGTATTGCAGCGTGTTCTGCTTATCATTTTTGTCTTTCCAACTCCCTTTCCTCTCTGTCTCTCAATCGAACCACCCACCCATATCACCATGCACAAAGCGCACCAAAACATTTTACATCATGCAACAAGCCACTTCATCTCGCCCCCTCTCTGATTCATAACTCACTACTAATGGAATTAATGATTTGTAAGTAAACAAATCTACTCTCCTGGGTAATATCCATCTTATTTTAATCAGCCTTTGATTTAAACAGCAGATTTTTATAAACATGTAGGACTGGGCTAAATAATAATAATACCGTATACATGTGTACACTATTGTTCAAAAGTTTGGGGTCTGTAAGATTTTTGTTTCTTATGCTCACCAAGGCTGCATGTATTTGATTTTGATCAAAAATAATGTTAAAACGGCAACATTGTGTAAAATTATTACAATTAAAAGTTTTATTAACATTACTATTTTTACATTTTCATTTAAAGGTCATTTATACCTGTTATGCAAAAGCTGAAATTTAAGCTGTCATTATGCCAGTCTCTAGTGTCATATGATCCTTAAGAAAGTTACTTTTGATCAAATTAATGCATCTTTGCTGAATAAAACTATTGCTTTTGCTGTTTTCTTCTACACCATTCTGACCATTCTTATGCTTCTATCACCTATTATTTCCCTCTGATTTTATAGAAAAGTTATGGGTAGTGTTAAGATTATGGGTAGGGATAGGATTATGACTAAATTTCCGAACAGGAATGTTGTTCCAGGATCAACAAAATATGTTGATCCAGGAACGTGTCTTACATGGCAAAATCATGGTGACTGTAGCAGTTTGCAGCACGCTTCAGAAACCCTCCACCTCCCCCAGATCCACCTGTATAGATCTGCTATGGGTAATTCATGTATTCTAGTATACAGCAGCACCATGTCATACTCGCTCACAAGTAAACTTGTCAAGTCAAGTCACATTTATATAGCGCTTTTTACAATACAGATTGCTTCAAGCTTTACAGTGATAATAGGAAATTAATGCAACAAAGATTGTTTTGATTGATTCAAACTTATTAACATTGTCATAATATCCATTACCGTCCCAAATACTCATAGAGTTTATATGACAGTTTATATTCCTAAGTATGCACCACTGTTACATCATCATGTCTTGGGAACATGTTGCTTGCTTCATCATTAACCTGTGTGTGGATTTTTGCACTGCAACAGTCAGTGTTTTGCTGATGTCCACACCGCTGAGCTGAAACGAGGCAAGATACACAAGCTTTTGCTGCTGTGCACGTCCCTGAAAGGCATCAGTTACGCCTTGTGTTCAGGCTACGTGACAGTCATTCTATAGTTATATTTGCAGAGTGCCTAAGTTAAACCATAGCCTGAGTGTTTTCCGCACACTTATTGGAACCAAATGTTGATGCAGAGCCTCTAAAAGCTCGGAAATGTTTTATTTTTACACGTATCTGACGGCAGCCTTGTCTGTGCGTGTTAAACACTGTGTATTTTCATCCTGTGCTGTCCTGGATATTCTGCTTCTGTCACAGACAGATCGTGATGGCAAACCAACCCACTGCGTTTGTGGTCTCAGAACACTAAAACTGTTTAAAACAAGAGTAAACAGCAAATTGTAGCACATCCATGGGCTCAATGATCTCAAACATCCAGAGATATCAACTCTTGCTGTTTCACTGTAACATGGTTTTGTCATCTTGTATTGAGAGATGTCATCCATTGTAGTTCCACTGGTAAAGGAATTAAGGGTTTGTGATTCAAAATCAACAGCTTATGGAAGAAAAATTACAACTGAGTTATCTTTAATACCTAAATTCTGTCTCCTGGACAGAAATGACACCTCTAATCTAGAGTTTCAGAGATCTCAATAATGTCCCAAACAATAATGCCAAAGTCTGCAATCAAAAATTCGATTTCAATATTATTTCAACATGAACTCAATATCATTAAATCAACTCATTAAATTCCCCCAAGACCAAATTATCTGCGCTATGTTTTTCAAAGGCAGCAAACTCCGCTGCTGAATTTGTAGCCCCACAGCAAAAGAAGTTATGTTTTATCTAAGTTTGAATTGAGTGTATTTAGATAAAAAGGGTGTATGCTGTAAAATAATGGCAAAAAAGCCCTTAGAGCTGCACATAAAATAGCATGACGTGAAGTAGACCTACAATTCATGAACTAAAGAGATACAGACAACCAGTCTGATGCATAAATCACAGGATGAACTCACTGAATTGGTTATAGCAGTTACTGAATCAACATCAAGTTATCATTACATGTTCAAAAATACAGTAAAACTGAGAAATATTATTGCAATTTAAAATAATTCAATATAATAATTTCTTTAAAAAAATATTAAATATTACTGACCACAAACCTTTAAACAATAGTACACAGTATATCTGCATAGACCTGGTCAAAAATGTTCCTTTTTTCCCCCTTGGTTTATTTTTCCATACCTAAGGACTTCTAGGAGAAACATCTAAGATAAAGTTAAAACTTAAAATATAAGTAAGATTTCCAATAAGTCACCTGAGCTTTGAAAGAGAAATTTCTGAGCAATAAAAATTCCCTCTAGAATCTTATGAATTACAGACATGACATGCTCAAAGACATGCATGCCATCAACATTTGCCATGTGTTTTTTGTGCCCTCGGTCTGTTGCAAACTCCATAGCACACCAAGGGAATCAATTTAATCAAATGCTCTGGCATATCTACACTTAAATAAACAGTAGTTGGACCGAACCCGGCTGAAGTGTAAATGTGTCACACACAAAAAAAAGAGTGTTTGCTTTGTGACTATCCATGCTCTCGGGGAATAATAGCTGTTTCCACATGACAGAAAAGATCTGTCGTTGTGACCTGTAGTTCTTGAGGTATAATCTCTAGGGGTTTATTTGGAATGCTCTTACATCCTCTCTTTGATTTTCTAAAGTAAGCCTTTATATCTAAATTATGGTTTCTCTTTTGTTTTTTTTGCTGGTGACATCTGCTTTAAAAAAGAAAAGATTGTTAAGAGAAGATCTGGCACCCAGTTAGATCTGGCTCTGCAATGGATTTTCAGCTTTTCCCTTTTCATTTTATTATAGTCGAACAGGCTTTAGGGTCCAAGTGAATCCCGGCAGGGGTTTTCCCAAGGTTTAATCTTGGTAAATTGGGCAGGGAGGGTCATCAGTTTAATCCGAGTAAATGTTGGGACCAGTGTGGGGGCGGGTCAGGTCTTTGTGTTGGGGGATCGGGGTTACTGTGTTGGCTGCGGGGTCCTCCGTTGAAACTGACCCTCTCCGGCAGATGGACAGGTATCTAACACCTGCTCCGAATGAGCTCATTAGCTAAACTCACCTCTTTAGTGGGAGCCAAGTTGCCGAGCCGGTGCCAAGCAGCTTAGAAAAATTATGCAATGGCATTTGGCTGGCATGGGGCATCACTGAGCCTTTTTCCCCCCGCAAACTGTGATAAGGGAAGACTGTGACAGGGTCTTTGTGTCTAATCACCAGCCTGTGAACTTAATCTTGAATGGACAAAGCAGAGAGATATTTAGTATAATATGTTCCTGAACAGAGCTTAGACTGGACATTAGCTGATTATCTGGTTATTGTGTCAGAATCTTCCTCGGGGACTTGAGCAGTGGTTAAGTGTTATTTTAATTCAAGTAATTCTCAAGCAACACATCTTTTGTGTTTCATTCAATACAGTATGAAGCCTGGTCAAGTATTAAAGACAATTCTGATGTTTTAAACATAAATATTACATTTGCAATGTGTAAAAAAATATTTCAAAATGTATAGACATACATACATCTGTTCCAGTAGCTCAGCTAATGCCAAGCTGAAACACTCAATGGGAACATACAAACTGATAAAACACATAAAAGCAATGTTGCATTAGATAAAAACATTTGCCAAGTGAGTAGACATACTTTTCTTAAGAAATTTTGATGGCTAAAAGTCACTCCTACAACACTATAAAATTGTTGGTGGTTGCTCGAGAGTTGCTATGGTGTTCTATAGCAGTTTTTAAGGAGTCATAAGTTAAAATCATAAAAGCCAGGTCAACGAGACAAGCCACATAATTTGAGTTCATCATTCATGTTTGCAGCACAAATGGTGCAAAGCAAGTTACATGCTGACAATTAATTCTTACAGGTTTGTTTTGAATTCCTAATCCCAAATTAAAAACAAGAGTAACAGTGATGTTCGCCTTCCAGAAAGTAGAAATTTAGTGTTTAAAGTTGGCATTAAAGGGAAATTGCAATGATCTTTTCTTCCCTATTGTAACGGCTTTTCAAACAAGAAAAAATGTGAGGTTGGACTTGATTTTGCCCGATGGAAATTAATTGAATCATTGTCGTTTGCTAATTGCTGCGATCGTTTCATGTGAGTAACAGGTTGCTGCAGGGGAAGGATTGAAACTTGTCTGGCTATTGGACAACCTTATTGCCCCGCCCTCAGGCCAGTGTACACCTCATCAGAGAAGAGACATTTTTGTGAGGTGCACTTTATCTGCTATGAAGTTTACAAAATGTGCTTGATAAAGGCATAGCCCAATCAAAAAAAAAGAAATGTACTCCCCCTCATGTTATTCCAGAAACCTGTATTTCTTTCTTCAGCGGAACTTAAAAGATGAATATTTATTTTTTGTCTTCCACAGAAGAAAGTAAGTAGATACAGGTTTGGAATGACATAAAAGTGAGTAAATGATGACAGAATTTTCAACTATCCTTTTAAGCTGGCTCATCCTGTGTTCCAAGTGTTTCTTTTGTCTAGAATGTACTTTCAGGGCAATTAAAACACAGCACTTGAGCAAACAGAGGTTGTACTATTGGCTGTTTTTAGGCTGCTGGAATAATGAATAGTCAGACTCAGCAGCCGAATTTGCCTTGACCCATAATATTATACAAATGAGTTTAATGCGTAAGCTAAGAGTCGGCATGTTCACTCTAATGAACATCAACAGACATCAACAATGGAGACATTCATGTTTGTTTCTAGTGTATCTGATTAATTAAACATTAATATCAGAGGTGACTGGAAACGTTTGTGGAAATTCAATAAAAGGGATGGCTCAGTGGTGTAATTTTAGGTAACAGAACATCTCTGATCTACTAAAACAACCACATATTTGATTAAAATTTATCAGAGAAAATCGAATGTAAAAAGTCCAGCGAAAAAGTGTTGTCTACAGTAGTTCCTGCTGTTTGACTTTGTAGGGCAGGTTCCTTAAACTGGCACTGGAGGGCCACTTTAGTTCAGACCCTGATCAAACTCACCTATCAGCAATTTTCTAGTAACTCTGAAGACCTTGATTAGCTTGTTCAGGTGTGTTTGATCAGGGTTGGAACTAAACTCTGCAGGGCAGTGGCCCTATTGGACCGGGTTTGAGGAACCCTGGTCTAAACTGTTGCACTGAAGGGAAGAAGATCTATGGAAAATATGTTTGTGTTCAGCTGACTGATGGGTTATATGTTTCCCGCTGCAGTCTCATTAAATGAGTGCGGCCCAACTGTGTTTGACACTTCTCTGACTAATTTCCGCACTCTGAAACATTCTCAAGCTAGAGCTGTCCAATCTGCAGCAACACCAGACCTGTAACAAGAACTGATGTGCTGTACTGTGAGAGAATTATCACAGAAACCCGCACACCCTGAATGTCATTATCAAATTGGATCCACTTCCTCGTTCCCCGGCGGAACTGAATGAGAATGTCAGAATTCTCGATGAGCTTCCAGCGCGTCAGCAGACTTTGGATTAACCGCAAGCTTTCTCAGGCATATGCTGGTTCTGGAAGGGTCTCCAATCTCTAATGTGGGCTGCCAGAAGGCTGAATAGACCGTCCCATTTCATTCACAGGACAAAAGGCACAGCACATACCTGAAGAGAAGCATCCAAGCCCCATAGCAACAGAGGTTCTAAAGGCCTGAGTCTGTCTCATCACCCACCTGTCCGTGCCAGACAGGGTCATGGCTGTTTAAGCAGGGTGAGATTGGTGACTCTTGGCAGATAGGCCTGGTTAACACAATGTACTGTGCTCTGCTACTGCCAGGACAAAACCAGATTGAGAAATAAAGCAAACAAAGCACATTTTTTTATACAAACATGTCAAAATTGGGCATCTCAGAATAATTCATTCCAGTGCAGCGGGAAAAGGTTGCCAGGGTGGCAACATGGAGTAGAGAAAATGGGCAAACATAGGTTTGTTTTACAGTCAGGGCTGGTTTACACAGAATGCGTTTTTGCTTTGAAGTCTTAACCCTAACACTTAAAGCTGCAGTCCGCAGTTTTTCCTCTTTGTCGCCATCTCTGTTCGAAATCTGCAATTGCAGTCATTCGCGGAGTTATCAACTTTACGTGAGTTGTACCTCGGCATGGTACAGAGTGGATTAATCCAATGTTTTGAGGAGAGTGTGCAGCTGTTAATCACCGTGCCGGTGTGGATACTGTCATTCGGATTCACAGGTTATACTTTTTGGAAGTATGACCAACATAAGAATTTTCACCCTAAAATGTCATCTGAACAAGTAAGTAACATCCACTTTTGTTCTTCTGACCAACTAACTGAAAAAAAAAGCATAGCAGTAAATCGCGCTGATTAAATCTAATGATCGTTTATCATATCACGTCAAACCGTGCAAATTATACTTTGTTCTCAAATTGTTAATGTTAACAACATCAGCATTGCGTGACTACATTTAAAGGCCTTTAGATATTTATCCTTATTTTCGCATGGGCCCGGTTGCAGTCTCTTTTTCCAAACTCTCAGTCCAAAGTCTTTTGCATTTTACAGCGGGTGAATCTCTAGTTGTCACTGGTGATTGTTGTTTGAACCTTTCTGTATCCGCCATCAAATTAATACGTTTATTTATATCAAGCGCTGTGAGAAAAGCCTATAAATCTCCACCTCCAAAATCCTCACACACAATATAGTCTACTAGCTGAGACACCTTCTTTGTGTGTACAGATGTGACGTAATGATGCAAACACGTGCTCGAATTTCCCACGGAAATCCACCAGTACCACTGGAATTAAAAACATTATTATAAGCTTACCGTTTTTGAATCAAGCTAAGGCAAGGATATAGTTTTGAACACTGGCTGGTTATGTACTTGCTCAAAAATTTATTTGGGATAATTTTTAACCCAAAAAAGTTACGGACTGGAGCTTTAAAGCTACAATATGTAGGCTAATTGTTTTCGCCGCTAGGGGTCGCTAACCTCTTAAAATAACAAAGGCGTAGGTTGATGACGCATAATCGGAATTATGGAACTTGTCGTCATGCTGATGGATCTAATAATGTTTATGGATGAGTAAATACATTGATGTTTTTAACATGACTGTGGTATAAAGCATGGCACGATTGCTAATGAGAGACAGATATCAGCGCCACACGTGAGTGCCCGCGGATATAAAGAAATAAGTAGGCTACATTTCATCTACCGAACTTCCCGCAAGTGCAGAATTACTACTCACACAGGTCAGTAAAATGTATACAAATAAAATAGGAATGATCTTAAATTACAGACATTTACTCAGTAGCCTTTTCAGGACAAATACTGCATGATGCAACATAACACTGCACTCTTCAAGTAACAACAAAATATGGTTATGAGCTTTAAACTCTGTCCAGTAAAATAAATTATTATTAGTTTAAATAAGTCACACTCTGTCTCTCTCTCGCCCAGTGTCGCTCGCGGAATTCGCTTAGCTTTTGTCCAGTCCGGCGCCTCATAGACAGACGCGGTGTGTGTGCATGCGTGTATGTGAGAGAGACACGAGAGTGATAGAGAAACGAAACGCAATATGTGGCGGCCGGAGTTGATTTTGTGGCCGCGAATTAGTCTATGTGTGGGAAATACTGCATAAAAGTCACGTGCGAACTGCTCGGCTCGGTACTGAGGGCTTATTGCGTCGAGTTTCTTAACTTTTTCACTGAGGAAAGCAGAGCCGTTGTGAGCCGCTTCGCCATGCTTTCATTTTTTTGATGCCGTCATTGGTGCTGAAATGACGGGAGGGGTTTTGTCGCCCAGATTTGCTTCCCCCGGTCTGCATTTTCACCAGACAAACGTTCTTCTCCCACACAAAAACAGAATTTCAATCCAAATATGTAAAATTCCGCGTTAACACTAGATTCCGCGTTAATTTGCCAATTCCGTAATTCCGTCCGCAATTCCGCGATCGCGGAAATCATAGGGGCCTACTTGTGAGGTAATGCAGCGCTGTTTCACTTGGTCTACTTTAACTTACACTATAACTTTCAACACACTCAAATGCTGTTTAGTGTGATAATGTTATTCGATGTGTTGGTTTGTTGGCTGTATGAGACTAGTAGTAAGCTAGATCAACATTAGAATAACATACTGATTATATTCTAACATTTCATCATGTTGAGCTATATAACATTGATTAGTTTTATGTACATGTACTTTATTAGACAGGTGAGCAAATGTACATAAAACTAATCAATGTTATATAGATCAACATTAGAATAACATACTGATCATATTCTAACATTTCATCATGTTGAGCTATATAACATTGATTAGTTTTAAGTACATTTGCTCACCTGTCTAATAAAGTACATGCAAGAGCGGTGTCTCTGTCAAGTCGAAGTTAGTCGCAGACGTGGAGCTCTCGGCATCTCGAAAACGCCACGCTGATATTGATCCTCGTTTTAGTTCTCCTTTTGTCCCAAAGTCTGCTTTCCATGATCCATAATGTTTGAACGAAACAACAACAGCGTGAGCGTGCCGCTAGACCTAACGCAGTTGTCCATGTCCGTCGCCATGGTTACTATGGCAGTACGAGCGGAAACCAGGGATAACGCGGATATTACATCATGCAGGCGACAATGACTTGGGTCAAGCAATTATTTAAAATTGGAATTTCTCTTAAATTAAAAATCTTTGGGAACTTTTGGGATATTGTAAGTACACAACTGCAGGAAATATAGATAGATACCCTTATAGATAGTATAATACATAGTGATGTATGCATAGAATATTTACAGACAAGTAAAACAATTTGCTATACCACAGTGCTAGGTACAACGGGCAGTACCAATGTGAAATTTTATATCATGCTGCACTTGTGTGAAAATCAAGATATCACGGCTAGTAGATGCTAAGTAAGCTGTCAAACAGATATACGTCTGAGATAAATGTATAGCCTAAATAAAATATAAAAATAAAATAGTAGCTATCTTCATGATTAATTTGTCAGGTTATACAAACATACGTATATAGGCTATGTAGCCCAATATATTAAGGCGTGTGTGTTTTGCTTTAAAACACGAGCTCTGAATATTCTGTTTGTGAAGAATGCGAACCGTCACGCTTTGCGCTGTGTGAAATAAACGCCGCCATATGGCCGCCAGATACAGATTAGATAGATAATGCAGATACACAAACTACGTTTCGTGGCTGGATAAAGCAAACTAGCGTTTCTCTGGTGAAGTTTTGATGGATGGGGATTGCAATCAAGGTAAATGCGATCGCGGTGATGTAAAGGAGCAGTACAGTGTTATACTGATGCGCAAACAAACCGTGTAGTCTACTATGTGCGCTCTCGATGCACTGATCGCACATTGAATTTATGCACCGACACATTTCACTACATTCACGTTGTTTCCACACATCAGAATAACGTAAAATATTATCTCCATGCAGTCCTGTCCTTCACAAGTGTAAAGCAAAGCTTGTTGCTGTGGTGTTTCTACTAGCATACACTGTGAAGTATGAAACGTTTTCTCTGTAATGTTTTTTTTTAATTGGTGCTTTGGTGTGCATATATTTATGAATTATATGGACTCCTTATATCATTTGATTATTTGGTGTTCTTTTGGAGTCACGATTAAAAAATGTAGGCCTATATTGAACCCTAATTATATTATACATTTTCAAAGGCACCAAGGCTAGTTGTCACACATTTAACTCCAATGAACATCTCTCAGATTAAGTTCATTATTATACGCTGGTAAATATAGACAAAAAAAAGTATGTTATAATTACATTTAATAAAACTAACATACAAACCAATTAGAACATTGCTTTGGCCAAAAAATGCTGTAAATAATTGTGTAACATTACAAGATTTAATATTTTCAACCTGCCTTGACCTGGCATTTATGAAAAATACCCTTGTTTTAACCTTTCAGTTAAAATCTGACTTCATTATGTAAATAACTCTTGCCTGAATGTATCCCATCCCAGTGTGGGTTTATTGTATTCATTTGTTTACCTAACAGCTACTGAACAAATCTGATGATACTGGAGTTTGGAAGAGAGAATCAGATGAACATTTGAATTTAAAACAGTTTTGTGCTATGTTTGAAACCAACATACAAACTGCTGTAGAGAAAACAATCTTTTGACTTTTGACTCAAAATCTTGCTTCTGATACAGAGAGATATGACAACTTCCTTGTGTGAAGACAAGCATTGGCCACCTCTATATACAAAATGTATAAGTATTTATCTGGCATAGCCTTGAGGTTGACATTATTTCTGTATTCACATTTTATAACATGCCATTTTTCAAATAGAAGCTGAAACGCCAATCAATATTGGGAGGTTTTAGCCCAAGATCTCATTTTGTAATGACTTACTTTTATTGACTAAACGTAATTATGGTCTGGTGGTCTGAAGTAGATTCAGAACGTAGCAGGACTGCATTAGCCAGGAAGCTGAAAGGTTTGAGTGAAGAAAAAGAGAGAAATAGAGTGAAAGAAAAAAGGAAGCGGGAGAGAAATAGATGGAGTGAGTGAAGGAGCAATGCAGATGGAAAGTTTGTAGGCTGAAAGGTGATTTATGGCCTGTAGGAACAAAATCAACAAGTTGAACTTTAATTGTATTCGTTGTGATTGGGGGGGAGGGGGTAGTTAATACTGCCTCATGATCGATGGCACGGGGCAACCGCTTTGGCTGCGCACTTTGTCTTTTCAGCTCTGGCACGGATATAAAACCGTCTGATAAAAGCAATTAATTGCTGTGATAGTTCTGTGCTAATGCTAGAAATGAATTCTTGGCTCAGATTTAGAGAAATTTTTACTGATGAAAATATGTCCATGAATCCAAGGCAGCATGTTTAAATAAGCGATTAGGATTTAAGTGATAAGCCCTATCTGGCCTTATTTCATCTAATCGGGCGACAAATGAGCCACATCCTAATAGATTAGAACTTTTTGTGAAAAAAAAATAATGAATGTAGTTGGACAGAATATAAAGTACCCTGAACTCAGCAGCATAATGATCTCTGATATAATCCTGCTCAATTTAACAACAAATATTCAAATATTCATCTAAATAGTACATAATTATGCATCAAATTGGTCCCAAAAATTAAAACAAATCAGGAACACTAGATACAAAGGGAAATCATGCACCACAAAATATGCAATATCAATATGCAACTGAGCTTTTGCAAATAGCCTTCTACACATAACAATAAAGCATGTTTTTCCCCCTTTATATTGTTACACTTTATTGACTCCTGAAGCAGTGAAGTGGAGATGATTTACTTCCATCAATTGTTGAATCATGACAAAAAAGTCTTGCTAAGTTTTAATTAAACATGTACAAAAAAAAAAAAAAAAAAAAAAAACGTGTGTGAGGTGATTCATTAAAATGACCTTCATTGTGAATTACCTTAATGAAAATGTAAAGTGAGGGTGGGTTTAAATCAGTATATGAAGGATAGCGTGGGCTTAAAGAGATAATTTCATGGTGCTATCTGCCATTATATTCTATTTCAGCTGTCTTTATTGCTTTTCTTGATCTGAAGAACAAAATATTGGATATCTAGAAGGTTCTAGCCTTTTGAACAAGGTCAATTGATTGACATGCCATTATGAAATATACACTGACAACCAATCACAATTAACCATGATCAATGGTGATAATCACACGACTGATCAAAGATCAAACCACTGCACCGTGTAACCGGCCCTGACAACAGCACTGTTTGGCATACAGAGCTATTTTTGGCTAGTGGTCTATTATTCTTTAGCGCTGAGTCTGTGTTTCGGGAGAGAACGAAATGCGTTTTTCGACGTTCTAGACAGTTTAGGGCTCTGTATAGGTGCCACACCATTCAACAAATCATTTCAGAAAAATAATGCACAAGCAGCAAAACAAAAAAAGTGCAGTTTAGGATGAATAAATTGCAGCTTGTGACAAGGTGGGGCAGGGGCGACTCAACAGCATAATCAGAGGTGTGTGTGATTCCCATAGTGCAACAGTTTGACTGTCAGGTTGCTAGTTAGGAATGAAGAAGTCTGTTATATCTGGCCATCAAATCACTGTTAAGAGAGGTAGTATTATGTAACATATTAACACTTTTAAAATGATGAGAATTGAACTGAGCTGATGACATCACTGTTTTCTACAGACCTGCTTTATAGCTGTATTGAACTCATTTCACATTTGATGATCTTCACAAAGTTATTGAACTACACTGAATCAACACTGAACTGACTTCAGCTGAACAATGACACTATTTTTTATTTTTAGAGCTGCTTCACAGCAGAATTGAACTCTGTTTGCATCATTGAATCATTTCCTGTTTATCCATGTAAAGTCTGTTTTGTATAAAGCTTTATATAAATAAAGGTGACTTAACACTTTTCTGTAGCAGTTCAGCATGAAAACTTATTCAGTAACCACCCTCAATCTAGTTTAACCAGACGCTAAATGGGTTAAAATGGTGCCTTAAAGTCCTTAAAGTGCCTTAAATCGCTTGAATGCAACTCTTCACCCTTGCTTAAAACCCTCTGGGCTTGGCTATCGCGACGAGCTCACTTTTTTCCTTATCAGTGCACAAGAGACTCAAATTACTCTGTCTGTTGATTTTGATCTTACATATAAGTGTTGTACATCATTAGATCCTGTTAAGTGTCTATTTTTTTGTAGATACTCACAATAAAAACAAAGTGTTCTGCTTTTTGTCAAATAAAGAAAAATAAACATAATGCGAATTTTGCGTTCTCTCTGACAGTGAAGTTCATTCTGAAACGTGTCCGCTGTCCGAAAATTTACTGTAACTGTACTGTAAGTAAATACTTGTCACACAGGCAGGAAAGATTTTACGTTATGAAGCTGAAATTCTCTTCTTTTAAATGAAGTAATTTATATAAAAAACAAATATTCTCAGTTTATGTAATCTGTATGAAAAGAGAGAGAGATGTCAGTCTTTTTTCTTTCACCTAATTATAGCGTATGACGTGTTAATGTGACCACGCCCACGGAGAGCGCACGCTATTCAAACGCAAATGTTGAGGCAAGCCATGAAAACGCCACATCATAAAACATCCAGTTTAATAAGAATCTTGTACTTTACCTCGTATTGCTGCGCTGTGAGGAATAATACTATCGTAATTATCCTGAAAAAGTTACCTCAGAAGTGCTGGTAGTTTCATTTCGAGGAGCACGGATCCAGCTGATGAAGTAAGTTTATTCTTAAGTGCTTTGTTCTAATCGCGTTATTCAATAGTGTCTGTAAACTGCACAAAGACTGTTTAAATATGAATTGCGTGTCTGTGTGTGAATGAATGAATGGCACAGACGCGCGTGCGATGTTGTTTACTACAGATGTACATCGCATCTGTGCGTTCAATCACTCTCGCTCCTACATTAGTAAACGTTATTTTTACATGAACACATTCAAACTATATTGCTATAGCCTACTGAGCTTTGTTCAAATCGCGATATAGAATAGTGTCTGTAATGACAACATTTCGTTGACCAGTTTTGGATAGATTATGAAGTTTTTACTCTAAAATAGACATCAAATAAGCTTTTGTTCGACAGTTTCTGCTCATATGTTAAATATATAGTATGTTTTGTCAAAAATAAACTAATCAACTGTTATAGTGTTTGTTCCAATGCAAGCTAGGCTATATCAAAATAATGAATCCTTAACTTTGAAATATGTATGATAAAATGTATTGGCCTACTTTAAAAAATAATACTTTATTTTTTTTGGAAAAATAATTCCATTTGGATTTATGGAAAAAGACAATTTTCTTTTCAAGATGTTTCCAACTCTAACTTTGAACCAATTCTATAGAATGGCCCATATAACCTATTTGAACAGGATTTGTTTCCAGGTATGACTAAAAATGTGCTTTTGACTTTCATATATATTCTGATTATATATATATATATATATATATATATATATATATATATATATATATATATATACAGTATATATGTATGTATGTATGTGTGTGTGTGTGTGTGTGTGTGTATATATTGTCCTCGCATTCTTTCTTGTGACACACCTGAATGAAAGGCTCATTATTATGCGGGTCTTTGTCTTCTCAGGTGAGAACCACCTAATTATTCATGAGGGGCTGGGTCGTTCACGCCTCCACGCATATTGCCTTTCCAAACAAAAAAATGTTTTTCACAATTTAAAACAATCTATTGTTTTATGTGAATAATTAGGCAGGATGATTTTCAGATAATTTTGAAGCAAAAACTCTAGGCGACAACATCCTTTAGTCAAAAGTCTTGTGGACACATATTTAGTATGTGTTTTGTGGCCTTATTTCAGAAACTTTAATTTTTAGTTTTTTTTACTTTATTATGGTAGCCCTGTTTGTGCTAAATAGAGTGTAATTTCACCTGTTCCATTAATATGTTTAAGCAACTGAAAAAAGCACAAATGTCAGGGCATGTCAAAACATCTCAAGGACCCCAAAAACACCTTAGACCCCAGAGGGATTGTTTTAAATTTTAGGATTATTATAGCCCCAGGGCCCTAGACTGTGACAAAAGATTTTAAAAAATGCAACAGTAATTTAAAATCTAGATGCCATTTGCAACATTTGGGAAAATGCAGTTTCGGCACTTAAAACTGTTCACGAACAACTGACCGGTTCTTTTCAATAGGTCAGACAAACAATTCACAAAAACACACATACTCATAAAATATTCATGGTCAAAATACTCAAATTGTAAAGACAGAGTGTAACTGTGCATTCACTTAAGTATTTTTACTATACTCTGTCTTTACAAAATTAATTTCACTAACATGCGCTTCAAAGGGTGTGTGTTCACTTCAGCTATTGCTCTACTTAAGGAGCAAAATACTAAAATATCTATTTGGCAGGCAGCAATAACAGTTGACAAAACATATCTGCATCCTCTACGACCTAGCACTTTAAACCCGACCTGCAAGATTGTGCCATACAAATTGCACTCAGGACAGATTTTGTGTGCACGTTTGCACTGTTACCTGATTTGCATAATTCCCTCAGTGAATTGGACGCAAAAACAACACAGACCGCGTGTGCAAACAAACGGCACTATCACTGGCCGCAATTCATTTCCAGAGCATTCCCCTTGAGTCTGAACTATGTTATTTTACAATCAGCAAATGAAGAAGTGGGGATTTGCAGCAGGAATGAACTGGACTCATTCTGTGGCTAAAACCAGAGTAGCTTGTAGTCTATGAAATATGCAGGGAATTCACTGCTGCATGCATTTAATATGCCACAACCGCAACACAGTGTTAGTCAATCGCAGATTCACACGCACAGAACCTTGGTGTTAAAATTAACTTTTCAAGAAGTTGTAACAGCAAATAAAAATTACAAGTCAAACTGGGCAACATTTTCCGTGACTCTCCTGCTTGCTCTTCAAGAGTGTTTTGAGAGTGTTTAATGATAAGAGCATCTGCAGGGCCCCGCAGTTAGTAAAGGACACTCATGCATCAGGATATTAGTGATATAACACAGGAAACACCCCTTTTTTCACCTTTCCACAAACTCCATTTCTGATACTGAGAAAATGTATACATAAAACCTACACGTGAGGAGAAACCAATTACGCCATTCTAGATCCCATCCCTCTACACAACAAACTCTTTTATTGATCAGGTAATAATTACCACAGTCACATCATAAAGTACCTGGAACAGATTGGTCGTTCAGGTTATCGATTCTCCCGGGCTCCCCTTCACTTCTCATTGTATGACTTCTGTACAGAGCTTGATGAGATGGGCTCTGCTCCGCACTCCTTTCGGGGTTGTGTCGGCATGCCTGTACGAGGTTCATTCATTTTGTTTCTTTTTTCCCCAGCTTGTGTCAAAGTGATTTTCACCAAGTATATTCAAAGTCATTGTTTTCTCTGAGTGCACTTTTGGCCTGTGCGATGCATACTCTATCCCATTCTCTTTTGCTCTTGTCATGAACGAAAATATCTATCTTTATTATCCTCTAAACTGCCTTTTCCTGCCCCTCTGTTTTGTCGGATTAATTTCCTCAAAGCAGAACCATTGTTTCTCGCTCTTAGATTCCCCCCTCTCCCTCTCTCTCTTGCTCTTTTCTCTTTCTAACGCTGACCTTTCCTCTTTCAATGGTGTAACTCCAGGGATGCCTGAGAATGCACCAGCTGTGTGAAACGCTTCATTACCCAGCTATCTGCAGGCCCGTGACCCTAACTCCTGCTGCCCACAGCAACTCTCACCAAACCCACCCTGACCCCACCAAACCCTGCGCAAACTCATTTGCCCTGCTCCAATTGAACCTGCCAATCTCTAATTTTTACAAGCATAAAAAGTCCTGCATGGCTGGCTGAGTTTCCAAATTCATCCCAAACTGAGTGACGGCAGATGTGCATAATTGAGAACCAAAAACAAAATAGTTTTGCTTCCACTGGAGATGTCAGGGGTGAGCAGTTCATTCGCTTTGGGAAAATGACTTGCACTTGAATAAAACTTCAGGGAATTTATTACACAATTAGTGCATGCTGGAAATAAAGCCAAGGTTTTTTTAAAAGGGTTTGTTAATGTTATGGGTCACACCAGGTTGTAAAACTGAATCTGAAACAAATAACTTTGTAATGCTGCTGTTATATAGAGTGCAAATTGTTCCATATTGTTTCACCTTCATTGTGTAGATTCCAAGAAAATATTATATATATATATATATACACGTTTTGTTGCAAGTTTTAAGCATACAAATGAGTCTTTGTTCGGTGTCTGCAGGAGGGTGTGATTGCTAATCAGAGTCCATATAGAAACGTGTTATTTCACAAGTACTTGAATACTGTGCACAGACAAATCTCACACAAAAAGTGAGCAGGGACACAGTGTGACTGGCCACGCAGTTGTGTTTGTTAAGACGTCTAAAGAAAGACTCAAGCTCCATAATGATCAGAAAGGATGAGTGATTTCTACTGTTGGATGCAGAGTGTGTTAATTGAATGCTGTGAAATAAACATCTTGCAATTAGCACTGTATTAATGTTCATGGATAATCATGCTAATTAAAGTGTTGAGTGTGGAAAACATCATGGGATGGAAAACTTCACACCCAAGCACGACACTTTCCCTGCCTCTTCCTCCTCCGTTTGCCTTATGGAGCGTATAATGTTACAAGAGAAGAAGTATGGCATTTGAAATGAAAGAAATTCACATAGAAAACCAAATTAATGTGCAGTCATAAGTGCATGAACAGTGCATATATTGTTATATTATATGCATGAACACACACAGCTATAGGCCGAGTTCATTTAATATCCTGTTGATATTCTTTGTATCATGAATGAAATCTGAATATATTTCATTATGAGTTGTAAGAAATTCACATGACATGCAGTAGCAATTCTGTTAAAACAAAACACTGCTTCTAGACATGGCAGGTCCACAGGAAAGACAGGCCATGTTTGGAATGAATAAAATTATTTGTATAAAAATATTACAACTTTAGAAATATAAATAATGGGTTATGAAGAAAATGTGTAAAATCCCTTTCTGTTCACTCGTCACTCTGGGAACGGAAAGTCAGGTGCATTGCATTGTGGGATATATGGTATTCCACACGATGTGCTCTGTTGTACACTACACCTTTTGGCAAATGTTGTATAGGTCATCTTGGTATTCCAGAAATAAATTTGCATACAGGCACATGGTATGCCTATTGCAAAAATAGTGAAAATAGAACTGTATTATGCCATTCCAAACATAGCCATAGAGAGTGAGAGAGATGGAGATTGAGTGAGAAAAGGGTTTAGATTGAAAGACAAAAGGGTTTAGATTGAAAGACAAAAGATTCACCTCAGCCATGAGCCTGATGGGGCAGGTGTTCAGGTGTCAAACAGAAGCAGGTGGAAACCTGAGACTTAGTTCATATCTGCCTACTTTTGACTGTTTTTTTTCTTCCTATCTGCTATTTTGCAGTAATGGGGAATCTACTTTGAAACTCCTATTTTAAAATTGTTCAACTGCCCCGGAAAAAAAGTACTCGGTAGATAAAAAAATAGATTAACATAAAGTAGATTAAAAAAACTGCATTGAAGGTACATAAGTGAATTTTTGTTATTTATTTTGTTATTAATTATTATTGTTTTTTTTAAAACAGAGGAACACCTTACATAACAGAAAAAAAAAGAAAAAGAAAAGAATACTAAAGGTTGGCAAACATTACATATAAACTTTTAGGAATAACAAAATTGGTCATACATTACATATAAACCTTTAGTCATCTCACCAGTACATTATATCTGTATCCATTACATTTATATACATATACTTCCTAATAAATCCCATAATCCCATACAATCCCACTTTATATATCTATGCTGTGTATGTGTGTGTGTATATATATATATATATATATATATATATATAAACTTTTTTATCATTTTATATAGAGTGCCATTCAAAAGTTTGTGGTCAGTAAGATTTTTTTTTTTAAGAAATACTTTTTTCAGCAAGGGCGCATTAAATGTATCAAAAGTGAGAGTAAAGAAAAAAAAGTGTAAAGTACTGCTACAAAAGATTCCTATTTCAAATAAATAGTGTAACTTTCTACTCTTCAAAAAAAAAATCTGTTTTCAGCAATGATATTAATAAGAAATTTATGTTTCGCACAGGAAGTTTCAGAACTTCCGTTAAGGGAACATAGTGATCATCGATGCTCCCTGGTTTTCATGGTGCATTCAAGGACTTTTTAGAGAGTGAACATTTCAGTGCACTGGAAGGATTTTGCTGTTGAGACAGCCCTTAAAGGGATAGTTCACTCAAAAATGTAAATTCTGTCATTACACACCCTCATGTCGTTCCAAACCTGTATGACTTTCGTTCATCTTCGGAACACAAATGAAGATTTTTTTGATGAAATCTGAGAGCTTTCTGTCCCTCCATTGACAGCTATGCAACTACCACTTTGACACTTCAAAAAGTTCATAAAGAGATTGTAAAACTAATTAATATGAATTGAGCAGTTTAGTCCAAATTTTCTGGAAACACAATCACTTTATATGATGAAAAGATTTAATTATTCTCATATTAACTCTTTCTCTGCCATTGACGGAAATTTCCTAATTTCCTTTGGGCTTTCTGTGTTTTCATTGTTATACAGTAGGGGGCGCTATTTGGCATCTTCTAAAAGAGTGCTGAATCTCCTGAAAAAAAACACAGGTGAAAAAGAAGCAGAAACAAAGGATATGTAAGTAGATGCATGTGAAAAAATCACGTGATAATCAATATTAAACAGCAAATAAATCAAAACTGCCTAATGTTACTGAATGAAATGTTGAGTGACTATGAAGCTTTGATGGATTCGATCTACTCCATCCATGTTTTGATTATTATTTGATTGGACTTTTTTTTGTTTAAAAGCAGAGGGTCTGTTCTTTTGACATTTTGCATGTTCGGGTATTCATACAACAAAATATTCTGGGGGCCAAGAAACTTTTGTGAAAATGATAAAAAATGCTGGTGGTGACTGGCAACTTTTTTCAAAAACACTGGCGGGGAAAGAGTTAACATTGATCAGTGAACAGAAACAGAAGCTCAACCAAACCTGCTTGACATGTGAGAACAAACCTTTCGTGGAAGCTCAAGTGCAACACACAAGAATGAACCTCATTGGCTCTTGCAGAAGCTCAAACGTGATGCGTAACACGAGAATGAACCTCATTGGTTCTCGCACGTCAAACGAACATGCTTGAGCTTCCATTTACCACAACTGATGTGTGCGTTGATAAATGTTCATACATGAATAAAAGGAAGTGAAACTAGGGAGCTAATTGAGACGTAGGCTAACCTAGGTCATTATGATTAAATAAAAAAAAGAGCACATAATAAGGATGTTAGTTAGGTTAGTAAACAGCAGTTTTGAACTAAATATTTCACTACAAAAACGGCATCCCAGGAACATGATTCAAATTAATAGACAAATCATTTGGATGAATTCAAATTAATCGTTGAACCTGAATGAAATGACTTGCAAACTCGTTTGAAAAGAGAGATGCTTAACTAGAGTGCTGTGTGTGACATGAAACAGCCATATAAAATTATTTGTTACTGAAAAAGATACATTACTTTGAAACAGCTGAGCTTGTAGCTTGCACGCTACTGAAACATGTAGTAATTTATCGCTGAAACTTTTAGTTAGTTTAGCTCTGACACACCGTTTTGTCACTGCACAGCATTTGTTCATTCAGGACTATTGCTAGACATGAGAAACTTTGGAGGCAGAGTTTCATTTCATTTCAATTTAGGCAATTAAAGGAAAGGTCAGGTGGAGAAACAGATGGTTTGCTTACAGCACCGCACCCGGCCCAAAGACACAAAAATACAGTTGACATTTATCCACAGTCTCCAGTGGACCCTGTTAAGTGTGTCAGGCAACGAGAGAGAAATTACTGATAAAAAGCTACACTTGGAAACGTGTCTTATACTGTGCCGCCGTGTTAGATGTCTATCATGTTCATTCAAGGAGGAAACCGTGAGATTCAAAGTAATCATTTTTCACAGGGTTGGCAGAAATGACTTCGGGTTAACGAGAATACGGTTGGGAGAAAAAGCAACAGATCATGAAAAAGCTTTTTTTTTTTAAGTAAGGAAAGAAAATTCAAAAATTACGATTATGCAAATGCCAAATTTAAATTTCAAATCTAAATGTTAAGGCAGAGTTCCTGCAGTAAGGGCAGCAGGTAATGATGCCATTGGCAGGAGAAAGTGTGAGCCACAAGGGGGTGGAAAGGGGGGCGCTGGATTTAGAAGAGGCATAAATTTCTCCTCGTTAGGCGATGGATAATTAAAACAAAAGGGAAACTGCTCAGAGGCAGAGGCAGGACAGAAAGGCTCCCCCGAGGCGGGGAGGACGGAGTGTGTCTTAGCGTAGGCTAGACAGCAAGCAGAATGTTGTCTCCGCAGAGCAGCAGGAAAAAGACATAGAGCTGTTAGTCAGAATGCTGCCTGAGGGCTCGCGGCTGTTCTTTTTTCCTCCCGCCTTTCCTCTCTCTCTCTCCCTCCATCTTTCCTTTTCTCTATTTCACCATTTCACCTGCATGCTCTCGTTTCCCTTGCTTGTGCGTAGCTTTATATAGCTGGTCCTGATGAGCTAATTTAGCACAGTGAGGAGATGGGATAATTCTTTTCCTGTGAACAGGTACTTTGTGTGCCTCGGCATCCATGGGCTCTGAATATGCAGTGGGAGTTGTGCCACCTCCTCTCTCCATGGTAACCCCAGCCTGGTCCAGCCAGCCAGATGAGGACAGAGTCTGTGTGTGGGTCCCTGGCTTTCATCCATTCATTTTAGCACCGCAGTGACTACATCCTCTTTTAAAGTAAGGCGTATTACGTGCCTGAAAGATCTGATGCGTGTGAAAATAGCCAGTTATTTAGCTCTGTACAATACAGATTGTTTCCAAACTGCTTTTCAGTGAACACTTGATTCTGATTGGTTGGTCACCACATTCCGAGGAGACTTATTCCCCGATAATGACCATCGTCAATAGCAATACAGCATAATGACCACTCATCCGGGTATTTGAGATTGGCACTCCCTTTATGTTTCTCGTACCACACTGGATGGTCTCTCTCTCTTGTTTTAGACGTAACCGGTGTGCCTCAGTTATCGACTGTATTTACTGTATTTACATCTTCGCCGTAATAATTGGGCGGCAGTGGCTCAGTGGTTCATGTAGGTTGTCTACAAACCGGAAGGTTGGTGGTTCAATCTCCAGTTCCACGTGACCAAGTGTCGAGGTGTCCATGAGCAAGACACCTAACCCCAGCTGCTCTCGACGAGCTGGATGGCACCTTGTATGGCAGACACCGCCGTCGGTGTATGAATGAGGGTGTGAATGGGTGAATGTGAGGCAAATTGTAAAGCGCTTTGGTGGCCATTGGGTCTGTGAAAGCGCTATATAAATGCAGTCCATTTACCATTTACACAGGAAAACAGAATGAAGAATTTTTTTATTTCAGTCACTGCAAAGAATGATTTTTTTGTCTTGTTTTCTATTACAAATTTATTTATTTATTTATTTATAAACATATCTTTATTACGAGGATTAACCCCTTGAGATGAAGCATCTCGTTTTCGAGGGGGTCCTCCAATACATCAAAGTAAAAAAAGAACCAAAACAGCAGAACAAATATCATGGTCAAAAACAGCACAACAACACACACACACCAGCTCACAATGCTCAACCCCACCCCACCCCACCCCACCCCACCCCACCCAACCCAACAAGAGTAAAAAAAAAAAAAAAAAAAAAAAAAAAACATTTAGGATGAAAATAAAAATAATAATAAATAAATTAATAAAAATGAAGACATAAAAATTAGAAATAGTTAATGAAATAGAAATAGAAAAATTAGAATAGAAATAGTTAGAATTAGAAATAGCCTGTTGGCAGATATTTTTTTCTTTTTTTAAGCAGGAACTCACTTAATTTGGATAATTTTTTCAAGAAATGTTGCTTCTCAAGTAAATGTATCTTGATTTAAGAATGCTTATTCTTAAAACGAGACAAAATACCTAGACAATCTTTTTTCTTTTTTTTGCAGTGACAAGCACCTCTAAAAAGACAATAACAACTGTCAACGTTCAACTATAAAGCAGTTCTACGGAAGACAATAGTGTCATTACTCAAGTCAGTGCAGTGTTCAAATCGATAATATTTCGAAATAATAAATGTATTTTAATGCAATTCTAAGCATTGTAAATAATGTTAAAATGTTAGCATGGGAAATAATATTAAAACCAGCTACCATACTTTTTTTTTTTTAAAGCACATCCCAACATTTCAGAACAGTTGTCTCAGTGAATTCCAGCTCTGATTTGCGGGGGCTGAGGTAACATAGCCGCATGATTTCCAGAGCTTTCACCACACAAACAGAGTCTGTCAGATTCCTTCCATGTTTAGAAGTCATCAGGGAGACGGGTGGCCTCCAGGTTCACTGAAATATGGAAACTTCAGCTTTAAGTCACCGTAACCTGGACCGGACTGGATATAAACCAAGACAGTGAGGGCTGTAAAGAATATTATTGTAATGTGTGGACATTACTTTTATTATTGAGAAAAGCTATTTGGGAAGACATTTTATTAACCCAACTGCCCCTTAATCCAGAAATGACCTTGCCAGCTTGCCAGAACCAGCTGCACTCCATATGTCACTCAACACCTTCTGGGCTAATTCAGCTCAGACCCAAATGCATGCACACTCATATACACAAACATGTACATGGCCACTTTATGTATGGAATCCAAATACCCCCTCTCAAATCATATGCACCATAAAATGTTATGGTATACAGTCAGATAGGAAGTACACAGCTGTCTGAAGTAGTGTGCTTGTCTATATAAAATTATGAGCTAAATATTATTTTAGAGGGAGGTGCAAATCTGTTCGGAGCATTACAAACTACACAATTAGCTAAAACCGTGCAAGCCAATGTGGAACATCAATATCTGTACAGTAGTTAGCTGAAAGACTGCTTGGTTCAGCTGAAGTAAGAAAATTATGTCTGTACATGCAGAATATAGTACTTAGTCATCATAAAACAGGATTCTCAAACCATTTTACTTAAATAATGTGATGCATTTCAGAGTTAAAAAGGTCATTCTCTGTGAAAAAAAATGGTAACACGTCAATGAGTTAATGCATTTATTAATCTAGGTTCTAGTTAATTTATAAATATACACTTTTTCATTGTTAATTGATGCTTTTAAAATGTTTAAAAATATATGTAAAAATTAACATTAACCTAGATTACAAAAAAATGTTGTGGAATAGGTATTACATGTTTGTGATTGTATTAACTAAAAACTTGTAAAATGTTACCCAAAAACTTAAAGCAACACCAAGTAACTTTTCCTCAGCGGTCGCCCTACAGGTTGGAAGCAGAATTGTCCATTAATGCTGTCGTAAATAATTTAGCCTTCCGCAGCCTACGGTCGCACGCTCGCTGTTTATCCAGCACCGGCTTTGGAATCAACAATGGCAGACATCCCAACCTGCAAGAAGTCATTTCAGGGAGGCATATCTTGGTGACTGGATTGTCACGGGTTGACTAGCTTTCGTGAGGCACACTCGCAAGGTCTCTCGCTCTCTCCCTCTCTGCCGTGCTCGCGCTATGTATTGTTATGCGCGCAGTATGTTCTGTCTCGCATGCGCGCTCTAGATTCCGGGAGATTTGAACTAATTTGCGGGCATCAGGGAGACTTATGTCAATATGCGGTTGACTCCCAGGCCACAGACAATTTGAGGAAGTGGTGGGGGAAGTGACGGATGCCGTAAAGCAGTCGAGTTTTGTAGTTCTTTTTGTGCTCGGGTTACTACCCGAAACCCGAAGTTACATAGTGCAAGTAAAAGCGATACAGACCACGTCAGGCTATGGCAGACGTGTCATTTAACCTATTGTAAGTCGATGTACCATCACAAGGGTCTTGGAAATATATTATGAAGGTTGAAAAACTACATAGTGTTACTTTAAGATGGTCTTGATTTGATCTATATGGAATTGATCATCAAACAAGCAAGTTATCACAGTTTAATGAAAGATTACAAAGAACCAGGGATGTGCACAGAGGGGTTGCTCAGGTTGCCCGGGCAACTGCCCATATGCCCTTCTGGACTCAGGTTGCCCTTCCGAGAAAAATAATAATAATAATAATCGTACAATGGATGCAGAATTTCACGTAGGCCTAGATAAAAAAAATCAATAAATAAAAAATAAAAAAAATCGCAAAGCCTCATTCACTTCTATTCGGGCACTCAGCTCAACTGTTTACGTGGCTGCAGCGCTGCACGCGACCATAGACTGCACGCGACCGGTGCGTTATAAGACCCCGCAAATTACTTAAGGCCCCGCCTCCATCTCGTGTCATAACGCGTCAATTAATGTGTACAACATCCATGACAAAATGAAGCGAAACTATCCTTCTGGCCACGAAAAGAGGAAGAAGAAAAAATCCATGAGAGTGAATTGCGGGAACAACAATCAGGTAAAACATGTGTTCTCTCCTCTCTAAGTTTGATGTCAGCAAAGTTTGATGTTTTTCGGTCTTGCTACCTATAGCTGGGCAGGCAGTGCATCTCTTGCATCACTTTGTGCCTGACAAAAGTGAGAGTAAAATACAATTATTTATTACGTTTGTTTTTGATAAACGACAAAGTGCAACGGTGTTTGTTTACTGCAGCTCGGAAAAGATAACCGCGTCGCGTGTGTTATCGTGCGGTCATATGCGCGTGCACGAAATGAAACGCGCATTTTTCAAGCAGAAATATGTGGAGACCAGACATACTGTATAATACATGCACGTGAATGATGGCACTCCCAATCAAAGTACACATTATAAAACAAGACACTGATTATCTAGTCTCAGTGTAGTTAAAAAACTCTAAACAACTGCACTAATTATGCAAGATAGAAAGCAATGTATTGACAATTTGACATTGATTGACTATTGATTTATAGGCTATAGTGAATTTAAAATGTTGATTAGCTGGACATACTGGTCAATATGGATGCACATCCCTCAGTAAATAATAACCATAAATCAAGAATTGCTTCAACATGCATAATAATAAAAAAAAATCATACTGATGTGATGCCGAAAATACCCAGGCTGTAGAGAGAACCAAAGTTAATCCCAAAAGCCAAAGCTCAGGGTTATAATTTATTATTTTCTTCTTATTTATGTTTACGTTAATATTCACTTGTTATGTTAACATTCTATAGAAAATACTCTATTCAATAAATATTGTTTGTTTGAACCTCATTCTGTTCTATATTGTTGTACTTATTCTTTGACTGTTTTGTTTAAAGGAGGGAGGATTGTATGGGAGCACTGAAGTGTCAGGTGTGACTGTGTGGCAATGGCAAATGTTTTACATAGCTCACGACATCACAGGTCAGGTAGAGGACCCTTAGCAGAATTTTGCTTAGGGCCCCA
Organism: Rhinichthys klamathensis goyatoka; assembly: GCF_029890125.1. Classification (NCBI taxonomy): domain Eukaryota; kingdom Metazoa; phylum Chordata; class Actinopteri; order Cypriniformes; family Leuciscidae; genus Rhinichthys; species Rhinichthys klamathensis. The sequence goes on from NW_026606718.1 coordinate 1,028,162, forward strand.
GGGAGGTCAGGATCGGCACTGGGTGTAGCAGTCCATTCTGTTCCCTACTGGAATTCCTGTTCCCTTTACGCAATCATACTACAAATCATGCGTAGTTGCCCGTAGCCTACCATCACAACTGAATATGAGCAAGAAGCACAACTGAATGTACGGGAAGTCAAAAGGTTAAAAAAGGATTGTATTTTTCCCGAAATCTAAGCGTTTCTTTTTTTATTACAAGCGAGTTTTTCCATTCAATCCAGATTATTTCTTTTCAAAGAATAAAAAAAACAAAAAAAACAAAAACAAAAACAATGAACAATAATATGAGGAACTCTTTTTCTCATGTGTCTCATCTCTGACGGGTTTGGGGGGGGGGGGGGGACATGTGCACGTCCCTGCAAAGAACAAAATGTTTTTTTTCTTCTTAATGTGCACCGATGAATCTTGCAAGAAAAAGAGTGCAAGGCTCAGTGCTTGGACCATTTCTCTTCTCCATCTACATCACTAGGATCTGTGATTCAGAAACATGGCTTTTCCTATCACTGCTACGTGATGACACACAACTATACCTCTCATTCCAGCCTGATTATCCGACGGTTGCTGCTCGTATCTCAGCCTGCCTGACAGACATTTCTGGCTGGATGAAGGACCACCACCATCTTCAACTAAACCTTGTGAAGACAGAGGATCAGACTAGAGGTCTTCTCGGGTCCTAAAAACTGTACCCGAATCGACCCGAATCACTACTTACCCGAACCCGACGTGCATACATTTTTTTTTTTTAAGAAAAACCCGACCCGAGACAGACCGGATAAAATTAGACCCGAGTCCGACCCGACCTGACGGCATTTCCTTTAGAACCCGACTGGGCCCGAACGTAAACGGCATTTACATTGTGCACAGCCTGCAGCCCTGCGTTTCTCAAAAATGCACTTAACATAGACGCGCAAGTGTAAGCGTGCTGAAGTGCTAAAATGTCAATCACTCATCACTGTAACCCATTATGTCCTATAAAATTTGGCATAATGTTATTTACCGGTCCATAAGATGATTAGAACCACCATTCGTTTTCCCTGACATTTTTCGCAATTTCTGTTATCGCCTCCATGCTTTTCTGACAGTGTCGCGTATTTTTTAAATTGATTGACAGGCCTGGCTAAACGAAAATTCAAATACTTGCATTTAGTCAAACATCCATCCACATGATGGCGCACTAGTTCTTCTTGGCAAAGGGAGGGGTTGGTTTATGTGGAGCGAGCAACTGAGTAAATAAATGCGGAGGTAACCGTGCTTATGCTTATAGCCCATTTGCACGTAGAAGCGCGGATTCGCTCTCTCACTTAGAAAAAGTGAGAGAACGGTGTCATAAAGTTGTTTTAAATACTGCAATTTTCTTAAATGCCCAACATAGTTTAAAAGAATTCGGGTCTTCTCGGGTCCATTTGGAAAAGGCATATTTATTTTAAATTACCCGAGACCCGAGGCCACTAATACCGAACCCGACCCGTGTCCGAGACACTCGTCGGAGTTTTGGACCCGAACCCGCTCGGGTCTCGGGTCGGACCTCGGGTTTTCGGATCCAAGTGGACCCGTGAAGACCTCTAGATCAGACCCTTCCTATCAGAGCATGCTACACAGCTCCTTGTTCAAGCACTTGTTCTATCCAGACTGGACTATTGTAATGCTCTCCTATAGCAGGTCTTCCAGCTTGAACTGTCAAACCTCTGCAACTGATCCAGAATGCTGCAGCCGGTGGTTTTTAATGAGCCGAAGAGAGCACACGTCACTCCTCTCCTCACAAAATTGCACTGGTTGCCAGTTGCCGCTCGCATCAAATTCAAGTCACTGACTTTTGCCTACAGAACAACCACTGGCACTGCTCCCTTTTAACTAAACTCATTACTTCAGACTTACATGCCATCCAGAAATTAGCGCTCTGCAAGCGAATGCCGTCTTGTGGTGCCATCTCAAAGAGGCACAAAATCTCTTTCTCTGACCTTTTTCTGGTCTGTTCCATGCTGGTGAAATGATCTGCCCAACTCATCCAGAGCTGCTGAGTCCGTGTCCATTTTAAAGACACGGCTGAAGACGCATCTTTTTCGGCAACACTTGATCCATTAATACTAACACTTTATCTTCTATTCTATATCTATTATCTTTATAAAAATAAAAAAATAAAAAAAAAAGTACATGTACTGTGTTAGATTAAACTTGGAAGGGTCCTAACACTTGCATATTGTTGTCCTATTGTTAGTTTGACTGCTTCTATTGGTCTCATTTGTAAATCGCTTTGGATAAAAGCGGCTGCTAAATGAATAAATGTAAATGTAAAAACTATCTATTTTAAATTTAGGTTGACTTTATAAGAAAGCTAAGCTATTTTTGCTTTTGATCAAGTTGTGATGTTCAGATACAGATACAAGTAAGACCTCATTCTCACTCCTAGGTCAAAGCTTGACATAACCACTCTTAGCCATGCATTGAAGTCTCAACTGTTATTATGCATCTTGAACTCTGGATGGACAAATCGTGTCCTCCACAATCCATTTTTATTCTTCCTCACTGAACGAGATACAGGCTTACCAGAGGGATACCAGAGGGAACGAGATACCAGAGGGATCACAGGCTTTGTGTGATGTCCTTATTTTATGGTCGTGCTCTCAAATTTCCCATCATGCCCTCCATCTGGCCTGCACCCCCAGCAGGTGCCATGGGCAGGCAGATGTGTTTATTCCGCCACCAATTCAGGCTGAGGAGGAGTAAAGTTCTGTTTTTGGAACAAGTTTTTAACATCGACGCATGTGCAAGGGTGGTTATTCTGGTATATCTTTTAATATTTAACTTCTCCCACATCGTGCCGAATTCTCATTTTCTAGATTTCTAGGTCTAATTATTCGATTTAGTTTATAGATAAGCAGCTCAGATTGTATCTGTTTCTTTGATAAAGGAAATATTAAGTCCATATTCATGAGGTTGAGTAGGAGGGTCTAAATATAGGCCGCGTTACCACAGCATCTTATGCTCTTGCTTTAGTGCGTAAGCAAAGGGAAGTTCTGTTAGCCAGAGTGGATTTATCCATCATTAATGACACAGAATAACTGGAATTATCCGGAAGTTCCATTCATTAGAGGCACTAATCTCAGAGAATAATTAAGCAGATAATGACAATTTGCAATCTGCAAAATGAAAATGGCCTCTTATCTTTGAAACCAGGAAGCGTTTTAATTAAACTATAATTTTATATCAAACCTGGATTGTAGTATATACAAATGCTACATCAATGTCTAGATTCATTACCCTGATATCAGATATAATGACTACAGTCTTCAAAACAACACCTACGCCTTTAACAACACTTTAAACATAGTTTTTTTCCATAATATGCATGCCCCATTGAAGTCAGTGGGGTCCATCATGTGTTTGGTTATACGGACAGAAGAAAGAAATTACAGGTTTGGAACAACCTGAGGGGGAGTAAATTTTTGAGTGAACTATCCCTTTAAGTATATATATTTTACAGTCATTTGGCACAACTCATGCAAGACAGATAGATCAGTTCATGTCAACATAAAGGGTTAACTGTAGGGCTGTCAATTTAATACATTTAGTACAATTCACTATATATACCTTTTCAACATTTTATAATATATAATTATAATAAATATTTATAAGATAATATGTATATATTTATTATATAAATGTTGAAAATGTTAATGTGTTACTATTGCCCCTGACCTGTGTAAATTCCATAATAAAAGATTTTTCAAGTCATCCAAGCTTGAAGTATCACTCAAGTTGTCAAAAATCCATGCACACTGCACAGCCCAGTCTCAGCTGGTGCTACAGGTAAAAGGTAAAAAGTAAAAAGCATTCACAAAGGATGCATTCTTTGCAATCAGGATAGCATAGTGGAATGGAAAAGAAGGCAGGGATCTGATTCAACTTTTAAAAGCTGAACTATTTCTAACTTCTAAAGGCATTTTAGCTCATAGTGCAAGATGCTGAAAATCAGTGTGAGGACAATCAGCATCTACATGTGTACATAGACCAACAATTTGAAAATAGATTAAGAACACATACTTTGTGAATGAGGGGGAGTGCAAAACTCAAGTGCAAAATAGATTACTATGGAGTGGACTAAAGACCAGTGATAGGACTGAAATGGAAATACACCATATTTTGACAACTGAAGCTACTTTTTGTAATTGTCTATTCAATGTCTTTGCAATGCTAGATTAGGGATGGGCATATCAATACTGCAGTATCAATATTTAGATACTCACACGCTATTTATTTGGTATCGATTGCTTCTTAAAAATTAATATTAACAATATATTAATACAAAACGTCGGTTTCTGTGTCACTTTCAAAAGTTTTCAGTACTTTTTTAATGTTTGTGCCAAAACACCTCTGACTTATTTAGCCGGCCTGTGTCACATGACTATGCAAAGCAAGCTTACAGCCATGCAGGGTCACACACGTGCAGAGACGCTCACTTCCACTGTAAAAGGCAGAGATAGAAAGAATGGCAGAAAGCAAACATATCATGGTGTGGTGCTATTTTTCAACTTTAAAAAAAATACAGCAAGATTATCATGATATATGGTACATGGTATTTTAGTTCAGTAAATTTATTTTTATTATAATTAATTAGTTTTATTATTAATCACAATATTTCTGTAAAAACAAGATTATTTTTACTTTTACGCCTATTGGAAAACACATTTTTAATTGTGCTCATATTTGCTTTTGTGATACATTTGTTATTGATGACCAAACTGTGTCATGTAGATGTGATTTGTCTTCAAGTGTATTTTTTTTTTTTTAAATGAACGTTATTTTGAAAAATGATTTACTTAAAAAATAATCTGTATAGCATTGGTATTGTTACAATTGTAACAAAAAGTATCAGTATTGTATCAAATTAAAAAAGTTTGGACGGACGGACGACAGACAGACAGACAGACAGATAGATATAGATATAATGCATCTAAAGTAAGTGACTTTCTCATTTTTCAGATTTAGTTAAAGTAAGTGACTTTCTCATTTTTCAGAATTAGTTATCTTGTCATTTTTTTATAACTTGTACTGGCTGGATTTTCATGGTAATGATTTAAAATAATAGTGCACTGCAGCAAGATTTGTGCACTGACCATAACAAGCTCAAAAAAATCCACAAGAGATGACAAAATAAGAGTTGTTTTTCACATTGACTCACATTTTGAGTCAGGCACTTCTTGCGGCTTTCGACCTTAATTTGATGCTCCTTCTAGGAAAGGATGCGATCAAACGCTCATGTATTTATGTTTGGATATAGCATAGATCTTGTGAAGTAGAATTTAAACACTGAAAGATGTCCCTTGTGGTACAGCATGTCTCATTTGCTTGTGCACCATGTTTATTGGCTCCCTGTTGTCAATCTTAACTTTCCTGACTTCAATATTGACTTCCACAAAGACCATTTGCCCCTTTTGTGTGGCCATCACATCCTAGCTGGCTGCTAAACTCCCATGACACATCTATCATGGTATACAGCTGTATGAGTGCACATTAATTATCTCATCACTCTCTGTAGTGGAGGGACATTACGACGGCGTCCAATGAAAAGTGGTTGAGTGATGCACAGATGGAGGCCCGATACTCCCACCAACGTCTTGAAAGGTTTCTTTAATTAACAGTCAGCTCATGATGAAGAGATTCTGCTCTGGCAAAAACTGTAGCCCACAGCTGCCCAAAACTAATTTTACAGTGTAGTTGCTTCCCAGAAATAATTAATTTCCCTACATGAATCCAATTGGAAAGCCGCAGTAACCTTTCAGCATGACTAGAAGGCCATGCATGGGCAGTGATGATCCTCTGTGCCGAAGTATAAGAAGAAAAGTGTCCAAATTTGGCTAATTTACATGTCATCCACACGCACAAAGTACTCTGGGGTACAAAAATGTATTTATGCAAATAAAATGGATTAAATTGTGCTTGCTCAAAAAAAAAAAAAAAAAAGTCAACAGCTTATAGCGGTTGCCACAATATCAACACTGAAAAGTTAACTTATGCATCTCACGTCTGAGATGTATTCAGATGCTTTTGTATTGTTATTCAGAATGAGTCATCTTGACAGGTAAGGAGGGAAAATGTACAGTTTGGCCCCACTAATTTAAATTTAGAGCTGACTAATATTCGCTTTTATTCCTCAGAGCAGGAAAATGATTACAGTCAGCAGAAATTTTAAACCTGAGCTACCAACTTTTTCCCATGTATCTGCCTGCTACCTTTTGTACATTTATAATGTACAATAACAACGTCCAAAAAATACACTTGAGTTTGATGGGTAATTTGGTGCTTTCGGTGTCCTTCATTAGCATATGCATAAACAAGTCAAATTTTTCGCTATTCCCAATTCCCTCACTAACGTCCCTCCGTCTCGTTCACTCGGATGTAGTGCTGAGGGAAGTTTGCGAGTGTGTGTCTAAAAGTGGAGTTAAACGCAACCAATGAATACCTGATAATACCAACTATTACTATGTGCTGTTCCTGACATTTTTCAAAACTACACCATCTGGCTGAAAAGAGCATCTTTCTCCATTAACAACCAAGTACATTGGAAAATCCTCCCCGTCTGGTCATCCATGATATTTCTAGAGTTTTATTTTTTTTATGTAGGTGAGGCTTGTGTGGGTTACATAATTAAACAAGAAAACCTGCTGAATCAGACCAGTTTTGTCATTTCATTTAATTGCAAATCAATTATAAACCATATGTGATACAATGTATACTTACATTTTGGCCTCAAAGCAAAGAGAAAAAACAGGTAGACGGTCCGGACTGCCATTTTTTTTCTTAAAAACTTCTGAAATAATTTAGGAATAATGCAAATAATATATATATATATATATATATATATATATATATATATATATATATATATATATATATATATATATATATATATATATATATATATATATATATATTAATGTACTTTAGAAATTATAGTATATAGAAATTATAATTTCTTATAAATGATATTTCTTGGAGTTTGATTATTTTCTAAAGCATGCTTTTTGTGTCATTAACATATATATAAATAACAATAAATAGCTGTTACCAAATTTTACTATTCGTTATTGTCATTTGTTTAAATGTAAGTGAAAAGCTACTGTAATCATCTAATTCAGATGAGACCAGTTCTGTCATTTAATATGACTGCAAATTAAACCAGACATGAAATTACTTTCTTACTACTAAGTGTTTTTTTTTGTCCTGTTAATCAATGATATATTTACACAGCGACATACAACTTCTACTATTATCTCAGGGTGTTGGTGCTCATGTATGAAAGGGATTTCATCCCTGTAGATCATTACTAATTGGCTGAACTGATGTCGCTACAATTTCACCCCATGTTACAACATGTCTCGCAGTCTCCTCTAATATTATGTTCAGTCACATGCATTCGCTAGGAATTGTTCACAGTCTCTTTCTTCACTTTAATAGGGTCTACCACACATACTGTACACTGTAAAAAATTAAATCTTTAAAAAACGGTCAATGACTGTCAGCTACGGCTGCCAAAGAAAAACCGTAAAAATAAGGTAAAACATCCTAATTTAAATATAGTGCCAACATTTTCCTTAAAATGTTTTACAGAAAAACACTGTTATTTTACAGCTATTTCCTGAATTATTACAATCAAACACCTTTACTGTAAAAAATGGTGAAATGACTGCAGCAAAGGCTACCATACAAAAACCGTAAAATGAATGTAAAATATCCTAATTTAAATAGTGCAAAAGACTTTGACAGAAATCTTCATTAAACTTTTTAACAGAAAAACAGTTATTTCACATATATTTCCTGAATTTTTACTAACAAACACATTCACTGTAAAAAGTGCATCTCTTGCAGTTATAAGTTAACTACATGCATGATTTACTGACTATACGTCACTGCATCAGCAACTACACAGTTACTGGCAGTTAAATAAAGCAACATGCAGCATAACATCAGTGTTTCTCTGCTCATCCTGGACTGAAGCACAGGCTCTTCTCTTCAGCACAATGGTGACCCAACAGAAACGCTAACAGATCTCTCAAGATCTCAGCATCTTCACTTATTACAATCCAGACTTTATTTATTTCACTAACATTCCTATTGAGAATTAACAGAGGTTTAGAAGTTGATGTTTTATTGAAAATAATAAAGTCTGATGTCACCAGTTTGGTGATCAGTGTTTGCTTTAGTTGGGCTCTTGACCTTTCAGTTTTTAAAATGAGTTTTTCTCTGGCCTCTTTACTGTGTGTCTCTGACACATATTTGTTATGGTAGGGATCCAGGACAAAATTGGGTCAGATGATCATGGTCACTTTTTAGGTCGCCATCATGTAGTGGCCTAATTTATTGATACCACCTGAAGTCTAATATCTGATTTAGTCGTTAAATATTAGTTGTTAATTTTGCATGCCAATACTGCTGCAGAAAATCCTGCAGTGCCATGATATTCTGAAAGATTTTATGAAGTCATTTTACAGAAAATGTTTTGTTCAAATTTATTCAGAGATTTGACTCAGTCATATCAGTGAATCAGGTCACCATATGATAACTATAACATCACCAATAAGTGACCAACATCATCATCTGATGAGATTTTCTCCTGCATTTATTGCCATAACAAATGTGTATCAAAAACACAGTTAAAGCAGCCAGGGAAAAACTAATGTTAAAAATTCAAGGGTCATGAGCCCAACTAAAGCAAACACTGATCTTCATCATGGTGACATCATATTTCTGTTAGAGTTTTTTGCACTTTATTCAAATTAGCATATTTTACTTTAATTTTATGTTTTTTTGTTTGGCAGCCATAGCTGCCAGTCATTTGACCCTTTTTCTAAGATTTTGTTTTACAATGAAGGTATTTGATCGCAATAATTCAGGAAATACCTGTGAAATAACAGTGTTTTTTTGGTTTATTTAAAGGTGCCCTAGAATGTTTTTTTTTTTTTTTTTTATAATGTTTCCTGGGTTACCCTTATGATGTTAGTATGTTTTTTAGATAAAAAATAATCATAATTTAGAAATAAATGGCATTTTTCCTAGCCTGCTTTTAGCCTCTGATTTGAACACTCTGTTTGAAGGGGCGTGTCTGCTGTGGGATTCAGTGTAACCGCGGCCACTGCTGTGATTGGCTGACATGCTTGCATATGAAATAGCTACGCATTACACGTGAAACTCTCTCCCGAATACTTTTACTACTGCTATTATACGTTTTTATTATAACAGCTTTCGAGATTAACGAATCGTGAGATGTTTTTAAAGTATTTAGATCTATTCCCATCACATAAAATGTTGCCGTGATGAGCATTGAGCAGATGACAGTGTGTTGATCGCGAGAATGAAGATCTTATCATTGCAAAGCAGTTTCTGCACTCTCTCTGCTTTCCCCAATGCAAACACGATGATGTAAATACAGTAAGAGCTTCGTTGTGCAGTAACGTGCGTCATTGATTTCATAACGAGTTTGGCAAGTGTCCAAAAAACTCGCGCTGTGTGGAAAGATTGTTCTTTGATCGCTTTCTGTATATAATTTGTTCACAATTTAAATACGATTATTTTCATCCTACTAAAAGAAACGATGTAAAGCTGATATTTTAGTCACTGGCTTGACTTACTGATGCATAAACAGTATTGAACGATTTTGAGAGAAAGATTACCTGTCTGAACTTGAACAATTACACATCAGAAAGTGTTGCTTGGTAGCTCGATCCGAGGCCAGCTCTGTATTGGCCCAAGTTGAGGAAACAGTCGGTGAAATGTTTGGAAATTTCCAGAGAAAATAAAATTAACCCATTGTTTCTTCAGAGGCTCAGATGAAGGAACTAAAAAATACTTTTGTGTTCATGTGTACATCCACACTGAGCAACTGCCATGCTTCGGCTGCGCAGTTCCGCCTGGCATTGAGGGCTGGCATTATGCAAATATTTGGAGGCGTACATATTAATGATCCCGACTATTGCGTCACAGTCGGTATTGTGTGGAGAACCGACCGTTTTTCAGGGGTGTTTTTCATAAACGTGAATTAAATGAGAACGCGAAAACAGTCCAGTTTGAGATTCACTCTATGTCATGTCCATGCACTGAACTCTTGTTATTTGACTATACCAAGGTAAATTCAATTTTGAATTATAGGTCACCTTTAAATTAGGATGTTTTACTTTAATGTTACAGGTTTTTTTTAGCCTGCCAGTCATTCGACCGTTTTATCATATAACTGTTTTGTTACTGTTTAATTACAGATTATATTTGTAATTTTACATACATTTTTATGTAATTTAAGAAAACAGAAAAAATACTGAATGAAAAATAGAGTAAATTTTCTGTTTAAAAAATGTGAATCACTGCAATTTGTCATTAATGTCACAATACCTAAAATAACAGCTGAATTTTTAATTTACAGATATTATTTGTAATTTTACAGAGTTGAGTAAAATGAAATAAAATGAACGTAAAAGTACAGTGTTCCTACACCTATGCCTCTCTCTTCCCTTTCTCCCAAATTGTTGTTCCTTACTTCTAAAACAGAGTAGATATAGCATCTGCCATATTTCTGTCATGTGCAAGATGTGATGTTCTGTTGACTAATTATGTAAAGTCATCAGCAGGGGGACGGGGAACTGAGCTTGGCTTGCGGACAGCTGAGCCAAATGGTTCTTTGTCAAGGCCGGCTAGGAGGTGTGGAGAAAAAAAGAAAAAAAACGTGAGAGGAGGCTGTCAGATTGGTATGTGACTCACCGGATGTCGTTTCAGTCTGAGGCTGGAGCATGACCTTTTGAGAGCCCTGTCCACCCACAGCAATCCAGCAATACTTTCCTCAGATAATAATTTCTCACTGTGTCTGCCTGTCGTTCACGCACAGAAACACAGGATCATAAATAAGTTCACCCTGAAAGGACTGCCATAGGGAGAGAGAGCGAGGGAAAGAAACAAAAGGGAGAAAAAACGAACAAGCTTGTAGCGGCAATCTGAATTTCTGTGAAGAGCATTCCATCTTGTTCATTATTATATCTGGGGAGGAAGATGAATCTGATGAAATAATGAATTTCTATATAGCTGTAATGAGACCACAGAACAGGCCTATTTTTCTCGATAATACAATTGAAAACATATCTGTAAAATTGTAAATCAAAATGTGTGAAACAGACGTAGAGCTGCGAGTGTAAACCTCAGTCCCCTGGCCTCAAGAGACACGCTAGCAACTGACACTAGTGGTCTTTAGCCTCCTTGTTAGAGCGCCCGCTACCCACACCGGAGACAACAGTTTGAATCCCGCTCGGAGCGGGTCGAGTACGAATAGGATCGGTTACATGTGCACTACAGCAAAAGTTGGCAAAACAGTATAACAAAGAATTCACATGAAAAACAAAATTAAGCTGCAGGACTTTGGTTGATGTGTTAAAAAAATGCCTATGATAACATAAAAGTCATCTTTTTGTTTTGTTTACACGTTTGTTGATACAAAAGCCATCCTTTTTTCGTGGAATGACCCTGTAACAGCCGGAGCACATCATCGCTATGTTTAAAGTCACTGCATTGCATGCTCATTAAACTGAGGCAATAATAAAACTTCCAAAACTGTCGTCTTAGTTTGTGCTCTCTGTCATATGAAAAATTACTTCAATTAACAAAAATGTACTTTGTTTTTTTTCAAATAGGGGGATATTTAGTTAAATGCTACTATTGGGAGAGACTTATACAGACAAAAACAGACTGAGAAATTGTTTAAACCATATTCGTTTTTATTTCACAGAAGAAAGAAATTCATAAAGGTTTGAAATAACATGACATAATTTTACATTTTGGGGTGAACTGTCAGCATCAAACAGTCAGCTTCAATCAAATCTAACAACTTGTAAGCAGCTTGTGATGTCTCTAATGTTCTCTTATCCTAGCAAAGACTGCATTTGTTCCATCAAATATACATTAAAGACAGCAATATTGTGAACTATTATTACTGTCACAGACTGACTGTGACCCAAGACTTTTATTTTGAAGGGATTGTTTATGGGTATGTGCACACAACAAACTGTTTCCACCATTACACATACACACAAACTAAATGCCGGCAAAATACACAATTCTTTTTGTGGTTGTATGTTTGTAGCCATTTTGGGGTTTATTTCAATTCATTCAGTTACCAAGTTAACTTCATGCATTTCAAACAGCTATACATACCTTCTGGTACACCCTCACTTGCCAAACCAGTACACAAGGAAAGTAGCCATATTTAAACTAGTATGTGCTCATGGAAGATTACTCCATCTGATTCTGACCTCATGGGGGAGGGAGGTAACCCAGTATGTAAGTTTTCTTCTTATATGTATTGTCTTTATTGTTTTGAGACCTTTAAATTGTACTAGATATAAATGATGTACAATTTAGAGTTGAAATGTCATGATAGTTTGTTTGTTTATGTCTTGTCACCTCTTTGTAATTTATAGGTTTCTCCCTAAAATGGCATTTTCCAAAAATAGGAGGAGCTTAGGCCTATAAAACAGGCAGCCATTTTAGGGGAGAAGGTTGGTGTGGAGAGGTTGAATCTCATTTGTATTTGTGGGCCTGTACATTGGCATAGCCAACTTACATCCGTGTATTGTAAACAATTTTGATTTATTTTCTTTAGTATTATAATTTTTGATAATCTGTTTTTTCTATTATTTCCCTATTCCTATTGGATATTGATATTTTTGCACCTTTTGGAATTACAACCACTCTGGACTGTGTTTTTCTGCCCTTGTCACGTCATTTATACCTCTGGCCGTTGGTACATCCTAACAAGTGGTGTCAGAAGTGGGATTCAGTACCGGTCGAGTGACAAGTGGGGATTTTTTTTTTTCTTTTTTTTTTTGACATGCCTCCTAAAACGAGGAGTCAGCCTGAGGAATGCACAGTGCAGGAAGAGGACCTAGGTGCAGTAGGAGGAACCCAAGGAGAGAGTGGGCCACCTGTGGAGGTTTTGACTGCTGGAGGGGATGCTGCAATCACAACTCTTGCACAGATGTTCAAGACGTTCATGCAGTTCCAGCAAGATCGAGACGAGCGTCAGGAAAGGGAGATAGCACGGCGAGAGCAGCACTACAAAGTACTCAGTCATCAGGTCACCCAACTACAGATGGATATGGAGCGTAGCAGAGTTAAAACTCCAGCACCAGATGGTTCAGTGCTAAGGGTGTTAGACCAGGAGCCACGTTTGGCTAGGCTTGAGGACACTGATGACATTGAACATTTCTTGACCACTTTTGAAAGACTGGCGGCTGTTTACCAGTGGCCAAGGGGAGACTGGGCAGTTCGGCTCATACCATTACTTACAGGCAAGGCCAGGAGTGCTTTTGTGGCCCTGAACCCTTCCCAAACCCAGGACTATGACCAGCTTAAAGAAGCTATACTGAGGAAGTATGAGATCAGTCCTGAGACATATCGGATGAGGTTCCGTGCTCTGAGCACCCTGACAGATGAGTCACCACGAGAACTCTACACACGGCTTAAGGATTTATTCTGCAAGTGGGTCCAATTCAGCCAAAATAGCAAAGATCACCTTATGGAGGTTATCGTGCTTGAACAATATCTGCGGGTGTTGTACCCAGATGTAAGGACTTGGGTCAGGGAACATAATCCAGCCACTGCTGCCGAAGCTGCTATCCTAGTAGAGACCTACATTGCTGCAAGGAGGGGCCCTGGAAACTTCTGTTATGCATACTACCATATTCTAAGGGTAAGTCTGAGGGGTCTGGGGTGAGTTCAACCTCTCAAAGCCATGTTAAGATTCTGAAGTCTACCCACCCTAAACCCACATCAACTGTTTCCACATCACAACTCACAGTTCAGCAACAAGTTGTGTGTTTTAATTGTGGAGAGCCAGGACATACTAGGCCAGACTGTCCATTGAAAAAGTCCAACACAACTAGTCTTTGTTATGTTCCAAGGCCAGTGCAGACATTATTTCCCACACATGACACAGAGCCAGTTATCACAGTTTTGTTGAATGGCAAACCACTTTCAGCTTTGGTTGATACAGGATGTGCTCGTACTTTGATACAAGCCAGATATATACCCAGAGAAAGCTGAAGTGAGGAAGAAACTGTGACTGTTTGTTGTGTGCATGGTGATAACAGTGAGTTGCCTACAGCTGAAGTCTATATTGAGGTGCACAACCAGCCATACCTGATGAAAGTTGGAGTAGCCCAGAATCTGCCATATCCTGTTCTGTTAGGCACAGATTTTCCGGTTTTGGCCGAATTGGTGCAGGGAACAGCATGGTGTGGTGTAGTGACAAGGGCTCAGGCCAAGCAGAAAGTACAGTCTACCCCACCATCAGAAACGGTTAAAGTTCTGCAGATGATGCCTTTTTGCTCAGAGGAGGTGTTAGGAGAACCCAGACCTACTGAGGAAGCTAGAATGCAGCAGCGTAGAGAATGGGTAGAAAAGTTAATGGAGACCTCAGAAACGGCTAGAATACAGACAGAGGAACCTGAACTGTGTGAGACAGATATTGTCATTCATAACAATCTAGCACAGCTCCAACAAGAAGATCCCACCTTAGCTGATTGTTTTAAGCATGTTAGCGAGAAGGGAGGGGTTAACACTTTGTCAGATGAGACCTATGTGTTGGAAAACGGACTCCTGTACAAAGAGAGTAAGGAGGAGGGAACACAGCTGGTTGTGCCCAAGACACAGAGGAGGGAGGTGTAAGCATTAGGACACTCAATCCCCTGGGCAGGCCATTTGGCGTTTATGAGGACATTCATGCGGATCTCTAAGAGGTTTTATTGGCCAAGAATGTACAGTGATGTTAAAGAGTATTGCAAAACATGCCCTGAATGTCAACTCATTGTTGGCCGCACACCTGCTCATGTTCCGCTTATACCATTACCCGTTGTTGACACGCCCTTTAAGAGAATTGGAGTGGATATTGTTGGCCCTTTAGAGAGAAGCCAGACAGGGAATAGGTTCATTTTAGTCATTTGTGACTATGCAACGAGGTACCCTGAGGCGTTCCCACTTAGAGAAGTTACTGCTAAGCAAATATCCACAGCACTCATAAAATTCTTCTCACAAGTAGGCATACCTCGGGAAGTCCTCACAGACCAAGGTCCCAACTTTATGAGCCGCACATTACAACAAGTATATCAGCTGTTAGGGATTAAGAGAGTACGAACCACCCCTTACCACCCACAGACTGATGGTTTAGTTGAAAGGTTTAACCAAACCCTGAAGGCAATGCTCAAGAAATTTGTCTCTGAAACAGGCAAGGACTGGGATAAGTGGCTGCCTTTCCTCGTTTGCCTACCGAGAGGTACCACAGGCCTCAACAGGATTTTCACCTTTTGAGCTCCTTTATGCCCACCCTGTTAGAGGACCCTTGGATGTGCTGAAAGAGAGCTGGGAAGACATAGACAGGCCCAGTAAGCAAAACATCCTCAACCACATCCTCAAGATGAGAGAACAACTGCAAAAGACCACTGCTTTTGCTCAAAAGAATCTGCTACAGTCCCAAGCCCAGCAGAAAGCATGGTATGACAAGGCAGCACAAACACGCAGCTTTCAACCTGGTGAGGAGGTCCTGTTACTGTTACCCACATCAGAGAATAAGCTGGTGGCAAAGTGGCAGGGCCCCTATGAAGTCAAGCGGAAAGTAGGTCCAGTGACTTATGAAATTGAAATTCCCTCAAGGAACCAACCACTTCAAATCTTCCACATCAACATGCTTAAGAAATGGCATCCGCGGGCACAGTCAGCAGAGCCTGTGCGGGGTGCGACAGACTCAGTGGTTGACAACGCCCTGTTTGTGAAAGCAGTGGAGGAGGAGGAGGAGGTCGAAGAGCAGTATATCCCTGGTCGGCAAGGCAATAGTGAACTGAGCCTAGAACATCTGAGCGAGGAGCAAGGACAGCAACTGTCAGAGTGCTTGCCTGATCAGCTCTTCATGGATACACCCGGTAGGACAGACCTAGTCTCTCACTCCATCGTCCTAAAAGATCCCAAACCCATTCGCCAGCCAGTCTACCGTGTACCAGAACGACTACTGTCAGTAATGAAGCAGGAGCTAAACACCATGCAGGAACTGGGAGTGATAGAGCCATCCACTAGCGAGTGGAGCAGTCCTATTGTTTTGGTTCCCAAAAAGGATGGCTCTCTTCGGTTTTGTCTGGACTTTCGCAAACTGAACAGCGTCAGTAAGTTCGATCCTTACCCCATGCCAAGGGTGGATGAGCTGGTGGAGCGACTGGGAAGAGCTAAATACCTCAGCACATAAGACCTCTGCAAGGGGTATTGGCAAGTTCCTCTGAAACCGGAATGCAAGGAGCTTACTGCTTTTAAGACTCCCTTTGGGCATTATCAGTTCCAGGTTCTTTACAAATTGTTACAATTTAAATTGTAACAATTACAATTTAAATAACTGTTATTGTTTTTAAATACTAATATTCCTGATTTTTTGCAGGATTTTGTTCAATCTTCAGTGTCACATGATCCTTCGGAAATCGCTTGGTAACACTTTACAATAAGGTTTTATTAGTTAACATTAGTTAACTACTTTAGATAAGAACTAAGAATGAACAATACTTCTACAGCCTTAATCTTAGCTAATGTTAATTTCATCATTTACGAATACGTTAAAATCAAAAGTTGTATTTGTTAACGTTAATGCAAGTGTTAACAAATGAGACCTTATTGTAAAGTTTTACCAATCATTATAATATGCTGATTAGGTGCTTAAGAAACAAATTTTATTGTTTAACACAATTGTGCTGTTTAATATTTTTGTGGAAAGTGTGATACATTTTTCCAGAATAGAAAATACAATATTTTGTAAAATTAGATATGTCTTCACTGACACTTTTGATCAAGTTAATGTATCCTCACTGAATAAAAGTATTAAATCGTACTGACCCCAAACTTATGAAATATAGTGTATGCTTAATGGATCACCTGCAGAGGCTTAATGGTGCTATAGCTAGCAAAGCATTTTGAGATAACTAGAGCCTGGAACATAGCAGGAATCTGTGTAACCAGGTGGTTGCTGAGATGTTGCGCGTCCAGCATCTTGTGTTGAATACAACACCAAAGATTCCGGGCTGCCTCTATTGTTGTAGAGCAGCAGCTCTGTATGGTGACTCAATGTGAATTACAACTCATTTGCTTTCTCTTTCACTATTCCAAAGAAACAGCGCTTGCGATGTTAGCACTACAACTAAGTCAATATAAAGAGTCGCTTGAATTACAGTCAAAGGAATATAGGAAACCCAGTATGTAAGTGTCTTACGAAACAAACTTCAGTACCATTATTTTAATAATACCGAATGTCAACAAATCTCCCAGCAATGTAATCTTTCAGAAAGACTGTCTAATAAAAAGAGCTGCCCCGGTCAGACGAAGCAGTGAATTACCACTGAAGAGTAACAACACACTAATGATACAATTATCAAAGTTACTTTCCATTTCGCCAAAGAAAAAAAAAATACTTTCTTTGTTAGCTTTGAAACCCTTTGTAAGCCTTTAAATTGGAGGAAGAGGATTGTCAACATTGACATCATTGGGGCAGAGTTTCCTCTAGTGGGTAAAGTGAATCTGGGTTTCAGCTTTTATGCATGTCCCACACACACACACATAGTACTGACTTTAAAGGCAAGCTGCCATGCATGTTTTATCAGCAAAAAAAAAAAAACAGCCTGGCATCCTTTGACAGGGAGCAGGCCCCCATCGAGATGGAACTTTGAAGCAGTCGGCATGATTTGGGTGTTGAACGTGAGCAGCTTGGATGTGTGTGATGACTGGCTAATGAACCAATCGGTAATCTTATTGTGGGGTCTGAATGTGTCTGACATATTGTCTCCCGTCTACACACCGGCGGTCAACTTTATGGCTGAATCGGAGTTTGGTCCACACTCCACAGTAAATTTCTGCAGTCATACAGGAGCAAATGAATTTTTCCTATTTGTAAGAATATGGAGGTCCAATCTTAAGCAACAAAGACTGCAGGTCGAATGACTGGAACTCGTAAAAAAGCACTATGTATGTAAATCTATTTTATTGCACCAATCTTGAACTTATCTTTGAATATAAATAAGAGGGGGTGAAGTGTATATACATGCATTAGATATACGTCTATACATCTGGATCTGGGGATACCGATCTGAGAGGAAGCCTTGGATTGAAATTTACATCTCAACCGAACATCCCTGAACTTCAGAGGACCCAATGACACGCTCATTGTTTACCCGTGTTCACTATTCTTTATAATGTGGCCCCAAACACATATTTCTCACAGCACATCAGTTGTGGGCATTCAAGCCCAGACCAGATGAACAGTGAAATCTAATGTAATACCAGCTCAGTGACAGCAGTAATGGGTCATAAATTCCAAGTTCAGGTAGGGTTTGATTGTAAATCAAAGGCCCAGACTACCGGACTGATTTAAATCTATCAAGGCCCAGTGCAAGGTTTTAAAGGTTTTTAAAGAGAGGCAGGATACTTTATTGCCTGGGAAATGGTATGTCCTTAGTTCAGCACCTCAGCAAAACGTGGGAAGAGCATATGGCACAGTGCAGACATGTGAAGCTTTTAAATCATGTATGCTAATCTGATAGCGTCAGGGTCGAGTTTTGAATGGAATTTTTCGTTCAGGCCGATCTCTGTGACCACTTGTTGAGATGACATTTGAAAATGAATGCTCACTGTCAATGACAGTCCAGCTTAGCGCTTTGAGGTGAGGTCCTCACCACCGTGGCATTTGGCGGTTCGCTTCTTTTTACAGCAAGGTCATGATGAAGATAAAAATAATCTCCTGTGAAAAATTTGTTTTCAAAAGGCCTCACTCTACTGCTCTATCATCTTTAAAAAAAAAAAAATTGTTACAGATAATGCTGACTCAAAGAGAATTATTTGATCGGACTGATGAATTGTGTTGTCTCTGTAATTTAAATGGCTATAACGTGCATTTAAGGAGGTAGATAACTGTATGAAACAGTATGTGGGATCCCTGTTAAATACGCACAGTTGTTCTTCCATAGATTATGCGTATCTGCGCTAGGAAAAAGGAATACAAGACACTGACTACTACACATGGAGCAATTCCAGCTCTGGAAAAATGCAGCCATGAAAATTATCACAATAGATTGCAACAGGCCTGGGCAACCACAATGCAATTATCTCAATTATCAATTTATATGCAGATTAAATATTACTATTTCAACCCCTTATTTTACATTAGCATCTTACTACCCATAACGTATTGATTACTGATGTAACCCTCATTCCTTGTTGGAGGGAACAGAGACGTTATGTCGAGGACTGACATATGGGGTCTAACTTGGGAGGCCCAATCACCTCTAAGTTGTGGAAAAACGGCCAATGGAATTGGCGAGTGGAATTTGCATGCCAATCCACTCCCCCGTACATACCGGTAAATATGATATTGACAAGCATCCACCCATTCAGTTTTATGCTGAGGAGGTGAGGCCATTCAGGAGGCTGGTTCAGGGTTGTGGCAAGAGGGACATAACATCTCCCTCCTCTCCATCAGGGAACGAGAGTTAAAAACGTTCCCTATCTGTCAGTCATGTTCAACGTTATGTCAAAGATTGACAAATGGGGTCTCTATGGAAAGCACCACAGCCACTGAACTGTGTTATGAGTGTTTGGAGACACAGATGCTGGCAAGCTTTTTTGGCAACTTCCATCATACAATCGTAACCTACTTAGTAGGGCTGTAGTCAACCAAAGAAATCCTTAGTCGACCTTCGAGAAATCGAAGAAGTCCTGTCCTGCGCAACGATTAGTCAAAAAAAAAAAAAAAGACGCGATGTTTTGCATTTTTTGACCATTTATTAAACAATTGTCATAGAGCTAGGGGTGTGACGGTTATTATATAACCGTGAGACCGATGGTTATAGTTGAACACCGTCATTAGAACTCTATAACCGCCAAAACCGTGTAATTAAAATATTTTTGACAAAAAAAAAATGTATCATAGAGAATGTTTAAATACTAATATCAGCTTACGAGGGAAATGGAGGCGGAGTTAGTGTTGCTTCAGAGGCTGCTACTGCTGGAGAGGATTCGGGAGAGGTCTGTGCCCCTTTACCGATCAGAGCGCGTGCTGACACGGAGAAAAGCCTTGTTTATACTCGACGTGTCCGGACGAGCGCGGGCAAAAATGACGCGTTGGGTGCGCAAGACCGGCAAGACCCCATTTCGCTTGGCTGTGTTCACAGCTTTTTTTGTAAACAGCGCGCGCGGCGCCGCATCCGAGGATGACCGACTTCAAGCTGAATCAGCCCGAGCGTGTAGGCTACGTCTCACCGCACCAGCACCCAGTTTGCGCGTCCAAATTGCAAAGTTCATTGCAAAGTTTTTTTTGGTTAAGGTTTTGTTTACTGTGTGTGATTTATTTAAAACAAAGCACGTTCATTGCAACATTTTTGTTGTTGTTAAGGATTTATTTACGGCGTTTACAGTGTTCTACGTGGTGCGCTAAACTGTGGTGCTGTTACAAAATAGCCTAAATTAAAGCATTTAGTTGGCGGATAAAACATAGGCTAATTATATTTAGAATACAGTAATATATAACTGCTTAAAAAGGAATAAATATCAAGGAGTAAATCAATGACAATTTCTTTCTATTGGTAAAAAAAAAAATGCAACTGGTCGACCAAGGAGAATGTCAGTCAACCAAGACGGCATCGACCGATTAGTCGACTAAACGACTAAAGTTGACAGCCCTACTACCTAGTGCCCCAAGTAAGCCTAAAGAAAAATAGTCCTCCATGCTAATGAGATGGAAGGGACAAGGCTTACCATAGAGACGGTCGTAGCTGCTGTTCCTTTTGTATATTACTTCATGGGAAGAGTGTTTCGGTCCTCTATTCCTCTATTTTTCCAGCCATCACTAGTGTTGTTAAATCTGTGGAAGCGTACTTAGTCCAGTGGAAAGGGACTCTTTTGTAGGCCACATTTTGCCCATAGGAAGAAGCATGTGGAAATCCACATCTGACCCATGGGGCAGTGCTACATATGGAAAGATCACTGCAGTAGGTCCTGCATAAACAGGGATGGAACTACTACGGGCGCAGAGATGGGGCAGAGCAGAATCTCGGGAATAAGAAGGCTCCACCCGGAGATTGTAGAATCACAGGTGACTGGAAAGAGTGATCGCTGCACGCAACCACTAGGCTCCGAAGCAAAAATGGATGCGTACCGGCCGCCATCTTATATACCCGTATCCATGGGGGAATGGATTGGCATGCAAATTCCACTCGCCAACTCCATTGGCCGTTTTCTTACAACTCAGAGGTGATTGGGGTTCCCAAATGAGACCCACCAATGTCGAACATGACTTGTCAGTAGGGATAGGGAATCATAATTACAAACAATCCAGAGAGTCTTTCTAAAGGTGATATCACCAGGAGGTAATAATCTGCGAACTGACACTATGCAATCAGACAGGTACAGTTACGGTGTTGTGTGGAATACCCTGTTATCACTCCGTCTGTCTTGTAAAATATTATTTCACATTTAACACTCAATGGATTTCAGTATAATATCTCAGTACTATTTCAACCAGTCATCATACAAGGTCTACATGGATTTGCAAAGACAATGCAGTTCTGTCAGGTCCATTAAGTCAAGAACACACAGACAAAATAATTAAGAATTATTTGAATAGATTGCAAACAGGTTGATGTTCCTGAATTGAAATTTGGCGGTATGGCTCTGTTCAGGGAGTCCTCTGACCTTTCATGAGCACCATGAAATAGCAGAGAGTCAGAGGACAGCAGCAGCAGCATTAGGGAACGCTCACACAGTTTTAGACTGTGAGAGCTAAAATATCCCCTTGTGAACAGAGCAGGCAACATGACATAGCAAATGCCACGTTATGCATAAGGAGGAGCTGGGGAGGTGGCGGGCAGCAGAAGCGAGCAGCGAGCCAGCAGAAGCGAGCAGCAAGCATGTATGAGCAAGATGAATGAGCTTTAAATAGGGCGCCTTGTTTGAGCTTTGGCCATTGAGCAGCGAGGGGAGTTAACCAGCTAATGCAGCTCAGCTGGAGCAGATCAGCTGACGGGACAGTGTTGATAGCAAATAGCATAAGCAGCTGCTTGACTACCTGGCCTGCCAGAACTGACGCTGACGCTCAATTTCTGTCAGGTCCATTAAGTCAAGAACACACAGACAAAATAATTAAGAATTATTTGAATAGATTGCAAACAGGTTGATGTTCCTGAATTGAAATTTGGCGGTATGGCTCTGTTCAGGGAGTCCTCTGACCTTTCATGAGCACCATGAAATAGCAGAGAGTCAGAGGACAGCAGCAGCAGCATTAGGGAACGCTCACACAGTTTTAGACTGTGAGAGCTAAAATATCCCCCCAAACAAAACCACACCTGGCAATCCTCTGTGATACAGAGGATGATTTATTTGACCACACGAGCTATTCCCCCCAAAACAAAATTGAGTGTCTCGAACGGTGTCGACTGAGCCGCCCTAATTTAGCGATTTATAATAGTAAAAATATTAATTAATTACTGAAATGACTAATCAAGACCGCAATAGCTAAAACATGCTGTTACCTAGATTATCTGTATTTAACTGTTTGACAGTCTACAGTGTAAGCTCTATGGATAGATGACTAATCCACCTCTGAGAACGAGCTAGATGAATAAATTAACAGCTGATAGCACATTCAGGGGCGTTAACTGAGCAGAGCGCGAGCAAAATGATGATCAAATGTGTTTTATTAACGAAACAAATCAGAGACTTGAGCTCATGGCTTCTGGTCGTCAAGAATATCCCGAACATCGAGACGGAGGTATCGTTCGTAAGCAGCAGAAACCACCGCCCCATAGCTTAAAGGGTTAAACCGGAGCGAGTGTCGCCGCCGTAGTTGTTGCACAATACGTAAGAATGAGCTGTATACGGTCCGAAAAGGCAGTCCGCAGAAGTGAATTCCTATCACAGCAAGCTGTTTGAATCTGCGCTGCATAGTGGTAAAAGCCAGCATGAGCAACGCGATCAGTTGCCAATGACAACAGATAACGCACGCAGCCAATATGATCGCATAAGCATTTTTATGAAAACGATTAGTTAGATAAGCCCAAATGCCACACGGATAGCATTAACAAGAAGGATGTTGCCAACACACTGATAGCTTTTAGCAATGAATATTAAAAGGAACTTAGCTTCGTGAAGATTTTCAGAGATGAATGGAGAATGAATCACGTCGAGTCCTGTGTCAATATTGCAGCAGAAGCGAGCCAGCAGAAGCGAGCAGCGAGCCAGCAGAAGCGAGCAGCAAGCATGTATGAGCAAGATGAATGAGCTTTAAATAGGGCGCCTTGTTTGAGCTTTGGCCATTGAGCAGCGAGGGGAGTTAACCAGCTAATGCAGCTCAGCTGGAGCAGATCAGCTGACGGGACAGTGTTGATAGCAAATAGCATAAGCAGCTGCTTGACTACCTGGCCTGCCAGAACTGACGCTGACGCTCAATTTGTTGAAATTTCCGAGGTGGACAGACAGAACAAAAGAATGATAGATAAAACAGTAGACAGAAAGATAGATGGACTGATAGATAGAATGACAGAACAACAGATAGAATAGAATGAGAGATAGACAGAATTGAATGATAGATTGATAGAACGATAGATAGTCAATTCTATCTATCTATCTATCTATCTAGCGTTCTATCTTGCGTTCTATCATGCTCTGCATTATCCACAACAACAATACTGTTTTTTGCAGTCTTATATCTGTGTCATATAATATATCTTGTCAGTTTATATCAGAAAGATTATTATGCCATGAACCTAGTTATTCATCACAAATGTCACTTTGTATGCTGTCTATCATAATTTATACTGCAATTATGTATCTGTGCACATCAGTCAAAAATATGTAATCATTTGGCTCGTAGAAAATTATATAGGAGTTTTAGCTCTAACAAGACACTGTCCTTTGAAAGGACAAGATTATAATATTTTTACATACAATAAGTATTGTTGGGTTTTTTTGTGACATTGTAGAGAATTACTGTGGTCTAAACTAGGAAAACAGCTTCACAAGGATTTTACATAATATTTCAGAAGTAAAAGTGCAGAAAGATATATGGTTAATTAAAAAAAAAAAATCAATGGGAGGTCCCTACTGTGATATAAAATATAGCTTTATTTGTTCCTGGGTGTTTCTATGTCCTTTCTTATTCATAGTTTTCACATGACATCACACCCTCATTGGAACTCAAAACAAAACAAGGCTTTCCTCCGCTACCCGCCAGTCTTTTTTTACCAGGTTTGTATAAAGTACTAATGTACTTTAGAACTTTCCACTGTTTTTTTGTGATTAAAATACTGCAGCTGGTGCTATATATAGATCACAAGTGCCAAAAACTTCTTCACATATTTTTGTATTTGAGATGGATAATTGACAGGCTGGTGCTGCAGTTTTATGGCTGTTTTACCCTCCAAGGCTCCACGACAGTCATGTGGCTGAAAACTACTCGCAGGGAGGAATACAGCCTGATGGAGTGGTATTATACACTTCAATATAATGCTCAATTTGGGCAGGGATTGGGGGAAAATTGCCTCTGCATGGGCTCAAAACGTTCAAATCTATCATTACCTTAACAGCACTCACAGATCTTATATTCACTAAAGAAAGCTAAGCATAGCTCCAACATCATCCTCAAATTTGCTGATGACACTACTATTCTAGGACTCATCACTAATGGCGATGGGACATCCTACAGAGATGAGGTTAATGCACTCATAGCATGGTGTGCTGATAACAATCTCTCTCTAAACGTCAGCAAGACCAAGGAGATGATCGTGGACTATAGGAAGTCACATAGAGAGGGTCACGTTCTTATTCACATCAATGGAGAGATAGTAGAGACAGTTAAGAGCTACAAGTTCCTTGGTATTTATATCTTGGAGGATCATTCCTGGAGCCTACACTCAGAGACCATAGTGAGAACAGCCCGTCAGCGTCTCTACTTCCTGCGGAGACTAAAAAGGTTTGGCATCTCCTCTAACATCATGTCAAATTTCTACCGCTGTACCTGCACTATAGAGAGTATTCTGACCGGCTGCATCACCGTATGGTACGGCAATTACATTGAAAATGTATACACGGTATACTGTCCTTGTCCAGAAAGGAAATAAAGACATCAAAGTAGTCCATGTGACATCAGTGGGTTAGTTAGAATGTTTTGAAGCTTCGAAAATACATTTTGGGCCAAAAAATAACAAAAACTACGACTTTATTCAGCATTGTATTGTCTTCCGCTTCTGTTGTCAAGCCGCGTTCACTGATGCTGATGACGTAAGACGCTGCTGACGTGTTATCAGTGCGCCCGAGCTTCGTTTACAGTCTGAGGGAGATGCACTCTGTAAACAAAACAATCTTCGCAAACATGTCTAATGGTGCGTTCACACCGGACGCGAATAGCGCGTCAGGCGCGAGTGATTTCAATGTTAAGTCAATGCAAAGACGCGTTACGCGCGTAAAAAATTCCTGCGGCGCGAATGAGGCGTAGAGCGCGGTAGGCGCGAATACGCCTCATTCGCACGTCAAGTTCGCGCGAATGGCGCGAATTGAAGCGTCTGGCGCGGAAGCGCTTTACGCGCGAATGATTTAGTTAGTGCTATTTGTGCATTCACGCGTTTGACGCGAATTCGCGTCTGCCGCCCGAGTTGAAAAATTTGAACTTCTGCGTCAATTCGCGCCGCGTTAACCAATCAGGAGTCTGCTTGCTGCTGTCACGTGGTGAAGTGAAAGTTTATGTTATTTTAATAAACTATTTTGTAATATTACTAAAATGTCTGGTGTGGTTCTAATGCACAACAAAGCAAATCTTTCACATAAAATCTCGATTTTAATATATGAGAGATAGTACTCATTTTGTATTGAATGCTATTTATTCCATATCTATTTTAGATTATATGAAACATTATTATTTTAATGTAAAAACAACAAACACTTAGTGTATAATAAATAAATAAAAATCACAGGACAGGTTTCACTTTTGGAGGCTGGCTCCATTTATTATCAAATAAATGTGTGGGCGAGGGTGAACCTCTTGCCGGGCTGTAGAGCGCGGGCTCGTCAGGCAGCGACCACTCGAGGCCGAGGCTTTACACGGCCTACGCTGTCCTCGTCAACGTCCTCACCGTTAGGTCCACCAAACCTAGCTCCTGGAACAAATGGTGAAACTCCTGAAACTCTCCGGAGGCTCTGGTGGATCCGAGTACAGCGACGATGTACCCTACGCAGCTGTTTCTGCTCTCCAGAGCAAATACGAGCGGCGACTCTCTCGATTAATGCTAATGCTAATGCTCGATAAACATCTAAAAAAGATGGCCGCCTCCGGATTTCGCTTCTGACGTGCGTAAATTTCGCTTCAAACTTTTGTTTTTACGCGCATCAGTTTCACTCTTGACGCGCGAATTAACACAAAGTGGTCAAGCGTCAAACTAGACGCGAATTTGACGCGCTATTCGCGTCCGGTGTGAACGCACAGTAAGGATTTCGACACAGAGGAAGACTTGCATTTTTTTGCCCAGCCATATTTATTTGAACCCGAATACACGGACGCACCAGATACACGTCAGCAGCGTCTTACGTCATCAGCGTCACTGAACGCAGATTAACAACAGAATCGGAAGACAATACAATGCCGAATAAAGTCGTAGTTTTTGTTATTTTTGGACCAAAATGTATTTTCGATGCTTCAAAACATTCTAACTAACCCAGTGATGTCACATGGACTACTTTGATGATGTCAAATATTTCCTTTCTGGACAAGGGCAGTATACCGTACATACGTTTTCAATGGAGGGACAGAAAGCTCTCGGACTAAATCTAAAATATCTTAAACTGTGTTCCGAAGATGAACGGAGGTCTTACGAGCTTGGAACGACATGAGGGTGAGTCATTAATGACATAATTTTCATTTTTGGGTGAACTAACCCTTTAATGCTCTGTCCGTGTCTATTCCTGTCATTGTCATTATATGTCTGAGCCTCGTCACAAGTATTTCAATGCACAGTTCTCCTTAGTGTTAACTATGCAAATGATAAATAAATGCCTCTTGAAAAAAACTTGTACTTAACGATAATTTAATTTCTGTAACCCCGTTTGTGCACTAGAAAAAATGGGCTCCTTTCCATAGTATAGATATGAGAACATAAAAATCAATGCAGACTCCAGCCCAAAATATTACTCATTCAAAGTTAACTTGAGAGCGGGGCATGCCTATTCCCAACGCAGACTTATTGTAAGATGCTTTCGGCATTATAGCATTCAGTTTTAATGATAGGAACTGTGAGTGTACTGTAATCTCTTTAGACGGTTAAGGTTTTATGCTCTCTAAAGAATCCTGATCTGCCAAAGGCAGAATTGAGAGATAGTGAGGTGTATCAGGCCTCTTCTTTGTTTGCCACATGTGTGGCATCTTGCAGTCTGAATTTAGATCTCAATTTTAGATGCCATGTCATGTCCTATAAAGACCCCTCATGATTCCTCTGTGCACACAAACTGCTGGAATTGGAGTCGTAACATGATCCGGGGGCAGTACACATTGAGAAGAGTGTTTTCCCTGCATTTGTAACTCACTTTTGCTGAGGTAAGAAAACAAACATGAAAATCCCACTGAAATCTGCCATTGGTTGGTGGCAGCTGTACTTTCTAGGCAACAATATTCTCTGGCAGGCCTCCTTGGCAAAACACACACACACACACACACACACAAAACACACAGTGCATGGCAAAGCTTATCTCTCCAGCGTTTCTTCATCACGAAACAAGCCCTCAGTCACTGAAGCTCACAGGAAAAAATCATGCCTGGGACTAATTCAGCATTTCTAGAGGGCCAACATAAGTCAGATTTGCTGGATCTCAAACAGCTATGTGACTAAAGTGGAAACAGCACAATATTAATGTAACCAGGCTGGGAATAGAAATAACTCTAAATATTTGCCCTCTGTAGAAGATCACAAATTTACCTCAGAGTCAAATTACATGGGGACATGTCCAGTGCTAAACAGTAAGAATTTGTTTTGCTGTCCAGTGGTTCCAATTTGTACTTGCACAGCCAACATTTTCACTGGCTCGACCAATAATAATAAATATATATATATATATACTGTATATATATAATCTGTAAGTTCTGGCAGGTCATGTCAGTCCACGTCTACCTCTGTGATGCCTATCACAGCATCCCTATAAGGTCCAATCAGTATTATTCATCTGCTTTATTGCATTCATCATGTTATTTAGCTAGCTAAATAACATTATGGTAACAAATCAACAATGATGTTGAATACATAAAAAACAAACTTTTAAGTTCGCAAGGCATAAAAACACATACACAAAATGAATGAATGTAAAAAACATGTAGCACTGTGTCAGGAAAAATACTTAGCTGGTAAATGAAGCCACTACACTTAGCTAAATGAAGTGTATTTGTCTTTTACAGGCAGAGAATACTTCAATGCAAGTCCGAAGCCTGGTGAAGCGAGGAAGATGATGAGGACTGAAGAAGGTAATTATTCAAAAGATGGTAAGCAGTCAGGTAAGTCCAAACACACAGTAGACCAGACAAAGGATGTGTGGAGACTGGTGAGTATTTAACAGAGTTAGTAATGAGCGTGAACAGGTGCAACAGGTTATTATTTGGGTGAGATTGGACGAGTGGGTGGAGCTGTAGTGACTGGCACTGATGTTGTGACTAAATCCGTGACACATTGCTGCCCTATTCCATCAACTGGAACAAAACGCTCATACTGGCATCGGAATTTGGACCTTTGGGCTTGTGGTGTTTTCATTGTCTGCCGTCTCACTATATAAGGACACTCTACATTAACTTCATCTCCTGATCTCCTCTGAGAGCATTCACTTCACTGTATCATTTAATAATAAACTTTATTTTATATAGTGCCTTTAAAGCAGCTTCTCAAGGCACTTTACACAATAAAAATACAAAGAGAAAACTAAATAATAATTAAAAAAGTAAAAAATACACAGGTAGAAATAGTACAAAGCTTACAAAAAACAAAAGAACACACTGGAATACAAAATAATAAAAAACCATTAGGAAAAAGCTAACCTAAAAAAGTGAGTTTTTAGGTTGCATTTAAAAATGCTTAGATTTTGTGCATCTTTAAAATGAGAAAGAAGTGCGTTCCAGAGTCTAGAAGCATAGGACGAGAAAGCCCTGTCACCTACTGATCGCACTGTGGAACAGCCAAAAGACCAGCTTGAGAGGAGTGCAAATGACGCTTACGAATATATAAGAGCGAAGACAGATACTGAGGGGCCAGACCATGAAGTGCTTATATGTGAGCATAAGGATTTTAAAATCAATGCAGAACCTGACCGGGAGCCAGTGCAAGGACTTCAGAATTGGAGAAATGTGTTCATTTCTTTTGACTCCAGTCAGGATCCTAGCAGCAGAATTTTGCACACATTGCAATTTGTCGAGTGAGTTTTAGGAACCCCAGCAAGAAGTGCATTGCAAAAAAAAAGGAATTCTTAACAGTATATTGCACATGTGGGTCAAAAGACAAACTCGAATCAAATATAACCCCTAAATCTTTTTATTTAGTTTGGAACTCCAAAACAGAGCCATCAACGTTTAACGTGAACAAGCTTTACGAAGCTGATGAGGAGAGCCAATAAGCAAGACATCTTATCACTATGTCTTATCACTATTAAGACACAAAAAGTTTTGGGTCATGACTCATCCATATTTTTATCTCAGAAATACAATGTGAGAGAAAAGAAACATCCACGTTTTGACCAGGCTTAGATTGAATATCTAATCTAGTATCATCTGCATAAAAGTGATAATTAAGCTTTAAGATTTAAGTGATCTTAAGAGCAATCCAAGAGGAAATATATAAATGCTAAAAAGTAAGGGGCCTAAAATTGAACCCTGAGGGACACCAGTATAGTGACAGAGCCAATCTCAGACCTGAAGCCACTCAGTGGTATTTAAGAATATAATCAGATATACACAGAAGCTCAAATCTCTTCACTGCAACCCACCAAAATAAACGTGTGTGACTGTATATGAATATAATTATATATTACTATTGTACAGTAAAATGTATGTCTCAAAGTATATAATAATAATAATAATAATAATAGCTAAATGTGCAGCACTTTGTTTGCCAAAGAATTAAAGGAATTGTTATTACATTTTAAAAGATTAATTAAATTGTTAAATATTTATGCATTTACTTGATTTACACCCTTTAATAAATAAATTTGTATTAAATAATAAAACACAGAATCCAGAAAAATTAGAACAGAAAACACAATTGTTTTTAAAATAATAATAAAAATAATAAATAAAAAACATTCCATAGGGCACTATTATTGTTAACATTTTAATTAATTTCTTTTTCATTATTAAAATGTAATTAAACCATTAAAACAGAAGACTGAATTTGGGAAAGACGGATTTCATAGGGCGCAGTGGTTGAGCCCTGGAAATGCACGTGGCCTGTCCAGGTAGCAACATGAGAGTAGGAAGGTGACAGAAATAAACCAAACCACAGGCACTCTGTAATTGGCTAGCTGAGTGAAAAGAGTCTTAAACAAAGGTGCTGTGACATTTAGAGGAGACCTTTGCTTACATCCAGCACAACATTTTCAGCTGGAAAATGGACTCTGTGAAGTGGGAACAACAGACGGAATATTGAAATCCAGACTGTAATGGGATGCCTCATTCGTGAGAGGCCTTTTACGTGGTGGGGACCGCGAGTAATGCCGGTGCGCCGTACAACACTGATTAAAGTCAAAGTGTCCATCGATGACTTCAAAGACACAGAGGGGGACAAGAACGAAGACAGAGTAATAGGAGCTGTACTACTGTACGTCTGCCACGCCACCGCTAATGGCTCTACGATTCCTAGTCATTTGCCAGCATAAAAACAACATCAACATTTTTCACAATTAATGCAGGATAGATCTCAATATAGAAGGTAAACGGCGACAGCATGCTGCTGCGTTCGAGCCAGACAGAGTGAAAGATGCAGGGCGAGCGAAATGGAAAGCCTGTTGAAAGCCTCTCATGCTGGGGTGAATAAACACTCTCCCTCGTGCTCAGAGCCCTAAAGAGTCTGGTCCTATGAATAACCCATCTTGCTTCTTAGCTGCTCTGAAATTGCCTGAGATGAGCTAGTAGCATGTCTGTTTTTCTCAGGTCGGGTTTTCTATTTCGTCTTCTCCCAAAGGCACCTCGATGATCACGGCCGAAGAGACACATCAAAAATTCCACCAACTCACACAGGGCCGTTGGCAGCAGGAGGGGAGATTCTTTTTCTTC
Organism: Rhinichthys klamathensis goyatoka; assembly: GCF_029890125.1. Classification (NCBI taxonomy): domain Eukaryota; kingdom Metazoa; phylum Chordata; class Actinopteri; order Cypriniformes; family Leuciscidae; genus Rhinichthys; species Rhinichthys klamathensis. The sequence continues at coordinate 1,059,516 of NW_026606718.1, forward strand.
AGAAATCCCTCGACCAGCAGCACACGCCTGAGTGCAGGATATGAAATGAAACAACCCACCACAGAAACATTGTGCGGACCATTTCAACACAATATACGCAACTCTACAAGCCTGCTGTGAAAACCTATGACCTACAGCACCAAGGCCTCTAATGAAGAGGATGTGGACAGCCATTGTGATATTTTTCCATCAACCGCAACTCCAACGCTCTCTCTCTCCAATCTCTCATCAGAACTCAACAATAAGGATAACCCACTGCGGTCTAGAGCCAATGTTAAAGAGTTTCAGGCCAGTTGACAGAATTGCATGTACATTCATCAATCTTGATCGCCCATTTTTACACCATGCAAATTTAAAAATATTTTTTAACAAAAATAAAATGATCATTTTAGAGAACAAAAAAAGTGCAACATTTAATTTAATCAAATATTTCTAGCAATTATAAGAACACATTGCTAAAGCTAAAATTAGAACTACTGGACAGTGAGCACTAATTTTACTGGTTTATTGGATGCAAGACACGTGTTCAATCCTGCTTCTGGAGATCTACATTTCTGTAGTTGGAACTAAATTTTGCAGAAAGCTTCTGCAGCTCAGTAGGACTGAGAAATTAAGATGTCCTGATAACAGAATATAGATGAATATATTGTTCAATGATTTGGTTGTTTAGTATGTGGCGGAAGACAGAAGTTGCTCGGATTTAAAACTGTTGTGTTTTTTTTTTTGTTACTGAAGTCAAACCTCTATCAGAGAGGTACAGGCAATTACAACAAAAGCTTCCATGCATGAAATCCTAGCTGGCTCTTATTGATAAATTTCCGAACACTTCCAAAGACTTTTCAAATTACCTCTCCCCTTATTAAAACTTCTCTCATACATTTTAATTTCAGTCAGAGTTCACTGGATGGGAGCCTATGCACTTGAGAGGATAGCGGATGCCCACATGCACAGACAGGTTTCATTTATCTCTCACAGAGGAGATGGAAGGTGCTTCATTATACAGAGAGAGAGAGAGAGAGAGAGGTAGAGAGAGTGAGAGAGATGCTAACACACACATTTTGAAAGACTGAATCCGCTCTCGCCCTCTCACAAGCCATTTCTCCCAGCATGGATGAGTGCCATTCTCTTTCAACCCTCTGAAGGTCAGATAAAAACTGTTTTTGAAGAGCGGGAGACTGCAGAAATCTTCCTCGGAACATCCTCTAAGGGATAGGTTTCATTCCTAATCAAGCCGTAATGAGATCTTCTGTCTGAGGGAATAAATATTTTCCTCAAAACTAGGCCATTGCCCTCAGAACACATTTATTAAAGACATGAAGGATCTCAGAATGAGTGACATGCATAGCCTGATTTGGTGGGGTTTTAAGGCCACATGAACCACATGATTCCACTTGAACGGGTGGTTCTCAAACATTTCAGGGCAAGTTAACTTCGATCCAATCAAAGCACCCAAGTACCACTAAAAACACGCATCTAAAAACACACATTTAGACATTTTGTAATCCAATTTAAAGACGTTATCTTGAGATAAATAAATAAAAAAAATTTTAAGTATATATATATATTTTGTTATTCAGTCCATTTTATTAATTGTCAATTTTTGAGAATGTTACCTATTTCAATTCTGTGTTCAAATGAGACTTTCAGATTACAATTGTAGTTTTATTTTGTAATCACATTCCAAATAAAAAAAATTATTCATTTGAATACAATAATAGTCTGAATAAAATATGTTTTCATAATGCTCATTTTATGAAATCGTTACGCAAACCATGCTTTGAAAACAACTGGTCTACACTTTTCAAGTGAATATTTATAAGGGGTTTTATGTGTATGCAAAGCAGGAAATGCAGACAAACATCTTCCCCTGGCATCATCATCATCTTATAAATGAATTCAGAGCAACTCAGAACATATTTACATGAAAATGCATTTCCACAAAGGAGCAATTTAGAAGTGCGTAAGCTCCCCGTCTACGACTCTTCAGAGGCTTTTATTGGGTGATCATTTTTCATCAGAAAAAAAATAAATTTAAGGCATTTTAAAATGTACCAAAGTTTTTTTTAATCTGCAGATTACTGTAACTACAATTAAAAGAGGCTGTGATTTAAATATTTAGTGGTAAAAGGCTGCACAGATGATTCTTCTAAACTCTACAGAGTAACAAAGTATCATTATTGTGACAAATTAAGTCTAGAAATTACTAGTAAACTAATGTTTTTCTTCAACCAGGACTTCTAAAAATGCTGGCGTGTGTTTGTGTGAAGATTGAAAAGATTGGGCAGGGAGTCATGAATTAAAAATGACCCCTGTGAAATCTCAAACTAAATAAATATATAAACGAATGCATCTCACATAGTTACTTCCCGTCAGCACTCGAGGCCGGCGGTGGTCTCGGGTCTTCCAACACGGGACGGGTTAAGTGATTCCAGCACTGTGCGGGTGCAAGTCGAGAGCAAACCACTTCCTGCACAGCAGAGAGAGGCAAAGCTCTGCGATAAGGGGGGGGGGGGGGGGGGGGGGGGGGGGGTAATAACTTGTGTGCATTGAGTCTAGGAGACAGACTGCCTCCTGTGCATCTGGGCAGGCAAAACGGGGATGAGAAGAGCAAACAAAAGCAGCTTTACTTTGATGTTGTCGCAGCATTCGGGCGAAATAAGTAACGTGTCACAGGAAGGCTAGTGTTTACCTGTGTGTTGGGACTCTTGTCATGGGTAATAAAGGAGATAATAAGAGATGCACAAGCTTCCAGAACAAATACAGCAGATGTGTTTTAGCAAGTAGCACCTGCTCGCAAAACAGCTTTGTACAAGTATGGTATACTATGAGTCACAGAGCGAATGACAACTGAATTTCCAGACTTTATTATGAATCCATCAAATGGTTTACTTCTCAAAGGACACGTTCACACCTTTGCGGCAGATGTTCTGTAACTACACCGCTGTGTTTAAAAGAAAACATAGCATGACTAACTAGAGACATTTTCAGTCAAACACAGGACCCAAAACAGATTGTGATTTGTTTTGTACACAGATCATTTGAAATTGAGGCTTATTACCCTGCGAGCACTGTAGCGTTTATCTACTTAAGAGAGTTGCTCCCAATTTAAGCCGCTTTAACCTTGAAAGAATGTTTGATGCATCACCTAGTTATTGGTAAAAACTAATTAAACATCAGTGTTTTTTTGTGGCCTTGCACACATTCTAGATGTGGCAGCTGTTTCAGAGGCATTACCTAACCTTCCTGCGTGGGAACGGTTATATTTTGTGGCAGGAACAATACACAGCTAAGACTCAGTGGGGTCTCTATTAAGCTGAAAGAACATACAGTACACATGGAGAGACAGAACCTACACATTCATATACACACAACAATACAGATTTCCCAGACTACTTAGCATTTAGAGGACAAAAGTGCAAGGTTTTTATGCAGAAGTGGATTTTTCTGTGGATAAGTGTGGCTAATGTTAGGTACAAGAAGTTCAATGCACAGATAATGACTGTATGTTCTGGATTCAAAAATACCTCTTGAAAATTAACCTTTATTTATGTATGCTGGTTTGTTCACACACATTTCTGCACACATGCATGACATTTCTCCCTTGGTTATACTTTGTTAAGGAAGTAACTAGTATTAGAATGAAATATTGCTCATCTACTTTTTCTCAGCAGCTTTGGTTCCAGAAGTATTTTTGCCATTCATTTTCCCATATGGATTTTAATGAGTAATGAATCAAACCAACCAGCTACAAAGTGGATCACAATATTACAAAATGTGTATTGATGATTTTTTATTAGGGAAAGAACTACATTCACATAAAGCAGTGCAAATTACATAATCAAAGTAAATGAAATATAAAACTACTGATTGAAGATGTTGATTATATATAGAGAAAGAATATATTATGCATTGATTGCAAAATGTGCATATTATGCATACAAATATGTAGTTGAGAGTGAAGGTAATTTGACTCTCCATCATTTGCAGTGCTTCATGGGAGTGGGTGGGCACTAAAGAGTTCTTCTGGCATGGTTTGCTTCTTTCAATTCTCTGATTGGTGGAGATTTCTCTGCATACTCATGCTGGATAATGTATTTTTTCACCAGGAATTCTGCTGCTGAAAATAATTTTTTAAATATAGGCTACAATATATAATTTTTACTCACCTTGCTTCATGTTGTTCCAACCCAGCATGATTTTCTGCCTTTCGTGAAACACAAAATATATCAGGCAGAATGTCAGGCATTTTCCAGAGAGTTAACCAGGTAACCGAGAGTGCTAAAGTGGTGAAAATCAAGTTTTTAATATTGTTTATATGTCTATGTGGTGTTTTAAATATGCTTTAAGACAAACCATGTATACATTCACAAGTACCATTGATAAGTATTTTTTCCTTAAAACTGCAGTGAACCAAAGACAGTCTCAAAAACACGGTTTGAAATCGCCGTTCTCTACATCACAAATATGTTGTAACCGATCACGTCAAGTTGCGGGCGGGCTTTAGCATATCATTAACAATGCTGCAAATCTGGGGAGTCTCAAGAGATGCCAGGTTATCCCGGTAAATTTTTTGTGTTGATATGAAAAATCGGGTATATTTAGCGGGTGAAGAATGTATATGATGTATATCACTGTCTCGTTAGTACTGAGGGACGAAGACACAAAGATAGAGTGACAATGTTTATTTAAACAAGCATAAGCAACTTCATAATACTTGAAGGCTCGTGATGACACAGGGAATTCCAAAGTCCCAGAGGATCCGTGAACGTGAGTGAAACAGAAAGAGCTTGACTGGAATCAGCTGGATCTTACTGAAAGCCACTTGAACTGCCGGAGATCAGTGCAGGTGAAACACAGGAAGGTGATCGTGAGTATCAGGAAACCCACTTCACGGATGCTGCAGAGGAGATATAAACAGGTCGTTAGAATTGTGAAGAAACCACTTGAAGTCAGGCAATAACTGGAACCAGGCAACGAACACAAGGAACCAGTGAGTCACGGGTAACGGAAAGACGAGACCGGACGCTGAATGAGAGGAGACTGAAGCTTATGAACGGTGTGCATCAAGGTGAGTAATGATGAAGAGCAGGTGGGAGCGATTAGAATTCCGGGGATGATGAGCGAGACCAGGTGTGCTGAGTTGAGATTGATGGAGTGGTGTCATTGATGATTGAATCCGTGACAGTACCCCCTCCTCCACGGCCAGCTCCTGAGGGCCGTAGCCCCCGACGACGAGGGCGACCCCGCGGACGAGGTCTTGGACGATCCGGATGATCCCGGTGGAAGTCTTGGAGGAGAGCGGGATCCAAGATGTCATCCCGATGAACCCAGCTGCGTTCTTCCGGTCCAAATCCTTCCCAGTCCACGAGGTACTGAAGTTGACCTCCCTGACGACGAGAGTCTAAGAGTGTGCGAACCTGGTATACTGAATCCTCTGCGGGGTCCACTGGAGGATGAGGGGGCGTTTCGTCGGTGCTCGTTTCTGTGGTTCGAGATGAGAGGGGTGTGAAGTAAGGCTTTAACAAGGAGACGTGGAAGGTGGGAGCTATCCTGTAGTGACAAGGAAGTGTTAGACGGTAGGATACCTGGTTGACCTGCCTCTCAATCGGGAATCGCCCGATGTACCTGGGACTCAGTTTACGTGAGGGCAGCCGGAGGCGTATGTCCCGGGTCGAGAGCCATACCAACTGGCCTGGAGTGTAGAGAGGAGTGGCCCTGCGATGGGTATCAGCCTGTAGTTGATGCCTCCGAACTGCCCCTTGTAGATGGACATGGGCTGAATCCCAGACCCTCTCACTCTCCACGAACCAATGCTGAACTGCTGGTACGTCAGATGGTTCCCCAGACCAGGGGAACAGTGGTGGTTGATATCCTAAAACGCATTGGAAGGGTGTGAGACCAGTGGAGGACTGACGAAGGGAGTTTTGAGCATACTCCGCCCATGGTAGGTACCGGTTCCAGTGGTCCTGTGTATCGTGACAATAGGTCCTCAGATACCTTCCGATTCCTTGAATTTTATGTTCCACCTGCCCGTTGGACTGAGGATGGGACCCCGACGTCAAACTGACCGACACTCCTAATAACTTAAAGGATTTCCAGACGTGAGATATGAATTGGGGTCCTCGGTCAGAAACCAGGTCTTCTGGAATGCCGAAGTGACAAAATATTTCTGTGAACAGGAGTTCGGCGGTTTTGAATGCTGTGGGAAGTTTGGAAAGTGCTAGTAGCTTGCAGGACTTTGAGAATCTGTCGACGACAACGAGTATGCAGGTTTTGTCATCAGAGGGAGGTAAATCAGTTATGAAATCAACCGCGATGTGTGACCAAGGTCGATTCGGTATGGGGAGAGGCATTAGTTTACCCTCAGGTAGACGCCATGGTACTTTGGTCATGGCGCAGGCGGTGCAACCCTGTACGTACTGTGAGACATCCTGGGACATCCTGGGCCACCAGTAGCGTTCTTGGAGTAGTGTCAAGGTCTGGTGGCTACCTGGGTGTCCGGATCCCAGGGAGAAGTATGCACGGAATCCATGAGGGGTATCCGGAGTGGAGATGGAACGAAGATCTTCCCCTCGGGACCTCCCGGGGGAGCAGGTTCCGACAAGGTGGCCTCAGCGATGAGGTCGTTGAGATTCCAGAGAATGGGACTCATTATCAGGGTTGAAGGGAGGACTGTTTCGGTGTTTTTCAGAGAGGTTTCCGGTTGGAACAAGCGAGACAGTGCGTCGGCTTTGAGGTTTTTGGTTCCAGGGCGATAGGTTACCGAGAAATTGAAACGAGTGAAGAACATTGCCCACCGGGCTTGGCGTGGATTCAACCTCTTGGCGTCTCGAAGGTACTCCAGGTTACGATGGTCTGTGATTACTTGGAATGGATGGTTTGCTCCTTCCAGCCAATGTCTCCATTCTTCCAATGCCAGTTTGATGGCCAATAGTTCCCGATTGCCCACATCATAATTTTGTTCCGCCGGTGTTAACTTGCGTGAGAAGAAGGCGCACGGTCGGAGTTGAAGAGGAGTCCCCTGCCGTTGGGACAGTACAGCTCCAACACCGTTGGAAGATGCGTCGACTTCCACGATGAATGGCTTATCTGGGTTCGGATGGCAGAGCATGGGGGCTGAACAGAAGGCTTTCTTTAGGTTCTCGAAGGCTGCAGTGGCTTCTGGAGACCAGGTGAGACGTTTGACCTCCTTCCTTACCATGGATGTTACAGGAGCACAGGTTTTGCTGTAGTCTTTGATAAAACGACGATAAAAGTTCGCAAAGTCAAGGAACCTCTGTAGTTCTTTCAGGGTCTGAGGTTTGGGCCAGTTGAGGACAGCTTTCACCTTGTTTTGATCCATGGAGATACCTTCTGGACGAATGACATAACCCAGGAAGTGAATGGTGGTTTGGTGGAATTCGCATTTCTCGAGTTTTAGATATAACTGATGCTCACGAAGACGTTTCAGGACTTGATGTACATGGCTTACGTGCTCCTCAAGACTGGTAGAGTAGATGAGGATGTCATCGATGTAGATGATGACGAATCGGTTGAGGAAGTCACGGAAGATTTCATTCATGAAACCCTGGAAAACTGACGGTGAGTTGGACAGACCGAAGGGCATGACCCGGTATTCATAGTGGCCTGCGGGGGTAATGAACGCCGTCTTCCACTCATCTCCCTTGCGTACGCGTACCAGGTTATAGGCGCTCCGTAAGTCGAGCTTCGTGAAGATTACCGCAGATCGTAGTTGTTCAAGAGCAGCAGGTACCAACGGCAAAGGATAGCGATATTTGATTGTAGATGCATTCAGGACCCGGTAGTCGATACACGGTCGAAGACCACCATCCTTCTTTCCGACGAAGAAGAAGCTAGATGCGGCTGGGGACGTAGAGGATTGGATATATCCCTGTCGTAACGCCTCCTCCACATATTCCTCCATAGCCTTATGCTCAGGAATGGACAGGGGATAAATCTTCCCTCGTGGTAGAGTGGCCCCGGGCAACAGCTCAATGGCGCAATCCCAAGGTCGGTGAGGTGGAAGGGTGTTGGCCTTTTGTTTACTGAACACGTCCTGAAATGCTTGGTATTCAGAGGGAATATTCGGGACAGAATCAGTGACTGGACTCTCAACAGAGGTGGATCCCAGGAAGACTGGAGTTGGAGGCTTAGACAAATTCCTTTTAACAGACAGAAGGCAGTTTTCTTTACAATGTTGGCTCCATTTACATACCTCACCGGTGGCCCAACAGATGACAGGTGAATGCTGATCAAGGCACGGACGTCCCAGAACGAGGTCTGCTGTCGAGTCTTCTAAGACATAAAAATAACACTCCTCACCATGCAAATAGCCCACTGACAGATGTACCACTGGACTGTAATACTGGATGTTTCCTCTCCCCCAAGGGTTTGCCCAGAATGGAAAGGATACTCAATGGGCGAGTTAAACGTAGACGGCGGGCTTGGAGGCGGTTGAGCAGCGATGCGGAAATGAAATTCCCCGCTGCGCCAGAGTCTATAAGGGCTTTTGCTGGAACAGAGTGTTCACGATATTTGAGAATTACAGGGGTTAGTGCCAGATTAGAAACTGAACAGGGTAGATCAATGGTACTCACCGCCGAGCGCTTGGGGCGGACAGGACAGTCCATGCGATAGTGATCAGCAGCTCCGCAGTAGAGACACAGATTATTGTTCCGACGACGATTACGTTCGGTGGTGGTTAGATGACCTGCACTGATCTCCATAGGCTCAGGTGCGGGGAAGTTTACTGACGGGGAGTGTGGTGTTGATAATTCAGTGATCGCTCTCGGGCTACTGGCCGAAGCGGATCGCGGAGGAAAAGTTATGGACGACCTGAGACAAGCAGCGCGATGTTGAGCAATCAGGATAGATCGCTGAATTAGTTTCTCAATCCCAATCGAGTCTTCATAAATGGCGAGCTGCAGACAGATGTCGGGATTCAAACCTCGTCGATAAGCGGTCATTAAAGCAACTTCATTCCATCCACTGTTAGCGGCGATAGTGCGGAACTGCAGAGCATAGTCTGCCACCGTAGAACGGCCCTGACATAAACGTAGCAGCTGATTGTGGATGGAAACTGCATTCGAGGTTTGTGCGAAGACAACTCGGAAGTGTTCCAGAAAACAACTCAACGATTGTAGAGCAGGTGCATTCGAATCCCATAACGCTTGTGCCCAATTCAAAGCGCGACCTGTGAGTAGGGAGATCACAAAGGATATCTTGGCTCTTTCAGAGATGAATTGGTGGGCGTGGATCTCCATGTAAAGTCGACACTGCAAAAGGAATCCACTGCATTCCTCATCTCCTGAATATGAAGAGGGTCGGGCCATGGGGCTACTGGATGCAGGTCTGAGACTCTGTAGTGTGCGACTAAGTTCAGCGAGGATTTCTTGGAGTGTAGTAGGTGGAATGGATGATGCAGCGGCCGCTGCGGAGAGAGGCGAATGTACCGTGGCAGTTGATGCGGTGGCGCCCTGAGCGGTCTCCGCACCGGAATGTAGAACATCATGAGGCAATGAAGCTTGCATAGTGTGGTCCGGTCTTCTGTCACGTTAGTACTGAGGGACGAAGACACAAAGATAGAGTGACAATGTTTATTTAAACAAGCATAAGCAACTTCATAATACTTGAAGGCTCGTGATGACACAGGGAATTCCAAAGTCCCAGAGGATCCGTGAACGTGAGTGAAACAGAAAGAGCTTGACTGGAATCAGCTGGATCTTACTGAAAGCCACTTGAACTGCCGGAGATCAGTGCAGGTGAAACACAGGAAGGTGATCGTGAGTATCAGGAAACCCACTTCACGGATGCTGCAGAGGAGATATAAACAGGACTTTAGAATTGTGAAGAAACCACTTGAAGTCAGGCAATAACTGGAACCAGGCAACGAACACAAGGAACCAGTGGGTAACGGAAAGACGAGACCGGACGCTGAATGAGAGGAGACTGAAGCTTATGAACAGTGTGCATCAAGGTGAGTAATGATGAAGAGCAGGTGGGAGCGATTAGAATTCCGGGGATGATGAGCGAGACCAGGTGTGCTGAGTTGAGATTGATGGAGTGGTGTCATTGATGATTGAATCCGTGACAATCACGATGTTATGATGAACTACCTTTCTTTAGTTGTTCAATGCGTTCTAAGGATACTGGGCTGCGTTTCCCGATAACGTTGTCTCTCTTAGCGCGCTACGAAGACTCTATTACGGTTCAAATGTTTACGTGCTTTCTTCTCTTTCCCATTTTTGTTTGGTGAGGTGGAGCTGTGATGAAATATTGTTCTAGCAAATACTTTCCAAGAAAAAAAAAAAACCAAATACTTTCCAGCGTTTCAGTAAGAAATGTATAGGCTACATCGTTACGTACGGTGCTCGACAGTGATCAAAAAGGATTTAAACAGTGAAGTTTGAAGTGATCTCTTCTTGTAAACAGAGATGTGGAATTCGGACGGCAGTTAAATCACCACACGACCTTGGTGTTTGTCAAAAAAACATTATAATTTGGCCCGGGATTTTTACGCGGGTGGTGGGAGAAAAACACTGACATTCTGATTCGGACGGCAATAAAATCACCGACTAACCCCTGTAAATGTTAAAAATACCTTAAGGCCCCATGAGAGAATAGTGCTGAACTGACAGAATGCTTTCACTGCCTTTGAAATAGCTCCCCGGACTGCGCCGTCTTTCATTTAGCACCGCTGCCATAGTTTGACCAAACTCCCCACCACAATTCCCTTTAAATAGACTAATATTAATTAAAAAAAAGTAAAATAAATAAAAAATAATAATAATCTAACATCAATCAGTGTAGGCTAATTACAATTTTATTCTTTGCATGAAAACACTTGAATTAGCCTAATTGAACACGGGGTGTAGTACAAACAGAATTATATTCCTACATGTCAACAATGATAAGGTATAGCTAGCTAAGAGTGGTCCAGACCAACCTTACGAACGTATTACTTACAGAAGGTATAGCCTATGCTTAACTAAGAACGTTTCGGGAAACACATATTAACGATAAGGTGCAGCTTGGTATAACTTAAGAACGACAGAGTTAAGAAGGTTTCGGGAAACGCAGCCCTGATTTTTAGAAGGCAGACTGAGATGGCGAACCAGTTTGTGTAACATTAGCAACACATTATTAGCTGTTTGATAACGTAGTCATATCATGATCCGGCCTTCTTGTCCTTGATTTCCTCTAGTCTTGAGGCTGGATCATGACAGACCCGTGTTTTGTGTACAAGCGCATGGCCAATTGCTTGGGCCATGTGCTTGTGTTGTCTCCGTTACGTTACCCCGCCCCCTTGTTATCCTCGTCTCGTCATTATTGTCTAGTCAGTTTCACCTGTCCTTGTCTAGTCGGCTTCACCTGTCTTTGTCATTAGTGTTCCCTTTATTATCCCCTTGTGTTTGCTGTCCTGTGCCGGTTCATTGTGAAACTTTGTGATACATGTCTGAGTGCTTGTCTAACTTTGTCATCCTCGTGAGTATCCTGTCAAGTGTATTGTCTACAGAGAAGTTCTGTTTCCTCGTTTGCTGTTTTGTTTACCGTCAAGTCATTATCTAGTTTTTGTCGATCTTGTTCCAGTCCTGTTTTGCCCCCTCGTGGGTTTTGTTTTCCTTGTTTTTGTCTGTCAATAAACCTTGTGTGAACGCATACTGTCTGCGCTTGGGTTCGTTCCCTGAAATTCATGACAGAATGAACCGGCCAAAGAAGAACCCAGCAAGCAGTATGTCCTCTCAACTCCAGCGACGGTTGGAGTTCCGTGAACAATGCTTGTTGTCGGCTCCCACCGACAGAAAGGGGGTCAACCCTCCAGTCCTGCCCCAGGGTGAGCGGATCCTGAGAGATTATGCCAAACTTTGGGATAATTTCTCCCGGGAGGAGCCACAAGCTTCTTCCTCGAGTTCTCCACCCTCTGTCTGGCTGCCAGTGATCCCGGAGGGTCGCGTTTTAGCCGTTGTTACGCTGGGGAACCAGGTACACTCCACTTCGACTCCTGAGGCGTCATCCGCACCTGTAAGTCTCCGCGGTAAACGAGGGAGACGGATCTCGTGGGAGTCTGCTTCAGAGTCCTCAGCGACGGAGTCAACCCTACCTGAGACTGTCCTCCCACCACCCGTCACGGTTCCTGCTGTGCTTCCCCAACCGGTCACAAGTCCGACTACGGCCTCTGCCCCGTGGCCAAAGAGAAAGAGGAGGAAGAAGGGAGCTTCCTGTTCTCCATCGCCGTCTTCTCCTGAGTCAGCGATGGTTTTTCAACCCGCCGCTGCAACGGTGAGCGCGGTTCCCGAGTCAGCTGCAGTCAACGCGGTTCCCGAGTCAGCTGCAGTGATCACTATTTCCGAGGCTGATGTGAGGAGCGCTGGTTCAGGTTCTGTTGCTGAGAGCACTGACCTTGTTTCAGTCCCGCGACCAGCCTCAGTGTCGTTTTCCACCATCACACAGCCGCCTACAGCTTCCCCTGTCTTTTGTCCTGTTCGGTCACCTACTCTGTCTCAGTCTGGTTTCCCTATGGCTTCTCCTCGAGTGCCTCCACCCAAGTCCGCCCGGAATCCTCGTCCCAAGCCCTCATCCCGTGGACCTAAGACCCCCAGCACACCCATCCACCCTGGACCACCCCCCATGAACTCTGTGTTTCCTCCGCCACCTCTTCCTTGTTTGTTATTTTTATTGTTTCATCCTAACCCTGTTGTTGTGTTTTCGTGTTTGCAACTACTGTTGTTTGTCATGTTTTGTTGGTTTGTGTCAATGTCACAGTCAGTCTTGTCTCGCGTCTGATGTCCTCTTGACGAGCGTCTGGTAGCCGCTCCTTAAGTGGGGGGTTCTGTCATGATCCGACCTTCTTGTCCTTGATTTCCTCTAGTCTTGAGGCTGGATCATGACAGACCCGTGTTTTGTGTACAAGCGCATGGCCAATTGCTCGGGCCATGTGCTTTTGTTGTCTCCGTTACGTTACCCCGCCCCCTTGTTATCCTCGTCTCGTCATTATTGTCTAGTCAGTTTCACCTGTCCTTGTCTAGTCGGTTTCACCTGTCTTTGTCATTAGTGTTCCCTTTATTATCCCCTTGTGTTTGCTGTCCTGTGCCGGTTCATTGTGAAACTTTGTGATTCATGTCTGAGTGCTTGTCTAACTTTGTCATCCTCGTGAGTATCCTGTCAAGTGTATTGTCTACAGAGAAGTTCTGTTTCCTCGTTTGCTGTTTTGTTTACCGTCAAGTCATTATCTAGTTTTTGTCGATCCTGTTTTGCCCCCTCGTGGGTTTTGTTTTCCCTGTTTTTGTCTGTCAATAAACCTTGTGTGAACGCATACTGTCTGCGCTTGGGTTCGTTCCCTGAAATTCATGACAAGTCAAGGAAAAAGCTAATCATATTAATTACAGTTATGTGTCTGACGTTGTAGAGAGCAATACATAAAACGCATTAACAGTCTTGCATCGATTTGTAAACAACCCTGTAATTCACTCTTCCACTTCTTCTGAATACGTTTCTGGTTTAAACTTACATGGCTGAATTAAACCAGTATTTCCACTTGGCCAACTATACTATAGTAAAGTTGACCAAGTGGATCAGCTATTCTGAACTTGTGTGACTGAGTGGAGACGGGAAGTGGGAAACTAATGCTGCATAGCCTTAAATGAAACGAGAGTGTAGAGTTACATTCCAGCTAATGCCAGCATGAAGACATTATTTTCACAGGAAACGTTTAAATATGTCATTTCAAGGTGATCAAATATGAGTTTTAAGGTATAAAGTTATTGACTACAGGGGGACTTTAAAATACCTTATGTAGCCCCATGCCTTTTCAGGTTGCTGGTTGTGTTCAGTCTTCTGGTTTTTATTGATTACTGATTTATGAATGAACCGCTTGTTTTAAAATCTTCCCGGTCTACTGAGGCTATATAAAGTATGACATCCCAGCCCGTTCTCATCCCAAAGCGTAATATATTGACTCTTTTGACAAAGCGTCTATATCCAACGCACATGGCACCCTTTAGCGTCATATGAGACGCAGATATATGGCGCCTCCTAGTGGTCTAACCCTAACACTACCCCAGACCTAAACCTACCCAAAACCGAAGCGTGTTATATTGACGCTAAAGGGTGCCATGTGCGTTGGATATAGACGCTTTGGCAAAAGAGTCAATATATTACGCTTTGGGATGAGAATGCGTTGGACATCCCCTTCAAACTGTACAAGCTCATGATAACTTTCGTTTACTTAAGTAAATCCACTTCACCAGCTAATACTTTTTCACAAGATTCCAAAAGATGGCTGCGCGTTTGTTTCTCTGGCGCATTAGGTCGTCGTAAAAGTATGTTATCCATTACCCAGTGAGCAACATTCCAAGTCGTCTAAAGTCATACGATATTTCAGGAACAGACTGAAACTCATGGAATTAATATCGTTCGCACGTTCAATTTAAAAAATGGCGCTTATGGACGCGCCCATAGACTCGCCGCCAGATTTCACGTCATATTGACGCCAAACGCTATCGATTCTCATGTGACGACGATACTTTTTAATTACCCAGACAACAAGCCAGGTAAGACATTGGAGAACAAGGAAATCAGTCACTTAAATTATAGTCTTTTCTTTACGCATAACGTGAAATTTCAAAATGAATGGTCTCTAGCATGGATTACATTATGGTATATTTTTCTTGTTTCTTGCATTTAAAATCGCCAGCCACTATTGTGTTAAAGTTGCATAAGATTCTGCACAACATCACATTTTGTAATTCACGTAAGACATTTTTGCTAGAACAGCTGTATTATGTTGAGAATTGGTTATTTATTAGGCCTACAGCATTTTCATGTTGTTCATGTCATGGATGAACTATTCTTTTAACGCTTCTTTTGTGCACATAATAACAATAATTCCAATGCATCAGTAAGAATTATTTAGCATTAATTTATAGGATAACTGAATTATTTAGCATTCATTTATAGGATAACTGCTTTACATCAGGATTCTGATCATTGCCTGTATCACCTGTGATTTTGAAGAAAATATTTGCATATTTGCTCAAAAACCCCTGAGAAACAGGGCACGGTTTGAACTTCTGTTGTGGCTTCAACCATTCTGATCACAGCTTTGTGCCTATGTGGCAAATCTTTCAGACAGAGGGAGGTGTGCGATCAGAGCCCTGTTTGTTCGCCTTGCACCCCAAACAGTGCAGGCTCTCCCATCTCAGTTGGATGTTTTTTCTTTTTGTCTGACTCTGATTTTGACCCTGACACAGGCAATCTTCTCCAGCTGGGACCCTCTGCTGTGCGTCCTAGGAGAGTGAGGTGTCTGTTTGTTTTGGGCCTGCTAAATTGTCGTCAACATTCAGGGCTTTGGAGACTTGCTTTGCTGGTTCAAACACGGGTAGACACTTGTACACCACTGGTCAGAAGAAATGGTATGGTATTTTTTTAAGTTCTTGTTGTGGCTTTTTTGAATACCTTTGACTGTATGAATGTGCATTGTTTAATATCTTCACCATCATCAAAGAACAAAGCTACAGTGGTGTTGTCTAGGCCTGTTAGTCCAATTGCACAAAATATTTGCAAGACTAAAGAACTTGTTTGACATTTTTTGACAGATTTTTGTTTTAATGCGACTAAAATGAATTTATAAAAGTGCATGTTGCTATGTCATCATAAAAAAAAGTGGTGCAAATAGCTTACTTCTCTGTGCATTAATATGGGATAGCAGAAAGTAATAACATCTTTAATAAAGAAAAACCATTTTTAGGATTTCCCTCTGTCTAATGTGTTCAGTCTGTGACTTCCAAAACTTTAATATAGGACATTAGCAATGCCCGGTGGAGTGAGATTTCCTGATCAGCTTTTAGGACTATCTAATGAGACTTATTAACAGTAACAATCCTGAGCTTCAAGTATTTAATTAGATCATTCAACATCCCCTAAAAAATGATCAAATATAATCAGTTATGCGATATAAATGTGAAGGACAGAGTGGACTTTGATGTGTGTTGTGTAAAGAGGACAGCATATACCTAGCTTGGTTAATCGTGCATTCAGTAGCGCCGCTTGGGAAACTGGCAAGCCTCTCCTCTGTGAACGCTCCCTGGGGTATCCTCTCGGCATGATGAAAGGGGAGCTGTCCAGAAGCAGACAGATGTCCGACCGAGTTTCTCAGCAAGGAATTGTTAGATAGCGCTCTCCGTTTAACATATACATGGATCAAACGCAATCCAAAATGGTTTGCCAAAGTTCTGCTCCGCATCCCTTTGATGACTTCTTGTGGCACACATCCAGTGAAAAGCATCCAGGCATCGAAGTTCAAGGCTGAAACAGTGAGTTGTTCCGGTCTAGAAGCCAGCTTAATGAAATTAACATGGGCATGTGAACCGTAACAGACGGCTCTATTGAAATGAGTGGGGCTGTGGTCGTAAGAAAACGTTTTTTTTTTGTTGGAACGCCAGAACCAATTTACAATTAACAGATAAACAGCTTGATATAACAGAAAGCCTTGGATGTTTAGTTTATGTATTTTAGTAGATCTCACCTGGTTTTGTTTCAGAACTTTTAACTTTTAAGTGACAACCCAGCACAGTACAAGAGTTTCAAACATTGAAATTTATTAAAATTATAACGAACAGCATAGGCCCAAAAATATGCAAAAATGTTTGGTTTTTAAATGTCATTTCATGCTCTTGTCAGCCAATACTTCCCTGCACAAAAATGAAGGATACATTTATGATGAATTATTAATAACAAAGGATATGGGAAATGTTTTCTATAAAGTCGATAAGCTTATTTATTTTGCTATCATAACTGCACGGTTTTATATATATATGCATTTGGCAAATTTCCCTGCATCCCATGACAGAACTGACCTGCCCATTTTGGGGTTTTGACCCACCAGTTGAGAACCTTAGTTCTTCTAACAATGGAAGGACAACCCATGTCCTCAGCCATCCGACAGAGTTCTCAGTTCCTACAAGGAAGATTATTTTCACACAGACAGTGTGATACTCACATATACACAGTAGCAACAAAGGCATAAGGTCTCCTCTTTGAGGATTGTGATTTTCTAGTCTGTTTCAGAGCATGCACCCAGAGGAAAAGAAAGGTTGAAGGAGGCTATGGTTTTCTAGTAAACCGTGGTTGTTAACAGGATCTGAGATCTTGTGTTTTGTCTGAAGGTTATGTGAGGAGATGCACAATTCAAATGCACATTTGAAATTCTTTTTGAGCTGACGGGGTCTTTAATCATTCATTGAATTTTAGTAAGTCTGCGCAGGAAATTAATTCAACATCATTGTGCAAGTATGAGCTTGTCAAAAGTAAACATTTTCCCTGAATATCCCACCAATGCTAAAAGGCCTTTGGTAACCCACGGAAACCCATCTCCTCCGTGACTGACAACTGGGATAAATGGTTCAGGATTCCATGGGGTTTTCTTTTATTTCCTCTGCTCTCAGGTGCCAAGGGACTAGGAAATTGGGGTCAACATATTACCACCTCTCGAGCAAGTACTTTAAGAAAAGTGTATTATTTAGGAACACTACAGCAGGGCTCTGAACCAGTTTTCTTAATCTCTAGCTCCGAGGTTACCAGTTCATTAGTCTCTAGAGATTTGAACTGCAGCATTTTCTGCCCTTGAGCTTCGATTCTAAATTGTTAGTTCAGATAATTCACTAACCCATACGCAAGCGGTATGTGCTGTCTGTTTACCCTTCTCCTATTGCCTGACTTCCCATGATGGTCTCTTGAAGTATATCTTCGTCTGTATTGCAGCGTACGTGATTTGCTGAACAGACTGTACTGAGCCAACAGCGAACTTTTGACCTGCAGATAATGTGTTATATGTGTACCGCACACTTACTGTAGCATACAAATAATTAAAGCAGTTGGCAAGACTGATGCAGGCATAGGATGTGTAAACTATACAAGAGAATTAGAATACTGGTGCTTTGGGCGAATATAGCCACACTAATTAAATGGAGTGTTATCAGTTGGAAAAGGAAGGGGGGTCCCTTTAGGGACAGTTAAGAAAATGAAGAGAAACTGGCAGTGAAATGTCACAGATATTGAACATATACAATCATAATTTTTTTTTTTTTTTTTTATGACCAGCCTTATTGCAGGATTATGATTGAGAAGAGGTAGGGGAAAAGGGGGGGCAGAGAATGTGTTTTGTACTTAATTATGTGCTTGCGTCTCATTAAATTGCTCTTCTTTGTCTTTTCTGATATTCTAAATCCCAAGGGCCTTTCCAGACTCCAGATCAGGGAAGCTGGAGAAATTAACCTCACTTTCCCAAAGGAAAGTGTCCTCAGGGATGTCATCTGTTCAGTAAGTACTAAAAGCAAACAGCCGCACAGAGGCATATACATATACATAAACACACACACATACATATTCCTGGGAGGCTAATTGCATAGGTTAAGAAACTCTCGTCGCTAAGATACACACTATTATATATATAACATAAAAGCTAATTTCGAGCAGCAGCTTGTCAGTGCTGATGAATATTGTCATAAATGTACGTTTTTGATTAGCAGAGGAAATATAGATTTGAGGTTGAGTCGCTAATGCCAGTGAATTAAAATGTAAAATAGACTTTTTGATGATGTTTAGTTCTTAGTCCGAGCCATTTCTGTTTGACAATTGACCAAAATCATTTGATCCAGTAATTGGCAAGTTACAGTCCTCTATAAAATTAACTATGCCTGACATTGTTGCACAGATGTCTACTGTCAGTGTTGTCCCTGAACGCGTTCAGTGAACGATAGTTCATGAACTCGTTCATATTTTGGGCGAACGTGAACTGAACGTACTGTATTACTGCCTGATGAACTTTACTGTGAACGCGTTCATTCTGGTGTCTGTGAAGGCACGCTCTCTCAGTTTAACTTCGTTCAATAGGGTGCCAGATTTCTATAGAACCTTCCAGGCGAAAACCCGGCTAAAACACACGTAAACAGGCCTTATGTAGCGAAAAAACAAAAACAATCTGGCAACACAAGCCACCAGTGTCGCACGCACCGCCGCATGCGTCATCAAGACAAGAAGCAGCATGAGCTCGAGAAAGTATCGAGGAGGCGTCGCATCGTATGATCAGTTTTAAGGCAAGGTCGGTGAGGATGGGAAAATTTTTACATTTCTGTGAAAACTTTGCCCGCCGATAAAATAATTGCTGTAGTGGTTGTATATGGGTTGTGGCAATAATTTAAAAAAAAAAAAAAATAGCTTGCAGCAACATATGGAAAAAAAAAGAACTGTGAACTAGTTCATTTTTTGGAACCGTGAACTTAGTTCAAAATTGTGTATGAACTATGTATGAACTAGTTCATTTTAAAATTTGTGAACTGAACTTTGAACTAGTTCATGTAGAAAGTGAACTTTCCCAACACTGTCTATACTGTATTATCTTTGACTTCAGGTTTTGAGTTTATCTGTGTCTGTCTGACTGAACAACTTTTTCTGAGCAAAGTGCTTGGTTTCAACACAACTAATGCTTCCCAAAAAAATACTTTTTACCATGGATTGTAAAACTGTCAAATGAAATTGAAAACTTAATTGACTAGGCTTTCCTCAGGCTTCCTAGTGAAATTCATCTTTGTGCACGGCAGATGTATTTTGAAGTGTAAATTGCTGTGACCTCTGTGCATACTAATGGCGTGCACGCTTTGTCTTTCACATGGTGAGAGTGCCAGATGGTATGATGCTGGGATAACATGTTTAAACTCATAATTTTGATGCGCTATCAGCTTAAGTGCTTCTTTTGTTGGTTTTTGTAGATATGGATACTAACGCTAAATTATGATGTTATTGTATCAGAATTTTGGGTGAATAGACTTTCGATGGAGGGAAAGAAATCTCTCAGATTTCATAAAAAAATATTTTCTTTTGTGTTCCAAAGATGAACGAAAGTCATATGAGTTTGACATGAGAGTGTGTAATTGTTGACAGAATTTTAATTTATTTCAAAAATGAAAATTCTGTCATCACCTGTATCTCTTTTGCAATGAAAGTCAACAGAGTCCGATACTGTTTGGAGGCCAATGTTCTTCAAAACAAATTTTTTTTGTGTTCTACAGAAGAAAGAATGTCATAATTCAATTAATTCCAAACCTGTTTCTCCCTTTGACACCACTCTATCTTCAATGTTTATTGATAAAGAGATAATGCATTAAAAGCAGTGATATTATGTCAATGTAACTGCTGCTACTTTACCTGCCGCTCTCCAAATCTTTCATGAAAGTTTTATTTAGTATCTTATTTCTAATCTAATGTAGAACAGATGGAGTGATGGGCACATTGACTTCAGCACAGGTGTGGGAGGAGGTACACTATTCATTACAGGATAATGTGTCTACTGCGAACTCAAGAGTGTGATCCAGATCCATTTGAAAGTTTCCCGGAAAAAAACGTGCCATTCCTCGTGCTGCATACTGCATCACTGCGCAAACATCTCCATGGTAACAGGCATGCTATACTTCACTTCACTTCTCTTCTCTTCTCTTCTCTTCTCTTCTCTTCTCTTCTCTTCTCTTCTCTTCATGTGGTTGTTCAAGGTTGGGGGATATAGGGAGGTGGGAAAACCCCAAATGCTCTTAAGCCTGTTGTTAGGGGCAACTGCTCATGACTGCAGAGCTGACAAAGCAGGATGCAGAAATGTCTCATTTAAATATGGCTGAGCACATATTCTGTTGATTTAATCATGTTCAATAAAACTGAAGGTAACACTTTAGTTTAGGTTCCAATTCTCACTATTAACTAGTTGCTTATTAACATGCATATTACTAGGATATTGGCTATTTATTAGTACCTATAAAGCACATATTAATGCCTTATTCTACATCCCTAATCCTACCCAATACCTAAACTTAACAACTACCTTACTAACTAATAATAAGCTGCAATTAGGAGTTATTGAGGCAAAAGTCATAGTTAATAGTTAGTTAGTAGTGAGAATTGGACCCTAATCTAAAGTGTGACCAATCGAAAATCATATGCAGGTCTTTTGTCTAAAAATTGATTACCTTTTAGATCAATTAACCATAAAAATATTTTGCCATTGCACTGGGACAGGAAAATTGTGCAGTGGATAATTATAAACAGATGTTTAGGAAAGTGCTGATCTGCCATCTAACATCTGAAGGGTCTAAAAACCAGAGTACTCCACTACTCTTCCTAGTTTTTAAATACCTATCGCATTTTTTTCTAAAGCCCAATTTGATTTCTGACCCTGCTCTGCATGTACCAGTTTTAGATGTGTGCACATTAACGATCTGAGCGTTAAAGTATGTTGACGTGCCTGTAATATTCTGTTAACCTCTCCGTCTTTGCTGTCATCAAGGCTGTTCTTACTCTGAGGACTCATAATAACAGAGAGAGTTGAGGTTGAAGTGAAAGGTCAACCTTGACGATGACCCCTTTCTCCAGCACTCTGTCTGTAGTCCTGTAAAATAGAGACACATTCTCTGAGTGTCTCTCTGGGAGGAAGCATCTCATTACAGGAAAAAGCCTTATAAACTTCTGGAGGCTCTCCACTTTTTCATTTTACGTATTTATGTAGCGACAGACATTTTATTTATGCATTTCCTCTGTATAATATACATATGCAGGAAGGCACCATAATGTTCGTAAGCTTTGATCAGCAAGTAAAAAAAATGACTTGTGTAACAGCACATCTAGCTAAATCATAAAGCATAGCTGTGCTCTTACAGCATAAACAATTGATTGGCACATAAAACAGTGCATTAAGTGAAATGTGCACAATCCAAAAACTTGTAGATCATCACAGAGCGACTCCACAATGGGGTTTTGATATTCTCTGAACATTAAAATGTGACATTAGGATATAAAGTTCTCACTGAGGTATAAAGAGCGCATAAGTGCTCTGTCGAAGTAACTGATCTTTCATAAAAGCCATCTCATTTGACACACTCTTCCAGCTGAAACATTGAACTGTTGTCTGTATATTGCCTGTGTGGGTTCAACCGAGAGTCTTATGACAGTCACGACAACGCTCAGATATCTGCAATAAAAATATCTGCAAAGAGGTTTTCCTGAGCAGTCCGTAATTTAAAGATGCCCTTTCTACAGCACAAAGGATGAAGCAATCTAACCTAAACTAATTTTCTGTCATGTTTTGTTCTTTTTATGTTGTCTAGTTGCATTTTATAAGCAAAAAGGGCCATTTTCCTTTTGGCTGTCATGAACAGTGACTAAGCTTTACAGCCATGGATTGCCCCAAATTAAATGCATCATGTCTGAGCTGTGGTCATGTGACATCATGCACTCACTACAGTCTTAAATGTCTCTGTCTCATCATATAATTCACATATGTATACATTTAAAGGGGACGTTAAACATGATGTCCTCGAGAAAGGTCACGTACCTCAGTGTATATATTGTACATTCCCACTGGCGTCTCTGTGATTTAGTGTGAAAGGCGCCTCTTGTATAGACTCGTCGGGAGAACAAGGTGATGAAAGGGAGGTTCCTTTAACAGTTATTAGTAGCAGGGCTAGATTGCTTCAATTAGCGTGTAATCGTCTCTGACATTAGAGGTGAATGGCCTGACGCCTGAATGATTCTCAAATACCATCACCCTCCGTCCCCTTCTGAATATCAATGATTATCATCATGGTCATGGGTCCTCACTCCTCCAGTGTCTTCCTGCAGGATATTTCTGTCCTTTATTGATGGCAGGATTATATCTTTGCATGTCACTTACATCATTTCACTTGTGTCATTTGCAGAGTCGTTTCAATGCTGCCCTTCAAGAACACTTCTGATTCATCAAAGACGGATGTCAGCCTTTTGACAATTTAAAGGTCAGCAAACTGCACATGGCTCCTGGATTCTGCAGCAAAAAGAACAGTAATATGGGACATAGGGTGAAAAAAAAGTTTGAATATTTGAATCACCGTGATATTTTGAGTATGATATTTGTTTCATGTGGGATTGAAACGTCTGAGAAGTATAATACCTCATCCGGGCATCTTTCTAATTTAATGCAACCTTTTTCATTACAAATTATATTATTGGCATGACAATTTGAGTGAAAGGTTGAATTGAATTTTAATTAAATATGTTATTATATAACTTCTTTTTATATATACATTATATATATCATCTAAAAATATATATATTTATATATATAAAAAAAAATAGATGATACATTACATTTACATTTAGCTTTGCCTTTGACATTTGTATCATAATTTCATACATTTTGGGAAATCCTGCTTTGATACACAATTACCTCAAAGCATACGTGTAGTTGTCCAATTGGAGATCTTTGTTGGAGCCATAAGGCAATAGATATAAACACTCTCAAGTAATTTATTCCAGCATATTCTAATAAACTGAATTTAAAAGTGTCTTATTTAAGAGGAGCTATGCATGTACATTATATACACAGAGGGTTTCTTAGTGAACATGATTTGGATTCAGTGTGTCAGATTGGCCCTAATCAAAATTAGAATTGCCTACTCAGAGTCAGATCTGCAGCGTCTCTGATGGTTGAAACTCACCTCTTTGGTCTTCCTCCAAGCTTTTTAATTGCTCTCTCTCCTCAAGATTCTAATAATAAAATCTGAAATAATGCAAATAAAAGTACTACTTTAAAGTTGCCTCTCTTTGTCTAGATTAAAGCTGAATAAATATAAAAGTACAGAATTTATTTTAGCATTTAAAGTTTTATTTTTTATTTTAAGATCATAAGAAACAAACTCAGTCAAGTGTGTCCAGACTTTACTGGTGCCCAAAAGCATTTCAGTAAGCTGAAAAACATAATACTGTAACATTATGTTAATAAGATAGTTTGACAATAACATCTGTGTAGCTCTTTAATTTTAAAAGCAGACAGCAAGTCTTTAGAGACGGGAAGCGTCTTAGTTTAATTGCTTGTTCGCTGTCAGAGTACTTCTGTTATGTTGTACAGCAAACACTTGTGGCTTCATTGTAATGTGGTGCTGGGTCCAGCTTTATCTTTATATGTTTGATCTCTGTGCTCCAAGCGTCTTAGAACCATGATTAAATCTCAGCACAGATTAAGATGCACACTGCAACGATAACTGTAAATTATTATTTTACTTCCCAGTTATTAAAACCCAGCTGTGCGGCTCATGTATTACTCAGGGAGTCAGTGTGGTTTTTGATTAGAGTCTGGTGAGTGATGGATGACTTCAGCACTGATGAGGTCTATTACTTTCACATGACTTTGTATCTCCCCGTGGTCAGTGTCTGGGTGGTAAAGTTGTTCTGATATATATCTCTGTTTTTATGAGGATGAACACAGGCGAATGGAACCCAGCTAGAGCCTCTGAAGTACCAAGACGAATCTGAAATAAATCCAGCTGTATGGCAGTTAAAAGCCTTCATTTTCTCTCTCTTATACTTTTCTCACTGTACTTTTTCCACAGAATCCTCTCTTGCATTACCTTGACCTTTTGTAGTTATTTTCTGTTTGTCATGTTATTTGTAGATATTGGGATTTTTGGTGTGTGTACTCAGGTCTTTGTCCCTGCTGAGCTTAACATTAGTCTAGCATCTTCAAACTCATGTACGTATTATATCTTTCCACGCAAACTTGAGATAATCCTATAATCCCTGTTCATTGAATACACTCTTCTCATCACGTCTACTGTGTGAAGTGTAGTAGATGCCCACACTTGTTTGCTTGTATATTTTGAGTCTTTTATTGAGTCACATCAAATGGCTGTCCAAGACCATTAAACTGAATCTAATTGCTTTTTTTCTTGTATATTACTGGCATTTTGGTGACTTAATGGGAGGAACGGTCCACATGTGTGTTGCCACATGGAGGTCTGTGGAGAAAGAAAAACAATTTTTTACCTACTTTTGGCACTTGACTGTTTCTTTTGGACCCTGGCTATTAGTGTTAGCCTGGATACCAGCCCGAACCCCGCCCACAACATTTTTTGGTCTGGTCGGTAAGTTCGGTCTGGACTCGATCCATTGAGGAGTAATTATGATCGGTTCAGAAATCGTCGGGCCAATCAAATTGCCAGGGCGGGCTTTATACGATGATGGACAGATGATCTGCAGTTACGTAATCATCACGTTATCAAAGAGCGCTTGGGTTAAACTGGTTTCCCTCAAAGATCACTGCAGCTGGAGAACTGAGATGTAGAGATTCTGCTATCGCGTCTGTTGTAAAAGAAATCGACAGCGCATTAATTTTTAAAGACGAACAGAGAACTGCAATCAAGGCATTTGTCGATCGGAAAGATGTGTTTGCCGCCCTTCCTACGGGATTCGGCAAAAGTTTAATTTATCAGCTGGCTCCGATGGTCGCTAAGAAGATGAAAACCCTGTGGTCGTTGTGGTTTCTCCTTTGGTCGCACTCATGGAGGACCAAGTAAAAGAATCAACAATCATTATTTTACTACAGCGTGCGTGCAGTTGAGTTCTGTTGACAACTATGCTATGCAACTATGGAGCTGACTTACTGCATTGCTCTGGGCCCGGTTCCCCGATAACGCTCACTCTTAGCGCGCTAAGAAGACTCGAAAAGATATATCTTACCGAAGTTGTTTATGTTCCTAAGTGTGTTCCCCGAAGTGTCCCTTAGGATGCTTCTTAACACGCTGCCTCTTACGTTTGACGTTACAAAGGCGCTGTCCCAGGTGAAGGTGCTGAATTAGCTGGCATCGATTGCTCAGGAATCGATTTTCCACTTCACGCATTACGGCGTTAAGAAAGACAACACGTTCTATGCAAATGAAACATTCCTCAAATTATTCCAGTAACATTTATTTTAACATAGTTTAAGTTATCAATAAAATATAGACTATTAATTAAATTATCAAATTGTCAGTAATATGTTCACACGATATGTTGTGACGGGTAGACGAACTGGGTATCCCTCGCTAATCATCCACCCTCCTTATCCCAGTAGCACCTCATTGCAGTACACGAGATCCAGGGGGCGGAGTTGGATCTAGATCTAAGGGATGGAAATGGGTGGGATTAGGGATCAGGGGGTGGAGATGGGTAGGTTTAGGGGTGGGGTTAGGGATCAGGGGGTGGAGATGGGTAGGATTAGGGGTGGGGTTAGGGATCAGGGGGTGGAGATGGGTAGATTTAGGGGTGGGGTTAGGGATCAGGGGGTGGAGATGGGTAGGATTAGGGGTGGGGTTAGGGATCAGGGGCGGAGATGGGTAGGATTAGGGGTGGGGTTAGGGATCAGGGGGTGGAGATGGGTAGGATTAGGGGTGGGGTTAGGGATCAGGGGGTGGAGATGAGTAGGATTAGGGGTGGGGTTAGGGATCAGGGGGTGGAGAAGGGTAGGATTAGGGGTGGGGTTAGGGATCAGGGGGCGGAGATGGGTAGGATTAGGGGTGGGGTTAGGGATCAGGGTGTGGAGATGGGTAGGATTAGGGGTGGGGTTAGGGATCAGGGGGCGGAGATGGGTAGGATTAGGGGTGGGGTTAGGGATCAGGGGGCGGAGTTGGGTAGGATTAGGTATATGGAAAGTGGGAGGAGTTGGATCTGGGTCCAACTCCTCCCCCTGGATTTCGTGTTCTGCAGTGAGGACCATCTCCCTTATCCCGTTGTGCCACTTGTGGTTAAGAACTACTTAGCGATAAGAACGTTTTGGGGAACCGGCCCATATTGGTTGTAGGTCTATCCAATTGAGTGCAGAGTTTGTTTTTTTCCTGGTTCGGTTAAGACACGCCTCATAATCAAAGCCCTATGGAGCAGTATCAGACTCACATTCTGACTAGAATATGAGTATGACGAAGTCAGGCTATATTAGTCTGTCTACTTATCAATTAAATTGTTTTGAGAATGCACAAGTATAGTGTGGACTATCTATATGGACATAATGTAAATTGGTTTGGAGGCTTACTGTGTTATTAATTTACAGTACCGCTAAAAGACTCTGGCACTTAAATGGCAGTAAAATTGTGTAATTGAAATGATTGCTTTAAATTGAAATAGTTAACTGGTAAATTTAAAATCAGTTTCTTATGCTGTAAAACTGTTAGGCATTTTTCACTACATTAGAAGAAAAGGTTTCATATAGAACCCTTTAGGGCTTTCCTTCATGGGATCATTATATGGATTTCGTTTTATCTAATTACTTTTGCTTCAATTCGGTTTTAATTTGATCCATTTTTACATTTTTAATCATCCTCGACCTAACCACAGACTCTACTGTTTACTAACCCCTGCATAACTGAAACATTACAGAAACCATATAAATCCCAAAATAACAGAAGATTACACACTACACATCTCTCCCTATATTAATATTGTGCAAACCCTCACAAAATAACTCTCAATTTCATTATTTATTTCCCTTGTGCAGTCTGATGCAAAGCATGCTGGGAATTAGAACTCTTCTGCACTCATTCAATTTAAGTTCGGCTTAATATAATCAGTTATTGAGTTCACTTTTTCCTTTTAAGTACAATGAACTTTCAATAATATTTGCGTGAAATAAATGCATTTCATTTGGTTAATTTCACTGTTTGGGTTTACAGTGCATGAAGTAAAAGCCACAAAACTCCAAATTTTGATGTCATGGGCTCTCTAACTGTGACCTGACATTAACCTTTTCAAACAATAACATATTGCAAAAAGTGCCTAAAAAACATAATAGTGCATTCAGAAAATGTGTGATTAAATAATTTAATAATGTCTCTTCATTTAAATTCTAGTGTTGTGATAAGTGGATAAAATAGCAATGAATCATGAGAAGCACTTCAAATAATTCTGAAATGTAGCCCTCTATAAAAGCTAGGGAGATTTGGAAATTACAATTCATCATCAGTTCCCGAATCTCGCCTTCGATTAATTGCGTCCTCATATGGCACGACCTGAAAATACACCTCCGCGTTGGCCCTACCACCCAACCTCCTGATGTGGAGTCAGAGAGGAAGAGAAGAAAAGGTGAAATAAATATGTTCTACCTAATCCAAATAAATGTAAATAACAGTCAAGCGTAAGTTTTTGTTCCTTTTCCACTTCATTTACTCTGAAGGGAAATGATGAATATTAAATGTGTTTACTTTGTCTCTCCTCTGTTAGGAAGAGCCCGGCCATAATGACACTGCCCAGATTGGGTAGCGTTATTAATTCCACACACAAAAGCAATCCATCAATGTTCTTCCAATCTCTCGAAGCCGCGA
This sequence comes from Rhinichthys klamathensis goyatoka, assembly GCF_029890125.1. Taxonomy (NCBI): domain Eukaryota; kingdom Metazoa; phylum Chordata; class Actinopteri; order Cypriniformes; family Leuciscidae; genus Rhinichthys; species Rhinichthys klamathensis. The sequence goes on from NW_026606718.1 coordinate 1,087,655, forward strand.
TCCAGAGAGTGTTAATTGTGAAACACGCTGGGGAAGGACGGGAAATGGATTCAACAATGCTGGATTGGTTTTGACACAGTACGTTTTTATTCCTCGGATCACTAGGGGGAATGATACAGTTGTTAATGATCCAATTAATCATTGTCTAATCATTGCAAACTGATGGAATGTAAAGCATTTGAAAATGAAATGAATGTTTGTCGGATTATAATTGCAACCAACTGTAAAAGCTTTTGTCAGGTAGTTCACCAGGTATGTTCGAAAGGTTGTGAAATGCATCTTTAAGTTTACCCAGTTAACTTAAATTTTCTTTCAGTATTTACTCACCTTCATTCTTTCCATATAACAGCAACTGATAGTGACCATCTCTGTCAAGCTCCAAAAAGTATGACAGTTTGACAGAGATGGTCAATATGAATTACTGTTGTATGAAAGGAATAAGTGAATATTCTTTAAACCTGTCCGCCTCTGAAAAATATATTGTGGATTTTGAACAACACGAGGGTAAGTAATTATTGGAAAAATTTTCTGTTTTGGTGGATTATTGCTTTAAAAGAAGGTTCTTAATGGCTGGAGTGTCTTAACGCTTAATTTCAGGCATAAGATGCATGTTCCCTATAGATTCCAACCTTTCTAATCCTGATCAGTGATGGCTGGTGGGTTTTAAAATAGAGGAGGAACACAAAATTTTAGCAGTCTGATTTTTTAACTGCTTTAAAATGGCTTTTTTGGTCACTTATAGACAGAATATTTATAGAAAACAACACATACAGCAAGACAATATAATATAAGTTCACTCACCTAGTCCTACCCTATCACTTAAAGCAAAAATCCATCCTTCTGTCCTTTTAAAAGTCTGTGTTAAAAGAGCTTGTTCGGCCGTTTAGCGAAGCTGGTTGCTGTAGCCTTACACTTAGGCATGGGGTCCTCCTTCATTTTTAATTTGTAGCTGTTCTTTGAATGGTAGTTTAGTAAATGTGTTTGCGATCAAATATTCAATATCTCTACTTTCCATAGTTAGATCAGGTGGTAGCAGTTCAAACTAATATCACGTAATTTACACCTCGTCGATGATTGGTTGATATGCCAAGGGAGGCAAGCCTCCTCTGCCATGCTACATTTCTCAACATTCCTAATCGCTGAAAGTGAAATACTCAATGGTGATTGGCAAAAACCGGGATAGAAGCTTTTGAGGCTTTCTAAAATCTGCGTATAGGCTAAGACATGTTAACAATAGAAAGCCAAAATGTCTTTTCTTTCGCAGATGTTTATCCATGAGACTCAACAGTACTTGAACTTGCGACTGTAAAAACAACACAACTGCTAAATATTAAACAACATGATCATTATCACTTGTTATACGAAGCATTTTAATAGATTGAATATTTATCTGGGTTGTGCGCCATTCAAGATTAAATCAAGAGTGTCTTAAAATCAATTCAATTTCTAGTTTTGAATTGAGGTAGCAAATAGGGTGCAGTATTACAATTTGATTGTAATCTAAATTAAAATGAATTGAAATTCAAATAAATTCATATAGCTGTCATTAACTAGAAAAGCGAAGTTTGTTGAGACCCTAACCCTAACTTGCTATTCATTTGATACACATTGAGTCAGTCATTCTATTGAATGATTCTCTATACTTAACCTATGTCTTATAATTGTTATCATTATTTATACCTAATGTGACTTAGACACCATAAAGGGGGTTATTAAAATAATATTTAATCAGTCTGGGATGGGGAGTTTAAACCATTATTCTAGTTGACTGCCTATTAGATGTAATATATCATACTGTACATGTTTACCTTTGACATTCTTTGAATGTTCTTAAGAGTACTATATAATACCATTTTGTGCTTGAGAAAATAGTCATTGGATGAATATTAATGTGTTATCTCTCTAGGCAGCTCATTTAAAATGAATGAACGCAAGCCTTGGGCAGAGATGGGCCTGTATAAACACCAGGAGCTCATTAAAACTCGATTATTTTGTAATGTGCACCTGTCTAAAAGAGTAAAGAGGTACAGATGTGGAGATGGACCGATCTAGGATCAGAGGTTACCGGCGTAATGTTCTTTAGATTTAAATAATTTACCATGAACCACTTCAGCAGTGAATGCCCTTTCCATTAGCTCGATTTTGTGGAAATTGAATAAAACCCGGAATACAATCACTTACCTATGAAATGGACAGATGGCATGTGTGTGAGCTATTACGTGAACCAGTTGTACATATATTTGCAATCAGGTATGAATTACAAGGTTGTATAAGCATGGTCTGAAATTAGCAGGGTAGGCAGTTTTTTCTTGTATTTTGCATATCAATAAAGGAAAAACATGCACATTTAAATCGCACACACGTGTGTGTGTGTGTGTATCTATAAATAAATGTAAGTCTCAGCGTTTCTAATTCATATGTTATGCCTTAACATTATCCAAATGTCTGTTCACCCACACTTATTTACACTAAATCAACATGTCATTTTTCTGTCAGGGTACAGCTCAAAGTTACTCGTGCACAGAGACCAAAAAAATACTTTTATATGTCTTGTTCCATGTCGAATGAGTAACAGCCAGCAGAGCAAAGGATGAGCTCATCTATGTGCCTTTCTGTAGCCTGAGCTTGACAGATGCGCACATGTAAAAGATATTTTTAAATCGAAACATCACTCCTGCTACATCTACAACACGGCCCCTGTCAAATTAAGTTCCACTGCATATTCCATATACATGTACGTTTACATGCTTGAATCCTTTTTTTTAATCTTTCTGTAGTTTTTCAACCTCGTGTTGTTCCTCTTCAGCTGTAATGCTGCTTTGGCAGTGAGTGGGGTCTGCAAGTTACCATGGTAACCTATGTTTTATCAGGGTAGTGTGTTGAGTCGTCAAACAGAGCCGCCTACATGAGTCTGGAGAACATTGCTGTGTTACAGTCCTGTGAGTGAACCGCCATATCCCATGATCACATGAAAATTGAAAATTCTTTCATCATTTTACTCACCATTATGTTGTTCCAGACCAATATGACTTACCTTTTTCGACGGAACACAAAATTCGGTCCCTGATGTTTTTCAAAATATCTTCATTTGATTTCCACAGATGAAAATAAGTCAGGTTTAGAACGAAATAAGAGTATAGGATATCAGAATTTTCATTTTTGGGTGAACTATCATTCACTATCATCACATTAGCTGTTATTGAGCTGTTATCTGACTGTGATAATGCAATCGTGAGGTGCATCAGACATCAGAGCATTATTGTACTATTTACATATTCATGAATATATGTGTCGAGACCGTTTTTCAGTTGCTCGTTCAGTACACAATGAATGCAACGTGAGCGGAAATGAATAAATCCGGACACAACTGTAGCCGACACGACTGCATTTTGTGGATGGCGATATTGATCTGATTTTACCACATATGGGTTTTGGATTGAGTTAGTAAAATTCTGGTTTGTTTATTGCTGTTGAGACTACAAACAACTAAGCAGATTTTGGTAAGATAAATAAAAAAAATTGGGTTGTTTGTGGCCTGTCTGCAAATACTTTAAAACTTCAAAAACACCATAAACTATAATAAAAGTGTTCTGTATGACTGTGTATCCTATATTTCAAGTGTTCTGAATAGAGATTCGCTCTGTTTCACCAAGGGCCAAACAACTGGAGATTTCTAGCCTCGCTATTGAGACCTACTTCAAGACTACTGCAATTATATTGTCTTACCTTTTAGACAGTTTTATGTTCAATAAATCTTGAAATATACAGACAGTGGTATATGTAATATAAAAGGTACAGCAAGGACATGTTTTCTTGTCTCCTTGAAAACAGTTTGCTTTAAGATGTTTTTCAGCCTGACATTCTCTGCATCTTATTGCTCAAAGTGTATGTATTTTGGAAAATAAACAGAGGATCTAATCAGAACAGCTCTGCATGAAAACATGATCAGAAACTGAACCGAAATTGCTCCCAATGCTTCTTGGAAGATGTTCAAGGTGTGAACGAAGTCATCTGGACAGATACATGATATATGGAGGGGAATGATCGTTATTCAGTGTGGTAGGGAAGAAGGTCTGTGTAATTTGTTTGATATTTTGACTCCGCTATAAGACATCAAATGACAGTTTTCTTTTTTCCTACAGTCAACTGGAGTAGTCCCCCATACAGATCACCATCAATTCAACAACATACAACATCGTTCGCCCATGACACATCAAGGATTCATGCATCATGCAACAGTCTTTTGAGGTAAACGTTTAGTTCAAAATACTCCGAATTCCCCTGAGAGAAGTGCTAAAATCATGAAACTGTGACAGAAAAATATGTCTTTAAGCAGGTCAGTAACCCTGAGCTCGAGATTTGACAGGAAACGACTCGCCGCCCTTGTCACAGTGAAGACGGCGGATGACTTTAAGAGCCTGTGACATGTTTTCTGAAGTTAACTGCCTCGATGAGAACTTGCTGTTTGGACAGGAACTAGAAGGTGTTTTAGGCAGCGCCTTTTTATTGCGATTGGCAAGATGATTTATGCCCATTGATGTGGGATTTAATGACTCTGTGCTGCCAAGTGAGTCAATGGGCACTTTAACCAGTATTATGGATTAAAAAGGTATGAATTGTAATGCAGTACATCTGACTTTTTATATTTCATTACCATATCTCTCCCCTACTCAGGAGCACAGAGCAGTTTATATGAGTTATCCCACATCTTTGAAGCTCTCCTAACACAATTTAATATTCTTTTGGATGTCGAATCTAATAACAACGTCATTTAGAGTGGCATAATTTCTCTTTACTGCCCTGGTTACCTGCCACCCAACCGATAATTGCATCAGGAAGAAAGATTTACGCAAGGAAATATACTGATGGCTTTTAGTTAAAAAGCAAGAGAAGATTAAGTCTCCAAAGATAAATGCTAGCAAGAGACAAACTAATAATTACATGTCAACGTGGACAAACATGTGAGTTTGACGTGATTTATTTTAGCACTCTGGGACTTGTAGTTTGTTTACTGAGTGAGAAAGCAGACCTGTCGTTTTTCATACGGCCAGCAAACACATGAATAGTACATTCATTAAACTCCACATGCGAAAGGGAGCACTTAAGCCTTGGTGCCATATACTAATGACGCTTAACCCTGGGGTTAACATCATTTTAAACCCCAGGTAAAGGCCATTTTAAATGCTGCATTAAGCAACGTTCCACACTTGTAATTTTGCAAGGGGTTTAGCACCTCTTTTAACCCTGAATTAGAAAATCTGTTTGCTTTGCTAGCCCAAACTGCGATGCCAAAGATATTGAGTATGAATCAAGCTGGTGGTAGAATCTAACAGAAAGTTGTTAAGCAACAGACAATCAAACAAAATGCTTCAGTGCTTACCTTAATAAATATTTACCGTATGCACTGTCATGCTGTTAAAGGGTTAGTTCTCCAAAAAATGAAAATTAAGTCATTAATTACTCACCCCCATGCTGTACCAACCCCGTAAGACCTTCGTTCATCTTCGGAACACAAATGAAGATATTTTTTATTAAATCTGAGAGCTGGATCACTGCTACATAGGCTGCCTAAGGGAATGACACTTGACGGCCCAGAAAGTCATTGAAGAAAATGTTTAAATATTCCATGTGCCTACAGTGGCTCCACTATAAGTTTATCAAGCGACGAGAATACTTTTTGTGCGGAAAAAAACAAAAATAACGACTTTATTCGACTATTCCATTGCTTCCTTGTGGGCCTGAGACGAGAGTTCAAGAGATTTCCAGGACGCATGCGCGAGAACTGACCTTCTTCTTCTACTACACAGCGCGCGTCTTACAAGCAGAGGAAGACGCGCGCTGTACATAGTAGTAGAAGAAGAAGGTCAGTTCTCGCGCATGCGTCCTGGAAATCTCTTGAACTCTCGTCTCAGGCCCACAAGGAAGCAATGGAATAGTCGAATAAAGTCGTTATTTTTGTTTTTTTCCGCACAAAAAGTATTCTCGTCGCTTGATAAATTTATAGTTCAGCCACTGTAGGCACATGGAATATTTAAACATTTTCTTTAATGACTTTCTGGGCCGTCAAGTGTCATTCCCTTAGGCAACCTATCAGTGGCGGATCTAGAAAATTTTACATGGGGGGGCAAAGGGGTGGCAAGAGGTCTTGGCAGGGTGGCAGGGGTAGACGGTACATGGGAATCCCTATATGTGAATTGCTTTAACAAAACAAACACAAAAACACTTTTAATCATTATTAAATGATTAATGTTATTGTTTAATCATGCCCTTACACACTACAAAGGTTTTTAGGAATGATTTATTAACAAATCCTTCTGAAAATATCTTCAGAATACTGCTAAGTGTATAACTGGAAAGTTTGGTGTACATAGGTGCTACACAGGCTGAGATGTTTGTACTGGAGAATGACAAAAAACTACTTTTGAGAAAACAGCATTTAAAGATTTGTAATGTAAAAAATCATACTTTTTTTTGTGGAAACAACTATTTACAGACACAATATCTTATCAAATCATTAGCAACAACAATACAAACCACCTAAATCACAGCATTTATGGCCTTCAACTGAACAGAAAAACAGTCAAAAACGCATATCTAAATGTCAGAGCACGTCACGTGATGCATCTGAACGAATCACGTTGTCAGAAATTGACATCAGCCAATGAGATTTTGGTTTTAGAGTTAAATGCCCATTGTACTTTCACGATTGGTTGCTGATTAAAAGGAAATTACCATATTTGGATACGACAACAATGTACAGGAGAGAGAGAGCTTTCCAACAGAGATGTATGTGATGACATTGACATGCAGCGATCGCGGAGCAGCATGTTGATTTAGAACGACAACTTTTGTTGAATTTAGGAGAAATCTACTGACGCAAATAGACAAAGTGTAGTAAAATAAAGTCCTAAATGTGTTTTTTTGGAATTTTTTTCACCACAAGTCTGAAAGAAGACATGTTATTGAAGACAAATAGCCCAAAATCTTAAAATTAACCAGTGAAAAAAACCCCGATGTTTTTGTGTCTCGCCTTAAGCTGTTCTTGTCTTTACTAAAATCAAAATTAGGCTAATCAAAGGGAAGAGTGCTCTTACAAATCACGAGGGAGCGAATTGACCGCTGATTTTGGCTAATGTAATAGACGCGCTGTTTTTGCTGATGCTGAATCGTCTTTAGTATACAATACATTCATTACAAATGTAACTTTAAGTTAAACGTGTGTGTTTACACTACACCTGGGGAAACTCACTTCACCTTCAGAGCAGTGGCGTAGGCAGAAATTGTATTTTGGGCGGGCCAGTGAAAATGTGAGTGGGCCTATAGTTTTTCCTAGAAAAAAAACTGACTTAAATAATAATTAAACCTTAGAGAGTAGAAAAATTAATTGACAAACTGCAAAAACAGTTACACCTTTATTTCGCAATATTCGGCAAATCATCATGTTCAACCAACAGAGCTCAATAAAGGCTGGACAAACCAGTATAGACAATAACCTGTCTATTTTATTCAGGCTAGTCAGCAGTGCAAAGACAGTTCACCCGAAAATAAAGTAAGCTAAAATAATAATATCGCAGTTAGATCGGCGGGTAAACCCGCGTCAGGCTGACCAGGAGAGAGGGAGCAAGAAGCGGCCGCCACCAGCACCTGACTAGCCTTCTTGTGGGTTAATGAGTCTGAAGAACTGGGCTGGGTGGACTCGGTAGAGGAAGGCAGTAGCGTGTCTTCTTCCTCAACTCTTGCTTTTTTCAAATAGCACATTAAAGAAAGTTGTTTAGCCATTATTGTGGCGCCAGCGCCGCTGAATTTTCCTGTCGGAACCCCTAGCAACCATAGCAACCAATAACGTTCCGGAGGGAGGCTTTCTACAACTTGCTTCAACAGTTCCATTTTATTCGGAAAACAAATTAAACACACACACCAGTCAACAATAAATCAGGTATATATTAATATATTTTATTAAATACACTTGAATAATAAAAATAAACTAAAAATGTATTTTTATCAAACTTGCCCGGGCGGGCCAGTGAGTAATGTGGGCAGGCCAGTGCCCCCCTGGCCCATTACTGGCTACGCCCCTGCTTCAGAGGCTCTGGGGAAGCTCACTCTCTCCAGTCGGGTTGCAGGAAAGAATCAGAGTAGCCTCCACCTTACCGCAGCAGACTCGCTGTGTGTGTGTGAGCCGCCAACGCCGCCCGCTCTGCACGTTTGAATCAGGGACGCAGGGGGGAGGGGCTAATAATATATTAAAAATTAAAAATTAAATTGTTCACTTTTGGTAAATGTATTGTTTAGTTCATTGTTTTGCGAAGCTTGTGGACATAGTGGCAGGTTGTTTTTACAAGTACAGTTTTTGGATCATCAAAGTTAGGGGGGCAGCTGGGGGGGCAAGGCTCTAGAGTGGGGGGGCACTTGCCCCCCCTTGCCCCCCTGTAGATCCGCCCCTGCAACCTATGTAGCAGTGATCCAGCTCTCAGATTTAATCAAAAATATCTTCATTTGTGTTCCGAAGATGAACGAAGGTCTTACGGGGTTGGTACAGCATGGGGGTGAGTAATTAATGACTTAATTTTCATTTGTGGGTGAACTAACCCTTTAAGGTAACGGTAGAGTATCGTAGAAGTGCACTATTCAAAGTCATGAATAGTGCACTTTCAAAAAGGCGGTTATTGAGATCATGTAATTTCAACACGTATGCCTCCTTGAGGTGACCCTAATAAAAAAAATTAAAAATTGTGAAACTTTTAAATGGGGAAAATATTACACCTGTAAGTGTACCTTTAAAAAAAGCAGAGCGAGCCTACACAACATTCCCTTGCCTTATATTTTAGGGCTTCTTTTTACACCAGAATGTTTAGGTAAATGTTGACCTGACTAAATTTGTAACTATTTTAATTAGGGTGACGGCAACAACATTTTATATATATATATGGATGGATAGAAAGCAGACTGTGTCAGTTATCGTGTAGAACGTACATTTACACTCGAGTCAACATATGGTTATCTTATTTTTATTGTTTCATGTGTTCATGTTGAGAAATAAAGAATATCCACAATCCACACGCTCGGTTGAAAGTTGTCTCCTCAGACTTATAACAATATGGCCGGTTTCAGAGAAAATGCGCTCCGCCGACGACAGACGTTGCAGGGACGCACATAACGGTGTGCTAGTGCTAAGCGAAGTTTCTTTTAGCGCTTTGTTTTCTGTTCTTAAACCTGTCTCCCATGACGAAACTTAAAGGAAGCATATGTCTCGAGATCATTTTGCTATCGGATAAGTTATCTTCAGCTCACTCTGGGGTACTGCGCTTACCTGCGGTCGTGAATGCAGTGATGCACTGCTGTCTTTCCTCGTTTGACTGGTGTTTGAATTTCATGTGATTTCATGGTGTTGACTGGTGATATTTATGATAACTCCGTTTCACTAGACCAATGTTTCCAGATGATATGTTGATCGATTTGATCAAAAGTAAATCCATTTTGTAAGGTTATTTAGTAAAATCATTTTGATCAAAGTAATTCCAAACTTCACTGCACTGACGACGACATTCTTTGATCAAATACAATCAAGTTCCACAGCGCCAACCAGTGCATTTAGTTAAAACTGTGAGTTTTATTTTGCGTACTTAGGATTTCACTGCATCTATGGCCAGCAAAGCAACATAGTATTTTTATTTTTCGAATAATAATTAAAGATCGAATATTTGACTATTCCGTGCACACCCATTTTTAAAAACGATCTCATCAGTAACACGGCGTGCAGATTGTGAATTGATTTTCATCCTATTGTTTTTTGTAGTGTGTATGGCAAGACCTTCCCTCTTGGTACGACTCTTCTCTTAATTTTACCCACTGTGGAGAAAGGCCTCAGCTTGTGTAGCATCTGTTCCAAGAGCCACAGCAGGGAAGCATCTAAAACGCAAGGTTCACTTCATCCGAGAAAGTCGCATGGCCCTCAGAATGCGTCCTTAATGTGATCACACACTGTTACCTCAGTCTCCTCTGTTTCCCCAGCAGGGCTTCTGCTTTGTTTTACCACAATTTCACTTTACACCCAACGTGCCGAGCCTAGCTCACTTTGAATTAACTCTCCGCTTTACTGCTTGCCATCAGGAAACAATGCACCCCTTCGTGTGGGCTCTTCAGGCAGCGAGACTGAGCCTGAGATGCTGCTGTGGAGAACTGAGAGAAGCCGGAATACCGCAGTGCTTTCAGTGTAAATACAGCGGAGATCATATCGTTTCAGATACTGTCAAGCTTCTCCACTTAGCTGGGTCAAGTGATGGTCAATGAGTACGGGAAAGATCTCGTTGAGGGTTCTCATGACCTCCTGTTTGAAGAGTGAGACTTACGTTATGCTAATGTACATCTGGAGATCTGATTTTGTTTTCTTTCGCGTTTTTTTCCTGACTAGGGGGATGATGTGTAACTCTGGAAAGCCTTAGAGTTTTCGATTATTGTTGCAGCTTTAAATTTCCATTTAGGTCATCTCATAATTTGCGTCATAACACCCAAATTTATTTTTACACTCCTCAGATCAGTAAAGAAATAGGTAGATATGCATTTCAATATAAAGCACCGTATGATTGGAATAAACTTCCAATTTCAATTCGCTCTTTAACCTCTTTTCCAACATTTAAAAATCATTTAGTTCAACATCTTCAGAATACGTGTGATTGCTTTTGATTAGTATATATATGTATATATATATATATATATATATATTTTTTTTTTATATTTTTTTTTTTATTTCACTGTAACCTATTTTTGGTATGGTACGTATATATTTTTGTGTATATATTTTTGTCTGTATATGAGTTTACTTGTGTTTAGTTGTGTGTTTTGGTACATATGGTATTGTTTAATTTATTTAGGGAGGAGTGTGTCACCTTTTGGGTGTCTTGTATGAATGAATGTCTTGTTTGTATGGTTTTTGGTTTATATATTTAAATACTTACTATTACTGTAACGCATGTTTTTTTTTGTTTTGTTATTTGTTATTACGTTTATTTGACTGCTGCTGTAAGGTGAATTTCTGTATCTAGAATCGAGGACCCCCTCGAAAACGAGATGGCTCATCTCAAGGGGCTATTCCTCTTCAATAAATAAATTGTCAAATAATAATAAATGATATTGCAGCTTTAAAGGGATAGTTCACGGTGACGTACACGCGCGAGAGATCACTTCCGGCGCTTTCTGGCGCTTGCCGGAAAAGACCGAAGCGCCCGCACCCTCAGATCACTTGGACGTGGCTGTGTTTACAAGAGGTAAAAACGATATAAATACTGTTCGTTTTCTCACACAAACCGCTCGTTTCGTGTCTTAGGCCATCAATGTGTACTTACATTTACGAGTCATTAAATCATGTTTAATTTGGACTTCTCTGTGCATGCTCTTTGAGGAAGTTACCATAGACCTGCATTATATGACTGACAGACAAGAACGGTTTGACCTAAAAATATCAAAATTGAAACTACTGCGGAAACAAAGACACCTACATCTTGGATGCCCTTGAGGTAAGCTAAAACATACCAAAAATTAATTTCAAAGTGAACTATCCCTTTAAATCAAGGCAATTTTTTTCGATTTCCTATTCTCAGGACATCTCCGTCTGACGGGCTGCTGTCTCGTTGTGTTAATATACTCTGGCTCCATAGAGCAATTCACACTGCACAACAAATTAATTTTTTTTCTCCCTCGTTCTTCCTCATTATATGGTGGCAAAGCAATTAAAATGCCATTTTACCAGCTGAGTAGTAAATTGTCTCTTACCTCCCAAAACATAGGCTCCATTTAGTAACAGCTCCTGAGGTTCAAAGTATAGTCTTATCTACAAAAATGTGATTGAATTAAGATTTTGTTGTCTCTACTGGGACTAGTGAGTCAAGATTTGGTTAGCATGGCCCTGTTAACCCCTGCTGGTGGATGTTGTAACACCAGCATTCTGCAGGCAATATAATATATATTTATTTATAGTATTTACCAGTGATATTATTTTGGGGCTTAGTCGCTAATGAAGGGCTTGAGACATGTGATCATAGACGTGTCATCATAGACTATGCATGTTGTTTTGATTCCATCAGTGTTGTCATGATGTCATTTTATTGTGGCTTTAGACTGACCAATTGATTTGATTCATTCATTGATTGATTGAGGCGCAGGACAGTAATGAAAGCCTTGAGGCAGTGAGTGTTCTTTCTGCAATCATCCAATAAGCGTTGCCATATCATTTACCTGCGGCTTATTGTCACTTCTTGGTATTATGGACCTTCTTGGCTGGGGTTGTTAAAAACGTGGTGGTGTTACAATCAGGATATTGAATAAACTGCAATCCAATTAAGTAATCAATGCTTTAATCCAGTTTGGTTCTGACCTCTGACTGATCAACTGTCTCCTCCATCATTGATGAAGTATTGATGCTGTAATAGTGACCACCATCCTGTACTATCAAGTCGATTTAAACTTTTTTTGACACGTTTAGCCCATCTATGTTATAAATGAGCACATCATCATCAGTAAACATGAAAAGTGAAATGCTTGCCTGGGCCGCAGATAGTTAAGCATTTGGTAATTGTTTTGTGTGAAACTGCGGTACGGGGCAGCGTGTTTTAATGACACCCCTCTAATGTGACACACTTCACCGAGTGTCCCAATAATGAGGCCATCACTCCCCTTCTTTAGCTAATGCTGACAGAGAGTTATAGAGTACATATGCTTGCTCACTGGCAGAATCTTTTAGAGTTAAAATAATGTCTGACGGGTTAAATGAATGAGATGAAGTGTCTGGAAAACCTGAAGGCAAACAACTGTTTATTAGAGGATAAATAACCCCCAGAAGCAATTGTTCCGCTTCAGTTTTCTATCTTTCAGTCAGGCAATCAGAATGGATGGACAGCAGGTTATTCTGGACAAAAACCAGATAGGGGGAAAAAAGGAGAGAAATGTTGAAGGCTTCAGCTTTTTTTCTGGTGAATAAAATCACCAGCCTGAACAGCAGTAAATCTAAAACTGACACAAAGTCACAGAGCGACTCCGTTATAGATCGGATAGAATGTATTAAGCTAACTGCAATATTTCATACTAAAGGTGCTGTGTAGTTTGTGTCAAGCCAGCAGATTCATCCTTTACTGAACTGAGAAAAACTTGCATATGGCTGAAGTTGCTTTTTAATATGAGGATAATGATAGAAAGTTTTATTTAGCATCACATGGGTTTAGCTAGCACTCATCTTTCTGTGATAATTGGATGTAAAATACTTCATTTCTTAAATGTACTTAATTACTTCAGTATTATTTTATAGAGCCTTTGGTTACCAGCCCAGGGGCCTCATGTATCAACACTGCGTATGCACAAAAACACAGCGTACGTCAGCTTTCACGTTCACGGCCAGATGTACTAACAGTGAAATTAACGTAAGAATGTGCGTTCCTCCAAGTAAACTTCATGTCTGACGTACATGTATTTGAATCACGTATTTGTCGTGATTTTGGCCGTTGGCGACTCATAGAGGCAATAAAGTGAAGTGGCAAACATTACACTACGAATTGTTCTATCGTACCACCAGCTGTCAGATATTGCTTATAATTTGTAATTGATAAATTATTTGACATATTATTGTCACACGAGTTGTATTAAAATATTATATTATGCAATTAAGTAAGAACATATATAAAGCATGTCCAAATTGATACAACCCGTCTAGCAATGGCAGCGTTGGCTTAACTAGGAATAAAAAATAAACTTCATTAATTCGGTCAGTAAAGATAAAAAAGAAAGTAATATTTTTATTCAGCAAGGACACATTGAATTTGTTTAAAAGTGAGAGTAAATGCATTTATAATGTTACAAAAGATTATAAGATTTCTATATCTGTTTGATTTAAGTTTGTATTCATTAAAGAATCCTGAAAATACTATATCACCGTTTCCACGAAAATATGAAGCAGAAGCACACCTAGTTTTCAACACTGATAATACTCAAAAATGTTTCTTGATCATCAAATCATCATATTAGAGTGATTTCTGAAGGATCATGTGACACTGAAGACTGGAGAAATGATGCTGAAAATTCAGCTTTGATCACAGGAATAAATTACACTTGCATGTGCATGTGCGCTCAATTTTACGTTAATTGGGATGTACAAAGAGAATATGCGTGGGATCCTTCGTACGCAGAGATTCATACATCTGCTTTTTTTTGTGCGTACGCACATTTACAGCTTTGTCCGTACGCAATGTTTTAGTTTGAATTCAACGCAAGTCTTTGTACATGAGGCCCCAGATCTTAAACCACTAGGTTACACAATTCCACCTGTGATAACATTTATAAAGTCAAAGAGCAGGATTTACATTTATATAAGACCTTTTTTAGTGTCAGACCAATTTTAATTACAGAATTGTACTCACACTTTGAGATGTGTGGTACTATTCATTCTGACCTTTGCTCAATAGAGACACCCAGGATAAATGTGAACATTTGGCATTTTGTATTAAAAATCGATTATGACTATAAACTTTTCAAGATCTTGCATTGCAATCTATAAAACATGATTTTGCTTAGCGTTGTGTCCAGTTTTTGTTAACTGTGATTTACATGCACTTACAGTAAAGCTGTTTGTTGAAGTATCTGCCAAGAACATCAATGTAAATGCGATCTATGGGCTATTTCGATGTATAAATGCACATTTGCAGAGTATGAATTCTAAAGTAAACAATTAAACACAAAAGAAAGGACAAATAGCTTTCTGCTGGGTAATTAGGAGACTGCTTGTAACTGGCTTAAAATAATTTAATTAACTTAATTTGGCATCTCAGTGACAAGATGTGAGCAGTCATGTTGACAGAAAGTAAAATTGAACAAGTTTAATATATACCAATGGAAAAAAAAGGTTAAAACTTAAAGGGGACCTATTATGACACTTTTTACAAGATTTTATATGTCTCATGTGTCCCCAGAATATGTCTGTGAAATTTTAGCTCAAATTACCCTACAAATAATTTATTATAGCCAGCTGTAATTGTCCCTTTTTTGGTGAAAGCAAAAACATGCTGGTTTTGTGTGCATTTTTTAATTCAAATGAGCTGCTGCTCCCCACACCGATTTGCAGCTCGTCCCTCGGATACTCCGTCAACAACAAACAAAACAAATGTTTGTTTTTAATTATCATCTGTATCACGGTTCATCGTGGACATCGCGTGCCATATCAGTTTAAACTTCTGATATGTGGTTTTCTGAATCAGGAGAAGAGTTTTCGGGAAGGTCTCTTTACGCGCAAATCACTCGCATATTTACTCGTATATTTACGAATGTTTCATGAATGAGACCCAATGTTCACATAAACAGCCGGTTATGTCTGTTAATGTAAACAACTGGGAAAGAAATCACATGTGTATTAGACCTGTGATTTAAAGTGGCAGCAGCCGAATGTACAGTACCTGCTTCTCTATGCCGGTAAATAATGTTTCATTAACAAAGTTCGAGAGGAACACGTTCAAAAGATCTGTCCAATCATCCAATCACATGTCATTCCAATCAGCAATACACACATCTATCCAATAAGCATGAGAGTAGGCCTATATATATACACAGTCGACTCGCCTACGTTGCTCGAAAGTTTTCATCATCCCTCCACCACCCCGACCCCTCACTCTTGACAGGTTCCTACCACAGCCAGGAATACGGGGGGAATACTCTGGGTTCGGGCCAAAATACTGAGCTCGGACTCCTTTCCTCAGACAGCACACTAATACGCATACTCTTTAATATATTTGATTATTTGTGTGAACTCATGAATCAAACAACAGAAGAAAATCCTTCACTGCTCTTGACTGAAAAACTTTAGTAGCTTTAAGAAGAATCAATTTTATTTTGAATGCTGCTGTTAAATGTTCTAGCGAGGACATAAACATGGCTGATGATGTACCGCTCACTTTAGGGGAGGAGCTGAGCTAATAGGGGCGATTCAGTCGTGGACGGGGCCTGCTACATTGTGACGTCACACAGTGTATAGCATTCCTGAACAGGTCATTTTCAGACACTGGCTGTATCCTAATTCAGAGGCTGCATCCTTCAAATGACATAGACTTCGAGGTCCACACCTTTGAAGGCCGCTAAGTTCAGACCGAGTTAAATGGGACGGTCTATTCTACAAAGGATTGCCATTGACAAGCAGAAGTAATGAAAGTTATATTCAACTGTCTGAAAGCAAAAAAGGTTCACAACCCATCTAAATATGTTCACGTTGGTCCATTTCTGTACATATTAAAGGGTAGAAACTATATAAGATTGCATTTTTGTAAGATACAAGTCAACATTTGAACCGCTTTATATATATCCTTTTATCATTAGATATTCTAATAAGTTGAAATCAAATACTTACATTTAAAACTAAGGGCCCTATCCTACACCCGGCACAATGCAGCGTCAAACGCGACACAAGTGTTTTTTGCTAGTTTCAGCCCGACGCAGTTATCATTTTTACATCGTGCGCCACGTTGTTTAAATGGCAAATGCATTTGCTCCTATTTATGCACCCATGGGCGTGCTGGTCTGAAAACGAGGTGTGTACAGGTGTACACGAGGTGTGTACAGTGTGTACAGGATGCCAACAACAGGTGTATTGTTGTTGGCGTGTTGCTATTTTGAGGCAACTGAAATAGACTGCGCCATTTACCAACAAAAACCTGGTCTAAAGTCAATGGTGCAATATTTTATAATGTGCGCCTATAGGCGGGTCCACAACGCGTGTACACTCTGCTTATTACACACACGGGGACGCGCAGCAGCACACAAACATGCCAAATATTAAAAATAAAAGGATTTCAATGTAAAAGATTAATATTGTGTGTAGATAAAGATATGTTAGAATCCAGCATGTCCCATAGATGGTCTGCTTGCGCGCTTTAACCTAGCGCGCGAGCAGATCCATTTCCTCTCTGGAGACGCGTTCAGTCTTTCCGCCTGCAAATTCCATCATGTAAATAGTGAATCCGCCATGGCGCGAGCACAACTGGCTTTTAAAGGGAATGGGAAATGAGACTCTGGTTGGTTTATTGCACGTTACGCCCAAAACACACCCATTTGTCATTAAGAGAATAGGGACAAACCTTTTGGACCATGCGCCGCGTGCACCAACCATTTTTCCGTTGTTAAACTAGCAAAAGTGGATTCGGACACGCCCTAAGTGCAATTGCGTTTTAAACCATGTGCTTAGATCGTTAAAATAGGGCCCTAAAATTGTAATCAGGCAATTCCTCTAAAAAATCCTGTTGTTTTAAATGAATTTGAATTTATTTCAGGATAACCCCTTGAGATGTAACATCTCATTTTCAAGGGGGTCCTGCAACATATATATGTACAGACACAAAGGTTAAACACACAGTACATTTACAAAAAAAAACATAAACACAATATAAACACAGACATTATGTACAAAACAATAACTCGCTCACCTGCCCTTACCCCACAATTATAATAGCACACACGTATTAAAGTATATTAACACATAGTCAGCCAAATGCATTAAACTAATGCATCATTTATCAATTTGCCCTATGACAAAATGTAACATGCAGGATAACGTCACATCTCGCAAAGAAATGTAAAAAAAAATCAAGTATAATTGTATAGATACTACTATATGTTTTCTACATAAATCATTTATATGTAAATACCATTGGTGTCCCTAATTACAAGAACATGTAGTTTTAAGAAAAGAAAAAAGTGACGATTTGAATAAGCCAAATATGGAAATAGACCTCAAGAAAAGAGGAAGGTTATTCCAGTCATGAGGGGCCTTATATTGAAATGCTCTCCTACCAGCTACAGAAAATAACCTTGGTACCGTAAAAAAAGTTGGACATTGGAGGTGTCTAAGTGAGTATGTTGAGCAATAAGGTATTAAGTACTGTTTAAGGTATGCCAGACAATTGGAATAAACACATTTAAAGATAAACATAATCCAGTGATAATCCCTTCGTGATCTAGGTTGCAACCAGTTTAACAAGTCATACATAAAACAATAATGAGTTTTAAATGGACAGTTCAATATAAATCTGCAAAGAGAATTGAATACAACATTAAGGGGTCTGAGATAGGACTCAAATGTATAAGTGTAAACTATGTCTGCATTATCAATAATTGGTATTACCAGTTGAGAAATAATTATTTTTCTGACTTGAGTTGAAAAACAATTGATTGATCTATACAGAGTGTTAAGACATCCATACACTTGTTTACGGCGCGCTATGAATTTAGGGAAGGGTAGGCTGAATTAGATACAACAGATAGAAGGATCAAGCTGTTGTATCCTTCATTGCCCGGGAAACGAAAATTGGGACAGCCTTCATCGTGCCGCTATGACACAATCGAAGGATGCAGCCTCTGAATCGGGACGCAGCTGCTGTTTCTAATTTATGGGGAAAATAACAAATAGAGTGGATTGATTTTTACCATAACAGGGTGGTTGTGTAAACACACTGCGAAAACATAATGTTTAAAATCAATGTAAAGGGATTTTCTTCATAATAGGTCCCCTTTTAAAAATATGTTTTTCAAAGACTTCAAGATCAGAGCTGAAAAAGAAAAACTGACACAAATGTGAACTGTAATGCTATACTGATATCAGCTACTTGGAGATTCGTGAGGAATCGATATACACACAGTGGACTCAACAGGTTTTGGGACACTTAAGCCACACACAAAAATAGATGAAAGTCATTGGATGACAATAGATCAAACCAAGAGGCATCAACAAATCACTTTTCTGAGCCATTTTTGCAATTACTTTTAATCAGGGCTGAAACAAAGGACTGTTGGGCCCACTTAAGGTCAGTTTATCCACCATAAATATTAAAGGTCCCCTGACATGAAATTTTCACTTTCTGAGGTTTTTTTAACATTAATATGAGTTCCCCTAGCCTGTTTATGGTCCCCCGTGGCTAGACATTTAAATCGGTGTAAACCGAGCTTTGGCTATCTTTCTCTGCCTTTGAGAAAGGCCTCGTTTACACTGTCAGTGAAATGTGACCCAATTCCGATTTTTTACTCGTATGCGACACAGATCGGATGTGTTCTATGACAGTGTAAACAGGAAAAAACCGCATGCATTCAGATATTTCGAGATCGGTTTCAGGCCTCGTTCATATGTGGAAATAAATCAGATGTAAATCGGATATGTGCCAATGCGACTGTCATGTAAACAGGCAGATCGGATTTTCCGAGGCATTAGGCTGCGTCTCCGCGGTTTAATGACGAGAGAAACCCCGACGCACATCTGCGGATGGACGGATGGCCCGATGAAACATTGTGTCGTTGTAGGAGAGGAATGTGGACACACGTTGACAACATATCAAAGGTTGGCTTGCTCATCCTAAAATTTCAAACCCACTGCTCCTCGTTAAAGCCCGCCACGATGTCATGAAAGTGCGTTTATTGCACGATTTTTTTTTCACGTGGCATTTACGCCAAAAATAGTTTTTGCGTGCATGATACGCACTTTATGGCGTTTACAGTGCATAACATTATGCAAGCAAAAACTAATTTTGGCTTATAAATGGCATGAGAAATAAAAATTGGGCTATAGATACTCAGTTTCATGAGAAAATGAGCTAGGAAGTACGAACGTGATTTGAGTTTTTCCTCGAGAGATATCATGGCTTGCAAACAAGCTAAGCATGGCAGTTGATCAGTGTTCTTGAACACAAAAGTATTCTTTAGTTCCTTCATCCGAGCCTCTGAAGACACAATGGGTTAATTTTATTTTCTCTGGAAATGCGCCGACACAACTTCCCAAAGTTTTGTATGGTCCAAACATTTCACCGACGACTGTTTCCTCAACTTGGGCCAATACAGAGCTGGCCTCGATGAACGTCTGAAAATAAATCGATCGAGCTACCAAGCAACAATTTCTGATGTGTAATTGTTCAAGTTCAGACAGGTAATCTTTCTCTCAACATCGTTAAATACTGTTTATTCATCAGTAAGTCAAGCCAGTGACTAAAATATTAACTTCACATCGTTTCTTTTAGTAGGATGAAAATAATCTAATTTAAATTGTGAACAAATTATACAGAAAGGGATCAAAGAACAATTTTTCCACACAGATGCGAGTTTAACTCGTTATGAAATCATTGACGCACGTTACACTTCACAACGAAGCTCTTACTGTAGATGTACATCATCGTGTTTGCATTGGTGAAAGCATTAGAGAGAGTGCTAGCCTGGTTAAAACCAGACCATTCTCAGTTGTAACTGAGTTATGGTCTGGCAAAGCGTCATAGACAAATCATTTCCAGAGGGGCGTCACCAACGGACGTCGCGGATAGACCTAAACCCAATCAGAGCGATGAAGGAGATGACGTATGCAGAGCGGCGGAGAAACTTCCTCAGAGTGTTCTTTGCTCGGTTTTTAACAAAAAGGAAACGTTCAAATTGCTTAAAACAGACGCGATAGCTGATTCAAACGAGTGATGTTCGACGGCGGCATCCATCTTTATAATGTAGGCTACAAAATCTGCTTCAAAATCCCAGCGCTGTCGTCATCGTGTAAAGCCCGTCCCAACGTCTCTGATTGGTGCCGCGATTTCGACGGATTGGAAATGAGCTTGAATGAGCTCTTTGCCAGACTAACTTGCAGAGCAAATCTAAATTTGGCGGAAGTTGTCTGGGTTTTCCCAGGCTAAGAGAGTGCAGTAACTGCGGTGCAATGATAAGATCTTCTTTCTCACGATCAACAGACTGTCATCTGCTTGCTCAATGCTCATCACGGCAACATTTTATGTATGGGAATAGATAGCCTGGGAAAACTCAGACAACTTCCGGCAAATTTAGATTTGCTCGGCAAGTTAGTCTGGCAAAGAGCTCATTCAAGCTCCTTTCCAATCCGTCGAAATCGCGGCACCAATCAGAAACGTTGGGGCGGGCTTTACACGATGACGACAGCGCTGGGATTTTGAACATGATTTCGAAGCAGATTTTGTAGCCTACATTACAAAGATGGATGCCGCCGTCGAACATCACTCGTTCGAATCAGCTATCGCGTCTGTTTTAAGCGATTTGAACTTAAAACAGTTCTAACCTTTTAGTTAAAAACCGAGCAAAGAACAACAATCGGAGAAGTTTCTCCGCCGCTCTGCATACGTCATCTCCTTCATCGCTCTGATTGCAGACTGATCTCATGAAATGGCGTATGTATGACACGCCAATTCGTATTTCCATTTTTGGCGTGCTATCAACACGCATAATCGCTTTTCAGCGTGTTTATCAATGCCGTTGACTTAACGTTACATTACTGTATATATAAATATATGACCTACCCCAACCCCGTCCCTAAACCTACCCGTCACTGGGGTTAATACCATTTATGAGTCTTCCCCTACCATCCTAGGGGAAAAAAATCGCTCCACAGATGTAAATATACATTTTGCTTCGTTTCGCTCGGACATTTAACGACGTACACATACACGCGGAATCACTTGGACATTTAATGGCGTAGACATACACGCAAAAGATGACGGTTCGTTTCGGCGTGGACATACACGCGGATAGCTCAAAATGCGTATAGATAACACGCCACTTGACTTGAAAGTGGCATGTATGTTTACGCAAAGTCATGATGTCATGTTGCTGATTGGGTTTAGGTCTATCCGCGATGTCCGTTGGTGACGCCCCTCTGGAAATGATTTGTCTATGATGCTTTGCCAGACCATAACTCAGTTACAACTGAGAATGGTCTGGTTTTAACCAGGCTAGCACTCTCTCTAATGCTTTCACCAATGCAAACACGATGATGTACATCTACAGTAAGAGCTTCGTTGTGCAGAATGGTCTGGTTTTAACCAGGCTAGGGAATAGATCTAAATACTTTAAAAACTTCTCACGATTCGTTAATCTTGATAGCTGTAATAGTAAAAACGTATAATAGCTGTAGTAAAAGTATTCGAGAGAGTTTCACATGTAATATCTATTTCAAATGTCAGCCAATCACAGCAGTGGCCGGTTACACTGAATCCCACAGCAGACACGCCCCTTCAAACAGAGCGTTCAAATCAGAGGCTAAAATCAGGCTAGGAAAAATGCCTTTTATTTCTAAATTATGACTATTTTTGATCTAAAAAAAAACATACTAACATTATAAGGGCAACCCAGGAAACATTATAAAATAATAAAATAACCCCATGTCAGGGGACCTTTAAACAATGAATTTATTATTCAAAACCAACAACATTATTTTTTGCTTATAATTTTTACAGAATTGATGTCAATTTAAGTGTTCTTGTGCTATATTTAAAATAAATGCCTCTTGGTCATGCATTTGTAAGTGTTTCTAAAGTGTCTAAATATGTTTTGGATCTACTGTACTGCAATGGTGGTTGGCAAGTACTTGCATACATATTGAAATTCGTTAGACTGAATGACACATTTAAATCCTAGTCAATCTGTGCCATCAGAGAGAAAAAGGTTATTAGCCCTGTGATTTTCAATCAGTGACACTCCTTGCAGTGCAGTATCAGACTTTGATTAGAACGTGCTGTGAAGAGCGCACTGTCACTAGTGCTTTAAAATAAAGTGGGAATTTAGATCAGATTGCATAATTTTCTGAGAACTACTGTCAACTTCCACTTTTAGAGAATTGGGATGTGACTAGGCTGAAAGCTATAAATTAATAAACAAATTAAACTTTACAAAACAAAAGTATTTTCTAAAAATGTCATAATTCTACAGCTAACTTTGGTGATTTTTTTTCAAAATAATGTAACTGTATATTGTTCATTGATAGCATCCATTCACAGTCTGCCTTAATTTAATGGCTGGTTCATAAAAGGAACTGCAATTCAGGTAACACCAATTATGCCAATTATAATAATAATAATAATAAATGTGGTGGATGCAGCAAATTACAAAGATTTGATATACTTTATCGGGGCTAATGTAATCCCAACACAAATGGATTAAGTAAACTTCCATTTTAAATATATTTAAGTGGAGTCAACACAATATGGAAGCTTGTTTCTGCCACTGAATATAAAAAAATAATAATAATATTGCGACTTTTTATCTCACAATTGCGAGATATGAAGTCAGAATTCTGAGAAATAAAGTCGCAATTGTGAGATATAAAGTCGCAATTATGAGAAATAAAGTCGCAATTGCGAGAAAAAAATTCTGACTTTTTTTCTCACAATTGCGAGTTTACATCTCGCAATTCTGACTTTATAACACATAATTGCGAGTTTATATCTCGAAATTCTTATCTTTTCTCAGAATTGTGAGATATAAACTCGCAATTGCGAGTTATCAGGCCAATTCTAAGGGGGAAAAGACTAACTTTTTTCCCCTCAAAATAGTTTATATCTCACAATTCTGACTTTACAACACGCAATTGCGACTTTATATCACGCAATTCTGACTTTATAACACGCAATTGCGACTTTATATCAATCAATTCTGACTTTATATCTCGCAATTCTGATTTTATAACACGCAATTGCGACTTTATTTCACGCAATTCTGACTTTATAACACGCAATTGCGATTTTATATCACGCAATTCTGACTTTATATCTCGCAATTCTGAGAAATAAAGTCAGAATTGCGAGATGTAAACTCGCAATTGTGAGAAAAAAAATCAGAATTGCGAGATATAAAGTCGCAATTACCTTTTTTATTTTTCATTCTGTGGCGGAAACAAGCTTCCATAACACAATGTAATAAAGTTAGGACAAAATGTATAGCAATTGTGTTGCTTTCGCTCATTCAATACACACAATAATATGTCTTGGTGGGTATTCTCTTAAACAAGGTTATGTCTTAAGTAGGCTAATTTGAACAAGCAGCAAAAAAAAAAATAGGAATAACTGCTGTAAATCGTTCTACAATCACACTACAAGCGACAAAGTGACACCATACCATTCATTTCAATGGGGAGCGGGCAATTTCCGGCAACACGCGCGACAGCGACCGGTGGGGCGTGTCTGGCGACGCGACAAAGTTGGAGTATCCAAAAGGAGTGAAGTCAGTGGAGCGTGTGCGTCACTCTTCAGTGCTGAGTCTGACCGTGGCAAGTTGAACGAGAAGCTCATTTTAGCAGTCAGAAACTGTCCTATCATTTATGATATATCTCCATGTACATACAGAGGTATTCACCGTACTGACTCCGTGCCTGAATGGTTTCGGGAACCCAGATAGACCGGTATTTGCCCGTTTTCTGCAGTTAAATAGCCGCGATGGCAAAGAGCACTCACTGTTTCTCGTTCATCTTTAATATTATGCATTTTATGTACTGATTCCATTTATATTTAGTCTTTTCCTTCCAAAATGTTTGTTTGTAGCGGCAAGAAAACGTATTTGTTGTCTAACATAGAGTAACATCCGTGAATGTCACTCACAAACATTACTAGGCAACCAGTAGTGGGAACGCCCTCCAGCGCAGCCACTGGCGACCTGCAGCGACAAAGTCGCTTGTAGTGTGAACGGGGCTTAAGGCGTGATCTATATTATAAAAGGAACTTCTGACTAATTAGCATAGAAAGGAGGCGTGTTTACACTGAATAACAATGTATTATTGTTGGCTCATGACAACACTGTTTGGATCATTTAGTGCTTGGTTAAACTGGATTGTAGGTGTTTAGTGAATATGTCTTTATTTGCACTAAAATACAGCACACATGATTTAGTGCAGGGTTGTCCAATCTTGCTCCTGGAGTGCCAGTGTCCTGCAGAGTTTAGCTCCAAACCCAATTAAACACACCACAACCAGCTAATCAAGGTATTAAAGGCGTACTAGAAACATCCAGACAGGTGTTGAGGCAAGTCGGAGGTAAACTCTGCAGGACAGTGGCCCTCTAGGACAGAGTTTGGACACCCCTGATTCAGTGAATTTGGCCTGCTAACAAAAACACTCAAGCAGAACTTAATTGGTATAATTTATGCTGGTTTTCCTATAATAAAATAAGTGACCTAGAAGTTATGGTAAACACTGATTTCAGAGTTGCAGGAAATAAGACACTGTGTAGTTTTTTTAAGTATTTTATTAGCTAAAATCAATGTCTTTATTCATAAATATGTACTCATTGGTGTACTAGCCTACATCAACACGTTTCCACAACGCGTTTTCGTTCAGAGCCAGCGTCACGTGACTGAAACCAGCTGAAACAGACAAGGAGATCACTGAGAGGTGGTTGTAACTGCCCTGGCAAATTTGAAAGGCTGCACTGCACGGTACTTCATAATGCAGGATCATAGTTATGACGAGCCACAGGAGAAGGAATCCTCGTCGCCAAAAAAGCGATTGAATAAATTTAATTTAAAAGGAAACGTGACGGGTGAATAAAAAAAAACGAGGGTAAATATCGGGATAGCTTTTCCCAGGTGGAAAGAGATAATGAAGGAGAAAGACTTTGAAAGGGATGCTGAAGTTGCCTGCTTTCTTCTCGGCAGGTAAGTCAATGTTACGGTCTAAATTACAAGCTTTTTTTCATTGCTTGGTTGTGTAATTCATTATACAGGCAGCATAACAGTAGAACATGTATAGTTAAACTATATAGTATAGTTAAGCTAACTCTCCCTACCGTTGAATCACCTGATGATGATATCTAACAATGCGCGTACATTGAAAAATAAACGAATAAAGAATGTATCACTACTAATTAGCATAGTTCATGCTTTTTACAGTCTGTGATTCATACTGTAACATTCCTTTGTTCGTTGTGTGTCAAGTTGCAGTTTGTTTGAAATAACGAACCTCATCACCCGAAAGAAAACTCGATGAAGTGCTATTGGAAGACATGTTGTCATAGCTTCTTGGTACATAACGGCTACCGTAGTTGCAACACGCATTTGAAAAAGCAAGGCGCTAGAGAGCACTATTCGTTTGAATGCAAAATACAATTTTACCGCTAGATGGGAGAAATTCCTACACAGTGTACCTTTAAAAGCTTTCTGGGTGGTTGGCAGGTGGTCTAACAATGGTGAGCATTAAGATGTGAGCTTCAATTTGTCAAATGAATCATTTTGAATCAAAATTGAAAATTAGATTTCTCTTTTGTTAAAAATAATCATAATAAATAAAATAATTTAAAAGAATGCATTCCAATATTAAACATTGTACATTTAATGTGCATTATGCTGTTCAATTTTAGCACTATGATATTCGGTTAAACTACTCATGGGTAAAATGTAATAAAATATTCCCAGTAGTATTCTGCAAAATTAAGACATTTCAAATGTGTGCAAGCGAGAGTGGAGGAGAGGAGATAAGACTTGAAGTTCTTAAGATGAGGCAGAATCTGTAAAAGGTATTCTCCATGTGCAGAGAAACATTAATCAATACAAATTACTCCAGAGGTCTCTGGTGTGATTTTGTCTTTGAAAAAATATGAAAGGGCGAAAGACAATAGGAAGGAGACATTCTCCACTGATTCAGTTCAGTAGGCCTCCATTCATCCTCCTGTTCAATTGACTTAATGTGCTTTTCAGAACATCACCGCATGTTCCCTTCAAAATGGTTTAATAAACATAACAAAGCACATCCTTTTGATGTTGCTGTCCTCCAGGACAGCGGGACTGAATGGGACATGCTGTAAAGTCAGAACTAAGTGGCCTCCCAGGAATGCCTTTGGGGCGGAAGTAAGCTCGCTGAATCGGGATCAGTCGGAAACTGTTTCCAGATCAGGATCGTGATAAACTGATGTATACCCAAGGGTTGCCATTGTATACTTAGATCAGGAGGTGTAGTAAACTGCTTTATCCCGAAGGCTAACTGCCGTTCCTAGATCAGAGAGCGCAGTGAGCAGGTTTTATCCCAAGAGGTTACATCTGTACTTAGAATGGGGAACACAACTGATGGCTTTATCTTGAGAGATTCCCCTGTGAACACAATGGTCTGTTTATCCCAAAGGAGATACTCCTGTTGTGAGACCATGGGCAACATAATGAACTGCTTTACTTTAAAAGGATTTTAAAGTTCTTAGATCAGTGAACACAGTCAACTGATTTATCTCTAGAGGTAAATGCTACCATCGTATTCCTTCTTTGCTGGTGCTCTCAAATCTGGAAAGTAATCTCCTTTTGGTCCAATTGCTACATGGACTTCGGGGTCCAGAGCCAAGTCCACTGTGAGGCATGTTATCAGTCCAGACCATCTAAATTTCACAGTTCTACATTTAAAACTCTCCCGGCTTCTTCGAATCCACAGCCACCCTGATGGGTCAAATTAGGCCAAATCCTCCCAGTCATGTAGCCTGCTGCTTCTACATGTTCCCCTGGGCAACGATGGTCCCCGTGCCAGAAACCACATGATGAATTTAGGCCCAGACTTCCCTCTAATGGCTGGATGGAAAGGCTAAATGTGCAGGGAAGTGGTGCAGCAACGCTCTCACTCTCCATGCCAAGCTAAGAGCATTTCCACTGCACTCCCGAAGGTCAAACTTAAACAGAGGCTGTTAAATCACCTACTTTACATAAGACACTTCTCATCCTTTCATTACCACTGGACACTTGAATATCCTGAATGGTAGAATTTACTAAATGGCTAATTATGACTGTTGAACACTGAGGATCTTTTGCCGTTTCTTTTGAACTAAAAGGAACTGTGAGATTCATCTTGAGCTGTTTTACTGGTACAGTACAATTTTTGTTAGCAAGGATGTTTGTAACTGGAGAGGCTATCTGTTAGCGTTCTCATTCATAGACTGGTAAAACATCTACTAAAAAATAATGAAAAATGCATGATTTAAATGTGGCTTGCAAAACTTTTTATTTAATCAGACGTGGCTAATTTTGATTGGCCATCAATGGAGAAAGATGCTTTTTGCACCCAGTTGGTGCCATGCTAACCAGCTAAACCTTGACCTCAAATTAAAAATAAAGTCTAACCTTCCGTCCCACGGGTTGATTTTGTTTGTTTACAAGTGATTTCTGTCTGGCACTGTTTTTTTAGCACAGACTCTCGCTCAGGCAATTATGAAAGATTAATGGTATCTGTTATGTTATTTCAACAAGTCCTCAGATGAGGTGTTTGGGTTGGTAAACAGCCTATTCTCTAATCCTGTAGGTTCTTGTATATTTGAGCTCCAACAAAACATGATTGATAGTTAAAGAGGTTGAGTAGCCATGCTCATAACAAATGGTATAATTAGCATAATATGACATTCAGAACAATTTCTTTGCTCTATATTCCAAATGTTTTCACCTAACTTGATATGTAATATACTGTGGAAAGGGGGCATTTGCTGTTGAACCTCTTTCTATTCTGTACTTGGCTCTGTATGATTTATAGGCTCAGTTTCTTTGCAGCATTTCCCATTCTTGTTTGGGTATCTTTTGCTTGTCAACACGGTTGTAAAGAGGACACATGCATAAAACATTATACCTCCTGACCACTGTGTCTTGCAAGTTATCCCTCAAAGAATGCCATGAAATGAAAAATACATAAACAGAAACTGTTTGCAAATTTTCATTAAGACGCCCTATATCTTTTGTTCTTGATCAGTCAACCTCACACATCTGACCTCACTGGATGTCAACCAATCTGGCTTCAAGAAAGGGCATTCAACCGAGACTGCATTGCTGTCGGTCACCGAAGCCCTGCGGATCGCAAAAGCTGCTTCCAAATCATCAGTTCTCATCCTCCTGGATCTGTCTGCTGCCTTCGACACTGTGAACCATCAGATCCTTCTGTCCACCCTCTCATCACTGGGCATCACAGGTACTCCTCTCCACTGGTTTGAGTCCTATCTCACAGGTAGGTCCTTCAGGGTCACATGGAGAGGTGAAGTATCCAAAGCACATCAACTGACCACAGGGGTCCCCCAGGGTTCAGTTCTTGGACCGCTCCTCTTCTCCATTTACACCACATCACTGGGACCCATCATATAGGCACATGGTTTCTCTTACCATTGCTATGCTGATGACACCCAGCTCTACCTCTCATTTCAACCAGATGATCCCACAGTAGCTGTACGGATCTCAAGCTGTCTGGCGGACATCTCGGCATGGATGAAGGAACATCACCTGCAGCCTCCCTGCCAATCCGTCTCTACAGCACGACTTCACTATCCAGCTAGATTCTTCCTCAATCACCCCATCAAGGTCAGTCAGAAATCTTGGAGTAATCTTTGATGATCAGCTGACCTTCACAGACCACATCACAAAGACAGCTCGATCATGCAGGTTTGCTATGCACAACATCAGGAAGATCAGGCCTTTCCTAACTGAGCATGCAACACAACTTCTCGTCCAGGCCCTGGTCATTTCTAGGCTTGATTACTGCAATGCTCTTCTGGCTGGACTTCCATCATGTGCAACTAAACCTCTACAAATGATCCAGAATGCTGCAGCTCGTCTGGTCCTCAACGAGCCCAAAAGGGCCCACGTCACTCCTCTGTTCATCTCTCTGCACTGGCTACCACTCGCTGCTCGCATCAAGTTCAAGGTGTTGACACTTGCTTACAGATTGACCACAGGATCAGCTCCCTCCTACTTCCACTCACTACTACAAGTCTACATCCCTACCAGAAGCCTACGATCAGTCAATGAGCGACGGCTCGTGGTACCATCACAGAGAGCCTCAAAATCACTCTCCAGAACATTCTCATTCACGGTACCATGCTGGTGGAATGATCTGCCCATCCTTATCCGGAATGCAGAATCCCTGACAGCATTCAAAAGACAACTGAAAACTCATCTCTTCCGTGAGCACTTAAAAAAAAAAAAAAAAAAAAAAAATATTTCCTTTAAATCCTTGCTTATCTGGCTTATGCTACTCCAAGCAATGTCTGAACTTTGTATTTTGAGCACTTCTTGCGTTGTTTTTGTCTCTTCACGATGACTCGCTTGGTTTAGTCCTCAGTTGTAAGTCGCTTTGGATAAAAGCGTCTGCTAAATAACTAAATGTAATTGTCAAACTTTGTCTGTTGTCTTTTCAGTAAAGATGTCATTTTGAATGGTAGATGATTGTCAAATGTTCTCCTCTTCGCCATCAGCAAGTGTTAAGTGTAGCCATAACACCTTCTCTTTCAATACGCGTAATGCTGAACGTCACATGAACAGACAGGAAAACTGGTTTCATTGCATCCGCTTGTCAGAGTGTTAACAGCAGTATGAACTGACGGTGCTAGTCGTTGCCGTTTTGTTTGATTTTAATATCCAAATGTTAGTTAGAAGAAAAAAAAAACTTTTATGTCAACCTGCATATGTGATGGTCATTGGTTATGCTCATCTTTGCTGGCTCTTTTGATGACATCTACAGTAAAACAGCTCCATATTTAACGTAGCACGTACGCTACAAAAGACCTAAACCAGAACCTGCTTTACAGAATATGGAAGTTTGTTGCACATTCATGCATTGGAATTTGCATTTGAATCTATTGTTCTCTTCGAACTTCAAGGCTTTTTCAAAACTTTCAAACAAGGCTTTGTCAAGCCAGCATTCAAAGTTTTCTTTGACAAGCTTTGCTTTTCTATTTAAAAATAGAAATTCTTATTCCTTATGTTTACATCCGAATTGCAATTCTGCATCAATTTTAACTCTTTAAATTAACTTTTGAATGGTGCACTTTCTGCAGCATGCATTGTGCTCTGAATCTCCCAGTAACATGAGAAAGAGCATGCTAAGATGGCCTTTTCAGCAGGGTTGTGCACACATCTAGTTTCTTTAACCCAAGGGTAATTTAGTTCATCCTATCTCAAGAACATTACAAAAACAATATTCCCCCTAACGCCCAAAAGTACTTATCTTATATAATAAAGCATGTTCATGTTTTATTTCACCAAAATGGCCCTGCAGTGTCATATTGTATAAAACATGATTTACACATATGAATAAGTCACATGTTGTGCTTCTGAGAGAAAGGGTGATGCACTGTGGGTGTTTTAGGTTTCCCCTCTCTGACAGCTCAAAGGGCACCGAGAGCCCGTTTAGGCAGCAGCGGACTGAATAAAACATGCCTTGTGGCAAAGAGTGATTGTTTTCACTGTAATATTGATTTGATTGAGCCCGGAGATGTCATTTACTGGTGAAATTCTGAGTGAGGGTTCTGTTGCGAAATGAAAAAACACGACACTGAACATCTTTGAGATGTGACTGCGAATCGCGGATGTGATTTGATAAGAGACTAAGATGTGATGAAGTGGAGTATCTTGTGAATCAAGAGAACCCCAGTGGCTAACAGCATCTATGTGACTCCAGGTACCCTAGTCCCTCTGTAATTTAACAAGGACAACAGCATGAAGAAAACAAAGGTGAACAAGCACATTGTTATTAGCTCTCTTACAAAACCTACAGAACTGCCATTCAGCTAAATAGGGTTCTAAAAAAGACAAATTATCTTTGTGCGATCATATGGTAGGATATCTCACAATCTGAATTTCATACAGTAGGCTTACAGTTAGCAAGCATTTTGTGGCAGCTCTCATACTTATGAACATCATAGCATTAGGGATCCTGGTTCAAATACATGCTGTGATATATGCGTCATAAACAACACAGTGCATTTATTGTTAAAGTAAGATCACACGACCCATGCTGTGAAGAAAGAGGGAAACGCGCTCAAGCAGTGATAAAACTTTCTGGGAAGTCATTCCACTTTAAGGAGAACTTTTCACTGTGGATTGTTTCAAAGAAGATGATCAAAGAAAGTTGCAGTAGAAGCTGTAAATTATAGACACATGCAAGACCTATATCCATGCACTAAACCAAGCTCTGAGTATTATGAAGATGTAAATCATTAATCTTGCAAGTTGGAAATTGACCTGCCAAGCGTAGGGGAGAGCGGGGCACAACCTAACACTTTTTGACTTTCACAGTTTCTGTAAATCCCTTTGGGGTTTAGAGTATTTATTTTTTCCCACATTAATTTCACACGTCTAGTGCAAATATGTGGTTTGTTTCATTAATACAGTGTATACTTTTTTTCTAAAAACGGAAGTGAAATGTGACAACATGCCATGTGAGGGGCACATAACATGACCATATGACAGCTTAAGATGTAATCTAATCTAATACAATATATATATACAAGCAAGGCCGTAACCAGGGTTTGAAAATTAGTGAGGTCCGGGCCCGGGGTGTTGTGTAAAGAATTTTGCTATAATAATGGTTAGGCCATTGGACCCACATTTCCCCATGGACATTAAGCTGTGCCCCTTTTTTTTAATGGAATTTGGTATCTATATATATACAGGGGTTAAATTTGGATTTAATTATGTGTGGGGTAGTCTCTCACTAGGGGGGTCCGGGGTTATGCCCCCCCGTGATTTTTTTTTGTGAAAAATAAACCAAAATGGCACTTTCTGGAGAGTTTTGTGCAAAGAAATATAGAAAAAAGTAGGTCTAGCAAGTCTTATATTTCTGTAATTCACACAGATCAAACACAAATATGCTGACTGAATAGATTGCTAGTTGAGAAACACTGCTTTAATTAATGTTTTTATGATGATTTTGTGAAAGGTTAACTAAACAGCATGAGCCGTCTTCCAGCTGGCCAGTAAGTTATTTGGCAAATTTCATTCTGTAGGCTAACATACAGATCTGTATTATGCTATTGTTAGTGTTATACATTTCTTACAGATAATCACGATTGTCATTGCGTTTGTCTTACCGAATGTGGTAGCTTTATGCAATTACAGTTTGTCTATAAGCTTTTTTTTATTTATTTTATTAATGCCGACAGTAAAATGTTGCCAGATATTGCTACGAAAAACAAGCAAAACAAAACAAAATAATAATAATAATCTGAAATAAGTTCAAAGCTTGTGTTTTGGAAATAAGATTAATATATCACTAAACCTAACATGCAACTTTCCACTTTAATAACTTCCTAAAGTGTCACATTAAATCAGAAAAACAGGTCCAGGAGACTACTGCCACCTTTCCATTAGTGGATCTGGCAACACGGAGGCTGTACCCGCGCCCTCACTCACAGCGCGCTCTCAAGCCCCGTTCACTGCGCCAGCTTCTCGCAGCAACATGAATTGCAAACACTCACGGCTAATTAATCATTCAGAGAGCTTGACATTTTATTTTTGAATGTAAAAAAAATGACCGAGGTCCGGACCTCGGTGACCTCATAGCTGGCTACGCCCATGTATACAAGACAAACTAAAATATTTTGTCAATAAAATAAAGTGAATAACTTTTTCATATAAAACAATGGCATTTTTTAAATAATGAAAATAAACTAATTTTTTAGTTTTACAACACCGCAAAACACTGCTATACAGCATAGTTCAAAACATAATAATAATTAATAATTTCTGAACATTTTCACCTTTTCTCATGGTTTCTTGATCGAATTCATAAAAGTATAGAATAGAATAGCATAGTTCTAATAGGGGCACATCATAACGTAGTGTTACAACATGCCCCATCTGCGCAAATTGGATTTAAACCCGTCTAGTTCTTGTGCTAGTTAGCGAAGCATTAATGAACTATCTTTGAACTGTTAAATAACAGATTGGAGATTAAAATAATGTTCGATTTGTCTAATTTTAAATAAACACAACAAACAGAGATGACAAATTAACATAAGTAAGCAATATACTTTTGCTATGGTTAAAAAAATTATTTCTGAATTCTGGCACAATTATTTCTCTATAGCCTATAGTGTTGATATGGCAACTAGGAAATGCGCGTTTTGTCATGCTAGCATGTGTGGAAGTATTTAAAATACTACAACTAGCCCTGTGTTAGGTTGTGCCTGCTCAACCCTACACTACAAGAAGCACATTGGCCAGTGATGTTTTTAGACTGCAGTAAGAAGCTCCTGATCTGAACAAATGTTCAGCATTATGCAGATTAAAATAAATGAGAGTTACATATTTTTTAACAGGTATACAGACTTTTTAAAGACATTTACATTTCATATTTTTATATAAAACCTCACAGCAGTCATTTATTGCTAAATCTAAGAATAAATGTCAGTGTTTTCTACACCGCTTTTTAATATTAATCACCATTGCAAAAGAAATCATATTTTACCTTAGTTGTGAATGTAAATTTGCAGTTTGTATCCAATGTGATGATAAAACAAGACCGTGTATCGTGAAATAATGGGAAGAAAGTGTAGCCCAATTCAGAAACAAATGTCAGACTCCTGATGCCAGTTCTCATGATGTATCAATATATATATAAGCAGTAGCACACTTGTAGCCATAGGTAATCCATATCGCACAGCTGTGATATTGCGTTTATACAACAGTTCGACAGCGTGTGTAAATAAATAAGAAACAATTTTTGTGTGGAACCTCTTCCTTCCGCCACGGGTTCAAATCTCAAGTTGACAGTTGAGCCGGTCTGGCGGTCTGGAGTTTACATCTCTGAAAATGTCCAAACAAATTGTCAAATACGCGCTGTTTATGTATAAGTCTCATATCTGAGGTCTAAATAACTACATTCTCACCTACAAAAAAACCTCCTTGTACTATTTGTAAATGTATGGTGTTTGCTCGTCTGCCATGACACTCACTGTGAGAGAAATGCTGCAAGTGGAGTGATCCAAACAGTGAAACGGTTCCAGTGCTGATAATGGTAGAACATCGCATGGCTGGAAAAGGCTCGCAGCCAATCAGAATTGAACGAACTGTTGTACATATATATATATATATATATATATATATATATATATATATACACTCACCTAAAGGATTATTAGGAACACCTGTTCAATTTCTCATTAATGCAATTATCTAATCAACCAATCACATGGCAGTTGCTTCAATGCATTTAGGGGTGTGGTCCTGGTCAAGACAATCTCCTGAACTCCAAACTGAATGTCAGAATGGGAAAGAAAGGTGATTTAAGCAATTTTGAGCGTGGCATGGTTGTTGGTGCCAGGCGGGCCGGTCTGAGTTTTTCACAATCTGCTCAGTTACTGGGATTTTCATGCACAACCATTTCTAGGGTTTACAAAGAATGGTGTGAAAAGGGAAAAACATCCAGTATGCGGCTGTCCTGTGGGCAAAAATGCCTTGTTGATGCTAGAGGTCAGAGGAGAATGGGCCGACTGATTCAAGCTGATAGAAGACCAACTTTGACTGAAATAAACACTCGTTACAACCGAGGTATGCAGCAAAGCATTTGTGAAGCCAAAACACGCATGAGGCGGATGGGCTACAACAGCAGAAGACCCCACCGGGTACCACTCATCTCCACTACAAATAGGAAAAAGAGGCTACAATTTGCAAGACCTCACCAAAATTGGACAGTTGAAGACTGGAAAAATGTTGCCTGGTCTGATGAGTCTCGATTTCTGTTGAGACATTCAGATGGTAGAGTCAGAATTTGGCGTAAACAGAATGAGAACATGGATCCATCATGCCTTGTTACCACTGTGCAGGCTGCTGGTGGTGGTGGTGTAATGGTGTGGGGAATGTTTTCTTGGCACACTTTAGGCCCCTTAGTGCCAATTGGACATCGTTTAAATGCCACGGCCTACCTGAGCATTGTTTCTGACCATGTCCATCCCTTTATGGCCACCATGTACCCATCCTCTGATGGCTACTTCCAGCAGGATAATGCACCATGTCACAAAGCTTGAATCATTTCAAATTGGTTTCTTGAACATGACAATGAGTTCACTGTACTAAAATGGCCCCCACAGTCACCAGATCTCAACCCAATAGAGCATCTTTGGGATGTGGTGGAACGGGAGCTTCGTGCCCTGGATGTGCATCCCACAAATCTCCATCAATATGGGCCAACATTTCTAAAGAATGCTTTCAGCACCTTGTTGAATCAATGCCACGTAGAATTAAGGCAGTTCTGAAGGCGAAAAGGGGGTCAAACACAGTATTAGTATGGTGTTCCTAATAATCCTTTAGGTTAGTGTATATATACACGTTAAGATATCTTACGGATTAATTATTTTGCCCTTTCTATCATATTTCATTGCTCAGATAACTGGAAAAAAGGTACAATAGGACACGCCTGGTCGTTATCACAGCATCGTAGAATCATAATGAACCATGATTACATTGCATGAGAGTGTATGATTGTCACCATGACAACAGCTTTAAGACTGACAGCTACCTAAATTGATACCATACAACGTGGAAGGTTTTTCGTGTGGCTAAGGTGGCCCTGTTGCGCCCGGTGCATTGAATGGCTGCCAGTCATCACTAACATTCATTTGTCTATCCAAACAGTTGTAGACTTTCAGGCATCGGGGAAATGAGCAGCTGATGATGAGGTCAGTGAATCAACACAAAGATGCCACATTATTTGTGAGTGCCAGATAAGCAGCGAGACCAAAGTCTCAGTCATTGTGTCAGATGACAAGTCAATTAGTCATCTGAGCAAGCCTGACGGTTTGCTCAGCAAATTTGACCCATCTCAGCAAGGGTCAAAACCAGTTCAGATTTGAACAGTTCAGTCATGTATAGAGAGGCCAAAAGTGGTCAAGTCCACTCTCCAGTCCCTGAGGAGCTGCCCCGCTATGACCCGTGATGACTGGTCCTTCCCCACAGCAGTGTTTAGTTAACAAAATGAAGGGCTTCAGAGAGAACCTCTCACTCTCTGTCTAGATCAACAGAGTCTTCTTCCACACCCAGAATGCAATCTGTCAAAGGCCCTTCGTCCCAATCAGTGGCAAATCAGTGGCAACGTGAGTGTTTCTACCATGCATAATAATGTTCCATTTATTTTGGCTGAAACAGATGTCCCGGAGAAATGCCAGCAGATTGCAGATTGTCACAGAGAACATTGTGAAGGTAATAACCTTGTTCTCCTCTAACTGGGTACGGCTCCCTTTCCCCTTTAGTTAGAAATCACACAAGTGGAACAATGTCTCATGTTCTGGCAACACTTTGATATTTTGGCCTCAGCAGAGATTGCTTCCATTAACAGACTGCCTGAAAACAGAAAAATGTATGTCTTATTCAGTGTGCAAATTATAGGATAACATTCAGAGGAGGCTGAGTGCCCGCAATAATTTTGAAAATACACAAAAACCTTTGCTATATATTTCTGGTATGCAAATCAAAAAGTTTATATTCATTTAACATTCAGCCCCTTTTTAAGGAATGTCAACAAAATAAACATGACAATTCAATTTTCAAAATTTGAATGATAGCATACCGTGTGTGATATTCACTTTCGCTTGCTTTACTGAAAATTAAATTTCACTTGCAACACTTTACAATAAAGTTCTATAAGTAGTAAAGTTAGTTAATGCACTAACTAAAATGAACCAACAATAAGTAATTCATTTCTGTCATGACAACTCTCGGAGTGTTTGGCATAGTAATGGGTATGACAATGTTGATATGTTTGGTCTTGGCGGAATAGATCTGCTACGCTGCTGCCGTCGGTTATTGCTGCTGCAGAGCAAATAAGGGACATGCTTCTGCCAATACATGCATGCTGCTGTGATCATGTAAGACACGCTGCTGCTGTATATAGCGTTGAATTACCCGTAGCAGATCTATACAGGTGGAGCTGGGGAAGGTGGAGGGTTTCTGAAAGTGTGCTTGCATTGCACTGCTAAGGCAAATGTTAATGCAAGCGTTTGAAGGTTGAGCTGCGAGCTCATTGGCTACTGATACAGCAGGAAACAATCAGCTGTACCCTATAGATATGATGTGATTGCAAGCAGGGTGATTTAAGGACCTGTTAGCCTGCGCCATCTAGAGTTTCATGACAAAGCTTTGTATTTGTTACAGAATTTATTCATCTCAGTTACAATGATAAATACAATTAGTTCATGTCAACTCAGGTCCGTTAAATAATATTTATAGATACAACTTTTGATTTTAATAATGTATCAGTAAATGTAATAAATACTTTAGAATTATTGGTTACACTATTTTTTGAGTCCGCTGTAGACATTCTGTTGACTATAAGTAACGTTGCGCCTACATGTCAACTAACTCTCATTAGAGTATTAGTGAGTAGACTGTTAGGGTTAGAGTTAGTAGAATAAGGGGTTAGGGTAAGTAGAATAGGTTTACATGTACTTTCAAAGTTACTTATAGTCAGTAAAATGTCTGCTGGCCATCAAAATAAAGTGTCAGCAGATATTAAGTCTATTCATACTCAACTAACACTACTACTAATGAGAGTTAGTTAATGTAGGTGCAACCTTACTTGTAGTCAAAAGAATGTTAAAGTGGACCATCAAAAGAAAGTGGTACCAAGTTATTTTTCATTTTTAGTTCATAATGTGGTTACACTTTACAATAAGGTTCATTAGTTAATGTATTAACTAACATGAACTAACCATGAGCAATCCATTTGTTACTGTATGTGTTTATCTTTTTTAACGTTAATAAAAATACAGCTGTTAATTGTTTGTTCATGTTAGTTCACAGTGCATTAACTAACAAGATTTTAATAAAGTATTAGTAAATGTTGAAATTAACAAAGATTAATAAATGCTGCACATGCAGTTCATTATTAGTTCATGTTAACTAATGTACAGTAGGTAACTAACAAAGCTTATTGTAAAGTGTTACCAATATGTTAAGAAATTATAACCTTAATATAACCGTTATATAATATAACCTTATTATAAAGCGTTTCCAGTTTCATTATACAAAGCCTGCATATTATTTTACTTGTGTCAAATGCGTTTTTGGATTTGATTTAAGCAAAATCAAAAATCTAAAAACAAAAATTCAATCATTTACTGATGAATGAATACTGTGCTGATGACTTTGTGTGACACTTGCGCTGGCACATTAATGTTAACAGTTTTAGTAAATGTCTAATAAATCTATAAATAATAACAACATTTAGTTTTTTTACCATGTTCCATCTCATTGTAAAAAACAATGCATCATATTGTTGCAATGGTTACCTCAGAAAAATTAATCTATATAATGCAGGAGAAAATATGTAAATTAAATTAAATTGTGGTTAGTTAAAATTTTGTATTGCATTATATATAAAAAATAGTATGTACATTTTGGACCCCCTCATGTTTTTTTATTTTTTTTTATTTACTTTGATAGAGTTCAAATCTTAATTACGGCAGTCAGACCTCTCTTAACACCCTCTTTTTATTAATTTGTACAGTTTACAATCAGGTTTTTTTGCCTTTGGGGCACCATTTAAAAGCAGTACCTTGAAAGACAGTAAGAAGAATGGTCAGGAATGTAGATTTCTATGAAAGGATATTGAAGGTCATTATCAGGAAGAACTTGAGCTGTGTGATATTACATCTTACAGGCATTCAGGGCTCTGCTTGAAGAAAAATATGCTGCATGGTGATAAGGAGGACATTGTTTTATATTAATCGAATCCTTTTGCACTTACACTAAATTCAGACCGAAGTGAGTGCACTTGCATGTAATTCTCACATGTCTTCCTTTAACCTGTGTTCCATTTATAACAGCGAGAGAATGACATACTGTACTGTCGCCATTCAGTGTCATAATAGATTGTGGAGCTTTTCATAAGTACAAAATGAAATAATATTTGGAAAAAGGTCATGTTAATCAATTAAGAGTCATTGGTGTGTAAGCACAAGTTTTGTATTGTCATGGCTAAATCTAAATTATTAGATTATTTTATAGCCATGTTGTTTTGTTTTATCTCATCTATGTATTCAAACTTTTTGGATTATTATGATCCAGGAAGCTTGTTTCCCAAAAAAAAAAAAGAAGAAAGATAATTGTGACTTTATATCTCACAATTCTCAGGGGGAATAAAAAGTCAGAATCGCCAGATATAAACCCGGAATAATAGAGTTGTGAGATACACATAAACACACAATTGCGAGTTATAAAGTCCAAATTTATTGAGAGATATAAACTCACAATTGTGAGACAAAAAGTCTGAATTGTAAAATAAAAAGTCACAATTACTTTTTGCACATATAGTGGTGGAAACAAGCTTCCATAGGATCCCCTTGCAAGAGGCAGAAATGTATTCATGAATA
This sequence comes from Rhinichthys klamathensis goyatoka, assembly GCF_029890125.1. Lineage (NCBI taxonomy): Eukaryota > Metazoa > Chordata > Actinopteri > Cypriniformes > Leuciscidae > Rhinichthys > Rhinichthys klamathensis. Next base: position 1,127,527 of record NW_026606718.1, read on the forward strand.
CAGATGTATTTATGCTGGGAAAAATTTAAATAATATGTATAAAATGGAAAATATTTACTTGCTATATTTTAATAAAATAATTAGTAATATTTTATTATTTTATCTCATTATGCATGGTGCATACTGAGAAAAACCCTGCGAACTCCCCAGTCCCCTGGGGGTCTTTGGCCCCCTATAGTTTTGTCCATCATTGAGCCCAGACCCCCACTGGTGCAGCTTCAATAAATATACTGTAGGTGCACAATGTGTCTGAATTTGAACCTCTATGGCTTAGTGGCAGCATTTTACAGCATCACCTGTCTCTCCTCACTGTCTTTCTGCATCTCTTCCAGTGGCAGGGTTAATTAATACACTGGGAATAGCTGTAAGTCTTTCTTCCCCTTGGAGGAGGTCTGGGAATACTGAACAGCCGTATATACCTCTTTACACAGCAGCATGCAGGTGAGATATATGTTTCTTCTCCATAAACATGCCCAACTGTTCCCTCCTTGTGTCATCAGATTTTAAAACGTCAGTATTTAACGTCTCCTAGTCGTTCCTCTGTCTCATCACCACCGTCATAACAGACATGAAACAGATGTTGCCGTTTCTACCTCCCAAACGATTCGGTTTCCGACGCTCTCCATCAATATTGAATGGGCACATCAACCTTTCACAGATCTCAAGAGGGATCCATGTGGATGAATGATGGCAACCTTGTTTGAAAATACAATATCATTACGCAACGTCTAGATCTCACCTTATGTTGATTCTCCCCCCTCTTTCCATAAAGTCTTCTTCTCTTTCACAGTTTGTATTTAAAGATCTATTCATCTGCTCTTTCTAAATCATTTTAGTCTCTTTTCTTTCCAAGAAAATATCTAAACAATATTAGAGAATTATTAAAGAATATCATTTTTTTCTTAACTCATTGGCAACAGTTTCTTAGCATTAATATATTGCAAAATGTAATTATACTTAAAAGAAAATAAACTTAATTCAAGATATGTGCAATTTGGAATTTAGTAAATGTATTTTTTTGGTATGCCCATTTTCTAGTGGAATAAGTTCTGAGATCACGTAAACAATCTGGGATTTAAAATCCCATTTAAACCTGAAAATAAACACGTTTTAGGATTTAACGTTTCTTTAAACAAAGAAAAGTTAAATGACAATGGAATATGTAATATAGGCCTACTGTATTTAACTAATCTAATCAAATAAACAAAACAACATTTCGTGTACATTTTTCAGTGCTACCTGTTAGTCGAATTATGTAGCCTAATAATAAATGTACAAATTAAACAGGTTTTAATTTAGAAAGCATTTTCACTAGTGGCGAGCTTTTGGCCGCCCTGTATATGTCCATGGGGTAAAATGAACGACTGTGCTGTACATGCAAGAAACACTGTGTGTGCGGTAATGCATTGCACAAAGTCATCGAACACAGTCGCCCTGAAGTGCTTAGCTCAATCTTTTGTGTTTGGTGCTGTGAATCAGTGCGGCTGAACCAAAATAGGCAACTAGGTCAGTGGTGTTTCTGTGCTATTCATCAAAATCCCGCTGGCTCCGTCTATGCAACCAAGAACATAAGTGAGACGCAGCGCATCCATCGCTTTCTTTCTCCATCACACTCATCAAGAGGCAGTGGTGCTTTTTATCCAGCATTTCTGTAATTGTTCTTTTTTTCTGTGAGGTTCACTTGGGGGTGGGGGGTTTAGCTATGTCAGACTGAAATGTCCAGGAACCAAAATTAGAGGAATATTTATGGCTTCAACACAAGATAAGCTTAATCGACCGCATTTGTTGAATAATGTTGATATACAAGCTACTATAAAAATAATTTTCCATTTGTGTGCCTCCATTTCTTGGAGTGACAGTGTGACACTTTCAGTGGAAGTGAATAAGGGTCAATATGTAAATGTTAAAATACTCACTGTTTCAATAGTTTAACCACAAGACAAACAATATGCGTATTGATTTTAACATGATTTAAGTGTGAATTTGTTTTGAACCTTTTCAGTGAAACGTTAATATCCAATTACAACGCAATGCTATAAACACTAAAACAACTGTCAAAATTAGCTTTTTAGCTCAATAAAAAGTTTTAAAACCCTTTAAGGTACTACTCAACCATTTGGTAGACCACACTTAAAGTCACTATATTTTATTGAAAAATGCTTCAAGCTTAACTCAACCTGAATGAGCCATCTCTACCGTTTGGTGTAGTTGTGCAATGCTAAAAAAATCCACTAGATGGCACTGTGTCTGTGAGCAGCATGCCATTTCAGTGTTCCTTCAAACAGCACATGACACAGCGAAAATTTGCTCCTCCTTTGATGACGCATATCGGCGGGACTTTTAAAGGTAAGACTATTTGGTTGACATATTATCGTTTCAGAGGAGTTGTTAAACAGAATTATGTAACTTAATTAAACAAAAATAAGTCTTATACGGGTCAAATAATTTTTTTTTTAAACATGCTCTACCAAACGGTTGAGTTGTCCTTTTAAGGTAGTAAAAATTAGCTAATAAAATTAGCTAATGTTGGTAAAATTAGCTATTTACAATGAACAAAAGGGTTAGTGTTGTTAAAATGATTAATTTTAATATTATTCAATTACATATTTGATAAAAAATATTTGATCAATATCATTTTTTCAGGATTTCTGTACTGTATTATGGTAAATATCAAGAATACATTTGAAGAATTAATACCAATTCTGGTGTTACTATTAATTTCATAATTTAAAATTGACTATGTTTGTGTATTACTATATGACTAGCATTGTAAGAGCCATCAATAGCAGCCATCAGATTTTTTTATTGGTCAAGAAAATGCACTTAATATGACTTGTTCTGAATGTTGTTCTTTTATTATGAACAGACGTCTCAACCGTTTGGTAGAGGATTGTATCTAAAATACTGTAAGGTCTAATTAAAAAAAAAAAAATTATTGTTGTTATTGTTATCATAATTGAATAAAAAATGCAAAGAAATAATTTTTCCTTTGCTTTTTTCATGGTGCGTACAAAAAATATATTGCTTTTATATTTTTATGTTTATTAATTTTATATATTTTAAATATATTTATATATTGCTTAGAATATTCATTAAGTTGAAATAATTTTTTTTTTTTTATAATAATTTTTTTTTTGTAATCAAAATTGTCACAAATGCAGTTGATTGAGGTTAAAGGGATAGTTCACCCAAAAAAAAATGAAATTCTGATATCATTTACTCTCAAGTTGTTCCAAACCTGTATGAATTTCTTCTTTTGAACACAAAATAAAATGTTTTGAAGATCGACGGGTAACCAAACAGTTGATGGGCCCCATTGACATCCATAGTAAAAAATGGGTTTGGTACTTTGGTTACCCATATTCTTCTAAATGTCTTCTTTTGTGTGGAACAACTTGAGGGTGAGTAAGTGATGATAGAATTTTAATTTTGGGGCGAACTATCCCTTTAAGTATCTCTTTCTGGTGTTTAGAATAGTATCTATGCTATCTTTTCAATACCTTGCACTGATTAGTCATTTTTGGCCCTTAATTTCAATAGATGGCCTTTTTGAACTGGGCAAAAAGTTATAAAAGTTACAGTATGTTTTAATACATCAAACTCATAAAAAAAAATCGAGGGAAATTTTATTTTTCATGCTTCGTATACACCCCCGTAAATTCATTTAAATGGACATGATGATTTGGGATTACTATTCTGGCAGAGCTGCATGCAATTTTTGAGGTATTAATTTTTCAGTGTAATTAAACATTAAAACAGAATGGTTCGGTGTTATATGATGGCTGGTTTCCTTCAGTGCTGTGCTGTACTACTTTTTTTTTTTTTTTCAGCAGCAGAACAGCTATATAGATGAGAATTACCTCTATTATCAGAGGCCTCTCACACTGGGCTGCTCTACCATCTGAATGAGAATGAGAAATCATAGCTGTCCTGTGTCTTTTTTAATTAAGCCTCATTTAACTTTTCACAGGAAGAGAAATTATTTCTGCAGCTCATATTACTCACCATTAGAAGCTATTACGCCTGCCAGTGATTCCAGACTTAGACAAGATGTGGGTCATTGCGAGTCTGCACGTTGCCTGGTGTAGATTCAAGAAAAGAATTAAAGAAGCTGGTCATTTTTTTTGCCGTACAACATCAGGGCAAGCACAAAGAACCATGTGAGAATTTATAAATGATTTTGTTTATCCTCACAGAATGTCATGGAACATCATGGAACCATCAAGGCCACGGTGACCAAAACAAAATCTCAGAGGATGTTAGGCACTGATCACTTAAACTGTCCAAGCAGTGCTAGAAAAATGTTCAAATTTGCTTTCTTGTAAGTATAAACATCATTATAACATTTCAGCCGTTTAAGACAAGAAAGCATGCAATTTAGTTCCACTGTATGATTGTGTTTCCTGAGTGCAGTGTTAAGGCTGCCTTCGATAGTGATGTTCATTCCGCTACATTTATCTCAGCTCAATCAAAGGAAAATACACAATGTCCTCAGCAGAGCGTATGTATCCGTCACACATAGTGACAGTGAGCATGGTTTCTTTCATTACAACACGATCAATACACTCCAATCAATCATTTTCTTGCCAGTGTCAGAGGCCTGCCAATACCTTTACCAGAGCCCACTGCACAGACAGAGACAGAAACAGGAAGAAGGAAGATTTCCTGGGTTTACAGCCAATGCTTTAATGCCTTAACACATGAGCGCTCTTTGAAACTGTGTGCAAAGGAGCCAATCTGTAATCTTTGTATGAGACTTTGTGGTAGCGTCACCACCTTTAGACCCCGTGCACATTCAAGTCGACTTCAAAAGGGACACGGTAGTCTGAAGCTGAGTGGTTAGTAATGCTCATGTGGTTCAAATGTGGCTTGTGACATTTCCCAGAGTTCCTGTTCCCTGTCAGCTCTCCATTATTGTCTCTTCAAAAGGCCCCCAAAAAAGTGAGATTATCCGATGTTCCCCATAAATTACACACAAATGAAAGTCGCAGTGTTTCAAATTGAGATAATTAAATGGGCCCTACAAAGGTTGCTTTTGATTATACTTTCAGTTCACATGTGAAGACAGTACAAGGATGTATTAGCATGACTCACCGCAATGTCATATTCTCAAGACTATTTGCAATTCCCCATAATGATTAAAATTCGAATTCAGAACCAATTATCTAATGTTTTGTTATGAAATATGCATGTCATAAGTTGCCTATAGTAATCAGATTTACAGATGGATCCTGGGGTCATATTAGGCTAAATCCCATAAATGAAATATTCTCAGAGGAGAGCGCTGACTTTCTCTTTTTATGAGGGTGCTAGTAATCCTATAAAGTCTGGATTTGCCTTTCTTTATGAGGCTCAGTGTTGTGTTGGATCTTAGGGGCTTAAGAGCTGCCAAACAGGGACAAATTACAAATCATTGAGAAAAACCAAAGCACTGCAGCTATTGATTCAAACAAATCAAGGGTAAACAGCTTTCTGCATGATCTTTCCACTCCAGTGCATTCATGTCCCTGGATGCACAGCCATTGTAACCGCCGTGCTGATCTCCTCTTGCATGCTGCGTTACCTGTATTCACAGATCCCTCAGCTTATCTCCCATAGGAAGACGGTGAAACGTGAGGATTTTTTGTGTATTCTGTGCAGCAGTCAACACTGACCTATCGGACACAAAATCGTGAATGTGACCTTGTTGTGTAAAGGTTGTACTGCCTGTCGTGAGGAGACCTTGAGCAAATATGTGAAGCCATACACGGACAATTCAAAATAAATGCTGTGTTGGTCGTTGAAGTGTATCAATCTTTTATTCATTGGACGTAAAACGCGTGTCTTCAGGTTCAAGCTTAGAGAATGTTTGCTTGTCATTTGGGAAGTGATTTTTTTTTTTTTTTTGGTTCATCTTTGGAATTTAAAATAGCTTTTTAATTAAAAACAAATAGAAATTCAAATGTACATCGCACAGGTTTGGAGGAGTGCATGATGGAATGATTGATTATAAGCTTGTTTGTTTCAGGAAATGACAATACAAGTCATATGTGGCAAAAATAGGACGGCTGAATGGATCCTGCTGGACTATGGCAGAAAATAAAATTTCACTCAGGTCTGTATTGAAAGCAAGTGGGAAAAAAAAATGAAAAGAACAAATAATATGATGCAACCGTATAATTGTACATGGTTAAGATTTACGACTTTTAAAAGGGGGAAAAAATGCCTCTCATATCTTCTGTTGACATCAAAGGCTGTGCGTCCAATCAAATGCTATGGTATTTTTTCTGCAGATTCATTCACTTGGTAGAAGCTAGCCAAACTAGACAGATGCCAACATGCATGAAATCCTATTATCCTCAAAAACAAATCAGAACTACATAAGGAAAAAGAAAATACAAAGCAAATGGGTTCACTTGCAGTAAACATAAACATGCTTTGTGTCAACCAAAATATGTTTTGTGCATTGGCTTAAAGACATTGAAATGCAAGACATTTTGAATTTGTCATATTCATATGCCATTTTAATTAGTTTTGCATACTGTTGGGCCTATCTAGTTCATGATAATGCTAATAAAATATAATGTTTGATTTTAATGACTTTTTTATACACTATACCGTTCAAATGTTTAGGGAAATGAATTATTTTATTCAGCAAGGATGCATTAAATTGATCAAAAGTAATAGTAAAGATATTTATGATAGATGAGACACGTTACAAAAGACACATGATATTAAACAATACAAAAGATTTATATATATTTTTTAAAAAATCATCGTCAAATAATCCTGAAAAAAAAAACAGTATCATGGTTTTCACAAATATTAAGCAGCACAGCTGTTTTCAAAATTGATGATAATGACAAATGTTTCTTGAGGATCAAACCAACATATTAGAATGATTTCTGAAGGATCATGTGACACTAATGACGGAAGTAATGATGCTGAAATTTCAGCTTTGCCATGATAGAATTAAAATAAATGCAGCCTTGAGACTTCTTTCAAAACATTAAAAAATATCTTATCAACCACAATTTTTTTAATGGTTTTGGTGCAGTGTTGGTCACCACTTGAAGTCCAAATCTGGTTCCCGATTAAGCAAAACCATTTGAGAAGGCGGATTACCACGGCACCATTTGTCCCTGCTTGTTAGATGATGTAACTACACCATCTGATGTAAAAAATAAATAAAATATTCTATACATTGACAGCCATTTTGATTTTTCTGTGTATTCTGAGAAAAATAAAAAATGGTGCAATCAACACTGTTTAATTCTATTATAGTAGATATGTTTCAAGTGCCTGATTCTTTTTTTAATGCATATTTCTTTCCAGATCTGCTTCCACAATGTGATTAGTCACATGGCATTTACTGCTCCAGTGATTGGACCAGCCAAGGAACTGCCATTAAGATGAATAGAAATAGAAACAGCTAGCTTTCTCCAGGTATTTCAGACTTCTTGGCTTTTCTGTTATTCTGTTAGCACCCTTTCTTCGAAGTTATCTGTGGGATTCAATCACGAATCTATTAGAATCAGCATTTTTATGGGAACTATCTATGGGAATCCGTATTTATCCTTTTGTCAGAGAAGGATTTCAGTAAAGATCTACCTGATTTTGTCAGAGAAAGAAGCTTCAGTGTACTTTTCTGAACTATCAAATTGCACACTCTTTGCCTACATAATACGGTATAAGACATAAAGGTCACAGAGCTAACCTTTCCAAAGAGATGTCAGCCTTACAGAGAGAGAACTGTGCTCTGTGCTTCAATGAGAAGCACGAATATCCCTACAGCACCTGTAGCAGTTAACAGTTTACCTTTATTGAGTCTGAGATATCTGATTGTTTACCTCTCATATAGAATTACACCTCTTTCTCATGCAAAACACCACCTTTATGCAATACTACATCTATTAAATAAATCATGACACGTTGAGCGTTAACTAGGTTTCTCGCTCTCTTTCTCTTTGTCTGTTTCGGCCATCAGAGCAGAAAGAAATGTTTGAATGCACACTGGTTCCAGAGGTATCAATTAGTCATATGTTAGGGGAGCCTTCAAAGGGGACATTGAAATTCAAATTAATTTCAGTGCTTTCATTAAATGAATTATGCTCTGAGAAAGTCATGAAGGCTGAATGAATTATCTTCATTTTGTATGTGTTTCTTTAAGTTAAACTGTCCACACACAAGCCCTTTTCAGATGGGACTGGTTTTCCCTTAAGGCGCCGGGAAAAAATGGTTCACAGACATATTTTTAGATTTTAAATCCCATCTGAATCAAACATGCCTGTTTTTTTTTTTTTTTTTTTTTTTTTCAACCTTGATAAAAATGATGGAGAAAATTGCCAAGTGGTTTCCAGCTCAGATGTCCTCTGAGAAATCTAATCCCACCTAATCGGAATGTTTGTTATTGTGGCATTTTATTTTTTACAACAGTTCTCCTTACTTATTTTGACCTTCGCTGGATACCATAACTAAAACTATATTTCTTGTTGTGCTACCTGGTGAATTTATTTAGACCTTTATACCAACCGTCTAACGTCCAACCGTCTAATCCAGCAAGCAATTTTGCGTTTAAAAGACGTCTAATAGCCGTCCAAACACAGCCCTGATGTCTAGGCTAAAGGCAAAAACTAGGCAAAATTTGAGCTGTCAGTGAAAATTTAATTGACGTCTAACCATATAGATGCACAGGCTATACGCATAGAACATGTCAAAGAAATGAAACCAAACACCTTGTAATCACTGTTGGCTTTGCTTACATGATGGACTATCACACATCTCACAAGTTATTTTGGCAAAAACGACATGTAACCAAATTCAAGGTTATTTTGGCTAGAAGTGGGTTACTCATAGTTGTAGGCCTACTATATTGGGTCTTAACCTAAATGACAGCTATTTCTTGCTGGGTCAGTCAGATAACAGTTGGGGGTTCATATACTATACCGGAAAACTTTAAAAAGATAGTTAATTCATGAGAGTATAATCACAAATAGCTCAGAGCAGCTACACTCTTAAAGATAAAGGTTCTTTATTGCCATCTATGGATTCCACGAAGAACCTTTAACATCCATGGAACCTTTCCATTGCACAAAAGGTTGTTTATAGTGGAATTAAACATTTTCTAGATGTTTAAAATGTTCTTCGAATGGTTCTCTTTATAACTGTTCACCGAAAGGATCTTTGAAAAAACAAAAATGGTTGAGCCCTTTATTTGTAAGAATGTATTTTAGCAGGAGCATCACGTATGATCCTCATCTTAATTAATTCCTTCCCTTAATTTTTACTCTTGTTTATTTCATTGGAATTTGTGATGCACACCTTTAGACCATTACATGGACACCTTTAGACCACATAACGGCCACATCCAGACAATAGGCAGACGTACCTTAGTAGAACCTACAACCTACAGACATTGCAATCCCGTCCAAATTAGTACATGAAATCACAGACGTCCAGGTGTTAATAACTTAAACATCCAAATAGTGTTACAGAATCATAATTCTGACCAACCCTGCTATGGACACTAAAAGTTCAAACCTTATTACTTGGTTAAATTACAACGTTCTACTGTAGAATACTGCTGTTTTGTGGAATAGGAATTCGAATATACTGTGGCACTGTTGGTTACTCAGCATTCTTTGCAGGTGGGAGTCAAATGAGAGTGGGTTTTATCGATTTACTCGCTAGAACTATAAAAGAACTGTTTTACTCAATGTTGGCTGAAGATGTTGCTGTTTTTATGCGTGTTATAGAGATTTATAGTCCATATAGTTCATCATTGTTATATCTAATCACATTCATTGTTACTGTCTGCATCAATAATGGGATTATGTAGCATGAATCAAGTGGTGTTAAACATTGCAATACAATTTCATTCTGATAAACCTAGCTATCACAACTACTCTCAGCTCAACAACACATCTCTGAGACCTCCCACATGAGATTTACAGAGATGAATTCACTGATCATGTAGTGTTTCATAAACACAAGCTGAATAATGAATGCAAGTATTTTTCGTCTTTCTTTTTTTGTTGCAAGAAGCAGAAAAGCCAATTTAGTTCTCCAGACAGCAAAAAAGTGATGCAAACACTTATTATGTAACTAATACTCACTATTATTCATTTAATGGTAAGGGCATGCCACAGCCTACTATCAACACTGCTCACAAATTCTCACATAACAATGAAAACTATGATTTACACATAGACACACTACGTCTTGCATTATTAGTCCAAAGAGGAAGCCCGTCCCAAACTTACACCATTGGTTGAGTCAGTGTTGTTATGTCAGGCCCAGTTAGGCTGCTCAAACAATCCGAGTGGAATACCATAATGGTGCAATGGTGCTGTAAGTATATACTTCACCTTTCTCAGATACAAATTCAATCTCCCTTGCCATTCTCAAACTGATGTCATAGATTAATGAGTGCTATTTATAGCTTATTTATATAAGCAAGAGGAAACTAGCAGGAGTGCTAATTATTGCACAAACAAACACCGCAAATGATTATTAAATGATTGTGATGGGCTGATGTTGCTGCTCATGCATAATATTCTGCTTATATGCAAAAATCCCTTTTCAGATGTACATAATAAAAGCACACTGTGGTAAAACAACATTAAAACTTGCGTTCCCAACCTGCAATTCTGTTTTGTACCTTAATAAGAGTTAGCATTCAAGTCAGTGTCTACGAATCACAGAACTGAATTGTCAGGAATTTAACAATATTCAAATTTGATTATTTCTGTCATCCTTTTTCAGAGCTAAAGGATATTAAATGAAACACTTAGCAAGCACCGCCATGCACTAATAATATTTTGTTCCTTCTCATTACAGTCCGCTCAGAGTAATCTATTAAGAGTGCACCACACACAGGCAGATCATTCACTACAGTCTTTTGTTTAAAACGAAGCTTGTCGTTGATGAATCTATACAATTTGGTCTGATGCAATCTATGCCCTTTTATTGCCATCTTGGTGAAAATTAACATCATGTACAGTACAGCATTCTTCCTCATCAGGCGTCAAATTGATATGCTAAATGCAATGGATGCACACAAACGACAGAGGAGGGTCTTTATCACAGGCACTGCGCGTACACAAGATGATTCTTTTGGCGGTTTTGTTCTGTTCCCAGGCAGCCCTCAGGTTCAGCTGAGCTGTTTGATAATGGCTGATGACTGTGTTGATGAATTTGTTGAGGAGGAGGGGGGAACCTGGAGGTTTGGGTGGGGGGGGGGGGGGGGGGTTGTGCTGCATTGCTCATGCTTCCCGATCCGATCTTGGCAACACATCCATGGTTGGCTAGACTTCATAACAACCTCTATGTAGAATCCAGCTGGGAGTATTCTGTCAGCCCTGCCGGTGCCTGATTCTGAGACTGATACGCTACAATCCAACACAATCACAGTCCTTCCAAGCCAACACTGGAAATCCAAATCATGGCAAATATGTCAGTAAATCGAACATCTGTGAGGGAAGATGAAGAAAAAGACTATTTTAATTCCAGTCTGTCAGAAGGCTTGACACGGCTTTTTCATTAGCTTCTGGTGTGTCATAGCAGATAATAAAGTAGACAGATGATAATAAGTGAAGTGCACTTCACTTGTTTTGAGCATTTAGGTGACCTATTCTACCACCTGTGACATTCCTTCATAATAGCAAGTGATTGTAGCTGGACTATGAATATTACCTCTAGTCTCAATTATCCACACTGCAGTATGTCAAATTGTCTCTCCTCTTCATTATCGTTGATGAAATGTATAAAAATTAAATTATCGTTACAAACATTTCCATCAGTAACTTTGTCACTAAAAGATTACCTTTGGCTGAACTGCATTATTTTAGCATCCGATTCATTAAAGGATTCATTAAACCCCCCAAAGAATCTATGTATGTAATTTGCATGCTGCAGTTCCTGATCTTGCAGGTGTCTCGCTATCTGCCGTACTTTACAGGGGCTGTACTATTTACGTAACATAGATCTAACTCATATGGTTTTAATATCTATTTCTAATAACAGAAGGTGTGTTTGCACTGAAAGTCAATTATGAAAATGATTAAAATACTTTAACATCTATTTCAACACAATTGGTTAAACCGGATTCTGGGCTGTTGGTGAATAAGATGCAAGTTTTTGCACTGAAATAGCATGAGTAAAATTGCCACAAATGTTTAGTGAATTTGCCCTGCCCTGAGTCTCTCTCTCTCTCCAGCTCACAATTTGCCCATCTGCGCAAGCAGTAAATAAGGACTCTGCTCAAGGCTAAAGACCTCTCTTAGTTTCTGTGTTCCATCACTGGTATTTTTGTCCTTGAAAATTAGCATGGAATGGATGTTTTTGAATGCCGTCTTTGCCAGTACCATTACCAAGCCCTGAGCAAATAAGCTTGCCGCCCCCGTGCTGGAGGATGGGACAGTCACTGACCTACTTCCATGCTCTGAGCCGGCAGAGAGGTGGAGGAGACGCCGTCTGACAGTAAGAGAGGGTGGACATCCCAGGAATAGAGATATCACATCTGCTATGACCCCACGTTTCCATTTGTTGTTGTATAAAGCAACCTTTTAAGTTAATAGAAACTTCACAACACTGCTGTATTTTACTTCCATAATATAATAATATATAACAGCAGATTCAAACATTGGCTTGAATTAATTGGATTGCAGAAATTAAATAGTGGAAACATAGCTAGCTTTAACTAGCTAATTCAGTAAATGTTAACTTGTTGGTCATAAAGGTTTTTTATTCTATTCAAATAGCATTTGAAAGCTTATATTTCAGGCTGTGCCAGCCAGTGTGCATGTGCAGTCCTAAAAGTGTGTCTCAGGATGCTAAAGGTACATCCCAATTTGTGTACTTGTGCAATATTTAATGATGTTTTGTATAAATAGTGTGAGTAATGTGTTCACACTGAAAGAAATAGTACACAACAGTGTTCCCTGATAACGCACTCAATTAACTTGGGAAAAAAAAAAACGAGGATGTGTTCAAGTCACTGATCTACAGTATATAAATGACTGGATTGCTCAAGACATCATAAAAAAGTGAAGCCACTGCGCCGCCATATAAGAGAATGGAGAAGCAAGGAAACGAGGAAGCATCCATTTGAGCACCCGACAAGATGTTGAAACATCTAAACACCATCCTCAGTTGTAAAAACACAGAAAGAAACTGGGAGGAGGGGCACCACCGTAAGCGTCGAGTAATACCATCTACTCTGGCAAGCATACTATGAGGTTAACTTACTGTAGCAGTCATGTGACTTCTACATGTGTGCTGATCATGTGACTTTAATAGATGTAAATTTGCCAGAGTTACTTCCTGTGTTTTTACAACTGAGGATGGCGTTTGGATGAACACCAAAACATCTCATCAACTCTTTTTTTATGTAGTCCAGTGATTTTAATTAAGAGTTTGTTTGAACATTTTATTACCTGTATGTTTTAGAAAGTCATGAATTTACATAGACATATGAGTGGACTCACTCCCTATGGGGTCGAGGGTCTGTCCAAATATACTTCCCTTGTCCATGCACTTCAAAATGGCGACGGGCTTTCCCCCAAGGGGAAGTGCTTAGGGAAGTTCACGACCTAGTGTACGTGCATAGTGTATAGTGTGTCATTTGGGACACAATTTGCCTGCTTCTATAGCAACCAGAGCTTCTAATGGCAGCAGTGGCACAATGACTTTACCAATTATTTAGAAGATGGGACTTGTTGTTACGCCATATTGCGCATTGCACTTTCTCCCATTCGTAAGTTATATGAGTGCACAACTTTTGTATATCTAAACTTTAGCATGAAGCAGTTAGCTTCTACTTGTAGATGTTGTAACCACCATTCTGTGGGCAAAAAGGTGAGTTGGTATATTCCTCTGAGCCAGGTTTACAGAGAAGAGACTGACAAATGAGGATTGGTGACATCAGGCGAAAAGTAAAGTGGTTTCAGAGATAGAACATGAACATTTTGATGAAAGATTAGGAAGGTAAACGTTTTTCTTTGGAATAAGATGTCATGCACAGATGAACTGTCCCCAGTAAGACCAGGAACGTGCATTAGGAAAGTAAATAGATGCCTGGTTTCACAGACAGCGCTTAGATTAAGCCAGGATTAGACCTTAGTTCAATGAGGACATTTATGTAGCTTCTATCAAACATGCATTTTAGTCTGGAACTAGTCTGTGAAACTGGAGGAGAGTATTTTTATTTCATGTTGACTTTTGTTCTTAAAACGATGAACCTCTAAGTACAAAATGTCTTATTTTGGTTACAGCAATTGTAATGTCACAAATAGAAATTTTGGATTTTTAAGGTAAGCGTGCATTACATTTCCCTTGGAGAACATGAAGCAGGGGGAAATAGTATACATTATCGGTTTTTGTCAGAACTTAAAATGTAATAATGTGCTGTCAGTGGAATATAATGACAACATAAGAAGTGATCAAACCCTGACACAAAGCGTGAAAGGGTTTATTTTGGGATAACAGGACTGACATTATCCAACATACACTCAAGACACTTGAGAGCACAGAGATCTTGCGTCATGATCCATGTTTTTAGAGGTGAAAAGCAAAACATTGTACAATTTCTGTGATTACTAAAATCCCGCTTATGTAGTAACGTTTGAAAACGGTCCTGTAACCTCATAACGGTCTGTTGACATTCATGTTTTAGTGCCACTAACAACCAATTTCATGCAATTACTACTTCCACTTTCAAGAGAGATTTCTGTAACTAATGAAATGGACAACAATAAAAAAATTGCTCACATTAAGACATGACTTGTTCGGCTGCCATGCTTGAAAGCTCATATTACTTTATGGTTGCTCAAAAGTCATTTTCTCTATCATGGAGCCCTAATGAATCCTAATTACTCTTATCAAACACCATTAAAATCTTTCATCAAGGTCCTCTCAATGAAAAAAAAATTACAAAGAAGGTTCAGATTAAAAGCAGCTGGAGCACATTGATTTTATACTTCATCCTGAACATGTTCCCTCATTATTGCTGCCTCAGACTCGAGGTCAGTCCAGTTGGACTATGGAGACCACTACTGTCCACGGAGACTCCACAACATCCAGAAAGATCAAAATGAGAAGAAATTAGCATTCAAATAATTTGCCAACATTCCTGTGAATTGCATGTCAGCAAACATGCTTTTATTATTCATTACTCAACATTTCTTTCAAACTAGGAGGCATGAAGTACTCCTGTTTATTTGAAGAAAGGCAGGACTCCATTGCAGCGTGGTAATTTATGCCACAGATGTGTGCGGCAGAGCACCGCCTAGTCTGGGGAGCCATGATTAATTTATTTGTGTTTGGATAAGAGCATGTTTGCTAGGTGGATTATTATTGCTCTTTTGCCAAATCAGATCATATATTGGTAAATTTAATATTGCCTTCTTAAATGAGTCAACGTTTTACTCTACAACTAACAAAGAACAGCTGGTTTTCATTAGCAAAATAGCCACAGGTGTTTGCATAATGAAGAAGATGATATTTCATATTCAGGATGTGCTGTGGTGGAGATGTTTTAAAATGCATAAAAAGTTACAGCAGGTAAAAGGTTGATATTTTCATGACATTTAAGATTTGTGCCTTTGCACTAGGGATGTCCCGATCCGATCACGCGATCGGAAATCGGGCCCGATCACGTGGTTTCAGACTCGATCGGAATTGGACGTTACCTCCCGATCAGGACTCGGATATATGTGAATTAGGGGTGTAACGGTAGGCCTACATGTATTCGTAATTATTGAACCGTTTCGGTACGAGGCTTCCGGTTCGGTACGCATACAAACCGAACGATTCCTAGGACCATTTTTCCTGCAGACAAAATCCGCGCTGGCGCGATCACCACAACGTTGCGCAACATCAAATGGCAATCGTAATGAAAGCAGAACGAAGCTGCGCTTCTCATTATATTGTGCTTCACGACACGGACCGTTTATCAGTTCGGACCAGCAACATCTGTGCAGCGCGAGATCAAGCGACACTGTGCTAAGAGATCCAGTGAAGAAAACATTTGAATTCGCCACTGAAGTAATAATATCGCTGCGAGATCTAGTGAGAAGCATTCACATTTCTCCATTATTAACCGTAGATCTCTATTAGATCAAACAGCGCTGACGTGGACACCAGGAGAAACATTGTGAACATGGATTTAATGTTGCACTTCAAAACTCAAATATTATATAAATATATATTTAAATGTTATTTTTAATGTGATTACCAAAACATTATTTGTTCATCCTTCAAAGATTACCCCATTTATAAACCGGAAAGTTTCAAGATGTAGGAAAACTCAAACTTATTTAAAGGTTTTTCTTTTAATAAACAGGACATTTCTCTGGCATTTCTTTCTTTTTGCTGTATCGTATCGAACCGAACCGCAAATTTTGTGAACTGTTACACCCCTAATGTAGCCTATATATATATATATATATATATGCTCATTATTTTTTTTATATACTTTTAAAACATTTTTATTTTTTGTTTACATGCCTGCCGGGTATTTTAAGTTGAGGTGCTATTTGTTTTTATATTAGACTTTTTCTATATTTACTGTTGCACTAAAGTCCAAAAGTGAAGATTTTATGTTATTTATTACTTGATTGTTCAAGCTACCTCACAGAAGTGCTCTGTTTGTTAACAGAGTTGTTGAATGTTAAAATAAGGTGAATTAAATAAAAAATAAGGAACATCCTGGATCTGTTTTTTTTCTCTTCTTTATTATTTTTTTTATGTATTCTATAAGTATCGGATCGGGACTCGGTATCGGTAGATACTCAAAATCAAATGACTCGGACTCGGACTCGAGGGCAAAAAAACCTGATCGGGACATCCCTACTTTGCACCTTTAATTACTGGGTTGGCAGTTGGCACTGATGCCCATGCAGATGCCTATTTCTTCTTGTTTGTCCAAGAAAAGCAGTAACTATAAAACTTCAAAACAAGTACTAGTGCAGAAAGATAATAATCTATTTTTTATTACCCTTATTGTTCTGAAGGACCTTTCAAAATGAATAAACAGAGTATTTTTTCCCTTCATTAGGGTTCTTTGTGTTGCTCATAAAATGCAACATGCACTTTACTAATCCAGAGGGAAAGGTGAAATAGTCAATACATAAATAAAAAACAACACAAAAAGGCTTTAAATTGGGAACTATGTGAAGCCATTGAGATGACATGATGTTTCTCCAGACAGAACATGAAAGGGAGGAAGGAAAACATCATGTTTACTACTATCTCTCAAAGACTATAAACGTGTGTAAATCACAAACTAGAGGGTAATTAAAATGCTGCTGAATTAGTGTGTAATTAAAAGTTATTGGTCTCTTAAAAGTAAATAACTTAATTGGGCAGAAAATTGTTTGTGTAAAATTAAGTATAATGATTCAATAAAGACACATTTCCCTCAGTGAAACATAATGAACAAGAACCATGGTTATTTTCATAACCATTACAACATAGAGTAACTTTTGTAACAACAACACTTACAAAAGAAAACAGACATGGAGGGAATGGGGAACATTTTACAAAGCCACCATAGGCCTACACACATATTTGCAAATAATAAAAAGCATCCACCCATATAATCGTGTTAGGATAGCAAAGGAAATTGCCTTTTTTAAATGTGTTCCCTTATATTGATTTTAAAAGCTGTGCATGCATTAAAACTTCACGCTATTTTGGTGCAAATTCATCTGTCACTTTGTAGAAATCAAGCGTTGTGCAACATACCCTAATGATTCTTACAAAAACACAGAAAAAAACCCACAGAGCTATGCAAGTGTGATGCTATACATGACCCAGACAACTAGACAGTCACTTGCAAGAAGGATAAACATGGTTTGTGTCATATTATATATTTCTATAATAGCCTACTTATATATTTGATGTACTTTGCTATCTGTTAACTTGCTTTGATTCTGTGTTGGACCACCAATCATGTTCAATTGATGTTAAATCTGAATTCTGATGTAAAACCAGTTAACGAAACACAGCCACTGGATATTTATACAGTTTCAAATCTGGAGCAAATGTGATTTTATTCTCTTACGCTATTTTTTTTACACTTTCAGAAAACACTGAGCTAGCTGTCAAATGAAGTGGATTGAAAATGGGTTCATGTAAAATTTAGAGTGTGTTGATGGTAAAATGGCATGACTCTTACTTTAGAAACCAGCTTTAGCTTGGCTAACTTGGGTGATTCATTTCACTGATGGAGCTCTGTCAGTCTATTTTCTTGTCTGTCCATCCGTCTAGATATGTTTCCCTCTCCTGTCGGCTATTTGTCTGGTATTCCATCCCCCATTTAGTTTGTGTCTTTACTTCAAAGGAAAATAAAGTTCATCATTTTCATTATGCCCTCTGCCATACTGTATTCATCAGTGTGCAGTGCACATTAAAAAGAGATTGCTGTGGAATCTTATAGTTTCGAGTGTGCCTAATGAGAAAATGCCCTGATTTCATTTGCATGTCTAGTTTCTTGATTAGAAGTCTTGGATTAATGCTGAATCTGTAGATCTTGCTCACCAAAGCTTTTAAGCGGCATTTTGCATGTTTTTGGGAGTAATGGTTTTAAAGAAAATCAGGATGACATGGAGGTTAACTGCAATTAAACCTTCATGTAACACTGCAAAAACAAACCATTCCAAACCACAAGTCAGTAGTACACTAAATAATGCACAGAGCTGGATTTATGAAGGTGGAATTGCAGAAAGATAAAGCTGCCATTAAAAGGAGAGTGTTAAGTGAAGGTATTTTTCCTGATGTGTGAAATAAACAGTAATTATTACTTTAACTATACATTCTACAACAAATCAGATTCATTTTGTTCAATGAAAGACACTAATTGCATTTAATTTAGGTAGGAACTATTTGTAGAATTATTCATTTTCCTTGAATGTCACAAAGAAGCTATACTTTGAACAGCGCTCTGCTTCATCTTGCGAACATATGCAGTTCCCTCGACAAAAGCCCAATAGGATTTGTTCATTGGCTTTTGGATTTTTTTTTTCAGAAAATAAGCAACAAAAGTTTATTCTTCTTACACATTTTGTTCATCATGGAAATCTTTCACAAATGAATACAACATTTATGAATTTTGAAGCCTAAAAACAATCACCAGTAAAAAAACTAAACTATAACTATAGACTATAAACGAACATCACGGTCTGAAGAAAGCCATTAAAGAAAAGAGATTTGAAGAAAGACTGTTGAAAGAGAGATGAGAGACAATTCAAAAGAGAAAAGGTTGGAGGAATATTACTGGAAAAAGAAGGGTTATGATCAGGCAATTAGGACCCGCTTTAATAAAGCTTTCCAGCACTGGAGAGACTTATGCGGGAAGGCATGAAAACGGCTGCTGAGGTTGCCTTGTTTCTGCTCCATACGTGAGTAACATTGGTTTTGCAGTTTCACAGAACCAAGAAATGCAGTTGTTGTAATGTTAGCCATAGTTACAGTTTTGAGTGTCATTGTTTGTCTGGAGCTTCTGTGCTGCTGGCGACTAATAAGCAACTCTTGACTCTTGTGTACTGTATGGTCATTTTTTGTGCTTCCTTGTCGTTCGTTCATCATCTTTGCTTTATTTTTTGTGAAGCATTATTCTAGACATCCACTCTTGCACTGCTCGTGTATAAAGGAGGATAGCTAGTGACGAATGCGGTGTTTAGAGCCCTTGTTAGAACACTGGATAAATGGTTCGAGACCAGCTCAGAGCGAGGCGGTTAGGTCCGGGCTGTAAAGTGCTCGTGAATTTTGGAGGCGGAGCAATGAAGAGAGGGGATGGATTTGTTTGGGTTGATTTCAAATATAAACAGTGTTCATCGACAATTCTGGGAGATCGCTTACTGCACCTTTCAAAAACTCTTTCCTCTTTTATTTAACAAACATTTTCTCTGAAAGTTTGAGTTAGAATAGTTTGCAGGAGCACAAATACACAATGAGGCTGTAAAAATGGGCTGGTGAGTAGATGAGTTTTCCTGTTCGGTAAGATGACGTTTAATGTCCTTGACAACCTCTGTAGTCCCATGTTGCTACTTGTTAGTAACTGCCTTTTTCAAAGCAAGAAAAATCTGATTTCTGTCAGGACCACTATTGTCAAATACGATTGACAATTAGCAAACAGTTTGGATTGCCGGTGCCGGTATGGTTCTGTTCTGGGCAAGAACTCCCTGCGCATCCATGCAGCCTAGCATGGATAAGAGCAGGGAGAGCAGCAATAGGGTAAACAGAACAGATCCAATGTGAATATATTGCAGATATCATTAATTCAAGATTTTAAATACAACATAATTTGAGAATTTATTCTGATTCAAGGGGAATCAGAATGCCAAATGCTGACTGGGCGACAGGAGGAGCTGGGGATGGAGGAGGGTAATCAGCTCCTGAGAAACACGATAGCTGCTGATAATACTGAAGGAGCGTAATATATGTACACAGTGATAGGCGTCGTATTCCTATAGGTAGACGTGGATCAGCTGAGGGTCAGCTGATGCGAGCTTGACTAACGTGACCTGCCAGAACTGACGCTACGCTTGATATATTTTATGTCATAGAATAAAACCATGTGTCCATCCGCTCATGGTGATCAACATGATCAGGGCTGAGACAGAGCGTAGAAATGCGAGCGTAGCTCGAATGTAGAAAACAAAAAATACTCTGGGCTTAACAATATTTTATATTTATGTAACTAGTGCAATTCCCGTGCAAAATCAGTTTTTGTGTGTTTTTAGTAATTGTTGGTTTGGTATGTTTGAGTTGCTTAATAGCCTAGGCTACTATTACACAGGAGCCTAAACTCTGAGAAAACGATAACGTTAAGCGCACCAGAATAAAATATAATATTCAGAATTAAACAGTGTAGCTGACTTTTAGATTGTTAAATCGCTACTTTTTCATAGTTCTATATATAGGTTCTCATAGTTCTATACATAGTTTTTAAACTATGTATAGTTACGTTGTAATAAACGTATAATTACATTGTAATAAATGTATAATAAGACTGTAACAAATGTATAATTACATTTTTTACACTACTTTTTCAAAAAGAATCGCTACTTTTTCAAAAAGAATAATGCAACAAAATAATAATGTAACAAATGTATAATGATAATATGTAACAAATGTATAATAACACTGTAATGTATAATAATAATGTAAAAAATATATAATAACACTGTAATAATGTGTAATAACATTGTAATAAACGTATATTTACATTGTAAAAATGTATAATTACATTGTAATAAACGTATAATTACATTATACATTTTTTAGTACAATTACATTTTTTACACTACTTTTTTCAAAAGGAATCGCTACTTTTTCAAAAAGAATAATGTAACAAAATAATAATGTAACAAATGTATTATAATAATAATAATGTAATGTATAATAACACTAAATGCTTTTTCAAAAATAATGTAAAAAAAATAATGTAACAAATGTATAATAATAATAATAATGTAACAAATGTATAATAACACTGTAATAAATGTATTATTACATTGTAGTAAACGTATAATAACACTAATAAATGTATAATAACACTGTAATAAATGTATAATTACATTTTTTACACTAATTTTTCAAAAAGAATCGCTACTTTTTTCAAAATTGTAATAAATGTCAATTTAATAATTGATTAATAATAACTTTGTCAATGTTACAATCACTGAGATAGTTTAGGGGTTCAGGGGTCTAACATTTAAAATTTACATTAAAGAGAAACATATAATCTATGTGCTGTAAAGAACCACCAATCCAAGTAACTGTGCAAAAAGACAACACCTTTATTCAGTACAACAAAGGTTAAAGGCAAGAATTAAACAAGACAAACATGTAAAGAATATATACAATGGATACAGTATTTCTGTAAGATAGTCAATATCACAAAAAGGAAGAGGGGACGTGGACAGCGCCAAAGAAAAGAAAGTAACAAAACCAAAAGAAGTCTGACTTTTATATAAAGAACCTCTAACCCTAACTAAGAAAATAAAGAAAACAAACATCTTCAGCATCCGTGACGCCCTGACTCATCTTCACTAACTACCAAAACCAAAAGTACTAGGAGTGGCACTCGCCCCTAACCTAATGTACTAGACAACCCGAAACCCCTACGTGTTGCAGTGTATGTCACGTGACATCCTTACCTGTCCGCCTCTTTCAGGACTAGTAACTTGGGCACACTGTAAATAGCTAATGTTACATAAAACAAAAGAAACGAATACAAGAAGAATATACACATACACTCAAATCAAGCAACACACAAACAAAAGGGTTACATCAATAACAACAGAATAATTTGTGCAAGATATAAACACAAAGTCGCGAGGTGAAGAGAAATGTCTTGCGTTCTCTTTTATTCGAGGTGGTCTTTCCCCATTGGCGACAGATGTGATGGATGACGTCAGCGCTGATGATGATTGACAGACTACTGGACCAATCACAGGTACCGTAAGAAGTGAAAGTAAACAAGAGAAGCAGGGAGAGAAACAAAGAAAACACACACGCAACACAGGGACGCAACAGTCAAAAAGAATAATGTAACAAAATAATAATGTAACAAATGTATAATATAAAATGTATATTCAGAAGTAAACAGTGTAGCTGACTTAATGTTTAGCTGACAGAATATTTTTTTAAACCACAATTTTTAAACCACAACCCTCTCTAATGTCAGAATGTTTATTTTTAAACCACAACTTCAATGTGTGCTTCTTTTACATATATATGTAACGATATCTTTTGCATTTCTAATCCAAACAATGTCAAACTCGGCACTGCACTTACTCGTGCCCGTAGAAAGACCCCTGTCAAGTTTAAAATCCATCGGACGGTTCGAGAGATATTCGATTAACAGACAGACACACAGACAGACAGACGTTCCTGTAATTTATAAATAGATAGATAACACTTTCAACATGGTTTAAAAATTGCACATTGTACAGTAATAACACTACTGAAAGAGAATTAATGAAAAGGGAGGAAGAGATGTTATTAAATAGACCATTAAAAGGGGTTAAGGTAATAAAAACCTCGCTGTCTGGTCTTTTTATCTCTAGCTCACCTCTGAGGCAGACAGCAGGTTCACTTATAATGATAGCCTACCTTTTCCATTCACCAGAGGAAATTCATACATCTCCACTGCTGTGCCTGTGTGTCTGCAAAATGTGGCCATTTTTTTAGGGCAAGCAGTTAATAAACTCCCTGAACGGAAATGTAGAGGTTTTCAGTCTTAGCTTTTAGCTATAGGTGGTTAAACTGTTATAGTCTAAACGAATCCAAAAAGATATAACAGAGTACACAGCCACATAATCCCCATGGAGTATCCAAAAAGATATAACAGAGTACACAGCCACATAATCCCCATGGAGTATCTAGAAGTACTGTACACTACTCAAGAGGACAGCGATAGAGACGGGATGAGTTTTCATTATCACTTCCTGGTCACCCTTGCTTGGGATTAAACCTCTGACTTTACTGTTAGCGGCCTGATTCTTAACCGTATAGGCAGACACCACTTCCAGATGGTTGCCATTTCCCTACCTAGAAATGTTTTGACTAAAGTATATAGTGTGTGTGTGTGTGTGTGTGTGTGTGTGTGTAAATACCACTATAGAGAGAAGCTATATGTTTGTGCAGTTATGAAGACCAGTGTTTGACCGCTTGCTAACTTTAGAGCGCACAAATAAATTATATACTGTAGGTACTCACTGAAAATCTGGTGCAGAAAGAGACGACAGCGGCAGGAGCATGACCTGCTCCACATCTTGTACACGTATAACCCTGTGAGTTAACAATATCCCCAGGAAGCCCTATGTCCATGGAATGTAAAGAAATGAAAGGGGTCTATTGAAGCCAAATTTTCCCAAAGCCAGACAGAAGCAGGAGCTGTCATCATTAGGATAGATTGCACCAATTCATTATTAATGATTCATAAAATGAGCTCCTGTAGACCCATTTTAAACGCATTTTCTATTATGGCGCATGACACCCACGTCTGCTGAGTATGCTTTAAGATGTGGGAACCGAGCACTGATTCCTGAGACATGAGACAAAACATACCCACAATTTCATCTGCCATCAGTTTTGAAACTATTAAAGGTATGGTAGGCAATATTTTTTCAATATTCTTTTTGTTATATTGGTTGAAACTCTCTTCACATCCTGATAGCAATCAATAATAGAAGTGGTCTTAATATTAAACAATGGACATATATATTCTCTGGAAGTCTCAGGACCAAAACATGTTCTTCCAATCATTGCATTTGCTCATCAGCGCGTTCCATAAGGCTATGCAGAGTTGTAGCCAGACAGTCCCAGAGCGCCACAAACAAACAGCAGCTGCATTTTACAGTTCCTCCTGTACCAAAGCAATGAGCTTATACTGCGTTCACGCCATGTTGTAACTATAATTACTAGATGAAAACCCCTTGATGTTCTACCCGGAGCTGTTCACGTCCTCAGACTCAAATTTATGCGTTTCTATGTCAACACTATCAACGGCGAAATGAATCTGCAGCAGTCAGGTGGTACAACTAGAGCCCTGTATAATGTTCATGTTCATTATTATTGTAATGTTATGTGCTTTGAGGTAATTTAACGCAGTCTTTTTGCAGACTCCGCTGCGCGTGTTCATGTGTTTTGAAGGAGGCGTGGCTTTGGAGACACTCTAAAGGGAGGGTGGAATCTTATGCTTTCAAAACTAGCATGCTATTGCTAGCCTCTCCCTACCTTTAACATTACAAAATAACAACATTTTCCCTTTGAAATTACAGATGACCAGAATGTACCAAATGTGCCATTTCATTTGATTTTCTCTTTTTTTTATCACAATTATTACATTATCACTAACTATCCCTAAAACTACCTGTACAAAACATTAAATTGTGGTAATTGTGCTTTTATATAAATATTACTACTTATTAATAGCAAGCAATATAAGGGGAAAATCAGTTTGAAACCATCTGGTTGTCTTAAAGCATGCATCAATTGAAATTAATTTCAGATTTATATTTGACAGTGAATGAAGGAAAAACAGATTGATTGATTTTTTTAGAAAATATGAAAAATCATCACGCTAAACGTATGAAACCTCTGAACATTGACATTTATGAGTTCAGAAGCCTGTTTTGAAACTTTGCTGTCAGTAGCCTGGCTGGCAGCAAAATCATTTGTATCCTGGATATATTTACTGTTTTTTTACTGTAAGGACGAGTTATAATAAGGTGTTCTGCTTTTGACTGTAAAATACACTGGCAACACAAAAAAATGTAAATGACTAACTGCTATCATTTAAGAGGTATATAATTCTTATGCTTTGTAAGGTGGCAGCAGAGAATTGCACAACAGGGATAATATTCATATGAACATGAATACGATAAGAGCATGTGATTTAC
Source organism: Rhinichthys klamathensis goyatoka (assembly GCF_029890125.1). Classification (NCBI taxonomy): domain Eukaryota; kingdom Metazoa; phylum Chordata; class Actinopteri; order Cypriniformes; family Leuciscidae; genus Rhinichthys; species Rhinichthys klamathensis. The sequence goes on from NW_026606718.1 coordinate 1,152,918, forward strand.
TGCTTCTGAGAAAACCATCTGACTGATGAGTCAGTGGCCATTTTGAAAATAGCAGTCCTGTATATCAACAGTGTAACCCTGTCCTCATTTTGTGTCCCCATTCAGCACATCAGTAAATCTATGTGACACAATCAGAGGATGAGATAAAATATGCATTCTTGCTTCCAATCTCTTCGTTATGCACATTTTGTGTAGCTATTTCATTTCCACTGATTTGCTGGGTGTTAAATACCAAGAGCCACATAAAGAGGGATGACGGTACTAATCGTGGATCAAACACTGTTATCAAGCCAGCGTAAAATTTGACATTATACATATTGTCTGTTGCATCCATATCAGTTATGCTTGCAGACAGCACCTGCATACACATGAACACACACACATAGATTCAGTGTATTGTGATTCAGAGCCTAGATTAAATTCTCCAAGATGGAAGATGAATCATCTCTTAAGCGGTTGAGGATTAATTTGTTTCTGGAAATCTGCAATAACTAATGACTTCTTTTCGTTTATAGAGTGAGTTATAGGAGTGTTAAAGAACTACTGACATATACAGTTAAGAGCACTCGTATAGAAAGCAACAGTGCATCTTTGAGAGTATTTTTACCATTTATTTTATTGGTAACACACTATGGAGCCCCTAAAGGGACATGCTGTTGGAAAATACATGAGATGCATTCTCTCTCAAAAGTTGTGCATTCCCTCGCAAAACATTTGCGTTCTCATGCAAAGAAACAATGTTAACAAATGGAATCTAAAGTGTTACCATTTACTCTATATGGAGATCAAAGATGTCTCAATTTCTCTAAGTTATGAACCAAACCAACTAGCTGAATCACATAATAGCTGTATTACAACCTTTTATATAGGAAAAAAAACACTTAAATTATTGAATGAAATAAATAACTTTTCATCCACTAATGCATTCACCGGTCTTGTAAATTTCCTTAAAAAAAATGTACAGTGGTGTTTAGAAAATATTGAGAACATTTCACTAATAAAACCAAGAGATACATTTTTTTAAGGAAACATACACAGTTTTGAGGCTTGACTTGAGGAACCAACAAAGCTGCTGAAATTAAGGGAAAAGGGCTAACTATTTATTTGAAGAGAATTAGCTCAATTAGTCGGTTTTATTTAGAGACACCATTGTTAGTTTCCAGCATGCTTTGCACATGGCTGGAAATGGAGAGTAAATATTGAAATGAAGAGTTATTTAATGTGTTTTTAATGAGTAAATGGAAACATCTGTTAATGTTTAATGTTCAGTTATGTTTGGCATTTGAAAGAGTTTCTAGTATGTTGAAGTTTTGATTGTTACCATTGTGCAGAACAGTAGAGCTTATGAATAAGGTTAATAAGGTTTATGAATAACACCTAATAAGAATTAGGTTGTGAATAACTGCATGTATTAACACTCTGAAGCATGTTGCTTTGTTTATTAAGCAATAACTTTGCTAATGCCAGTGCAGTAACAAGTTTGTTTCTGTGCTGTGCTAACAACATGCAGTCTTTTAATTATACAATATAACTCAGTCAAATATAAACAGGTCATTTCCATTCACTCGAATTCACACAATTTTGACAGTCAACGTAAAATAAAAAAGGATATTTCACTAAAAATATCAAATTCATTGTGTCATAGACTAAATAAATTAGGGGATTTTACATGATTTATTCAGGTAGATTCCATGAAAGAAATCAAGCCTTAACTACTCAAAAATATTATGTGTAATATTGTTACCATCATTTTTTTAAGTAAATAGTAGTAACATTTTTTACAGTGTCAATGATTTCATGAAAAACCAAAAAAAACAACGGAACAAAGTACTGCCTGTCATTGGTTATTATTACTAAAAAAAACAATTATGAAGACAAATTGATTACATCGCTGATACCGTTTTCCTTTTTCATGGTAGCATAAATGAAGGTAGCAAGATACAGAATTGCTGAATAAATCCAACATTTAATAAATAAATCCAATATTTCGCAGTGCGAAATAATGTTCACACACTGTGCAGTTGTAAAAGAGAATGACAAATCCATTCAATAACCGAAATGACTCCTTTTAAAATTTCAGGACTCACAACTGAATTCTGCGAGCCATTATGCTTGATGTGCATTGTATGAATGGAACAGCAACAAGTTGTCTGTCACGTTAAGGATATATATGTATGACAGAAGAGTACGTTTCATTCGGTATTTTTGGCTGTCAATCACTATCAATCATGTTAGGACTGTCAACCTCTCTCAGCTTATGAAAAATGGCAGGCATTGTGTGTCCGAGTGAGACAAAACTCCTGTTAAGTGTTTTGGTGGAGGGGAAATTGGAATGGAAATCCCAAAATTGTAAACGTATGGGCAGTATATTTTTGTCTGGATGATGAAATCTTTAGAGCATTTTTCTCACCCGCAATACGTTGCAGAGAGATCCCTGTGATGTGTCAGAACATTTGGAAGATTTATAATGCATGTGAATTGTTTGTACACAAACAAAATGCTTAAAATAGACCCGATGCTTGTGGGACGCAATGGCAAAGAGCCCAGTCCAAACCCATTTCTATTATAGACAAATGTTGAGTCCAATCCATCATCTCCAGCCCATAGAGAAGCACAGTGGCCTCACTAAAGCATGATGTTGCTGCCTGGAATGACTGGCATAACGAATGAACTCATGAAAGGAGGAGCCAAAAAAAAAAACTACAATGAGATTTCTGGAAACTCGCATGAAAGGGCAGTGGAGAGCTCTCAAATCCCCATTCAGATCGATCTTCTCCATCATCAGACAATGTTTGCCAAAGTAAAGGTCAAGATTACAGTGTCACTGTCATTGGGATTTTTGGTTTTCAGGCTAAATTCCAGTGGAGTAGGACACATAAGCTGTTTATGCGGGGAAACTGTCTTCAAAAAAAGGTTGTTATTACTTTATGATTTGAAGTTGTTTTTTAGACTCCAGAGTCCTGGCATGCACACAAATCCAATCAAGTTTTTGTAAAAACCTTAAAGCCTCACTTTGTTTCTGTGTAAAAACCCTGAAAAAATATTATTTAATAATGGTGCATTCAGTAATTTTATGTTGTGTTGGCATGGACCTGCAGCTAAATCCTGATACCAGCTATGATTCATTTATTGGTTATGTCTCCAAAAATAAGGGCTTACTGAAATAAAGCAAGCAGTATTCAGCTGGTCAAATGATGGCAACGTCGTGGTAAAATAAAACAGCTTTAGGTTGCTGATATGGCTTAGGTAGTTGTGCATCATTTCAAATATTTTTCATTAATGTGAAAAAAGAGGGAAATTTACTAATGAGGGAACATTACTGAGCTCACCTTTAAAATTGGCTTGAGTTCAGGTCTGACAGATTCATCACAATTTGTTTGAAAAGGATCAGTTTTCATATAGCATTACAGTTTCATTTGAGATAAGAGAATATTATCGACAGTTGACAGTATCGATAAAATGCATAGGTCCCAAAATGGCAAGAATAAGACAAAACATGAGATTACCATGACACTCATTTTTGTAAATGTAACAAATCTGTTTTTTTTTGCTTTGTCATTATGGTGTATGGAGTGTAGAGTGATGTGAAAAAAAAATAGAATTAAATTAAAGTAGTAACATAAGGCAGCAACATAAAATGTGGAGGGAAAAATAAGGGGTACGGATACTTTTGCAAAGCACTGTATTTGTACTTTTTTTTTTTAAATTAGCATTTTTTTATCAGGCTGCTATGTTTAGGTTCAGTAATTTTACTTTAATGACAATGAAAAGGTTAGTAGTTATTGAAATGCCTCATTTAAAAAAAAATGGCACTTTCACATGTATTTCCATGTGTGATATTTATGCAAATAAACCTCTAAGTCTGCCGCTTTGGACAAGACATAATAAACAGTTGCAAAATCGCTGCTGGTAAGTCTGTACTGTATTTAAGTCCAAGTGCTCATAAGAAACCCAGGCTCGTATGTGACCCGCGGTCGTTTCCCGCCCAATCCCACCCTATCTCTCTCCAGTCACTCTTCACTGTCCTCTGAATAAAGGTAAAAGGGTCAATAGTAAAAAAAAAAAAAAAATTCACACAGTATAACCCTAATGATAATACTTTTTACAATAACTACACCATATACGTATGCTCAAAATATATATATATATGTATGTATATATATGCATATAATGTATGTACAGTGCATATAACATTAATTTCACCCAATAATGTTCTTATAGGAAACAACATCTAGCGATTTCTGGTCCTTTGCATATTTTGATTGTTAGTAGTTTCTATCGTAATGATCGATACTTATTCAATTTTACCTTCAAAATTTGAGCAAGCACAAATGATATATGCCCAAGACTAAATCTAGAAGACTTTTTCATGCAGTCTCCACAGCAGGGAGGAATCAGCCGTAAGACAGTGTCAAACTCTCCACTTTCAAGGAGCAGAGAAAATAAAAACTCTGCTACGACAGGGGCAGCAAAGTTTTGCTGGGGCAGAAAAACAATCTCTGGAGCATCCAGCAACATAAACATATAGTCGCTGAAATAGAGGTCACTTTCCTGGGTTAACAAACTCGCACATCCCCTATCTGAATGGATTCTAAGCTCTTAAAGCTCTGTCCAAAGAGCCTGGGGACAGACTGGAAGGATGATAAGGGGTAATTCACACAGAAGAACTATCTTCTCTCTTATTTCAAGAAGGCAACTGTCCTAGATTCAGCTCTTTGACCTTTTAACCCAACAGCGTTGCCGTCCCCGTCAATCCCTGGATGGAAACAGCAGCCTTTAAAATGTTTTAAAAGCATATGCTCTGCCATCAGAGAATTTGAGCCAGACTGCTTGTTGCTTTAAAATGGTTGAAAAGATCTACGTCTGGTCGTAGTATGCATTCAGCATTTAAATGTATCTTTTTGATTATCGTCAGTCACTGAACTTTAAGTGACTTACTGTGAAATTTCACGTCTGAGCCGAGCATCTCCACTGGGATTTGTTGGCACTTTCATTCACTCCATTAAAATAGAAAGAAATGGGTTTGGTATAACCTCAGTGCAAGGACAGATTATGGCCCTGCAAGGCACATGCACCTGGGTATGGATGGACATACAACACAGTCTTCTTTTAAAAAGGTGTACAGTCACCCTCAAGTAATTCCAAACCTGTATGACTTTGTTCTTTCTTTGGAACACAAAAGATGATATTGTAAAGATTTGGACCACATATGGGGGGGGGGATTTATTTTTGTGTTTCACAGAAGAAAGAAAGTCATACAGGTTTGGAACGACCAGCGGGTGAGTAAATGATGATAGAACTTGGTTACACTTTAATTTGATTGTCCCCTTTAGACATTCTACTAACTATAATTAATTTTGCAACTACATGTCAACTAACTCTCATTGGGGCCTATTTTAACGATCTGAAACGCAAGTATCAAGTGCGAAGCGCAAGTAACTTTGTGGGCGGGTCTTGGGCGCTGTTGCTATTTTACCGGCGGGATAAATGACTCTTGCTCCCGACGCAAGTTTAAAAGGGGTTGGTCTGAAATAGCTTCATTATTCATAGGTGTGGTTTGGGTGTAACGTGAAATAAACCAATCAGAGCGTCATCCAACATACCCCCTTAAGAGCAGGTGCGCATGTTGCATGGCGGATTGTTATTATTATGGCGGATTTACCAGGCGCTCACCAGGCGGTTCGTGGTATGGGGATGGGAGATTTTTTTTCCTGGTTCTTGACGGACAAACTAATTTGTCAGATGTCCTTATATACATATGTGTCTTGCCACTATTGGGCAAACAGGTCTGATCCGTCATTACTACAATTAGCCTGAAAAATTTGGGTAAATGTGTATGCTAGATTTAGGCCTACATTTTTTACATCTTCATGGACACCACAATGATTTCCCTCATGTGTTAATATTTTTCCTTGTTATAATGTATGATTTGCAAAAATAAAAACTGCTGCATCTGTGTTGATGAGAGAATCAAAGTGTATGCGCCACTGACTTTAGACTAGGTTTTTTCTGGTCAGTGGCGGAATTGTTTTCTGGAAGTGCAAAATAGCACTAGGGAATGTTTGCGCCGAAACACGCCTCCTTTTTGCGCCGACCCGCCCAGGGAGCGCAAGTTCATTTCCTAGTTTACCGACGTGCGTCTGTGGAGGGAAAAGCCCGCTTTGCGCGGGTGCAAAATAGGAATGATACATGCGTCAGTGTACAAAGTCATTTGCGCCGAGTGCAAGATAGGGCCCATTAACTCTTTCCCCGCCATTGACGGAAATGTACATAATTTCTGAGAAAACTCTTCCCCGCCTTTGACGGAAATTTTCCGGCTTTCCGTGTTTTCACTGTTTTTCAGTAGGGGGCGCTGTTATGCATCTTCTAAAAGAGTACTGAATCTCCTGATCAAAAAATGCATGAGGAAGGTGCACACACCCTGACAGTGTTTATTCTGCGATGATATCCGGCTGGATGTACATTATCCCACTTATTACACGGCTACTTGCCACATGAGTAAATAATTAGATATGAAATATTGATCTGACTCGAAATATTTTATTAGCTCTTTAAGCGCAGAGCTTGCACGGAGATAGCAGTTGCTAGCAAGCGGCAAGTTCAAACTTGATGGACATTTGAGGGATACAGTACAGTCATACAACTTATTACATGGCATTTCACCACAGAAATAATTATAAGAATAAGAGATGTCGATTTGAGATCAAACTGTTTTAAAATGGTACCTGTTTTTTATCTTATCTTTTTTCATTTCAGTGTACAAAAATAATCGTCGCAAAATGGCAGCAGCTGCGTTTGTACGAAACAAGAGAGAGCGAGTCCGTGATACCAGATGACATAATTAAATAACTATACACAGAATATTGATTTGAGTTTTAATATTTTATTAGCTCACCAAACACAAACCAAGAGGAAAAAAAACGTTCCTAGCAAGCGCAAAGTGGCGAATTCAGTTACCCGGATAAGCCAGTGTTATTCTTTTTTACCAGTGGTTATCGGGGATAACATACTGCTGGATGGTGTGATTGACCAATCAGAATTAAGTATTCCACAGAGCCATGTAATAATGCAATTTAAGGCTCATGCATCTCCCCTGCTGCCGTAGCCGTTTCAAATGATGAAACTAGAATGTCCACACATTTTCTTACTTGCAGATCAATACATAGTAAGTGTCTGCATAATCTTCCTTATTGACCAGTGCTGTCTACAATTCATAATGATGTCAGAGAGCTGTAACCTATTTAAGCCTTATCTGTTTGTACATATACAGTATATACCCCTCCCCCCACACATATTCTAAACAGAAGGATGGAGTATATAAAATTGCAAAAAATAAACATTCGTCAATCAGTACCCTTTGCTTTTAATACTTAAAGGGGTCATATAATGCCATTTTTGTACAAGCTAATATGATTCTTTAGGGTCTAAATTAAAAGTTTGTAATATACTTTAATTAAAAATTCTCATTAGTATTGTAAGAAAACACTTATTTTACCTGGTCAAAAACAGCTGTTTTCAGCACGCCGTTTCAGTGTATATGACTTTAAATGATAATGAGCTTTGCTCACCCCGCCTCTCTGTTCTGTGCGTACACCGTTTGAAACACAATAACCATAACGCATTGTTCATTATAAACGTGGGATTATGAATTATATGGAGAACGTCGTACATAGAAAACATGCAGTAATGTACCCTGAGTGTAAACCTTAGACTCATTCATAGTGAAGCGATTTGCAAAGATATAAATATTAATATAAAGTTTAATAAAACGTTACACTCACTTCAGTTGTTCTAGAGGTTCAGCAGGAACACGAATATCTGGTACCGATCCTTTATTCAGGAGCAGCTGCTAGCAAAACCAGCTTTATACTGACCCTCGTTTATAAAGCAGTCTGGTGAGAAATGATTCGCGCAAACATGAAAGCATTGACGTTGCTCGTGGGGAATATTCCCTTCGAAAACAAACTCAGCCACTGCGTCTTCAGCGGTTCGGATTTAGGAACATCAAAATGACTGCTGTGTTCGTTATTACACCCAAGAACAGAACACCACAATCGCTTAGACGCCATTCTGCTCATAGACAGTGCTCCAGCATATCAACAATGACCGCGCCGGTCCGCGCAGACTATGATTGACAGCTGGCTCACGAGCGAGGGCGGGTCTGTGTTGAAACGCGCCTGTCAATCAACAATCGCGGGAGGGGCGTCCGACGTCACACGGTCGAACGGCTCGATTTGAGGCAGGGGAAAACATATAAGGAGATTAAAACAAAAACACTGGATGGATTTTTATCATTATATGATGTTTGTGTACAGGCACTGCCAACACACATTTCAGTACAACCAACTTGAAAAAGTGCATGTACCATTATATGACCCCTTTAAGTACATTAAAAATTAAGTTCTTCTGTACTTTTTCTCAAGTAAAATTGAAAAGGAGTACTTAACACTTTTACTGGAGTAATATATTATTAGGGTATCTACTTGATTTGTGTACTTCATCTACTGCTCTCAGAGTATTAGAAGACTGTTAGGTTAAGTGTTCGGGTTAGTAGAATAAGATGACATAGCTACTTGAAAAGTTACTTATAGTCAGTAGAACGTCTGCTGGGGGAGCATCAAAATAAAGTGTGAGCAGATATAAAGCAGACAGTCTACCAGTATTCTAATGACTGGTAGTTCACATGTAGTTGCAAAGTTACTTATGGTGAGTAGAATGTCTAAAGTGTACTATCGAAATATAAAGTGTTACCCAGAATTTTCAGTTTTAGGTGAACTATCCCTTTAAGGCGTTGAAATGCCCTTATGCATTGACAGGCAGGTTTAAGCATAAACTTGTGTGTGTGTACACATACTCAATGAGTGGCTGTTGCAAGCTGCTAATCAGTGATTCTATAATAAAAAATAATAAAAAATCATAAACAATAACGATTACACAGTTCCCAACAGGAATACAACTTCAAATACAAGGTCACACTTCATTAATTCTGTCTTAACATGTAAATCACGGCTTATCATCGTAACAAATTTATTTTGCAAAGAAAAAATGGCTCAATTTATTTCCCCTTTTTTTAATATTGAGTGTTGACTGACTTTTCCCAGTTGCTTGCAGCTGAAAAATGACTTCTGACAGGATATAAAGAAATACACAAAATGCTGTGTTCTTCGGAAGACTTCTGAGAAACTTTTACAAAAAAAGGGAGATGAAATGGAAACTTATTTTCCTCATCAATGAACAAATAAAGCAATAATAGATGCTGAACTGTATTACAGGGTCTCTGGTGTTTTGTACAAATACACAGCTTTAAACATGTGCCACTGCATATAGCATTATTCAGCATCCAATAAATGCATGTTCCTCAGAGCATGGTGCAGAGGAAATCAATTTTAAGATATTAAGATTGGGTCTCTGATATAGTCTGGCCTTAGAGAAATATCAGTTTAACATGTTGCTTTTCAATGCTCAAGTAATTTCAATTATGTGTGTGTTGTATAAATGAAAATCACACACATACACAAACAAAGGAGATTAGTAATGGACTTGGAACAATAAAACCACATCATTAGGCATTATTCCAAACCATGATTAATTATAGTTCACCCAGCTAACATTACCTGCCGCAATCAAATCAAATTTCCGAGTTTCAAATAATAAATTGCCCATGTTCATAATTCATGTTGGCAGGTGAGATGCGTGGAGAGGCGGGAGAGACTGAAGATTTATTGAAATGACCAATGTGTTGCAGCTGTCCTTGTGTTATGCTTTTTGGATATCATTCTTATAATAAATAAACTGTTTCTGTTATTTTCCGAGGGTGTGATGCAAAACCATTTGTGTGACATTGGGAAATAATGACCAAAACGTGTTTATGACAGTTACAAAAAAAACAATAAAATCAAAGAGGTGTCAACATCACACATGTTATAAAAATAATCCACACCTTTCCTAATTAATATACTTAATCAAGGGTTTAATTGTAAAGTGTAAAGTGTCATTGTCTCTTTTTGATTCAAGAATGAGTCACCAACCATCACAGTTTTATGTTCAGTCGAGAACAATATGAAACCAAAATGAACTATCATATTATTTAAAAAATAATAATAACATGCTAACATCTGATTCAGCCAGTGTTGTAAACCGGTTTGTCCGAACAATGCTTGATTACATTTCACACAGTGTGCTATGTGTGCCAATCTGTCTTGTTTTAGCTTGGTTTTAGTTATTTGTGATTGCCTTAAAATGTAACTTCTGTAATTTTCTTTAGGAGGTCACAAGAATATGAAAACACATGATTAGCACACACATAAAAATGATTGCTGACTTCTTGGTTGTAACAAACTGCTGTTGACCTGAGAATGCAATAGGAAAATAAATCTTACAAAAATCATGTATTTTTGTTATTGATTGTTAAAACTCAAGAATGACAATCTTGTTTTTTTTTTTGCAAAATGAGAATCAACATAAAAAATGTATTTTAATTTTAACAGAATGATGCATCACCACCCATGACAAAAAAAAAATAGGACAAACTGTCATATTCTGAATCAAAATAAATATAATTTGCTGTAGTATTCTAACCCATAATCTGAATGGCATTTTTTTTTTAATCAAATATAATGTTTTTGAAATAAGTCTCTTAAATTCAGCAAAGCTGCATTTTTTTTATCATAAACTGTTTTCAATTTATGTATAATACATTTTTCCTGTGATGTCAAAGCTGAATTTTCAGCATCATTACTCCAGTCTTCAGTGTCACATGGTGTGTGTGTGTGTGTGTTGGTAAACATTTTAAGGAACACTTAATATGGATGCAATTAATGTTGAATAAAGTTTGGTTTAAAGCACTTATAATGAATTATTTTTTCCCATTTCCCATGGCATAAATCTACCAAAGCATTAAAAACATTATCTAACTCTTCACATATGAGCTAATAAACCAATTAAAATGTTGTAAATTACAGAGACGGTGAATGAATGAAGAACTATGTTTGTATATAGCCTATTAATATAGTCCTAAGAACAATGTAGAGACTACAATATGAATTAACTAATAGTTTGAAAATGATTTGTAATTACTTTATTACTGTATACTTATTATAAAGTGTTACGCAAAGTTCAAAAGAATAGCCTTTTGAAATATTTTGTAACATTGATCAAAAGTGACAGACATCTGCAATTTACTGCATCCTTGCTAAATTAAAGTATTAATGTCATAAAAAAATCTAACTGGCCCCCAAAATTGAGATTATTTGGTGAAACTCGAAAAATTTGAATATCGAGCAAAAGTTCATTTATTTCAGTAATTCAACTTTAAAGGTGAAACTAATATATTATATAGGCTCATTACATGCAAAGTGAGATATTTCAAGCCTTTATTTGTTATAACTTTGATGCTTATGACTTACAGCTTATGAAATCCCCAAATTCAAAATCTCAGAAAATTAGAATATTGTGAAAAGGTTCAGTATTGTAGGCTCAAAGTGTCACACTCTAACCAGCTAATTAAACCAAAACGCCTGCAAAGGGTTCCTGGGCCTTTAAATAGTCTCTCAGTCTGGTCAGTAGAAGTCACAATCATGGGGAAGACTGCTGACCTGACAGTTGTGCAGAAAACCATCACTGACAGCCTCCACAAGGAGGGAAAGGTAATTGCAAAATAAGTTGGATGTTCTCAAAGTGCTGTATCAAAGCACATTAATAGAAAGTTAAGTGGAAGGGAAAAGTGTGGAAGAAAAAGGTGCACAAGACCGCAATGACTGCAGCCTGGAGAGGATTGTCAGGAAAGGGCCATTCTAATGTGTGGGGGAGCTTCACAAGGAGTGGACTGAGGCTGGAGTTACTGCATCAAGAGCCACCACACACAGACGGGTCCTGGACATTCCTCGTCAAGCCGCTTCTGAACAACAAACGTCAGAAGCATCTTACCTGGGCTAAAGAAAAAAGAACTGTTGCTCAGCGGTCTAAAGTCCTCTTTTCTGATGAGAGCAAATTTTGCATCTCATTTGGAAACCAAGATCCCAGAGTCTGGAGGAAGAATGGAGAGGCACACAATCCAAGACGCTTGAAGTCCAGTGTGAAGTTTCCACAGTATGTGTTGGTTTGGGGAGCCATGTCATCAGCTGGTGTTGGTCCACTGTGCTTTAATAAATCCAGAGTCAACGCAGCCGTCTACCAGGACATTTTAGAGCACTTCATGCTTCAAGCTTTATGGAGATGCTGACTTCAGTTTCCAGCAGGACTTGGCACCTGCCCACACTGCCAAAAGTACCAAAACCTGGTTCAGTGACCAGGGGATTACTGTGCTTGATTAGCCAGCAAACTCGCCTGACCTGAACCCCATAGAGAATCTATGGGGCATTGCCAAGAGAGAGATGAGAGACATGAGACCGAACAATGCAGAAGAGCTAAAGCCCGCTATTGAAGCATCCTGGTCTTCATAACACCTCAGCAGTGCCACAGGCTGATCGCATCCATGCCACGCCGCATTGAGGCAGTCATTCATGCAAAAGTGGCCCAATTACTGAGTACATATGCATGATTATACTTTTCAGAGGGCTGACATTTCTGTATTTAAAATCCTTTTTTTATTGATTTAATTTAATATTCAAATTTTATGAGATTTTGAATTTGGGGATTTCATAAACTGTAACCCATAATCATCAAAATTATAACAAATAAAGGCTTGAAATATATCACTTTCCGTGTAATGAGACTATATAATATATTTCACCTTTTAAGTTGAATTACTGAAATAAAAGTACTTTTGCACGATATTCAAATTTTTCGAGTTTCACCTGTATTATATCAAACTTATATTTTTCCCTGTCTGCTATTTTCACATCTCAGCATGGTTATGAGAGGTCTGGGATTGTCTATGTTCTTGTGGCATCATTAGTAATGGTGAATGGCCAGAAATGAATGGAAATGCTAACAGACTGCTCTCAAAGTATTACAGGGTGGGACAATCTCTTTACATTTCTCTGTTTAAATGTCAGTCACTATAGGGTGTAATTTTTATACCACCTAAGACCATGACATCAATATGAGTGCAATTTTTAATTATGCCGTACTTTAAAGGTAGTATTGTCTCTCTTGATCTTCCTCCTTTGTTCTCTGTGTTTGAATGTACCATACAAATATGAGATTGATCAAACAGTCAGTGTGAAAGAAGCTGTCTCTTACTACAGGATCAATGCGATAGAGAAAGTGAAGTGTGGCGTCCCGGCTCTCCATTTGCAGATAATGCACGCAGACGAACACTGCAATTAGTGGCAGGGGGGAGGAGTGGAGCTGCTATGGCGCTCGGAGACAAATGGGCTCATCAGACAGCTCTCTCTGTAGCCCAGAGTCACATGCTGCATTCCAATTACCACTGGCACCACACACACACACACACACACACACACACTCACTCACTCACTCACTCACTCACTGCGTCTGGACGTGAGGGAGGGCCGCAGAGACAGCCGCAGGTAAAACACACAAGATGTTTTCACTTGATTGACGTCAGGCTCACAAGGACAAATGGACCAGAGGGCTTCATTACATTTCTCACAGTTGTACTATGTGCTAGTCTGTCTTGTTGTATGTTGTTTGTGGTAGCCGCAGCATGAAATGTCTTTGGGAAGTCAGTTCCTTCAGGAAAACAAAAACACGTGACTAGTAACAAATGCATTAAAAAGTCAATTCATGAATTGGAATTTGAATTGATCTGGGCACAGCCCACAAAAAGCTGAACTGAGATTTAAATAATATGACAGAAAAAAAAGAATTATTGAATTACATTCAAAAACAGAATCTAATCTATCTATCTATCTATCTATCTATCTATCTATCTATCTATCTATCTATCTATCTATCTCTAATCAATCAAGGTTGGAGCTGAACTTAGCAGGCAGGTAGATCTCCAGGAACAGGATTGGGCACCCCTGACCTAGATCATACTGTATATGGAAAAGACCATTTACAGCTAAAACATGCAATTTACTAAGGAAATATATGTTTTAAAGCTTTTTAATAGTTATTGAGGTAAAGCCAAAAACCTCTAATAATCTCAATATTTAACGAACAATTCGATTGAGCTGGTCCAAGAGGCAAAGCTGTTCAGAAAGAGCAGTTCGACCATATGGTATGAATGTCGTGGGCATGTGCAAATTTCTCAAAGCCCTCTAGGGTCGTGAGTCAAACAGGCCGACCAAGTTTCGTTCCCATTGGTCTCCAAACCTTGTCTGCCAGCTGCTCGAAATTCATTGGGCGACAGCGGCCTTGTTTTTCGAGACACGCAACTGTCCTCATAGGCAATCGCGGCACCTTGGACACAGACACCACATGCCAGTTTTCAAATCAATCGGACTGACTGTTGCATAGCTGGCTGTTTTCATGTTTTTTCATTTTATAGCGCCACCAAGTGGCCAGTCGTCTCATCTTTTCTCACGCGACCGCAGGCCGAGCCCATAGGTGTACCGAGTTTGGTGAAATTATCATAGTCCATAAAAGGGAATAATTTGGTGTTCCGTCACGGATGTTGATCGAAATTTCGAAAAATACTGACAATCAGACTCCAGGGAATCTTTCTGCACTGGACTAGTTTGCAAGGTTTTTTTTTGGAAAAGTTCACCATTGTCCGCCTTGAGCCAATGATTCAAATGATATAAGACACTTGAGTCGCAATAAATGAGTCACTCAAATATCTGATTTGTAGCAAAACATGCACATCACTCTGAATGAAATAAAAATGGAATTTATGAAACCTACATCACAGCGTAAAATATTTCCTGGCATAATGAACTTTTCTATAGAATTGCAAAATGTACCTGATCAAAAAAAAAAAAAAAATCTGTTGTTAGAGAAGCTCAAGGACACTGTTTTAATTGCAAATTGGGCTTGTTAGGTGTGAAACACGACATTGAACCACTTAGATGCTGTTGTGTTCTCTGGTCTCAAGAGGAAATAGCCATGTTAAAAGATGAATATATGAAATGCCAGATTCTCTGCGGAAAACATGCCAGGCTTGATGCCTTTCTCGTCGCGCTGCAGTTTCACTGTGGAACAGTGGAAACAACAACATCTAGGCTAATTATTATTCTGCTCGGCCAGTCAAAGAAAAGACACGCACAAGTCCAAACAATTATTCAACAGTGTGTACGCCAATGTATTTTCAATACATTCATTTCACTTCCCTGTTCCTACATGAAAACAAAACCCTTTCAAAAGTTTGGATTACATGCCTGCTGGAATTTGTTTTACAGCACTGCACATCAAAGTTATGCAAGGGGGAATTGCGGAAGCTCTGCCTTTGGAAACCTGAAAAAAGCCATAATCATTAAATAAGTATTTTCCTCTGAATTTAAGTTAATTGGGCCTTGAGGATTCACCATTTTTTACAGCGAGTCGTTGAGAGCGTAATGCATGTCACTTTTTTTTAACACACTAGAGACCAAGATAGATGAAACGAACTGACAGTTTGAAACCCCCTAATCCAAGCACAATGATAATGACCTGAGCTGCACAAGCAAAAGTCACTCGAGGTTGAACTAAACTCAAGATTGAATTGGTTGCAGTGATTACAGTGTCGTAGCAAGGAAATCTCTACCATCTCCCCTCAAGAACCCAGAGCAATACCGTTCAAAGGTGTGGGGTCAGTAAGATTATTTTTTTATTCATCAAGGACACATTAAATTGATCAAAAGACATTTACAGTGTTAGAAAAGATTTCTATTTCAAATAAACTTTCTATTCATCAAAGAATCCTGGAAAAAAAAAAATCACATATATCCACAAAAACTATTAAGCAGCAGAACTGTTTTTAACATTAAAGATAAGAAATGTTTTTTTAACACCAAATCAACATATTAGAATGATTTATTAAGGGTCATGTGACTGAAGACTGGAGGGCAGATGAAAATGCAGCTTTTCATAACAGGAATAAATGATCAAATAAATCCAGTCTTTGTGAGCATAAAATACTTCTTTCAAAACTTCAACAATTTAGAATAATGGACCATCATTAATAGGTAACTATGGAGGAAGAGATGCAGGACAAATGATTAGCACTACATCAACACTTCAACTATTAACTAATATGGAAACAAGATTAACTAATCAGCAAGTAATAGCAAATGTAGGTAGTTCCGTATAAGGTAATCAATAATTTCTGAATGTGATTGGCCTCATTAAGATCTAATAACTAACTACGACAAATTATATAAAGCATTACCAATTAATTACTAATCACAACATTAATGTGTCTGAGACATAATAAATTGGGTTTTTTTTACTCTGAATATGGTCATAAAATGCATCCCTAATTACTAATTTACCTGATCTTCACCATAACTTTTCACTTTAAAATAATGGTGTGGATCACTAGAAGTTTCTGCAGAGTGACAACACTCAATTAGTGATGCATTTTATGACCATATGACTATTTTATGAATGTGATTTATGGCCACTCGCATTCAGTAATTATTGATTACCTAATAAGAAACTATCTCAGTCCTATATTTGCTTGTATTTAGTGATTAGTTAATCTTGTCTCCATATTAGGTAATAGTAGTATAGCTGAAGTGATAATGGACTGGATAATGTAGAACTCATTTGTTCTGTATTTCTTCCTACGGTCCATTACTCTAAAGTGTTACCAAAAAATCTAACCGACCACAAACTTTTGAATGGTGGTGTACATGGATACTGCTGTGTGTTATTAATTAAACCATTTTTTTAATGGTTTCTTCTAGTGGCCAATGTCAATACATGATAGCAAAGGGATCATTTTCTATGATTATTGTTAATTTTTTTTTTTTTAAAGTAATACTTTAAACTTGTTAAAATGTATAAAAAAAATAATGCTACATGTTTCCAGTTATGCTTACAGTAATGGGTGCAAAAATCAACCAGGTTAAACCACTGAACCATTCTTTAGAAGACCCAACAATGTGTGCCTTTTTGGAGAGAAACTACAGCTGTCCCATCACCGAACTACATGTTACCTACTCTGAGTCTGAACAATCATCAACGTTTTCAGAAAATGGAAAGAATACTATTTGAAACTCTAGAGCAAAACAAGAGATGAAAAATGAACAAATGGTTTACACTGAAATGGTTAAGACAGACAAGCTACAGTACTATTAGAATATATTAACACAAGTACATGACTTCAATGACGCGCAGTTTCTTAGTCAGAAGGAACACACCATGGAAGATTGAGTACGCAATATGGACGTTAAAACCGCAGAAGCACTTCCGACATCATTAAAAGCTTTTCCTCATTATCATTCAGTGTTTACACAGTGCTGAGTGTTACTCTTAGAGGCTAATTCTTTGATAGAAAAACAGACTAATGGCACAAAGTGTAATTAAAGAGTGTGATGAGGCATTTAGACTCCACTGGGGTGAATTGGCTTTCTGTGCCCACAGCAAACTCACTCTCATTCACTGCCGTCCAGGAACACGTAGGCCACCCATAGGCTGTCTGCGATCTCCATGGAATGACACTATTGAGTACACAATGTTCTCTCTGTATAATGGAACAAATCTGCGCTAGGAGTTAGCCACTTGTCCAAAAGCACATAAATCCACACGGGATCTCTGTGCCTGTGGGGGTCTTGATCTTTAAGTAACTAACTCCCATGAAAACACAATCCCCGTTTGCTGTATTTGCCCTCACGCAAGGGACTTGGCAGAACAGACACTTTTGGAGGTTGAATCCACCTGAACTTTCAATCTAAAATTAAATCTTTGCCAGTAAATTAAATGCATGTGACAGAAGAAGTTGGAGGCCGTCAATTCATGTCATGAGATATCAGCATGAATCCACAATTAAAGCCTGGTCATAAGTTCAATGTTAGAATTTGTAATTGTTGTTCAACAGTGGAATATTCAATGAGGAAATAATAACCTTCAGCTGTTATTATTCAGAGAAGAACGGAACTATGTAAAAGATGAAGGTAAAATACTACATTTAAATGAGGTCAAGACTGAAAAGTGTTAAAAGTTTCTCTGATTGACCACCATGTTTACTAACAGGAGTGACAATTCAATTGTGCTATTATACAACAGCTTACAGGAGCGACTCAAACAATGTCTTAAATAATAAATGTCTAAATACCAGTAAATATCAAATATGGCGACTTCCATAAACACTGGAAAGTCTTAACACATTTGCACAGCATATTTTAATAGTCTAATTGAGATGCAAGTTCATCGGTTACATTTTCTTAATCAGCAGCAGCTCTGAATGTTTTATTTTTGAATAAATTAATAAATAAACTTGTGATGGCACTTTGATTTGACAGACAACCGTTGTCTGGTCTAGATCTTTATTAATCAACATCTGCTTTGAATGCACAATTTCTAACTTCTAATTTGAAAATGAAAAAATAATAAAATAAAACAAAAACGTAATATAAATCCCACATGAAAAAACACACCCCTCGCACAGCATGACTTGACAGACAACTGTGGATCTTTATTAATCAACACCAATGCATTATTTGTCACTTATTTTACATTTAAAAAAAAAGTAGGCTAGCACTTATGATAACACTGTATAAACTGACAATTGACAACTAGTTCACTCATAGAAAAAAGAAACCCAGGGTTCAATATAGAACCCTTGGGTTCTTGACCAAATATTTTAGATAGGCTATATAAATACTCATATTACTATGAATATGAGAATGTGCAATATGCAATATGGCGGAATAAGTCCTGCCTTCTAAAAAAAAAAAGAGCCAATCACCAATTGGTAAAGTCATCGCATCACTGCAGTTAGAAGCTCCGGTTGCTATAGAAACTTCTGAGATGCGTGCTTATGACTGTGCATGCGCATTGGCTGGTCCAGCCTGAAAAATACCGGGTTTTTTTTGGTCATGATTTGAGGTTTAGAAACAACATATATAAGACAGTTGTTGTCAGATTTCATTGTTGAATTCAAATATAAAATTTAATCGTAAGCTTGGTGAACAGCTTTGGAGAATTGTAGGTTTCCCCATTCAAAGCGATAGGAGCTGTACTTGTACTGCCCGAGAGATGCGTTACAAAGATGGCCGCCGAGTGAAATGACTTGCCTTAAAGCAGGGGTTCTCAAAGTTTTGATAGGTGAGGGCCAATTTAGGAACCCAACATTGAACTGAGGGCCGCCAAAGAGGCGGGGGAGAAAACGAAGAAAAAAAAAACTGAAAAGAAAATCCCATTTGAAATTATTTTAATGACCAGGTTGCATCTCTACAGTTTACATGAGTTGCAATAAACACATTTTAATTCATAACTGAGGCTAAACCTGGCAAAACTTGTGAAAATTTTTGGGGGGAGAGAAAGAAACTTTTAAAATAGAAGCTTACCAAACAAGTCATTATCATCATTCATTTCTATCATTGAAACGTCAGTCGCGTTTCCATTATTGCAGATTTGCATATTATTATCTATCTTTTTTAACCCGTAACTGAAAAACGAAAATGGTTGTTGTCTTTTTAAAACGCAAGTTGAACAAAATTTTAATTTGAACTGGCTTCACCAACTGCTGCGCAAAAAAAGTAAATATCGACAGACTTTTTCAGATTTTTGTTTAAATGACTTTTTGCCCCTTTAATGAACATTTTAAATATTCACAAATTAATATGGAAAACATGTCGATTTTACTGGTTTTCTAAGGCCAAATTAGAACCTGGAATTTATATTTTTCCCGCAGTGATGAATGAGAAGAGCCATATAGCCTGTACGTGTCTGATCTAGCCTGATTTATAGGTGAGTTATAGGCTAATGATAATAAATGCGTCTGAAAAAACAGCGAGGCATTTTAATTGTTTATTAATAAAATATTGTTTTCTAAGTGTCGGCTAAAAACATATCTCCATCTCCGCTGTTAAGCAGATGCGCTTTTAGAGAGAAATCCACCTTTCATACGGATTACATAATCAGGTATTTGCTTTCGATTCGAGTTTGATTGTTTAAAAGTGCACATTTTAAGCTTTAGCCTACATAGGCTATATTTTGTTTCAGTTCTCGCGCTCCAGTTCACGGAGATCATGAAAGCGCGTAGTAGCCTATAGGCTAGCCTACTGATTGTTTTATTTTATTTTACAAAAGCACGTTTTCTTGTTATGAGTTTACACAAATAAAAGTAGTTGCGAATAATGCATTATTATTTTCTGTATGACCAGAAAGGATAGACTAGTTTAAGTTGTTTCCACTGTTGATAGGAAAATGCAAGTGTTCGCGCCCGCGAACATTTTGAAAGGTAATGGAAACGCGGCTATTAATAAGCTTGACATTGTAAAGATTATTATTAAGTCACATTGAATATTGATTACTTGGTCAACATACCCTTTTAAATTGCAATGGGATTTGTGGTGCTGGTTTCGGTTGGCCACGATTCCTATTCCTGTGTAGACAACCACTGTTCCTGGTGGCCTTGGGAGTGAGGTCAAGTGCGATCGGTCGGTCGGACCATGTAATTACCGCTTATGCCTATGGATGCCGCTAAACACCACTAAACGGAGATATTCATTTTTTCAAAGCAATAGTTTTAACAGTTTTACAGATGTTATCGCGGGCCGCCAGAAATGTTTCGGCGGGCCGCACTTTGAGAACCTATGCCTTAAAGGGACTTTAAGTGTGTCCCAATTTGTGTACTCATGCACTATTCTGTGACGTTTTTAAGTATAAATAGTGCGAGTAGTGTGTTCACACTAAAAAACTCCCAAAAGAAAAAGTGCACTTCAAAAACATGGATGATGCACTAAATTAACGGAAAAAAACGAAGAGTGGAATGTTGGACACTTCATGCACTCAACTGTTGCAACTTTAATGATGTAGTGGAGGGGGAGGGGCTATCAGACTCTGATGTTCAATGACAAAATAGCCTTATAAAGTTCATACACTACGGTTTAGAACATAGTGCATATAAGTGCATAGAGTAGAGTGCCTAATATGGCTTTTGTCTTAACTCAGTTTTAAAGCGTTCTTTATGTCAAAAATGTTAGGAGAAATGTCTTAAATTATTGCATAATACTTTCATATTTAACAGGTTATTTCATTTTTTTTCTAATGACAAAGTATATTTATGAGCTATTTATACAAGTATACAAGTTTCTTCTAAGAGTGTAGTGTGGATTTTAATTCATCAACAGCAGATTTGTATGGAGAATTTGTATAATTTTAAATTTTTTACTAAAATAAAACCACACATAAAAAAGCACAGCTCTATCGCACTGTATGACATGACAGGCTCACTCAGCACAGGCAAACCAAACTTAATTCAGCTGCTGCAAGCCCTGAAAATGTAAAATCCACTTTGGTTATACAATACAGTTGTTGCTCTTGTTTATAACAGAACTGTGTGTGAACAACAGAGTTGCATTTATCAAACAGGACTGACAAGTATATTGTGCTTTTGTGTGAATGTAGTGTGTAATAGTGTTTTCGGTGGCACAAACACTACCAAGAGTGAAGAAGAATCAAAGCTGACGTTTCCTGTTTTCTGTCCAACATCTAAGCCGATTACCTTTTCCCATCCACCCCTCCAGACCTTCCTCTCCCCTAAAAGTTTATCTGGAAATTTCTGCACAAAAGGTTGCAATGTCACAGTCAATATGTCAAAGCAGGCGCAGGGCACTAGAAAAGGCACATGTGACCCTGGAGCACCGAACCGGAGAAGCCTCATGATGATGGATGTGTAGTGCGAAACCCGAGGTCTCCGTGCCAATTCCACATGTGACGACACTTGGCCGCTGGTTCGCTCAGGGTTTCCGTGGCAGGCCGGGCCGGTGAGGCCTTCGCTCTCTTCCTGCTGTGCTGATTGCTTCCTGATTTAGCCGAATCAGTTTAGTTGTAATGTGACAAAGTTAGAGAATGTGGCAGGGCCCTCATAAAATGGCATTTTGCAGGGGTCTGCCCTTGCTTTTTTTTTTTTTTTTCTCCCTTAGTCATGGTTTCCTCCAACGATGATGAAATTCACCTGATGTGATTTATTTCAAGAAGAGGTGCCGAGACAATTGCAGTTAGAAGGTAAATGGTCCTAATCTAGTGCACAGTCCCATCCAATTAACCTGCGAGTTCTGACCACATCAACATCACTCCCGGCTAAGCCGCCGGGATACTTCTGCCTTTATGACTCATTTTGGTTATATAGCCTCAGTCCTTCACCTCCTCTGTAGTTTTATTCAAACTCATTTGCAATTCAGCTGACCACAAACATTCAGTGCAAGGATGCCTATTTTATTGAGGAAATAAAACATCCCCCATTCATTTTCTTTTGGACAGGAACAGGCATCCTAGTTCTTTTATGTGAGTTTGAATACTAAAATTAGGCTATCATGGTATAATGACTAAAAAATGCTTGCCCATCCTCATTAAAAGACACACTGGCAGCCTTTTTTTAGCAGTACTACACACAAACTCGACACTCTCACAGAATTGTAATGCTGACAGTGGCACAGAACCTGCATGTTTCCATGGCCACCCGACTCTATTCCCACTCTGTGAGAAATTGCTCAATACACGCAATACAGAGATTAAATGTATCAAATAAAAGATTCGATACCGCCCCAACTAACAATCTGCAACTGCATGACACAGTGGGCTAGTTTCATATTGGTTGTCACCTGCAGGCTGTCAATTTGAGCCGGAAAAATAATCGAATGCTTGAGTCGAGGGCGCCCACCGTGCTCAAAAGATGCTAAACCAGAGGAGGGGGGGACAAACAGACGGTTAATTTACCACAACTATTTGTACTGAAGCATTTACCGCCAAAATCCTCTTTATCACATTGTAACACAGGCTCGATACAGAATTACCGAGTGCTTTAATCTGAACGTTTATCCAGTAGATGATTACGTGTTGCTAAGCCCTCACGATAGCCACTTCCTGTCAGCCTGAACATATCTCTATTAAACAAGCGTACCTCTGTCGGTCTGGCGTCTGTGCTGCAGGAGCATTGCCATTTACGCATTGTCTCTCAACTCTCTCCCAGTTGAGGGCTAGAGGCACAAATAAATGCAGTCAGAACTTACGTTTGACAGTTCCATTCATTTTAGCGTTAAGCACATCTTACCCGGCAGGTAGCCTACTTTTAGATTTTATTATATATTCATATCCTATCCACTTGCTCCCTCTGTCTCACAAACAAAATGACGCCCTTAAGACTTCCCTATAATGCAAAGTAAAGCACTAGCGTGTCTGGTTTGATGCGTACACACTAACAATGGCTATGTTCCAAAACCTATAGTGAGCTGCCTTGCTGTCTACTACATACTAATTGAAATAGAACCTCATAAATGGAGCAGGGTTATGATTATAACTGAAACTAAAACTTAAACCATAAAAAAAACACAACAACTTATTTAATTTCAGCTAGTTGTCAGTGCAACATTTCCCATTTTCATGTAGTTTAACACAAAACACACAAAATTACTAAAACTTTCAATACAATTAAATTGAAAATAGAAAATAGAAACAAAATCTAATTCAAAATATTAACAAAAACTATAATAGTATCTCAGTGATACTAAACTGTTTAGGAGCGCTCTATACACATATGGCGCTCTGATTTATAAGCTAACAATGCAATACTCTAGCATAAAACTAGTCAACACACACAGATATTGGGTAAAAGAGTTATTTGTTTAAAATTTGACTCAACTTTTTTTTAATAGAATAACATATAATCGTCCACCATCTTGGATGAATGCTTTCATTCAGTCAGCTGCAGTGCATTATGGGACTCCCTTCTCAATTAAGAATTAATGTGACGCTGCCTTTGAATTTGGCCAAAAGAAGGCAGAAACATTAAAGTTGCCTGCTTGGTGTTGGTATTGTGCTTATGATGCCTTAAAATGCAGCCTGTGTTGGCAGCTCACCAGAGTTCAGAACCGAGAAAGTACTCAAATTGAAATCTCAGAGATGTTTACTGGATTTTTTTTATGGTTTACTTTGCAGATTAAAATATTAGTTAAATATGAATGGCTTCCCATATCTTTTAATATCTGAAATAAAAACATTTAGCTCATCTGTGAATGAACATTCAGAAAAAGTGCAGATGCTTCGATATTTATACACTTAACAACCTTTTTTTCCTGCTAAAAATGAAACAAACGAAAATGATGCCCAATAAAAAGTTCTGAAATGCACTTTGCAGCATTAAATGGCCTGGAGCGCTGCTGAGGACTGGAACAGCAGTTAGGACTTTTGCATTTGCGGAACAGAAAAAAAAGACAGAGTAAACAAATCAGAAATTCCATCTTGGACTTAATCTGTTCTTGCGCCGGAGGCTTGGAGCTCATGCCCCAGGGACCCCCTGCAATTGACTTGCTCTCCCCGGGGATACCGCCTGTAGGAACACGCAACCGAATGGAAATCTCAATACACAATCCACACAGACTGATATTGGAGGCATTTACAGTATGCTGAGCATTTTGTGCAGTCAAGCATTCATAATAGAAGCACCACAAAAGCAACACTCAGGAAGAAAACAAATACCACGCTACTGATCTGAAGCAGGACTTCCTTTATCCGCTGTAGTATTTGAGGATATGGGTGGATGTGGTTTTGAACCTATTGCAGTTCTGATTTATTGCGTTTATTGCACTGTGCAAGACGTGCCCTGCATGTGTTTCTGTGAGTGTTTGACTGGAATGAAACAGGTGGGTATATCATACATGGAGAAACCTATCTGTTAGCATTCATGGCCACAAATTAATTTTCAAACACGAAAATGCCACTAGACAGCAATACCACCAAACTGTGCTGAGATATTTAATTCCGTTAAACTTTAAATGATACAAGACTTTTGGGATTTGATTGACATGAGAGTGAATAATTGATGACAGAATTGAAATTTTTGGCTGACCTACCCCTTTAATGGGTAACTAGCTAAACCTTTATCCATATCTCTCTCTCTTTAAGACTGCAGAGGTCATTCAAAGTGTTTGGTAGGGCTCCAGGTACCTGAGCAGCTTCCACTTTTCGTTCTTCTGATGGCATTTAGGAGACTGTCAGAAAGAAGGGGAGTGTCACATTTCATAAAACAATTATCACAGACAGCCATGGCAATGTGCCTGTTAGCACTGATTACTTCCCTTGCATGCTAGCCTGGTGCTTACAAAAGTCTGCAGCCTGCAGATGACTAAATGATTTATAGATGAAAAGGGATCCAGAACTCAACGGCGCATCACAAAGCCAGCACCAAAGGCTTCGCAACAAACACTTGAAATTGTCTCGGGTACGGAGAGAGGCAGAGGGAGATTACTTCCCAGAAGAGGTGCACTGTAGCGGGATGTTAAATGACTAGCTTGCTTTAAGGAATAGATTACTTGCGCTCTGTGAGAAATGGTTCGATATGGCATTTTTAGCCTTTTCATGAAAGAGCCAGCATGTCCGTACTGTAACGCTGGAACCCAATGAACGCATTTATCACCAAAAGCTTTCCGTTCCCTTCACAACTATGCACCCTCGGCCCGCCGCAAACAACATCAACTCGCATTCAATAAGGCTATTAAAGTTGCAACTCTACCACCGCAAATCTATTCCACAGCTGAACACATGTAAGAGGGGACCTATGGGAGTCTGAAAGCTACAGAGAGTAAATTAACCCACATACACCACTGCCAAATACAACAGTAATTTCACACCTGGTTGGACAAAAACAGAACTATTCATTTTTTGCTGGTGACAGGAAAAACATAGGCGTTTTTAACATCTACAATAGTACGACTAGAGTGTAAGCCGTCATTCACACATCCTTAAACTGCGTTTTATGGCTTTGAAATTTTGATTACGCCGCTAATGGATCCACAGATTGTGACAGCTTTTCCAATCTATTCAATTTAGACAACAATAGATGAAGAATACGTAATGCCCAAATGATGTGATTTTGGCTTCAGGGGGTTATGGCCAAATAATCAGACTACAGTGTTTGTTGGATTTAATAACCTTGAGAGCAGTGATAAAAGCTTGTATTAACACATCCCTCAAATCCAGCGCTCAAAATTGGTGTCCATGTAAAATAGGACAAAAGAGCCACAGCAAATCCTCTGGAAATTACTTTTGGAAGTAATACATGGACCTGTCTGACACATTAAATAAGAATTCGATAAAAGTACAGTGTCCATTATGGAGGTATATTGGTCTGGTGTGATCTGACTAACATCTGAGATTGGAAAGTATATATCTTTCCTGAAAATAAGCTTGTTTTTTGTCACAGTTTTCTTGGAAGCCATGCTAATAGCCTAGACTTAAACTTCTAGGCGTAAAAACACATTTTTTCAAAGTTTAAAGTGCAAGAACCAAGCTGAAGTCTTTGTGCTACTAAAAGTTCAACATGTTTTATCATCAAATGGCCATTTATTATGACCTGCATACCAATCTCTGTGGTGGTTCACTTCAAAAGAACAAAAACAAGAAAATAAATGCTCATTAAAAAGAGTTAAGCTTTGTCTCTATGGTGTCACAGCAGCACAACACCCAGAGCTATACATAACGCTCAACACAAGCACGTCGTGCAGCAGCAGCAGCATCTGAGCAGACAGGGAGAACAGCAATTATAAAATATAAAAAAAATAATAATAATTGAGGACGAGGGAAATGCAACAATCAGGACGGCAGTTACTCAATCCATTAGCCTTCATGCAGCATTCCCACTCCCTAATCTAAATCTCCTAGTGGCTTTGCCTCCACACCAGTGCAGCTGCCAGTCACTGATTGCAATAATGAGAAAATCTCTCTCATTGGTGTATGAGACAGGATTGGCAACTACTTGTTGATTCTGTATCTGCACCATTTTGCAAATGAAAAAAGCCTGTTTCTCCATTGACGACCATTCAAAAATAGCAGAGGATTATGAAAAAATATATATATTTGCAAGCAACCTATAATCGCACATATTTTATTCTTATAGGTATAATATTATAGGCTGTGGCAGTTGAATGGGAATGCTAATGGATGGTTTTCTCCAGGCATTATAGACCTCCTTGATGATAACCAGCCAAACCTTGACAGCCCTGGTCCTTTGTAGCATAATAACCTGCAACAAAGGCTATGTTTGGAATAGCATACTAACATGCTACTCCTATTTCTGCAGTGTAGTCAGAGGCAAAAAAAAAAAAAAGAAGCTTTGTTAGCATTTAAAATATTTCCAAAGCTTAAGGTATTAAACCAGGTAATACAAAATAAATACAGTGTAATGAGGAGGAAAATACAAGACCAAGATAAAAAATGAAATAAAATAAATTTTCTGTATCCAAAATGCATTGTATACAACTAAGCACAGTGCTTTTTTTCTTTTAACAAATAGTGTGTGTGTGTGTGTGTATGTATATATACACTCATCTAAAGGATTATTAGGAACACCTGTTCAATTTCTCATTAATGCAATTATCTAATCAACCAATCACATGGCAGTTGCTTCAATGCATTTATGGGTATGCAGCAAAGCATTTGTGAAGCCACAACACGCACAACCTTGAGGCGGATGGGCTACAACAGCAGAAGACCCCACCGGGTACCACTCATCTCCACTACAAATAGGAAAAAGAGGCTACAATTTGCAAGAGCTCACCAAAATTGGACAGTTGAAGACTGGAAAAATGTTGCCTGGTCTGATGAGTCTCGATTTCTGTTGAGACATTCAGATGGTAGAGTCAGAATTTGGCGTAAACAGAATGAGAACATGGTTCCATCGTGCCTTGTTACCACTGTGCAGGGTGGTGGTGGTGGTGTAATGGTGTGGGGGATGTTTTCTTGGCACACTTTAGGCCCCTTAGTGCCAATTGGGCATCGTTTAAATGCCACGGCCTACCTGAGCATTATTTCTGACCATGTCCATCCCTTTATGGCCACCATGTACCCATCCTCTGATGGCTACTTCCAGCAGGATAATGCACTATGTCACAAAGCTCGAATCATTTCAAATTGGTTTCTTGAACATGACAATGAGCTCACTGTACTAAAATGGCCCCCACAGTCACCAGATCTCAACCCAATAGAGCATCTTTGGGATGTGGTGGAACGGGAGCTTCGTGCCCTGGATGTGCATCCCACAAATCTCCATCAACTGCAAGATGCTATCCTATCAATATGGGCCAACATTTCTAAAGAATGCTTTCAGCACCCTGTTGAATCAATGCCACGTAGAATTAAGGCAGTTCTGAAGGCGAAAGGGGGTCAAACACAGTATTAGTATGGTGTTCCTAATAATCCTTTAGGTGAGTGTATAAATAGTATACATACACCTTATTTTTAGTGAAAAGCAGGCACAGCCATTTGTAACTTGAATGTGTCCGGCTTCCGTTGTCATTCGCTTTATAATTAATTTACTTGTACAAAAATAGTCTGTTATGCTACATTATATTGCAAACTTTTAATTATCATATTATTTTAATTTCATTATCATAATAATAAACACAATGGTTTGTTTGCGCTACTACTTTTAGCATTTACTGCACTTTGTTATTCTTCTAGTTATTAGACCACAACTTGTCTTTCGAAAATCATATTTCATATGTTACAAGAACGGCCTTTTTCCATCTTAGAAACATTGCTAAATTACGTAACATGCTATCTGTTTCCGATGCAGAAAAGTTAGTTCATGCATTCATGACCTCGAGACTAGATTCCTGTAATGCTTTATTAGCCGGTTGTCCTGCATCCTCAATAAACAAGCTACAGTTAGTGCAAAATGCAGCCGCTAGAGTTCTTACTAGGTCAAGAAAATATGATCATATAACACCAATTTTATCATCTCTACACTGGTTACCTATCAAGTTCCGTATCAATTACAAAGTACTATTACTGACCTATAAAGCCCTAAATGGTTTAGCTCCTGTGTATTTAATGGACCTTCTATCGCCCTACAATCCATCGCGTTCTTTAAGATCACTAAATTCGAGGCTTCTAGTCATTCCTAGGATATCTAAGTCCACTAAAGGAGGGAGGGCGTTCTCACATTTAGCTCCTAAACTCTGGAATAGCCTTCCTGATATTGTTCGAGGCTCTGACTCGCTGTCCCAGTTTAAAACTAGATTAAAGACGCATCTTTTTAGCCAAGCATTTACATAATGCTTACCTTTTATTATACTGCTGAATCAGATCAAATGCATTTAATACTATAAAACTTGAAGAGACTGTAGGTTATCTGTATAGGTTGCATAGTATTTGCAGTCATTACGTTCCTGTGTATATTGCGTGAATGACGGGTGGTTGGGCAGATATTGTGTTGCATAGTATTTGCAGTCATTACGTTCCTGTGTATATTGCGTGAATGACGGGTGGTTGGGCAGATATTGTGTTGCGGTAGTATGCCATACGGAACCGTTGTCCACTGAAACTGCCTATTCACGCACCAGTGGGGCTCGTCAGCCTTAGTCAACGGGTTGGCGCGTATGGTTGGGTTGCGGAGAGATTGTGAGATTGTGGTTAGGTCTCAGCAGCAGGAGGGACGTAGAGGTCAGTAAGCTGGGCTGAGTTGAGTGGGGGACGGAGGGGGGTGATTTTGGGACGCAAGAGTCACTGTCTTCATGTTTTGTCTTTTACGCCTGTGTTATGGAAATCATCATTATGAACAGCAGCTACGCTAATTATTTTCCCTTTGCTTTTCTGCTGTTATCTCGGGACGCGAGTCCCGAGAAAATGGCGTTCGTCAGCTCCAGTTTGTATCCAGCCTCTCACGGAGACTTCAGATGCTCCAATCACAAAGCCTATGAAGTGACGACTCAACACGGGCGATATGGACTCTCTATGGTGGACGGCACTGATCCTCAACAACTCGTCTTAAGACCGGCGTGCATACTTGGACTTCCAAAAAATACTCTAAATGTTCCGATCCAATCTGACTTGTAATGCTGCCCGAATCATGCACTGTTCCTTCGTTGGCCAGAGGAGAACTGGCCCCCCGACTGAGTCTGGTTTCTCCCAAGGTTTTTTTCTCCATTCTGTCACCTGATGGAGTTTTGGTTCCTTGCCACTGTTGCCTTGGCTTTTGGCTTGCTTAGTTGGGGACATTTAACATTTAATATTCAATAATATTATTGATCTGCCTTACTTAAGGTGGACGTTGACGCAATTTCTTTTAGAAACAAACTTTGTTATATTGTTATATTGTTTTTGTTATATTGTTTTCATGTTATCACTGTGAAGCGCTTTGATACAATCTGTATTGTAAAAAGCGCTATATAAATAAAGGTGACTTGACTTGACAAGTTATGCTAATGAATCTGAAGTCTCGTACATTCAAAGAAAATAGCTTACTTCAACACTGTAAAATAAAGTGGTTACTCTGCAGTGTTCAGTAAGGTGTAAAGTAGTAGCCTTTTTCATTTAGAAACCAAAAGAAACTCATTTATATAAAAAAAAATCACATAAAAATGTATTGAATTCACAGATTTGTATGTCAACAATGACATTAGGATTCGATATTTGTTCCAGACTTTGCAACATCTACATGAAAAACAGTCATTGAATAACCATTACATTTGTAATACTACAAAATTTGTAACACTCAAAGTACAGTTACTTTAAAAACCATTGTGAAAAAACATGGGGTGGTCATTGGGTGTTTGAGAGTTTAAGAGCCACTCTAGTGTTGTCTCTATTGAGCAAAGTAAAAGTGAAATCGTTTTTTTAAATAATTTAAAATCTTTCTGTGTGCACAAATTATTCCTAAGGCTGCAGTAAATTGGGAGCAGATAACAGGCATTTAGTTTTCCGTGTCCAGGCTGTTTGATGCAGAGCAGTCAAGAGTACGGCCATGAGACAAGCACAATGTTGGATGAAGTAATAACTTCATTCAAGCTTCTCTTGCATTGTGCACTTCAGAGATTTCGCTAGAATGTCAATGCAACCCATTTCAGAAGAAATAAGCCAGAAATAGTTGAGTTGGGAATTACTCGTAATCAGTGAAGAAGGATTATAGAGGCGCATGTTTCTGAATACCTAAATTGAGAATTAAGCAAAGTATTACAGTGGTTCATTTGTAAACATGCATGCATAAAAGAACATTTTTAAACTGTTCCATGAGTCTTCATGTTATACAAGCACACTCTTCGTTAAGCTCACTATTCGTTCATTTTCTCTCACAACACCCAGAGGGATGCTGGGCTTTCATGAACAGCAGATATCAACTCCTACAATGCCGGGAAGAAAGAATGGAGCTAAAAAAGAAACATGAGAATTGTAAATTTGTGGGAGTTCTCAATGAGCGGTTCGTTATCACTAAGATACAGTTGCTATGATGAGGCTAATTAGCGTGGCTACATGAGGGTGTGAATAAGCACTGTTGGTGTCCAGTGGGAGCCGGTGAGTAACCAGTCAGGAAAAGGGAAAAAAAAATATAATGAACTGTTTGTGCAGCTGTACTCATGGTCTAGCCGGCAGGGCTACATTTCAGATATAATCCTGTTTCAAGACCAGAATAGACCAAACTATAGATTTCCTTTTTTATTTTGGTAGCCATTGGATACCAGAGATCTGACATGTGCATCCTGCATTAAGAAGAGTTCTTTGTGGAAAATAAAACACACATATTGCATGGTTTCTTTCTTTCTGGGAATTGATCTCTATTTTCCTGTGCAGAATTTCTTTACCGTTTTAGAACTAAGGACCCCTTATTTTTAAGCCCAAACTGCGCTCACACCCCCATAAAGCATTGTGAATAATATTATCGAATCAGTTACCTTACACTCTTTATTAGTTTAACTGACCCTACATTCTGTGTAGCTTATTGTATAAGAATCTTCAAATTAAAGGATTCCACAGCATTCCTTAAAGGGATACTCCACTTTTTTTGGAAATAGGCTCATTTTACAACTCCCCCAGAGTTAAACTGTTGAGTTTTTACCGTTTTTGAATCCATTCAGCCGATCTCCGGTTCTGGCGGTACCACTTTTAGCATACATCATTGGAGTTGACAAGACCATTAGCATTTCTCAAAAAAAAATGACCAAAGAGTTTCAATATTTTTCCTATTTAAAACTTGACTCTTCTGTAGTTACATCGTGCACTAAGACCGACGGAAAATGAAAAGTTGCTATTTTCTAGGCTGGTATGGCTAGGAACTATACTCTCATTCCTGCGTAATAATCAAGAAACTTCACTGCCGTACCATGAGTGCAGCAGGCGTAATGATATGACGCAGCGCCTGAAAATAGTTCCGTTGTGTTGACGGAAGGTAGCCTATTTTCAGGCGCTGCGTCATATCATTACGCCTGCTGCTCTCATGGTACGGCAGTGAAGTTTCTTGATTATTACGCAGGAATGAGAGTATAGTTCCTAGCCATATCAGCCTAGAAAATCGCAACTTTACATTTTCCGTCGGTCTTAGTGCACGATGTAACTACAGAAGAGTCAAGTTTTAAATAGGAAAAATATCAAAACTCTTTGGTCATTTTTTTTTAGAAATGCTAATGGTCTTGTCCACTTCAATGATGTATGCTAAGCTATGCTAAAAGTGGTACCGCCAGAACCGGAGATCGGCTGAATGGATTCAAAAACGGTAAAACTCAACAGTTTAACTCTGGGGGAGTTGTAAAATGAGCCTATTTCCAAAAAAAGTGGAGTATCCCTTTAAACTGGGGTCAGTTTCTGATTGACCGAGTCAGTTGATTGAGAACAAAAATTTGCAAAACCATGGCAAGCAATAGACTGTGAGTCAATAGTGTTATATTGCATTGTGCGAATTGTGATCTTGTTTCAATTGCTAATGTAAATCAATCTTTTTATGTTTTGTTATGCTCTGCAAAGAAAGTCGTACAGGTTTGGAATGATATGAGGATGAGTAATTGATGACAGAAACAGACCCCCGTTTAAGAAATGCTGCTGAATCCATTCATTTGAGGATTCCACACACATATGAAGAAGTTTCCAAAGATGGTCTGTTTAATACTTGTTGTTATTAGTGGGATCTGACATACACATTCATTTTCTTAAAAACTAGACAAAAAAAAAAAAAAGACAAGACAAAATTAATAGTTGTCGGTCCACAAATACACATGCCTGCATATTTGCCTGCCAGGTTCTGCCTCTGGCAACCACCAATATATCAGTGTCAAGTCATAGCAGAGAGACGGAAAAAGAGCCAATCTCAGCAAACACTGAGGCACGTGGTTATTGTTGGACAAACAGCTCCTCCATGACATTGAGATGGAGATGAAAGCGGCTGTAAGGCAAATGTATTTCATATTAGGAGTGAGATCATAAAATTGCTTTCTTCCGTCTGGATGCAAGTTTTGACATCCCGCTTAAGAAGATATTGCAGAAAGTGTCCTCTAAACTTAATATCTGAAGGCAATCACAAACAAGCACTAAATAAATACCCGGAAAACCTTATGTTCATCCGTCAAGGCTGGCCAAGAGTATTATTAGAGTTGACGGGGGTGAAAAATGAAAATAGGCCAAGAGTTTCTCCTGTCTGCACATATAAACGTAATGTCTGGCCCCCGAAACTTTCTGCTTTTGGGAAAACTGGAGACCAGTGGCCACAATTTTTTGCAGGTCAGTTAGTCAATTTGTTGGCCCGAGGCAAAGAGCAAAACACCAATTAGGAGCAGGGAGGGTCGGGCAATCGGTATGTGAGGCGAGATTAAAGTGCTGGCAGAGTTTGGCCACCGCACCACACTGTTAGACCCTGACCTCAGAATATATCAAACACTATATATATCAAACACTCTGTTCAGTTCACAAATCTGCTCTGTATTCAGCCTTGGAGTGTTTTTTTAAAGTGGAAATTGTAAGTGAAAATTGATCATTTTCAGCCAGAATGACTAACAAAATTAAAGATGCAAAGTTTTTTTAATATTCATATTTTATTGAGCAAGGAAGCATTAAATTAATCAAAAGTGCCAGTAAAAACATTTATAATTTTTCAAATGTTTTCTACATTCCACTTGGATTCCTTCATTTGAATGGAATTTTAAATGAGGTATCAAACAGGATGCAGAAATCCAATTTAAATTTGAATGTATCAAAGCAGAATTGAAATTCAAAGCATATAACTTTTTAACTTAAAGCAAATTCTGTAAAGGCAACATTTTCATATATATACTGTATAAATACAGTATATATATGAAAATGTTGCCTTTACAGAATTTGCTTTAAGTTAAAAAGTTATATGCTTTGAGAGAGAGAGAGAGAGAGAGAGAGAGAGAGAGAGAGAGAGAGAGAGAGAGAGAGAGAGAGAGAGAGAGAGAGAGAGAGAGAGAGAGAGAGAGAGAGAGAGAGAGAGAGAGAGAGAGAGAGAGAGAGAGAGAGAGAGAGAGAGAGAGAGAGAGAGAGAGAGAGAGAGAGAGAGAGAGATTCAACTTCCTGTCATACTGGCCACCGAAAAAATAAAAGTAGGAGTAAATAAAAATACATCTTAAAGTCCTTCAACTCCACCTTTAAAACAAAATATTAAATATTAGGTACTTTATTTAATTATATACTTTGTTTTAAGTACTTAAAATTAAGTCTTCACAAAATTACTTCTTCAGTATCAAAGCCTCAGTAATTATCTAATATCACAGTAGGTGACTAGACACCTGTGACATCTCACCTTAAAGAGTGTTAGAGTATGTTTCATAATATTAATTATCACAATGCCATTGAGGTATAGCACAAGGTTGATGGTAGCGGGGAAAACTCACTCAGTCTGTAGGTAAGTCTGGAGACTCAAAGGGAAAATCAGTCTTAATTTCGCCATGAGAACCAATCAGTCAGAAAATCTATAAGAAGTACTGTCGATATTCTTCATGTTCCCATCTATTATTTCGTACCATGTACAGGATATGAATCCATAATCCATATTGCAGAAATCCATAGATTAAAAAACATGATGTATCACATGCAATACATTGTGGTATCACACAAATAGCATTCGGTTATACTGCACTGCTTACTGATGGATCTTTATATTGCCTGAAGTTGTCCAGCTACTGTATCAAGAAAGAGAACTAGTTTACTAAATGAGAACATGCTGCCATAGCTGTGTAATATTCAAAGCAGTTCAGTTGGTGGGGTGATCAAGAATTTGACAGGAAAGGAAATAGTTATAAGGGAACTGTACAAGTTGGTACCAACTCGTTTTACATACAGCGGGAAGACATCAAAACAGTTTTGATGTCTGGATTTTTGCATGGATATCTCAAACTTTGATATAATATTCCCATATGATACAATATTTTCATATTTTCTGCTACAAATTAAAATTGCTTTGAAATCTACAACTTTTCTCAAAACTGTATAAATTAAAAGTCAAGTGCAAAGAGTGCTGCTGTTACCACCATACTAATTGAAATCATGGATATGCGTTTCATTTTTGTGAATAAATTTCATGTTATAATCACATTTATGGTTCAAAATAATTTTGCTTCTATTAAGAATGAACAATATATTGAAATTGACAGATGCTTTTAACCAAACTGTAACTCAAAAAGTAGAGCATGCTGCTATGAATTTTCATACTGATTTGTTTGTGTGTGTGTCTTAACTTAGTGTTCAAATTAGCATGCAATAATGGAGGTGGAGGTGGGTGAACATGTTGGTGGTATTGCCCTTTTGCGCTCACTGTTATTCGGCAACCAGCGTTAAGGTGCAATACCGCCACCTATTGTGCGCTAGAATATTGACCAGGGGCCGTATTCACAAAGAATTTTAAAGGAGCTGTATGTAAGATTGTGGCCAAAACTGGTACTGCAATCACTTTCAAATTACTGTAGAGCGGTGTATCCCCTCCCCCTCCTCCCTGACTCAAGGTTGCCTGATAGGCTGCAGGATCCCGCAGGAACGTGACGAGCTGCAGCTGTGGTAACTAGAGCAGAGCTGGCAACCCGGATGCTGCAACACTACTGACTTCGTGATTGGTAGATTGGCGCATCAGACCAAAACACAACATGACAACATCAACATCAGTTGAGGGCTGCAACTGCACTTTTTAAATGACAATATGCTGGCCGGACAACTGTTGTCAGTGATATAAGTATTTGAAATGTACATGATTTCTTAATGTCTAGTGACATATCAGGGCCATTTTATGATTAATTGAAATAAATTTCTTACATACAGCTCCTTTAAGGCTAAAAGTAGCTCCTAACTGGCGAATTTAGGAGCAACTCCTAAAAATAATGGGCGTGTCACTCCTAACTTTAGGACTCCTAATTTTTTTCACTAAGAGTAATTCACGGAGCATTTTAGCCCTAAAAGTAGCTCCTAAATCTGGGACAGCCTAAAAGAAGTCGAGAGGACTCCTAACTCACTAAGACCTATTCACAAGGGATTGTAGCGCATACTAACCCGCCTCTCGCAGTCGCCCGGGGTCCGCGACACTTGCGGGAATGCTGCATTGATCTGCAAACAAATCCTCTCCCATTCTCACGCTTAGTTTTGCTTGATATCCCAGTGCCGAATTTCCCTTTTATTATGTTTTTTTTTTTTTTTTAGCACCAACTGGGCCAGCAGCAGTAACTGATCCTGCGTCCAGTTGGGCTTTCTTTTCCGTTTTGGCGAGTTCATAATCCACCGTCATTCAACTATTACATTACTTAAATAGGAGCAACATTTCCTTGCTTTAAGTAGTCTATTTAGGCTAATAGGATGTCAATTAACCAAGCAAGTGTTAATGCAAGTGTCGTTTTTTTCATTATTAAGTGGCGGTTTTCATTAGGGTATTAGGCACCATTCACATATAGCGCCTAAAACGCGTAGAAAACGCTAGGCACGCCACGTTCTCCTTTTTCCAAAGCGCTAGGGCGGTTGCGCTCCGGTTGGTTCTTGTCACGTGACCTACGGTGCGCTTGCGGCATTCTGAAAAGTTGAGATGTTTTTATCTCGATGCGGCGCGGACGCGCTTGGAATCACGACTCTCTCCCTCTCTCCCTCTCCCTCTCCCTCTCCCTCTCTCTCTCTCTCTCTCTCTCTCTCTCTCTCTCTCTCTCTCTCTCTCTCTCTCTCTCTCTCTCTCTCTCTCTCTCTCTCTCTCTCTCTCTCTCTCTCTCTCTCTCTCTCTCTCTCTCTCTCTGCCTTTTTAGAATTAGCCTACACTTCACTGGGGCCTGCACAAACATGTCATTATATAGACTATGCATTTCGATGGCATTACTATTATTATTTTGTGTAGGACACAGACATATTTAGATGTCGTAATTCCATGATTTGTTGTGTCTGTGTTATGCTCCGCATGATGGCCCTGTCATCTAACAACCAATCACCGTGATCATTGCGAGGAAGCTCGTGCATGAGAATTGATGTCATCTATAGCAACGAAGACTCACTCTTAGTTTATGAGTTGTCATTTTTCCTTACTAAGAGTAGGTCTGAAAGGCGTTGTGAATAACTTTTAAGAGAAAACTCCTAGCTAAAATATTTTAGTGCGATTTAGGAGTACTCCTAGTGGTAAGATAAAATTCTTTGTGAATACGGCCCCTGATCCTGGCACTGGATTATTTACATGTCATATTATCATATGTGTCCTATTCATTTTAAATATTACGGTTATCGCCAATACCGGTACATTGCGACGTCCCTAATTAACATAATATTTACTTTGTTAAATATCACGATTATCGTCAATACTGGTATATCCAACGCTATCTCACGACCAATTCGTACAAATTCGTACGAGTGAGTAAAAGGTGGCTTATTCGTACGAATTCGTACAACCTCACTCGTACAAATTCATACAATTTGTCTAAACCCACGTGATGTGTACCCATACCATCTACGCATTGCTTTATGGCCAGTTGATAATAGAATATCCAAATTAATTGCAGGCGTTAGATCCTTTCCCTATTTAGCACCTAAACTCTGGAACAGTCTTCCTAGCATTGTTCGGGAAGCAGACACACTCTGTCAGTTTAAATCTAGACGAAAAACACATATCTTTAACCTGGCATAACACATTATCAATTTCTATAATTCAAATCATGCAAAATGATTAATAGGTTGCATAAATTAGGTCAGCCGGAACTGGGAACCCTTCCCATAACATCTGATGTACTCCTTACATCATAAGAAGAATGGCATATACGCTAATTTAATTCTTTCTATTTATCCAGAGGTTTCCCATAGTCAGCCGGATCCAGGCCATATCCAGATCAGATGAAGGACCTGCACCTAGACACGGCCACAACGCAGCCCTGAAGTGCAGCAGAGACCGTGTCAACTAGAAGATCTCCTGCAAAGCCCAAAAGTTGACAAAAAGTTTTTCGTTTTGTTTTTTCACGGCAAAAGTTTATTCCTCTGAACATGCGGAAACGACACGACTAAAAACACTGTATTGTGCATGCCAGACAAGTAATTGGCAATGTCACTTTGTAAAGAAAGACTACACGCCCGCACACATACGCATTAAAACGCGCATACCTATAGACTAAACAGGTAATGCGCATGTGCATGCCGTCGCTGTTTTTGTGGATTCACGTTTTTGAGGTTTGCAAGGGGATGGTGGTATTGTTTTTGAGGACTTGCACTTTCTTCTAGAGCTGCTGTACAGCCAAAACAATCTTTGTTGCAATTTCTTAATTTTACTGTAAAGCTGCTTTGAAACAATTTATATGGTAAAAAGCGCTATATAAATGAAGGTGACTTGACATTTTAAAAATCCCCCAGTTTTTGTCATCTTCGAAAAGCCAAACCATTGTTGATTCTTGTTTTATAAGGAACTCTTTTGCGTTTTCTTTTTGCCAGCACTCTCCTCTGTTCGCTGTTTTTTTTTAATGGGTGATTCTCCTTTCTCAATGGTTGTGACAACTAACCTATGTGTTAAAGTAGCCAGAGCAACTTTTCACTATTACGGATATGACTAGACACGCACGGGCGAATGACGGATGTACAGTAGGCAATTTCCCGCGAAAACCATTCCGTCAGGTCTAAAATATAAACACTTATTTATTCTTTCTTCTCAAAATGAATATGAAATTTCATACTGACATAATGACTAATTTGTTTGAGTGTGTCTAAATTTAGTGTTCGAATTAGCATATAAGATTAATATTGGTGCATCCCTAAAGACTGGTCATGTATTTTACTCCATGTAAACGCCCTGTCCTTCGCATATATTATGGTAAGCGACGCAAGTCTGGATTTTGTTCTTAGGTCAACATATCTGAAAATGTAATCATAACCATATCCCTACACATAGGTTATCCCTAAAATCAGAGGGAAATGATGTGAATAACACTGATGTAGAAGCAGCTAACCCTGGTTGTAAGCTTAAACTTGACATAAACTGTAAACTTCCCTCAAATCTGATTGATTGATTGATTGATTGATTGATTGATTGATTGATTGATTGATTGATTGATTGATTGATTGATTGATTGATTGATTGATTGATTGATTGATTGATAGGAATGTTGTTTCAGGAACATGTTGCATTTGGTGAAATCAGGCTCTACGTCAGTGACAATGTTTATAATGATAATTGCTAACTTGCTCGGGAGTGTGATTTATGGTGCACTTTCACATCAAAACACACCAAAAATGACTGATTAATTTAGACCTCCCAGAACGGAAAAGACACGTTTTCTCGGAAAGCAGCACTGATACGAGTCAGGCACGTTCTTGCCTTATCTGAAGTTATTTACTGCTGTCAGGCGAGTTGACTGGCAACGGAATGAATGAATGAATGATTGCTTGAGTTTGAGTAACTATACTGGCCCAGCAGTCAATTTCTGTCAATGAGAGCAAAAAGTTTAAAGGAATGGGATAAAATGAACTGCCGTTTGTTCACAGAAGCCCTGATTTGAGAATGCGATAGTTTACTCCAGAACTCCTTTGAACAGCTACTATGATGTTATGAAACTGAACGAAATCAAAAATCCCCAATAAACTTCTAAAGATCATAGTGTGAAAAACAAATGGCACATGAATGTCAGGAAACAAGAGTTCACCAGCTGATTATGAAGAGCAAACAGATACAAAGCTAGTGGGACGTGTCGTCAAATAATTCAGTTCTAAATTTGTCTCACTTTGAGCATTGAAATTCAATCATTTACGATTGCATTTAGCGATACAGTATGTGCATCCGTGTTTTCCTCTCCCATCCACAGATATAAGCACAATTGCCTGCAAAGCAAGAAAATCAAATAACTGTTCAGTGCATTTAAAAACGATCTTCTACTTCATTACACTTTGCACTTTGGTATTTTCTGGAAGTTGAGCAGTGTTTACTCGTCGCTCGCTCACGTACCCTCCAAACTCGCATGATGCATATTCATTTTGTTCACAAATCTCGTCGGATTTATACGTTCAAAACATTTGTGCTCATGAGCCTTCGAGTGCAGATAGTGCTCTCTGAATAATGTAAGCAACTCTTTCCAACTACTTAGAATATTTTTAGCTAAGTTGAGCTAATCTTGAAGAGAATTTAACCGAAATCACCTCCTGGATTAGGACTTTACAGTGAAACTTCCCCTTCATATTCAAAGGTCTACAGAACTGGAGACTCCTATATGTGCTCAGGACAACCTGGGGGAATAGCGTGATATCTTGAACTCCTCAGACGTGCACACACTCCTTCCTATGGTCTGATGGGGCTTTGTGCCCTTCATAAAATATACAGTCTAACAATCAGAGTGATTTAATGCCCCCAGGAAGGACATTATTATAGAGCAGACAAAATCAATACAGCTGAAATTCCGGCAACTTTTATTTTTCTTCTTTTCCTCCTTTTTAGCCTGGGCGACTGAAAGGCTTTTCCCAGCATGCCGTAGTGCTGCCGTTCAAAGAGAGAGATACCACAGGACAGGGATAAGTCAGGAGGCATAATCCACTGGACTGTCATTAAACAAGAGCTAGGTTCATGGCACCCATCATGTTCCCAAATTACCAAATGTCACTTTTAATTAAGTGTGGCAACAGCTCATTTTAATGAAGGTGTGATGTTCTCAGCAGATTTTAGCCCCAGCAGTCCTCATTCACTTTTATGTGCCGGTGCATTGATTGTACCCAGTCAAACTTACTATGAACCCTCATTTAGATTGAACCCACATGATTGCGTTAATATGAGGCTGCTACTTTGAAACTGTAGCTTCTCCGGATACAAGCGACTCATTCAAAATTGTTCAATTACAGTCAATCTATTCATTTAAAAAAATGTAGCCACCGTAACTAAGCTACCAACAAACAGAAAATAACAATATTGAAGATTTTAAGGAGGCTATATTATAAATGGCCTATCATATATATTATTATATAAAACTAAATATAATTTATTTTTTGCAATCAGAACACTTTTTGAGAAGTGTACAGTAGTGTGCAGTATCTTCTCAAGTGCTTTTACGCTAAATGCAACCAAAAAAAAATATATATATATATATATATATATATATATATAACAGAGTCTAAAACTAATGATGAACAACAACTTTTGACTACAATTTTTTTTTTTAAATCTGAAAATCTAGATACAAGTAACACATCTTGGTGCTTGCCTAAGTCATTTTTGAAACAATCAAGCTACTGAAAATGTTTTAGCCAGGTAAGTGCCGTTGCTACTTTTAGTTTGTTACAGCCGTGATATGCAGCTTGACAAATTGATAACAATGTTCCTGCACTGATCCTACATCAGGCTAAATCACTTTCACTGTCAGGTAAAATAAGTACTGGGCACAGTAGTGTGTGTGTGTGCATTTTCCTTTTATTTCTCTATAGACACACACACACACATTGGGTTTTCGTGTTTTATGGGGACTTTCCAAAGACATAATGATTTTTATACTGTACAAACTGTATATTCAATCCCCTACCCTTTAACCTTCCCATCACAGAAAACTTTCTGCATTTTTACATTTTCAACAAATTAGTATGATTTATAAGCTGTTTTCCTCATGGGGACCAAAAAATGTCCATACATACAAATGTCCACACACACACACACACACACACACTCTAAAGGGCACTTGTTACTCTTTGTATTAATTCAATCTTTCCAGGTTCTCAAAAAAAACAACTGAATTGGACACCTCCGGTGCTTTTAATACAAGCCCTATGAGTAACGACACAGAGGCGTTTAATTTAGCGGCACGCAGCTAGATAGTCTTGTTTAAGGACCTCAAAGAGAGCCCCTTTTGTGTTCGGATGGGGGAAAAAAATCCTGCGTAAACATTTTCAGCGGTACTTGCACACGAGCGGCACAGAACCACAGGATAGTTTTCCCTGCTTGAGCGAGAATGGGAAGTTTTTGATGAATATTACTATGCTAATGCACCTAATCTTTATGGACTTTTTATTAGGCTGTAACTCTTGGGTCCTGAAACATGTTTAATGACCTCATATACAGATCACAAGAGACCAGCAGTTTACTCTGAAAAATAGCATGCTAATGAAAGATAGATTGGGTGTGCATTCCTACCTTCAAAAGAAGTCTTTAAAATGTGTTGATATGGATGCCGTCTGAGGGACACAACTCTCTCCATTTGCATTTCCAAAACCGCTCCATGCTAACATCCCAGGTGTCTGTCGCTCCCGTACCATACAGACCAGGGCAAGAGGTGCTCATGGAAAGCTGCTCTCCATCACCAGAAATCTCTCTACACATACACATGAGTTTCCATGTTTTATGGCAACTTTCCATTGACATGATGATTTTTATACTGTACAAACTATATTCCACAAACCCTACCCCTAAACCTACCCATCACATTTAATGTTATTTATAAGCTGCTTTCCTCATGGGTTAGGGCTTTCCTCGACACTTTTTTCCCATAACATTAGGAATACCTGAACCACACACACACAAACAAACAAACACACACATCCAGTGGCACATGCTGTGATCTAAACCACTGGCCACAAATCACACAAGTGCATTTGAAAATCATCACCAGCCTTTCCCATAAAGAACACCAATAAAAATAAACATTCCCTCAATGGAAAACATTTCAAGCTCATATGTAAAGTGCTGGCAGGCGAGTACATTACGTGATTGTAGCATATTTGCTGTTGATGTTGCTGTAGGAAAGGGAGAAATGAAGACGGAGAGAGATGGAGGTTTGAAAATGTGCATAAACCTTCAACTGGAAAATGGAGTGATGTGTGTTGGGTTCAATACATGCTATGTTTAATCGACAGCATTTCTGGCATAATGAATAGGAATAATTCATCTAAGAATAATAGGCTAATTTCACTGCGTCATTTAGGGTTAAAAATAAATCATTAAAATTGTTCCCAGCATCCCGAGGGCTAAAAGGCACGCATGTGCATCGTAACAACAACTTCATTCTTTCAAACAAAATGGCTATTATTTGAGCTGTAAAGTTTTCTTAATCATCATATCAGTAATCTTGTTCACCGATGCTTCAATGCCTGTAAAAAAAAAAGAAAGTGTCTAATATGTGTAAACATATGCATAAACAGGCTAATAGCATTCTGAGTGGGTAGATTGCAAAGCGCGCTAAACGAAAAGAAACGAATAATGAGAAATATAAATGGTCACAATACCATAGTTTCCAGGCTTACCACATTACATCGTCATGATGAAAAGAGTTTGGTGTCTCATAATTTACTCAAAGTATTTCTATTTCAAATAAATTATTTTTAAATTTCTATTCACCAAAGAATCCTGTAAATAAATGCATCATGGCTTCCACAAAAATAACAACTGTTTTTAATATTTGTAATAATAAGAATGTTTCTTGAGCAGCAAATCAGTATATAAGAATGATTTCTGAAGGATCATGTGACACTAATGACTGGAGTAATGATGTATTTCTTAAAGGTGCTCTAAGCGATGTTGGGTGAAGTCACTTCTTGTTGACGTTCAAAGTATTGACTAGGGATGGGCATTATTAATCGACGATCGATAATTGATCATTAAGAATTTCGTCGATCATGTTAATTTGTTATCGATAAAACTAATATGGTTGCGTTGCGTAATGTGAGCCTTGAAGCAATGAACCGCTGGATTGCACCACTGCAGACGGGTGGAAAGTGAACGGAATAAGTTGTTTCCCGGGCTGGTCAAGTTAGCGCAGAGGTACCTGTGCATCCCGGCAACGTCAGTCCCCTCAGAGCGGGTGTTTTCGGCGGCTGGACTGAAGAGTTTGTTTACACTCGACCTCGACGCGTCCGCACAAGCACGAGCAAAGGTGCGCGAGGCAAAAATGACGTCATTGCGGTATTCGGCGTTTTACAGGCGAGCGCGTGGAGTATAAACGCCTCGTCCGTTTGCGGAGAATCGCGCTGCAGAGCCAGGCAAAAGTATAAACGAGGCTTGACGGTCACCATGTTGCGGTCGCGTCTGACCCCAGGCCCAGTCCATGTCATCAACATGTTTATCTTTCTCAACAAAAATCAGTAGACTGGTGCAGAAGTTTTATGTGAGTTAATAGATATTTTTTTTGAGGCTTTGTTAAGTAGCCTAATTTGTTGCTAGGTAGGCTAATCTCTCTCACACTCTTTCTCGACTTCGTACCTTGGATAGTTTTGAGTTACATTGAGTATTATTATGTTTTTGGTTAAGTTATTGTTTAACATGATTTTTTTTATTATTATTTTGGAACAAACGATCGGGTCTCTGTTTGAGGACGCCAACTCGCAGCTGCAGGTTTTGTTGCTTTTTAGAGCACCGCAGCGCATATTTCAAGTTTAGCCGAATGTCCAGTTTAACTGCCGCAAGTTGATTATCTTGTAATAAAGATCTCATCGAGGAAAAACACGCTGTATTTTTGTATTTTCATTGCATTTTTAATTTATAAAAAGTTAAATAAATAATTAATTTTAATATATAAAAAATATTAATGATTAATCGATAGTCGATCGTTAATTCTCCCGACGATCGACTAAGAAAATTTAATCGAATGCCCATCCCTAGTATTGACAAACAAAACGGAGGCTAGCTAGACCCTCTGCAACCGTA
This sequence comes from Rhinichthys klamathensis goyatoka, assembly GCF_029890125.1. Taxonomy (NCBI): domain Eukaryota; kingdom Metazoa; phylum Chordata; class Actinopteri; order Cypriniformes; family Leuciscidae; genus Rhinichthys; species Rhinichthys klamathensis. Next base: position 1,197,733 of record NW_026606718.1, read on the forward strand.
GTTAGACGTATATATGAATATCTATATCTGCAATAGACTTCAGCAGATGAGATTTGGGATGGGTTTCCTCGCTTTTAAAAGCCTATTTATTTTGCTATCCTAATAATGTGTGATTATATGGCTGGCTGCATTTTAGTATTGCTTTTAGCGTTGTTTTCCCCTATCAGAACAGACCATTTTTAGGTCGTGACCCAACAGTGAAGTTTCAGCCCCGATTAAAGAACAGTGAGATTATTCAATGCTCCTCTCGTGCTTCAGAGTGAACCGCAGGCTGTAATGATTTGCTCATATGTCAGCCTCTTGAAGGAATGCTAATAAACTTGAACGTTTTGAATCCTAATATTGCTCTGTATATATTAGCACTAATATATTCAGAGAGCCGAGCAAGAAACACGAAAATCACAATATTTCCAGTCCTCTTGGGGAGTGAGACTTATCCAAGCATAAGGGTAAAATAATACGTTTTACTTTGATTTTGTTTGTGCGTACAATTACAGTGGCCAAAAGCTGGGTGGCCAAAAGATCAATCACAAACATGCTGACTGTAGATCTCCCGATTCAATTCGGCTGGAAATAAAAGCTGGGCGAGGAAGCAGGTCACATGGCCTTAACAGACAGCTAACACAGACAGACTCATTCAGAGCACATTCCTTGAGTGGCACGTCCACAGAAAACGTTGTCTGGGTGTTTGATTAATCTCCTTGCCGCCTGTCTGATCTAATTGTAAAGGCAGGAAAACACTTTGAGTAATTTAGCCCTATAGAAACGTGGGAAGGAAAGAATTCCAGGAAATAAATACGAATTAGACGCTGCGTCTCTGGGTCTAATTTGTGGTGCACCAGTGTCACAATAGCAGCACACAAGCTTCAAAATACTGCCAATTGTACTGTAGTACAGTAGTTATCATTGATACAATTACCATACAAAGCTAATGCAACACCACATAGGATGAGATAAGATAAACCTTATAGAACTGGAGCAAGACAAAAAAAATTATTTTTGAGTCAATAAATTCAGTGGAATTAATTATATTAATGATTTTTTAACACATAAAATACAATAATTGTGTGTGTGTGTCTGACTGGCTAAACCGACCGTCTGCCAGCTGTCTCACGTCACTGAGGTCAGATAAATCCCATCACATAGAGACTCTAGATATCATCATATAGACTGAGGACTGTGTTTGTTCCCCGAATTAGGAAAAATGTAAAAATGTAATTGATGTTCAACAAATAAAAAACAGATATAATACAAATGAGCAAACGATAAAGCTCGGGTTGCTGAATATTCGATCCCTTACTTCAAAAGCAACTTATTGTTAATGCTATGATTACAGACTATAACCTATATGTTTTGTGTTTGACAGAAACCTGGCTAAAACCAAACGATTACATTACTTTAAATGAGTCCACCCCCAAGATTACGGTTATAAACATGAACCTCGTCTGAAAGGCAAAGGGGGGGTTGCTGTAATTTATAGAAATACTTTAAAAATTACTAAGAAGTCCAGTTTCAAATATAATTCTTTTGAAGTGTTGGTGCTTAATGTAACAATATCTAGTGTAAATGATAAATCACGTTTGAGATTTGTGCTGGCTACTGTATACAGGCCACCAGGGCACCATGCAGACTTTATCAAATAATTTGCTGACTTTCTATCAGAGTTAGTACTGGCTACAGATAAAGTCCTAATTGTTGGTGATTTTAATATAGCCTACATGTAATGAAAAAGATCCATCCGGATAGGCATTTAAAGACATTCTTAACTCTATTGGAGTTAGACAACACGTGTCAGGACCTACTCACTGCGTAGAGAGAACTTAAGAGTTTTCTGTTAAAACGGTGTCGTGTTAGCGGCCCCTAATGGCGCTTTTCCATTACCAGTACCAGCTCGACTCGACTCGACTCGCCTTGGCTCGCTTTTCGCTCCGTTTTCCATTGCAGAAAGTACCGCCACAAATAGTACCCGGTCGTCATAGCGACGCATTTCGTTCCTCGTTGCCCCATCAAGCTCTCGCTGGATCCTCTCTTCGGCAACCAAACAAAGGAATGTCTGCACCTCCTCGTTTGACCACGGCGTATTCTTCCGAGTTGCCATAATAATAGTAAGTAAGTTTAGTAACTATCTCTGGCCAAACTATTTAAAAATGGCGGGGTTAGTCTGGATACTCCATCTGGCGCGTGCAATGATGACGCAGATTCTCTGTGACCAATCAGCAGTCGGCATTGTTTTCACGTCACATTTTAGTATCGGCTTAGCTCGCCTCA